>NC_053491.1:403702174-404361370 GCF_905171775.1 Rana temporaria
AAAATTCCTTTAGTGATCCTTTAAGTGTAGCAGGGAGTTTTTTTTTTTTTTTTTAAACTGCTCGGCCTTAGAACCACTTTACCATGTATTCTCTGGTTTTCTACTTAATGCCTGTTTTCCCTACAGTCTAACATCACAAATAACATGACAACTGGCAAAACCACTTAAATTACTCTGTTACTATAGAAATCACAGACGTATACTATAAAACATAAAGAAAAGCATCTCTTTCAGAGGAGCGAAATACATTCAAGTGGTTTATAAAAACAGAATTACTTACAACTTGAGCAAGGTAAGCCACAATTAAGGGACTATATACATTCAACATAAAAACAATTGTTCTTTTATGTTAGCATTGCTTTTACATGTTTGAAGGCCAAGCTCATTGCGTGTCTTCCACAGCACCGCAGAGCTCATCACATAACAAAAATCAAACTAACGCAGCAGCTATGTACATCGTACTTCACAGGATGCATACATATACAGGATGTTTTACCATAGCTTACAAAGAAATTAATGCATATTGCATTACTGTTCATTTTTGTTTCATATGTTACCCAACAGACATAGAGGATCAGAAGTCAACTATTATGTCCTAGTGTCTCAGCTCTCACAAATGCCCCCCTCAGCTCTCTCACCCCTCAAAAATGCCCTCCTCATCTTTATCTCAAATGCCTCCCAGCTCTCACAAATGCCCCCCAGTTCTCTCCCCAATGCCACCCTACCAAATCTCTCACCAATGCCCCCTCAGCTTTCTCACTAGTGCCCCCCCAGCTCTCTCATTAATGCCCCCCAGCTTTCTTACTAGTGCCCCCCAGCTCTCTCACTAATACCCCCAGCTTTCTCATTAGTGCCCCCCCAGCTTTCTCACTAATACCCCCCCAGCTTTCTTACTAGTGCCCCCCAGCTCTCACTAATACCCCCCAGCTCTCTCACCAATGCTGTCCCCCCAGCTCTCTCACTTCTTGTAAATATAGAATGCAGCTGCCATCGTGCTGTGCTTTCTTTCTTCAGCATAGTGCCGCTGACAGCTCCGACTGTCAGGACTGTAGCACAGAGCCGAGGAGGAGTTTATCAGAACTTCACTCGGCTCTATGCTACAGTCCCGACAGATGAGGAAAGAATGCGCCTCTGACCGGAACAAAAGGAATGTGGGTGGTTGCGGCACGGGGACATGGGAAACACACCAGAAAATCTGCGGCATATGCCCACGGTGCCTGGCACGTGCACAAAAAAATCTGCCTCTCTGAACTAGAACATGTTGGGCTGCAGGATTTCTTACCAGGGGAGCCGCTGAAAGGCAGAAAGCGGGAGTCAGGGGCCAGTATGGAGGGCAGAGCTGGCCTGAAAATTGTGCCATCAGTCTGCATTGAGGAGGGGAAAGCAGAGATTGCCAGCAAGCCGAGACAGTTTGGGGATATCCCCTCAGCATCCACTGGCCGCCTCTACTCAGCTGGATCCTGGCTGCTTCTGCCTGCTTTACTCGCCCTACCTTTATTTTCACTCGCCAAATGCCAGCAGGCGAGTGAAAATTTTGAGGGCTGCTCTATTGGGCACTTGAATGGGAAGATCGCCATGTCTGATTTCCAGATTCTAATGAACTAGTCCGATTTCCAGATTCTAATGAACTAATTTCTAGATTCTAATAAACTAGACTTAGTGTAGTCTCACTATAAGTATGGGCATAAAGTTAAAGGTACCACATCCCAAGATTTTCAAAAGATATATGAAAAGACATAATGGATTGACTTTTGAGTTACCCAAAATGGACAACTATACGTATTTGTAGAAAAATGGAGAGATTTTTTTATTAACTGTTAAAATAATTATTAAAAACAAGACAAAATATATAACAGTCAATAAAATGCCTTCCTCATCTAGGTATCCATGTCCAATGTGTCTAGCACTGAATAAATCAGTCTTATATACCGGTAGTTACTTCAGAACAGTCAGGTTTACAAATATACAGTAGATTCTTTGGACTGAAGATCCAGTGGACAAAAAGATCCATATTCCTCTACATGTGTCTCAGAACTGCTCCACATCCTAAGGAAGACAAGGTGGGCTAATACTGTATTAACTGCTTGCCGACCAGCGCACGACTATATACGTCGGCAGCATGGCACGGACAGGCAGAAGGACGCATATATATATATGTCCCCTTTAAGATCGCGCCATTGTGAAGACGCCCACCGCGAGCTCTGTAAGCTCAACCGTTGGTCCCGCAGACTTGATCGCCGTGGGGATACCCTTGATCGTCTCATGGTAAGGAAGAATGGGGAGATGCTGATGTAAACAAGCATCTCCCCGCTCTGCCTAGTGACAATGACAGTGATTACCACTTCCTGTAATCGGAAGCGGTGATCACTATCTTGTCACATGTAGCCCATCCCCCCTACAGTAAGAATCTCTAACTAGGGCACACTTAACCCCTACAGCGCCACCTAGTGGTTATTCCCTTCACTACCAGTGTCATTTTCACAGTAAACAGTGCATTTTTATAGCACTGATCGCTGTAAAAATGACAATGGTCCCAAAATGTGTCAAAAGTGTCCGATGTGTCCACCATAATGTCGCAGTCATGATAAAAATCACTGATCGCCACCATTACTATTAAAAAAAAACATTAATAAAAATGCCATAAAACTATCCCCTATTTTGTAGATGCTTTTGCGCAAACCGATCAATAAACGATTATTGCGATTTTTATTACCAAAAATATGTAAATGAATACGTATCGGCCTAAAAGGAAAAAAATATGTTTTATATATTTTTTGGGGATATTTATTATAACAAAAAGTAAAAAAAATAGATTTTTTTTTCAAAATTGTCGCTCTATTTTTGTTTATAGCACAAAAAATAAAAACCACAGAGGTGATCAAATACCACCAAAGGTGGGGAAAAAAGTATGTCAATTTTGTTTGGGAGCCAGGTCGCACAACCACGCAATTTTCAGTTAAAGCGACGCAGTGTCGAATCGCAAAAAGTGGCCCGGTCATTTAGCAACAAAATGGTCCTGGGCTTAAGCGGTTAAACATAGAAACAGATACAAGAATAACTCATATAACAATATTTCTAACAGTATACTCATATTTACAGTACATATAGATGTAAAATGTAATGTCCACTACATACTGGGTCACTTAAAGATTCTAACTGCAAGAGTGAAAAACCGTCAAAGCCTTCTCTGTTTGGTGAAGCTAGAATACACATATCTTCTACTACAGTCCCCAAGAGATTCAACCTACCAGCAGTAGGTATACCGTGCTGTATGCGAATGTTGGAAGCCTGTCGGAAGCCTGTCAATCAAATAGGAACGCCCAGTCCCGCAGCCCATACCCGGAAGCGGAGGAGAACATCTCTCTCTAAAATGGTAAGTACTGCTTCGATTTAAAAAAAAAACCCACCCGATTCTGCTTCCCAAAATGAGCCTCAATCTAATGTTAAAAATTGATTTTTTGGGTGAACCTCCACTTTAAGTCATTCCACAGATTTTCAATGGAGTTTAATTTTCACGACTCTTATTGTGAAGAAACCTTTCTGCATTTGGAGATTAAATCTCTTTTCCTCTAGATGTAAAGAGTGCCCCATCCTCTGTGATGACCCTAAAATGCATAACTCAATACCAAGTTCACTATTAGGGGTATTGAACTTTGATAGGGTTGAGGGTATTATGGGAAGCACACTTGTTTAGCAAAGAACTCCTTGACATGATTTATTTTGCATTTGTAGCGCTATACAAGTTACTCACTTACTGACTCACTCAGACTGCTCTCACAAAGTTCTCTCAAAGTTCTCTCAGGCATGCCTCTCAGTCCTTTGTCTGTAACACTCACTAGTCCTCCTGGCTGTCTTCCTCCCTGGAGACTTGCCCGTTTAGTGTTCTCCTGCTGTCTTCTCACTTTGCTCACATGCCTCTGGCCAGGACTCTTCTGTGAGTTGTGAAGAAGGTCCCTTCCACACCTGAGCCCAGGCTTGAGGAAACCCCCCCCCCAGACTAGGGGCCCCCTCAAGGGCCACTGACAGCCAAACACTCCATCTCCAGCTTCCACCTGAACTCCACTGCCCCAGCTGGGATGACCCTGAGTATTTAAGGGGGCCTGCCCCCTGCCAACCCATCTGTTGGGGATTGGTTGGGGCACTTAGAATACTCCAGGCAGGTCCTCCTCACCTCCACTCCCATTATTCTAGAATCTTTTACCAGTTTCTAGAAGTAGGGGGTGGTCTTAGAGATGCTTCATGTGAGTCATACCAACCTCCCTGAGTCACTCCCATGACCCAGATAAAACAACAAAGGCTTGGCTGTCACCCAAGCCTGACAATTTACCTACACTGCACAGAGAAAAATCTCTCTGTATCACACTGACTAGAGGGTGCTAAAGGTTGTTTCTAACCCCCTTCTTTGCACCATATTGCCCTTGCCCCACTCACACACTCTCAAATATTGTTCCCCATCCCTGCAATTGCACTCAGATCATTCTGCCTGATTTATTTGATTGTGCCCTGTTGTCTCACTGCAGTCCTTCCATCTCTCTGCTGCTCCAACTGCCCAGCTTATATATACTGTATTCTTATCTGCTCTTTCCACCTTTCTCTGCCTCCCAGATACAGTCACAGCCGATCGGTATCATTCCATTCCTGTATCTGATTTTTATCTCCTACAAGTGCTTAGTTGTGTATTTGAGCTTCCCACTCCTCTCCGCCAGTATGGCACCCTTCATTTCACTGCTACAAATCTTCCATTCCTCCGTATGCAATTCAACTTTGCTTCTTTTCCCCCTACCCTGTCATCACCCAACAGACTCAGTTCCCTTTAAAAATCTGTGTATTACTGCTCATCTTCTTCTAGTGAACAATTCTGTTCTGGTTAATGTGCCCCATTTTCTATTACCTATAGCTTAGATCTGGCATCATTATACGATTACTAATTGAATCTCACCGCTAGTCCAGTTGTACCCAACAACTCCAGTCCCATTCCTTCAGTCCTGTTTCCTTACCTATAACCTTTAGGTCAATCACAAAAGTGTTCAAGACCACTTGTGGGGCAGGAACGCACACAAGAGCTTGCATTTCCCACAAGTAAATGCACTGCCCTCTGCATATGTGCACAAGTGCCATTAATCCATTAATCCCTAATGGCACCCCCACACATCTAGTTCACAGCCACCAAAACACATGATACCACAGTGACATACAGTTTAGTGTGGTGAACTTTTAAAAATGCATCTCCTGTACTTTTTGCACGTTCTTGCCAGCCCATTGAAATTAATGGGCTGTGTAAAACTCACCACACAGAAACACGCAAACAACAGGCACACTCAGATGTACCTTTATGGTGTGAACAAGCCCTTAATCGTTTTAATATATACATTTTCTTATAGTGTTTTTTTTATTATTCTTATTATTATTTTCATTGCTTTTTTATGGATATGTTGCTTCATCCCCATTCAATACAATTTTATTTTATAATAATGATTTTAGTGTATTCTTAGGGAAAATATTGTTTTGTTAATTTCAGGGAGGGGCCCTGTCAGGTTAATTGTAAGGGGCCCCGTGATTTCCAACAGCAGTCTTGGGTGGTGTGATTCCTTGGCACCCTTTATTCCTGCTGCACTTTGCTCTTTGTCTCTTTGAAGTGTGTCTTCTTATCCTTTGGGATTTTCATCTTGATTTTGGACATTTAACTAGAATATTTAGCCATCTATACAGACATCATAGACACGTTTGCCTTTTTTGCTTTATTCACTTTTATAATCTTAGTCACTACATAACATGTATTTGTATATGCTTGCATATTCATATTTGAAATTTCCAGAAGAAAATTGTTTGTAAAGATATATACCCTTTATTTGTTTGTAGCACATCCCCTGTAGGAGCCACTGATGAATAGGGACCCCCCACCCTGCACAGTCAGGCACCGAATTTCCACAGGCTCGCTTGAGCCAGGAATCAGTCCAGCAACTTTGTTGTATTTATTTTTTAATTAGGGGTTAATAAACATGGATGGGGATAGGGGTATTATTGGGATGCTCGCTTGACTGGAACAAAGTCTCTTCAGGGACACGCTTACTATATACACACTCTGTATACACTCCTCTTCCTCCGGCACATCACCTGTTTGCAGAAACAACCCAGACTCAGCTGGAACACTGTTTCATCTGGCAAGGCACTTAGCCAGATTAAGCAAAAGTCCTTTACAGGCAGGGACCGCAGTGTGTAGAGAAAAAGTCCACTGTCCAGCTACATTCCTGTGGCTACTGATCCCAGCACCACCTCTTCAGACATTGGCAGCACGCCTGACTGTAGCTGCCCCTTTCACTAGCTCTCCTAGTTACTTCCCACAGTCTTCCCAGACAGTGTTACTCACTAGCCACCCGTTTTTTTTCTCCCGAACGTGCTAGCTGGCTCCTGCTGTCCTCACTCTTGCTCCTGTGCCTCTGGAAAAGACTCCTCTGTGTATTTTGAGAAGTTCCCTCCAGCACCCGAGCCCCAGACCCGAGGACACCCCCCAGACTAGGCTATCCCCAAGGCAGTGGCGTATCAAGTGGGGGGTGGAGGGGGAGAGTTCCGCCCTGGGTGCCACACACTGGGGGGGGTGTCAGACCGGCATTCCCCTCCGCGACTGAAGCGGTGACAGCGGGGCGGGTTTAGAAAGTGGCGCGGTGACGGGGCAGGTTAGAGCAGGAAGAGGCGAGCTGAAGTGGTGTTGCCTAAAGGAAATCAATTTAAAACAAACCATGTTCTTTCAAATTTGTTGTTAATGGTTTTCACCCTGAATTTTGTAATCAGGAGGTTGGGGGCTCCAAGTTAAGCAGACCATGCATTTTCATGTAAAACCTGATTTAAAGTTGACATTACTTTAGTTATCCATTACTATAAAGATACAGTAGCCAGTAGGGCTGTCTTTAATGTGGGGCAAAATGGGGAGTTGCCCAGGACCCATTCATTGTTGTGGGGCCCCAAGCAGCTACCCCTTGATCCCATGCTGATAAGTCAAGTGAATTTGTTTTTTCCTCCTGGTAACATTGTATCCAACCCAACACAGGTTAAGTCACGTCCCCACAGTGTCTCCTCTACTGGCCCCACTCCTCCCCCTTAGCTCAGTTTGAGTAGACTGAGTCTCTTCCCCAGGCGACGTGCTGCATTCTGCCCCTCCTCTCCCTCCTCTGTGGGCGGCTGCCGGGTGACTTTGTTCTGCAGAGTGAGTATAATAACCCCCCTCCCTGCCTCTCCACTCTCAACAATAACCACCCTCCCTGCCTCTCCACCCCCAACAATAACCCCTCTCCCACCTCTCCACCCCAACAATAATCCTCCTTCCTGCAGAAACAGCAGTACGCTGACGATTCATGAGTGGTGACGTAGTATGGGGGGTTGTGTAATGATGGGGATAGTATGGAGGGAGGGGTTCTGTGTAATAATGGGGTAGTATGGGGGAGGGGGTCCTGTGTAGCGATGAGGGCAATATGAAGGGAAGGGGTCTTGTGTAATTATGTGGAAGGGGGTCCTGTGTAAAAATTGGGTCATTTGGGGGAGGGATTCCTGTGTAATGATGGGGGGGGGGGGGTTGAAATTGTATGGGGAGCCCAAGGAAATGTTTGCCCGGGGTCCAATCAATAATAAAGATAGCCCTGATAGGCAGGATGGTAAGCCTTAAGCCCTGTACACATGATTGGATATCTGATGGAATCTAATCCGATGGATTTTTTTGTCGGATATCCGATGAAGCTGTCTTGCCTACACACCATCAGTCAAAAATCCGACTGTGTCCAACGCGGTGACGTAAAACACTACGACGTGCTGAGAAAAATTAAGTTCAATGCTTCCGAGCATGCGTCAAATTGATTCTGAGCATGAGTGGATTTTTTGACCAATGGACTTCCACACAGACGATCATTTTTTTCTATAGTTTTTTAATCCATAGGAAAATTTTAAAACATGTTCTATTTTTTTTCACAGATGGATAACAAACCGATGGGGCCCACACACGATCGGTTTGTCCCTTGAAATCGGTCCGTTTTTATCAGACAAACCGATCGTGTGTACAGGGCTTAATTGTTGTATTTGCTTTATGTTACCTATTAAGCCTTGTACACACGATCAGTCCATCCGATGAAAACGGTCTGAAGGACAGTTGTCCTAGGTTAACCTATGAAGCTGACTGATGGTCCGTCGTGCGTACACACCATAGGTTAAATAACCAATCGTGTCAGAACGCGGTGACGTAAAACACAACGACGTGCTGAAAAAAACGAAGTTCAATGCTTCCAAGCATGCGTCGACTTGATTCTGAGCATGCGCGGGTTTTTAACCGATGGTTTTGCATACTAACGATCGGTTTTGACCTATCGGTTACCATCCATAGGTTATATTTTAAAGCAAGTTGCCATTTTTTTAACCTAAGGTTAAATAACCTATGGGGCCTACACACGATCGGTTTGGACTGATGAAAATGGTCCTTCAGACCATTTTCATCGGTTTAACCTATCGTGTGTACAAAGCTTAAGTATTTAATAGGAAAGGAGGCCAAGACATAGCCTCTGACAAAGGAAGGTGCACACATTATGTTAATCGATCTAGTTCACCTCACCTCACCTCTACTTTGGACATGTTAAAGAACGTTACTTATTTCTCTGTCCCACTGTCTGCTGCAGCATGCCACTCTTTGTATGGCTAAAATGTGTGCTATCAGACCCGCTTTCTCCTGTTCTCTTCTATTTATTGATTTTCAAGTTCTAATAAAAAGAAATTGATTTATTTTTCTTTATTTATCTTTGTTTTGCGAGATACAAAAAAGCAGACCCAAGTGAAGAGCGCTGGGCTGAAAGCCGAGGTCAGCCCTTTAAGGAAGATCGACACGACAATGTGTGAATCACAGACTGGGTTGCCCTTTTTGTGGAGAATCTTTTGTTTCACTGTCTTCTGATGATAACAAAATTCCCCCACATCTTGCAACTGCCGTTTCAGTATTTTTCCTATTTAACTTGTTCCAGTTCCAATGTCCATACAGTACTTGTTTAAATTCCTCACATGTTCCAATGCATATTCTAAGCCATTCTTTAGGTGTGAGTAATTAAATGTTTGTCTTCTGTGGCGATCTCCTTTAATTTGGGCTTCCTTTTGCTTTTTTTAAGAAGTTTTTTTTTGTTAGTTTTTTTTAAGAAAAAGATGTTTGTGTGTTTATACTTCTGTATTCATATATGGTTTATAATGGCTCTGAAATAACAAAACAGATTATTTCTGAAGGGAGAAAAGACTGACGTCTCAAGGACCTTTTGTGCGCACAGGAAATGGAAAGCACATAGTAAAAAATGAAGAATTCATGCAAATACAAGGCAACATTTTAAAAGAAAAGGTTTATACATTTTTTTGAAAAATACTTGGCTGATCCAGTGTTCACTTCTCCCCTTTCATAAACATTACTTTAAATAACCAAACCAACAACTTAATTATTTTTCCCCTGGATAGATAAGTTTATTAGGTATCATCCGCAGCTTGATACAATATAACATACAAATAATGAACAATTAAACTAAGAAGACACAAACAAAATCATAAATTATGTTTACGGGTTACTGTGAAAAAAAAAAAAAAAAAAACATTTTAAAGAAGATTTACATTTTCATAAAAAAATGGATCACTTACCACAATGTTTATCTTGTCTGCAGCATGGTTCCCAGCAGCCAGCATTATTTAAAGTTGAACTCCAGGTGACTACAGTGATCACCGCTGTCGAGTAGCTGACCTGCTGCATAGTAACCAAAGTGGGTCATTCTCTCAGCATGGGCACCCTTTAAGAATGCCTTTCATTTTTTTTTAGTGAATGCAAGGCATTCTCTAATTGGACACGGTGGAGAGGTGGGGTGGTGACATTACGCTCTTCACCTCATCCAAATAGAAAATGTAGTTACTATGCAGCAGGGCAGCTGTTTGGCATGGGAAGACAGTAGCAATCAAGGTAACACAGCAGTGACTACTACATTCATTCTCCTCTTCCACAGGGGTCTCACAGATATAGCATATGAATAATTACATTGGTCCAAGCTGGACCAATGTAACTTTGCAATAAAATTGATACCTGGGCTTCAGGTTTAACCCTGTAAATGTGTACCCAAGCTAAGGATTTTTTTCTACGGTGTCTGTGTGCTTTTTTTTTTAACTATTTACACTTCCTTCGTGAAATGGTAGAGGTACAGTGTACCCCATTAGCAATTCACATAGGGGGGGGCCAGGATCTGGGGGTCCCCTTTGTTAAAGGGGTCTTCCAGATTGTGATAAGCCCCCCGCCCGCAGACCCCCACAACCACCGGGCAAGGGTTGTGGGGATGAGGCCCTTGTCCCCATCAACATGGGGACATCCTCCCCATGTTGAGGGCATGTGGCCTGGTGCGGTTCAGGAGAGGGGGGGGCGCACTCTGTCCCCCCCCTCTTTTCTGCGGCCGGCCAGGTTAACGTGCTCGGATAAGGGTCTGGTGTGGATTTTTGGGGGAACTCCACGCCATTTTTTTTTTAATTTGGGGTGGAGTTCCCCCCAAATATCCATTCCAGACCCTTCAGATCTGGTGTGGATTTTAAGGGGAACTCCACCCCAAATTAAAAAAAAAATGGCGTGGAGTTCCCCCAAAAATCCACACCAGACGTCATTTTTTTTTTTAATTGACGGCGGGGTTCCCCTTAATATCCATATCAGACCTGAAGGGCCTGTTAATGGAATTTGGGGGGACCCCCAGCTTTTTTATTTTTATTTTTTATGAATGAATCATCTCTGTAATTGCCAGAGCCGACAATTCATTGGAGCCGCAAAGCCGGTTTTAAATGCCTTTTTTTCTTTCAGAAATGACACTTTGTGCAGGGACAGTTCTATGTACGGGAAACATGCGCTTTTTCACATGCTGACTTTACACCCCCCCTAGGTATGAAATTTAAAGTAATATTACACTTTTATTGTTTCACTTTTAGCATTAATAAATTCACTGCTCCTGAAAAAACTTTTTTTTGCATTGATACATGTTTCCTGGGACAGGACCCAGGTCCCCAAACACTTTTTAGGACAATAACTTGCATATTAGCCTTTAAAATTAACACTTTAGATTTCAAATGTTCGAGTCCCATAGACTTTAACGGGGTTCTAAATTTCACACAAACATTTGGTGTGTTCGCAAGTTCTGATGCGAAGTGAACAGGGGGGTGTTCGGCTTATCCTTAATGTATATACTAGGGGTGGGGATGTGATGACAGGCCACAGGCCAAATGTCATTAAACACATTAGCCAAAGATTGCAAATTGCTATGCCTCTACGAGAGTCCTTAGGAGGTCTTAATGTCTGTTGTAAATATTTCACAGGGTGCTTTAAAGAAAACACAGTTTGAGTCTGGCTCTATTTGACCTCAAACTGTCCTTTTCATCCAACCCAGCTCTAAAAATATAGTCATATTCAAATATTTAACCTACCCAAATGTAAAAGAACCTAACAGTCAATTTGATATCACTCATGCCTATGCCATAATGCCCAGAAAGTGAATGGAACATATTACCTCTTCTGAAGAAGTCATACATAAGATCAATATCATGTTTAATGTCTACAAAATCATGATTTTATTCCATGCAATAATATGTTCATTTGGTAAAATATTGTTAGATAGGAATATCAATACAGTTAGAAAAGTTACATTAGAGTGTCTGCTAAACTATCAAGATGTAAACATTCCTATCCCTCATCGTTCAGCTCTCTTGATTGGTAAGGATTGGCTCAATGATACCATCTAAAGGACTCACAACATTTTGCTGTAATTGGCAGTATGAGTTCTCATTTTTACATTAAAGGGTCACTAAAGGAAAACATTTTTTTTGCTGAAATTACTGTTTACAGGGTATAGGGACATAAAAGTTAACTGATTCCTTTTAAAAATGATTAAAAATAGATTCATTCTATCATATAATGTGCCTCTAGTTTCACTTTCGGTTTTAAACTGGTTTCATCTTTATGTGAAGTAAAGAGACCCACAGAACAAAAACAAACAAATCCAGGGCAGTGTTTTGTTTTTAAAATGAGGAGTTTTAGACACATAGCTTAGACCACAGTGAGAAGCTCCCATGAGTTTTTTCATAAGGAGCCAGACAAGCAGGAAGTGTGGAGATCACAGCAGAATTACTGCTACTTCAAAGCAAAAACGAACAATGAGGACATGAAACCAGTACTGCAGTAAGGTAAAGGAAGCTATTTAGCTAAAAAAAAAATTCCTTTAGTGATCCTTTAAGCTGAGAGTCCTTCCTAACCACCACTGACTCTGTCAGAATTGGGCTTATGTGCAGGATAATGTTATAAAATTGGTAGTAAACCCTTACCCATTAAATTGAATAGCCTCGGGTGATACACAGGCCCGGATTCTCAGAGGACTTACGACGGCGTAGCGCCATGTACGCCGTCGTAAGTCCGAATCCGACCCGTCGTATCTATGCACCTGATTCTTAGAATCAGTTACGCATAGATATCCATTAGATCCGACAGGCGTAAGTCTCTTACGCCGTCGGATCTTAACTGCATTTTTTTTTACCGCTAGGTGGCGCTCCCGTCGAATTCCGCATAGAGTATGCAAATTAGCTAGATACGCAAATTCCCGAACGTACGCGCGGCCAACGCAGTAAAGTTACGCCGTATACGTTAGGCTTTTCCCGGCGTAAAGTTGCCCCTGCTATATGTGGCGCAGTCAATGTTAAGTATGGCCGAAATTTGAAAAAGTTGCGTCGTTTGCGTAAGTCGTCCGTGAATGGGGCTGGACGTCATTTACGTTCACATCGAAACCAATGACATCCTTGCGGCGTACTTTGGAGCAATGCACACTGGGAAATTCCACGGACGGCGCATGCGCCGTTCCGCAAAAACGTTAATCACGTCTGGTCACAGTAGTTTTACATAAAACACGTCCCCCTGTTACAAATTTGAAATAGGCGGGCTTACGCAGGCCAATTTACGCTGCCGCAACTTACAGAGCAAGTGCTTTGAGAATACAGCACTTGCCCGTCTAAGTTGCGGCGGCGTAACGTAAATCGGGTACGTTACGCCGCCGCAGAGATACGCCGCTGGACGTGAATCTGGGCCATAGAGATTAAACATATCCTCCTACATAAGTTATACGTGTTTATCTATAAATACAAATTCTGTGTTTAGTGTAACAAATTAAAAATATAAATACAAAGGATAGCAGAACTCTATAATCGCCAGAATACAGCAAATTAGATATATATAAATACTTGCTCTGTCCCTTTAAAAGTCACCAAAAAAGATTTATGAATGATTGAACCACCATAAAACATTATTCAAAGTGCAAAAATAGGTGAAAACACAATGTTATCCAGTAATTGCTCCACCTTAAATATATTCCACCTGATCTAAAATAAAATAAAAATATGTATATCAAAATAGAAAGAAAGTGCAGCCATTATATTATGTGAGCAAAACACAAGCGCACTTTTTGTACAAAAAATGATTTAATTTCTTTGAACAATAGCGATATCTTGGTGATAATAAAGATTAAATATATACAAATCACAATAGTGAAAAAATGCAGTAAACTTACTATCTGAAACATTCAAAACCATATTCCATGTGTTAAGTGAAAATCAAGTGCTAGCAATCTACTGTGCAAACTGTGTAAACTTCAGTTCAAATACACATTGGCCCAGATTCAGGTAGATCCGCGCAATATTTGCGTGGGCAAAGGGCAACGATTTTTGCTCTGCGCCCACGCAAATATTTCGATTTGCCCGCGATTCACGGAGCAGTAGCTCCGTAAATTGCGCGGGCGCTATGCTAATTAGCCCAGCGTAAGGGCGTCTAATGTAAATGATCCCGCCGGGGATCATTTAAATTAGGCGCGCTCCCGCGCCGAGCGAACAGCGCATGCTCCGTCTGGAAACTTTCTTTACTTTCTCGCAAGGACGTCATTTGCTTCTAAGTGAACGTGAATGGCGTCCAGCGCCATTCACGAATCACTTACGTAAACGACGTGAAATTTAAATTTCACGAGCGGGAAGGGCGGCTATACTTTAGCATTGGCTGCCCCTGCTATTAGCAGGAGCAACCTTGCGCTAAAGTCGCCGTACGGAAACTCCGTACCTTGCGTGCGCAGGGCCCACGCAACTTTTGTGAATCGGTGGTAGTATGCAATTTGCATACTATACGCCGATCACAATGGCCGCGCCCCCTAGCGGACAACGCAAGAATGCAGCCTGAGATATGAAGGCATAAGGAGGCTTATGCCTGTCATATCCTAGGCTGCAGTCTGCGTAGCGATGTTCCTGAATCAGGGGCTTTCGCTACGCGGGAGCAAAACAGCTATTGCGCAATAGCCTCTTGAATCTGGGCCACTATCTCCTTACCAGATAGTTTGATCTGCTGATGCTGAGGTCAAATGGCACTTGTGGGTTAAACCATGCAATAATGTCACCAGGCAGCTATAAGATTGGATGTCATCACTCCACAACACTCAGGTGTCAATTCATACCAGCAGCAGTTTAATCAAGCGCTTAATCCCTTTTGGATGATGTTGCCAGCACCCCCACTCATCACAATAGTGTTATGGCCCCAAATTACATGGTCAAAGTAGAGGAGCTATAGTGCATTACGTTTTATAAAAAAATAAAAATAATTATGTAATTAAAAAGATGGTTCTTCACTGGACTTCGGATCGCAGGCTCTACCACGTTTACAGTAGGAAGCCTGCTGTGACTCCCTATGACTTTACAGCTGGCTCCCCACTGCACATGTGCGAGTCGTGCCGTGCCCTGTGAATGGTCCCACCGCTTCCTGGGACCTGTGACATATCTCAGGGGATTGTAGGCAGGGGGGCCAAACTTCCACCCAGATCACCTAGGCAATTCACTTTTAATACTAATTATTTTACTGTTTCTGCTGTCTGATTTTTTTTGTAATATCTTTCATGTAAATATTTTTATTGCACTGTATTTCCTTTATATAAAACAATATTTTTAAAACATTAACCTGATTCTCTAAGAGCCCATTCACACAGGGGCAACACGACTTCTAGCACGACTTTGGGAGGCAACTTGGACACGACTTGAGTATGAATCATCAGGCAACTTACAAGGCAACTTCAAGTCGCCTCCAGGACAGTACAAGGCAACTTCATCTCGCCTCCAGGACAGGAGGCTTTCCAGTGGTCAATCAAACAACAATCAGCTCTGTGGGAGGGAGGAGGGAAGGAGTGGTTTGCCTGAGAAATGTATGTTATCTTCCTGTATTGTTGCTTCAGTTAAGACAGTGATCAGGGCCGTCTTAATAGCATCATGGGCCCCTGGGCAAAGTAATTCTCTGGGGCCCCTACAATAGAGACAGTGCAGGTAAACAAAAATCAAGTAGATAGGAGGTAGGGGATATCTAGGGTGTAGATGGGTCAGAGTGCTGGGGGGATATCTGGGATGTAGAGGGGCAGCCCCGGGGCTGCCCCAATTTTGGGGCAGCCTGGGCTTAAGGACCAGCTGCTTTGGGGAAAGGGCAGGGGCCCCCCATGCAGCTGGGGCCCCTGGGCACTGCCCAGGTGTGCCCTCTCATTAAGACAGCCCTGACAGTGATCCAACTTCTGAGGCGACTTCCATTGAAATCAATGGGTACAAGTTGCCTACAAGTTGCCTAGAAGTTGGATTAAAGTAGTACAGGAAGCTTTTCTGAAGTCGGAGTGACTTCAGTAGTGTACATTAAGACGGCTCCCATTCACTTCCATTCATTTTATCGACCGCGCGACTTGGGGCAACTTGGGGCGACTTGAAGTCGGATCCCAGGTCGCCCCAGTGTGAACTGGCTCTTACTGCTCTAGATAAAAACTAGAAAAAAAATATTTATTTGTTCCTGCTGTAATATCCTTCTGCAGTGTGGACAGGGTTAAACTGAATTAAAGTGTTTATTATCCCAACATTTCATATTCCTGATATTTGCCTGCTGTACCATGTTCTTGTATGAAAAGGTATCTTGTTCTCCTTGTATTGCTTCCTTTGTGTGAAATACCTGGTGTTACAGTTAGTCCTTCTGCCTTCCTAATAAAAATGTACCACACTAAGCAGGGAAGCATATCGTGGTCAGTTCTCTAGCTATGCTGGGAGCTCAGCCTGCACTCCTCCATTGATCAGATTTGTCAAACACGCCCCAATGCACAGCCGTTTACTGGGAAGATCAGTGGGTTGTTGCTTCTCCTCCCCCCAGCTCTTATGCAGCTGAGAACTGAGTGTATGTGATCACTTATAAAAAAGGGGAAAAGGGCATTTATAATGTTTTCTTTTATATCTACACACAAATGCTTTTGCCTTCCATGTCTATTTTTAACAGAATGTGTTATTTTACAAGGTGATCATTTACAATCACTTTAATGTACAGTAGGTGAACGCGATATTGTGTCAATCTCGCTCCCTTTCTCGGCGAGATTGAGCACCTACGAGCCCCATCGCGGGAGCCAGCGCCGAGCTGGCTTGCCGCGATGGAGACAGAGCCGTCATAGAAGCGACGGGAGATCCGACTTGGATTCCCGCCAATTCTACACGTGTGCGGCGTTTGTTATGAATCCTGAGGGGGAAGTCCCCGCCGGATTTTAAATAAAAATCCGGCATGGGTTCCCCCCTCAGGAGCATACCGGGCCCTTAGGTCTGTTATGGGTTGTAAGGAGAGCCCCCCTACGCCGAAAAAAATGGCGTAGGGGGTCCCCCTACAATCCATACTAGACCCGTATCCAAAGCACGCTACCCGGCCGGCCAGGAAGGGAGTGGGGACCAGCGAGCGTCCCCCCCCTCCTGAGCCGTACCAGGCTGCATGCCCTCAACATGGGGGGTTGGGTGCTCTGGGGCAGGGGGGCGCACTGCGGCCCCCCCACCTCAGAGCACCCTGTCCCCATGTTGATGAGGACAGGGCCCCTTCCCGACAACCCTGGCCGTTGGTTGTCGGGGTATGCGGGCGGGAGGCTTATCGTAATCTGGGAGCCCCCTTTAATAAGGGGGCCCCCAGATACCGGCCCCCCACCTTAAGTGAATGGATATGGGGTACATCCTACCCCTAACCATTCACCTGTAGGAAAAATGTCAAAGTTAATAAACACACCACACAAGGGTTTTTAAAATAATGTATTTTTCTGCTCCGGAGGCCCCCCCTGTCTTCTTTATTAGCTCTGTTTACCAGGGGGGGCTTCTTCTTTGACGTCTTCGGGTGGGTGGGGGCCGCCGTCTGGTTCTCTTCCACCGCCGGGGGGGGTCGCTTTTAAAAAAGCCCCCACCCCCCGGCGGGTTTCCTCCGGCGTCTTCGGCGGGGGGGCTTCTTCTTCCGCTATCCCGACGGGTCTTCTCCGCTATCCGGGGGTCTTCTCAACTCTCCGGGGGTCTCCTTCTATGTTCGCTGCTCTCCGCTGTTGACTCGGCGCACCCCGGTTCTTCCTCTCGCTGTCCGGTGCCTTCTTCCGTGCTGTACGTCTTCTTCTCCTTCCGTGCTGTGAGTTCTTCTTCCGTGCTGTGACGTCATGTTCTTCACTTCTCTCCTTCTCCCGATGTTGACACGTCGCCTTTCCTCACTGCAATGACAAGTGCGTGGCTTGCATCGGATTTATATAGACCTCACAATCCCATCATGCTCTGGTACCTACCCATGTGATACCTACCCACGTGGGTAGGTATCACATGGGTAGGTACCAGAGCATGATGGGATTGTGAGGTCTATATAAATCCGATGCAAGCTACGCACTTGTCATTGCAGCGAGGAAAGGCGACGTGTCAACATCGGGAGAAGGAGAGAAGTGAAGAACATGATGTCACAGCACGGAAGAAGAACTCACAGCACGGAAGGAGAAGAAGACGTACAGCACGGAAGAAGGCACCGGACAGCGAGAGGAAGAACCGGGGTGCGCCGAGTCAACAGCGGAGAGCAGCGAACATAGAAGGAGACCCCTGGAGAGTTGAGAAGACCCCCGGATAGCGGAGAAGACCCGTCGGGATAGCGGAAGAAGAAGCCCCCCCGCCGAATACCCCGGAGGAAACCCGCCGGGGGGTGGGGGCTTTTTTAAAAGCGACCCCCCCCCGGCGGTGGAAGAGAACCAGACGGCGGCCCCCACCCACCCGAAGACGTCAAAGAAGAAGCCCCCCCTGGTAAACAGAGCTAATAAAGAAGACAGGGGGGCCTCCGGAGCAGAAAAATAAATTATTTTAAAAACCCTTGTGTGGTGTGTTTATTAACTTTGACATTTTTCCTACAGGTGAATGGTTAGGGGTACGATGTACCCCATATCCATTCACTTAGGGTGGGGGGCCGGTATCTGGGGGCCCCCTTATTAAAGGGGGCTCCCAGATTCCGATAAGCCTCCCGCCCGCATACCCCGACAACCAACGGCCAGGGTTGTCGGGAAGGGGCCCTGTCCTCATCAACATGGGGACAGGGTGCTCTGAGGTGGGGGTGCCGCAGTGCGCCCCCTGCCCCAGAGCACCCAACCCCCCCCCATGTTGAGGGCATGCAGCCTGGTAACGGCTCAGGAGGGGGGGGACGCTCGCTCGTCCCCACTCCCTTCCTGGCCGGCCGGGTAGCGTGCTTTGGATACGGGTCTGGTATGGATTGTAGGGGGACCCCCTACGCCGTTTTTTTTTGGCGTAGGGGGGCTCTCCTTACAACCCATAACAGACCTAAGGGCCCGGTATGCTCCTGAGGGGGGAACCCATGCCGGATTTTTATTTAAAATCCGGCGGGGACTTCCCCCTCAGGATTCATAACAAACGCTGCACACGTGTAGAATTGGCGGGAATCCAAGTCGGATCTCCCGTCGCTTCTATGACGCGCTTGCTGGGATGTGCTGTCACTATTCCAGTGAGTGTGAGATGTCGGCGAGATCTCGGCACCATGTCGCCGAGAATCAGCGCGATGCTGTTGTGCTAAAAACACAATAACACAATATCACAAACACCTACTGTAGAGGAGCAGCAGCCATCCTTGAGGAGACTATTTTGCAATGATAATCTATAGAGCAGTAATGGCGAACCTGTGGTATGCGTGTCACAGCTGGCACACCGAGCCCTCTCTGTGGGCACGCCAGAAAGAAATGAGAAAAGCACACACTTACCAGCTATCCATCCCCAAGCTTATTCGTACATATCGTATCGCACCCCCTATTGAACTACATTTCCCACAGGTCTCTAGGGCCAGCGGTGATGTGTTCGAGGTGGGCGTGACTGAGAAGAAGTGGCCAGGGGGTGAAATGCAGGTGGAAATCCAATCATAGGTGCTGTCTTATCTACACCACACTCCCCATCAAACTATATCTCCCACAAATCTCTGGGGCCAGCATTGATGTGTCTGGGGTGGGCTGGGATCAGGGGGGGTGTGCGGGTGGGAATGAGCTGCCGGATCGGGAGACACTGGAGACAGGTGAGATGGACATTAAGTACAGTTATCTTATTTATCCTTGGTGTCCTGCTTCTTAGAGGCAGAGGCTCAAGCTGCTGAAAGGAGCCATGCAATACCTGTATACCTGCACCACCTGCTGGTGGGTACCTTCCCTTTCAACTCCTTCCTGTTCTGTTTCACCTTCTTCATCCTGGCCCTGTGTCTAGATAGGAATACAGATTAACCACCAAAATTTGTTGGATTTAATTTATCGTTTTTCTAAATTGGAAAAAAATAATATGTTAATTTTAAATAGCAGTCCTGGGAATTGTACCCCATCATAGGTGCCCAGCAAATGCATCCTTACAAATGCCCAGCAAATGCATCCTTATTAGTGCTTAGCAAAAGCATCCTTACCAGTGCTTGGCAAATGCATCTGTATCCAAAAATACATGCACAGTTGATGTTTTTATTAAAAACGTTATATTTGAAAGCTCTGTTATTGTGTTTTCGTTTGGACAACTGTACGAGTTGTTTTTCTTAAACAAAAACCTCAGTATTCAGGTTTTGTTGAAATAAATACGTTGATTTTGTTTTGCAGTTTGGGCATTCGGGCTCAAAAAGGTTCACTATCACTGCTATAGAGTGTCTCCAGCTCAGGGGACAGACATCTTGGCTCGGTGTAATTCAATCCTAGAGAACAGTGATTGGCTAATGCAACAGAGCAAGTGAAGAGTGTACTGGGCTACTGGAAAAGGGACTGTGGGGGATCATGTGCTTTTAAAACCATTTTTCTGCACTGACAGAGGGCACCACAAGGTTGCAGTGAAGGGTAACCAGAGTTTTCTGGAGCTATCTGATGCTGTGCTGCCCAGGAGAAGTTTGCTGATCAGACATACATATTCACCAGCACACCATGGATCGACAACTGACAACTTCTGTCCTAAGGTTTCTTTAATGAAAGAGATCACATCACAAGAAAAAGTGCAACGTTTCAGAGCCACGCAGGACCCCTTCATCAGGTGTGCCAAATTTGCCAGGAACTTGTGCGATAGGAATATTGACCAGTGTGCTGATCAGAGACTGCTGCTGCCATCATACTCTGTGTAATGCTACATGTGAGGGACCTGGATCCTGAGATCCCACACTGTGGATCAGTGTTTCACTTGCTGAACGTGGCAGGTAACTGTGATCATCAGCAGAACCCTGGCCATCAGAAGAGGACCACTGGCTACTACTGCTGGGCACTAGCATGTGAGGTAGGACCATTTTGCAAATCTATGTGGAAACACCTGCATTTTGGAAAGTGTTTACTGTGGTGAGAGGCCTCTTGGCCCCTGACTTTTCTTGTTTCCTGGTTCCGTGAAAAAGTTCTACCCCAGTGGGCTTTCCTTAATGCCCTTTTGTTTGGGAACAATTTAGTGCCTCTATAGATTAAAATAAGACCAGACTTGAGAGCACTCCAACCACTTTTAAGAAAGGAAAAGAGGGACTGTCTCATCAGGATTGAAAGAGAGAGATCACAGCAACTTATATCCCTGTTTGAGGACTTGAACGGAACCAGAACACGTCTGGAGACTCAAAAAGATGCCAACCTGGGTCTGGTAAGAGACTAACACTGTATAATGTAATCTACTGTCTGCTGGGAACTGTTGTGTTTTGTTCAAGGGCCAAAACTTTGCCAGACAACTTTGTTCCTTTTTTTCATCATTTACTGACCAGTGGGATACAACTGGGGCCAATATAGCAAGTTAGGACTGTCTTTTTTAATTGTTGCTAGGTAAATGCAGTTCAGTTTTGTTAATTACTGCATGTGTTTAACCATATCTCTTAGGCCGGGTACACACGGACAAACATGTATGGTGAAAGCGGTCCGTCGGACCGTTTCCACCATACATGTCTGCCAGAGGGCTTCTGTACGATGGTTGTACACACCATCGTACAGAAGTCCGCGCGTAAACAATACGCGGGGCGTGTCCGCGGTGTCGCCGCGTCGATGACGCGGTGTCGCCGCGACAATGACGCGGCGACGTGGGCGGCCCGCCTTTAAAATGCTTCCACGCATGCGTCGAAGTCATTCGACGCATGCGAGGGACGGCGGGCGCCTGGACATGTACGGTAGGTCTGTACTGACGACCGTACATGTCCGAGCGGGCTGAATTCCAGCGGACTGTTTTAAAACAAGTCCAGGAATATTTGTCTGCTGGGAAAAGGCCCGGCGGGCAAATGTTTGCTGGAATTCGGCCCGCTCGCGCCCACACACGACCAAACATGTCTGCTGAAACTGGCCTGCGGGCCAGTTTCAGCAGACATGTTTGCTCGTGAGTATGGGGCCTAAGGCCTTGTACACACGAGAGGATATCTGCTGGAAACGGTCCGCCGGACCGTTTCCAGCAGTTAAATCCTCTGTCGGATTTGGATCTGATGGCTGTACACACCATCAGATCGAAATCCCTGCGGAATACATCCGCGGTGACGTGGCCGGATCAGTCCGTCCGCTCCCATCCCTCGCATGCATCGTAATGATTTGACGCATGCATGGAAGTATTTACCTTCAGGGTCGCGCACGCGGCCACGTCACCGCGGATGTATTCCGCGGGGATTTCGATCTGATGGTGTGTACAGCCATCAGATCCAAATCCGCCAGAGGATTTATCAGCTGGAAACGGTCCGGCGGACCGTTTCCAGCGGATATCCTCTCGTGTGTACAAGGCCTTAGAGTAATGTTGTTGTCTTATAGATTGTATAAGTACACTGGCTAATCCTTTCTTCTTTTAGGTTATGCTTGGCCTAATACATTCTTTAACATTTTTCAAGGTGTGTCAGGAAGTGCTGTGTGTGGGAGGTTTGTCTTCTTGATGTGTGCAGAGAAATCACAAAGCAATTCAGCGGCTCCTCTGGGTGTAGAACTACAGAAGTAACACAGTTCCTTTCAGCTGTAGCTCTTGTAGCTATTTGGTTGGTGTGTCCCTTTAAATAAACATTTTATTTTCTCCCTTTGTTCCATCACAGCAAGTCTTAGACTTTGCGTGTTAGGTTCTTTTTGCTATGGATTCAGTGGTCCGGCACATAAAAATCCATCGGATGAGTGACAAGAAGGGGAGCTCAGCATCATAAAAATGGATTTACAAGATAATCAAATGAGAGCCCTCATAGACCCGTGCATAGAGGTGGGACGGATCAGCCAGCAAATCCTTTTAACCTGTGCTTTAATTACAGGATTAGAGATTCCTTTTGGCTCAAGAAAGACAGCTCCAGTCAATTTATTATGCATTTATTTAAAGAGGGAGAGCACACTCTCATTACTGAGGGGTTTTGTGAAAGGCCAGTGTTATCAGCTTCGCCAAGGATTTAGGAAGCAAGCACTTTATCAGCTTATGGCAACTGACAAGAATTTAACTTCTTCCCTTCTTGAGGATGTCAAGAGTCTCACCATGGCAGGGCTGTGGAGGGAACAGGTTTACGGAGGAAATTACTTATGGTTTGTTTTGGTATCTTAACAAAGGTAGCTTTTACAAAACCTTAAAATGCAAGCTTTTTCAATTTTTCTGGCATTTTCCCAGCATGCATCATATTGCCCAGTGTATGACATGTGCTACCTGGCTGAAAATTATTATAGAAACTGTCCTAACTACTCCTAATAATATGCTTATATTTCACACCATGGGATTGATTTACTCTCTTCTCTTTCAATGCCCAAAGCCCAATCATGTCCTAGCAAAACTCATTTGTATTTCCTTTGCACATGATTGGGTATTCAAAGTGAGAACACGTTCAACATGTTTATCAATATTAAAGTTGTTGTAAAGCCTTAAAGGGTCACTAAAGGAAAAAAAAATGTTTTGCTGAAATGACTGTTTACAGGGTATAGAGACATAATAGTTAACTGATTACTTTTAAAAATGATTACAAATAGATAAAAATCAATCATATAATGTGCCTGCAGGTTAGTTTCACTTTTAAACTGGTTTCATGTTTCTGTGAACTAGAGAGACACACAGAACAAATCCAGGGCAGTGTTTTGTTTTTAAAATGAATCTGATTGGTTCTGTTAAGTTTTAGACACACAGTAATGACAGCTTAGACCACCGTGAAAAGCTCCCAGTACTGTGGTTATAAGGAGCCAGACAAGCAGGAAGTGTGGAGATCACAGCAGAATTACAGCAACTTCAAAGCAAAAACGAACAATAAGGACATGAAACCAGTACTGCAGTAAGGTAAAAAAAGCTATTTAGCTAAAAAAAAATTCCTTTAGTGATCCTTTAAGGTTTTTCACCGTAATGCATTTAGGTGAAAAACCTTCTGTGCTGCAGCTCCCCCCCAGACACCCCCTTTTTCTTACCTAAGCCCAATTCAATCCAGCATGGTGCATAAGCGCAGCGGCTCCAGATGCTGTTGTTCTCCTCATTGAACAGATTGATAGCAGCAGTGCACAAGAGTAACGGCTCCCACTGCTGTCAATGAAAAGCTGTGACATGGGAGCAGGGGACGGGGCCAAGTCCCGCTGTCTGTGTCAATGGACACAGCAGCAGGACTCAGAAGCAGGGATAAGCCCGATGTTTGAGTCGAACATAAGTTCGAGTCGAACATCGGGTGTTCGCCTGTTCTCCGAATAGCAAACAATTTGGGGTGTTCGCGGTAAATTTGAAAGCCGCGGAACACCCATTAAAAGTCTATGGGAGAAATCAAAAGTGCTCATTTTAAAGGTTAATATGTTATTGTCATAAAAAGTGTTTGAGGACCTGGGTCCTGCACCAGGGGACATGTATCAATGCATTTTTTTTTTTTAAAAGCTGAAGTTTTTTCGGGATCAGTGATTTTAATAATGCTTAAAGTGAAATATTCTTATAAATTTCGTTCTTGGGGGTCGTCTATAGTATGCCTGTAAAGTAGCGCATTTTCCCAGTGTTTAGAACAGTCCCTGCACAAAATGATATTTCCAAAGTAAAAAAAGTCATTTAAAACTACTTGCGGCTATAATGAATTGTTGTGTCCCGGCAATACAGATAAAATTCATTGAAAAAAAAACGGCACACCCCCCCCCCCCCAGTCCATTACCAGGCCCTTTGGGTCTGGTATGAAAATTAAGGGGAACCCCAAACCAAAATGTAAAAAAAAATGTGTGGGTGTCCCTCCAAATTCCATACCAGGCCCTTCAGGTCTGGTATGGATATTAAGGGGAACCCTGCACCAATTATTATTTTTTTAAATGGCGTAGGGGTCCCCATCAAAATCCATAACAGACCCTTCAGGTCTGGTATGGATTTTAAGGGGAATCCCACGCCACAATTAAAAAAAATGGCGTGGGGTTCCCCCCAAAAATCCATACCAGACCCTTATCTAAACAAGCAACCAGGCAGGCCACAGCAAAAGAGGGGGCACGAGAGAGTGCCCCCCCCAACTGTACCAGGCCACATGCCCTCAACATGGGGAGAATGTCCACGGGCAAGGGTTGTGGGGGTCTGCGGGTGGTGGGCTTATCAGAATCTGGAAGCCCCCTTTAACAAAGGGGACCCCCAGGTTTCCGCCCCCAATGTAAATTGGTAACTGGGTACATTGTACCCCTACCATTTCACAAAAAAAGTGTAAAAAATGTTAACCACAGTAGACAGCTTGGGACAATTCCTTTATAAAAAAGAAAACAAATTCCAGGGATGTAAATCCATTCTCGAGCGAGAATATGGGAAAAAAACGCAGACTCGATCCTGCCTCCATGGGAGGCACCCACCGTATGATGCTCTTCCATCGTGACAGGTCTTATATAGTCGAGGGCGGGGCCACCCGTCATGTGTGTGGATGACCTCTTCCCCCCTCTGATGCAACGGGGAAACACCGGGGTTACCCAGTGACATGTACGGGTCCCGCAGTTTTAAATTACTTTATTTCCTTTGATAATGTCATTTCATGCAGGGACTGTTCTAAACACTGGAAAAATGCGCTAATTTACAGCCATACTATAGACATATAGTATTCCAATTGAGAATATGTGGCAAGAATTGAAAATTGCTTTTCACAGACTCTCTCCATCCAATCTGACAGAGCTTGATCTATTTTGCGAAGAAGAATGGGCAAAAATGTCACTCTCTAGATGTGCAAAGCTGGTAGAGACATCCCCAAAAAGACTTGCAGCCTTAGTTGCAGCGAATTGTGGTTCTACTAAATATTGACTCAGGGGGGCTGAATACAAATACATGCCATACTTATTTTTAAAACATTTTGAAAACCATTTATTATTTTCTTCCACTTTATATTTACTGTATGTGCCACTTTGTGTTAGTGTATCACATAAAAACAGTTCCCATGTCGCCGTATAGCGCCGACTCGCAGCTTGGCTATTTACGGAAATCTGGGGACGCGCCTTGTGCGACATGGGAACTGTTTCACCAGACGTCAATCATCTAACCCAGGGATAGGAACGCCCAGTCCCGCGGCAATCAGAACCCGGAAGCCGGGGATAAAATCACAATATCACGGTATGTACGGCGGAAAAAAAAAAAGACCTGCATACTGTAAATGTTGTTAGTATCCTGGATGTAATGTTAGAATTTTTTTTTAGGGTGAACCCCGCTTTAAGTAATTAAAAAAAGACATCTAGGCACTGGTAAACTGCATTATATTATTTTTTTGTTTTACTTTAAAAGAAACATTTGTTTCACATGTAGATATGCACATTTGTGCACAGAAAGTTTTGGTCAATTGAGAACACAGACTGTGTTCCAAAATGACTTTATAATACTATGAGTAGTTTAACATTTACAGGTAAGTAAACTGTCCTATAGCTCTGCAGAATTCAGAAAGTTGACATTTACAGTGTTAATGTAGTGCTATTATTAGTCATTTTAGGCTTAAGGTGGTTGAGTCTATCAAAAAAGGAGATAGAGGGAACAAAAGAGAGAGAATAGTATGGGGAAGTGAGAAAAGTGCAGTCAGGATGGTGGGGGCAAGAAAAGAGATATAAGATAGAGAGAAATTGGCATCAAGTGAGAGAGAAAAACCAAAAGCGAAGAATAAGAGAAACTGATGGTCATTTTTCGGCATGAAAAAAAACGTCATTTTTCAGCATGTCCAAAAAACAAAGTTTTTCCAACTTCATCATTAAAAACGATGTTGCCCACACACCATCGTTTAAAAAAAATTATGAACAAAGCGTGGTGACGTACAACACGTACGACAGCACTGTGAAGGGGAAGTTCTATTCGCCTATGGGTTGCTTTTAGCTGATTCCTTGTTAGTAACAGACGATTTGCGCTTTGTTGTCTGTTACAGCGTGATGAATCTGCTTACTCCGTTATGAATGGTAGTTTTACCTGAACGAGCGCTCCCGTCTCATAACTCGCTTCTGGGCATGCGCGGGTTTAAAACGTCGTTTTAGCCCACACATGATAATTTTTTACAACCCGAAAAACGACATTTTAAAAAACGACATGTAGCATGTTCGAATTGTTTTTTTGTCGTTTTTCAGAAGCCGAAAAATGATGTGAAGCCCACACACAATGATTTTAAATGACATTTTTAAAAACTTCGGTTTTTTTAATGCCGAAAAATGACCGTGTGTACGCAGCATGAGATAATGTGTGACTGAGAAACAGAAGGATAGAGAGAGGACAAAGGAATAAAAAGTCCAGGAAACAGAGACAGATAGGCCCGGATTCAGAAAGGAGATACGACGGCGTATCTTGGGATACGCCGTCGTATCTTTGAGTGTGCGGGGTCGTAACTATGCGACTGATTCATAGAATCAGTTACGCATAGATTTCCCTAAGATCTGACCGGCGTAAGTGTCTAATGCCCCGTACACACCATCACTTTATGTGATGAAAAAAAACGACATTTTCTGTGAAGTAAAAAATGACGTTTTTGAAACTTCAATTTTTAAAGACGAAGTTGCCTACACACCATCGTTTTTCTCACAATGTTCTAGCAAAGCGAGGTTACGTTCTCACCACTTTTTCCATTGAAGCTAGCTTCTGGGCATGCGCGGGTGTAAAAACGTCTTTTTAAACAACGTTTTTTGCTACACACGGTCAATTTCTGTGAAGTAAAAAACGACGTTTTGAAAAACGACACATAAAATTGAAGCATGCTTCAATTTTTTTTTGGTCGTTTTTTACAAGACATAAAACAAAGTTTTCCCCCACACATGGTCAATTAAAGTGACGTTTTTAAAAACGTCATTTTTTTTCATCACATAAAGTGATGGTGTGTACGGGGCATTACACCGTTGTATCTTAGGCTGCATATTTACGCTGGCCGCTAGGTGGCGCTTCCGTATATTTACGCGATGAATATGCTAATTAGGTAGATACGCCGATTCAGAAACGTACGTCCACCCGGCGCATTTTTTTACGTTGTTTACGTTAGGCATTTTCCAGCGTAAAGTTACCCCTGCTATATAAGGGGTATCCTATGTTAAGTATGGACGTCGTTCCCGCGTCGAGTTTTGAAAATTTTACGTCGTTTGCGTAAGTCGTTTGCGAAAAGGGCTGTACGTAAGTTACGTTCACGTCTAAAGCATTGACGATTTGCGGCGTAATTTTGAGCATGCGCACTGGGATTTTTTCATGAATGGCGCATGCGCCGTTCGTAAAAAACGTCAAATACGCTGGGTCACATGTAATTTAAGTAAAACACGCCCACATCATCCACATTTGAATTAGGCGGGCTTACGCCGACACACATACGCTACGCCGCCGTAACTAAGGGCGCAAGTTCTTTCTGAATACGGAACTTGCGCCCTAATTTACGGCGGCGTAACGTATCTGAGATACGTTACGCCACCCGGAAAGATACACCAATGTATCTGAATCCGGCCCACTGACTGTAGAGTAATAACTATAGAAGTAACTTTGTGTGAAACCAAAAAGCCTCTTATTTAGAAACACCCAATTATATAACAAGAGTACCGAAACAGAAATGTCCCTTAAAATCGATTGACTGTTTAATGCAAATGTAGGTTTAATGAGTCAGAGCAACAGTTATTTCTTTACTAAATTAACCCAGAGAGAAAGATTAAACGTGACATTTAAAAAAAAAATCTTGCCAACTTAAGACAAAAAATGTCAGTATGTGCGTACTGAATCCTCACATAATGCTGTGAGCACATGAGTATGAGCAGGTATTGTGTGAGATGCCACTTGGGGGGGAATTCATCCTGCATCAAGTTGCCAGTACTTGCTAGATCTCCTCTTGCTCTTCCCTTGGTCTCTGTTGATAATGGAAAAAAAAGTCACTGCTCCGTTTTTTTTCCTTACCACAGCTAGAGCTTTAATGCCCAGACATTGGAACTTCTCCATGAATTTTGGACTGGGCTGCCAAGCTTTGCCAGTTTATGAGAATTGAGGAACTGATTGCTCCCCAACATGACATATTTGTAGCCTTCGGGAATATATGGCTGCCTTGGATTATAGAATTATAGAATTTAAAGCGGTGGTTCACCCTTAGAGGGCACTTTTTAGCCTTAGATTCCTGCTCGTTTTCTCTAGGGGAATCGGCTATGTGTTTTAAAATATGAGCATTACTTACCTGTTTACGAGATGCATCCTCTCCGTCGCTTCCGGGTATGGGCTGCGGGAATGGGCGTTCCTTCTTGATTGACAGTCTTCCGAGAGGCTTCCGACGGTCGCATCCATCGCGTCACGATTTTCCGAAAGAAGCCGAACGTCGGTGCGCAGGCGCAGTATAGAGCCGCACCGACGTTCGGCTTCTTTCGGCTACGAGTGACGCGATGGATAAGAACGTCGGAAGCCTCTCGGAAGACTGTCAATCAAGAAGGAACGCCCGCTCCCGAAGACCCATACCCGGAAGCGACGGAAGAAGATGCAGCTCGAAAACGGGTAAGTACGGATCATATTTTAATACAAATAGCCGATTCCCCTAGACCGAACGAGCAGGAAGCTAAGGGAAAAAAAAAAAAAAAAAAAGAAATGGTTGAACTCCCGCTTTAAGTTTTGGTCCCTGGCATGAGCCCTTCTTTACCCCTATCCATGTGGTCTCTCATCCTTGTCTAATAAAAATATCATCACCACTTTGAATGATTGAAGTGTTTTTTTACCTTCATGAATACTATGAAATACATAGATGAGCGAGTTTGGGGTGGAGGAACTTTACTGGCCTGCACAAAGTCCTGACCTCAACCCTATAGAGCACCTTAACCACTTGAGACCCGCGCTATTGACAAAAGACGTCAACAGCGCGGCTCTCAAGTGCCAAGTGGACGTCTTTGGACGTCATTTAAAGTGCATTACCCGCGCGCGCCTCTGGGGGGCGCGCAGCTGGTAAACACTGTCCCGGCGCATCGCTGAAGAGCCGATGCGTGTACCTGGCGGCCGCGATGTCCGCCGGGTACACGCGATCGTCGGTAACACAGCAGGGACGTGGAACTCTGTGTGTAAACACAGAGCTCCACGTGCTGTCAGAGGAGACCGATCTGTGTCCCTTGTACATAGGGACACAGCATCGGTCACCTCCCCCAGTGACCCCCCTCCCCCCACACAGTTATAACACACCCAGGATACACATTTAACCCCTTCCTCAACCCCTAGTGTTAACCCTGCCAGTCACATTTATACAGTAATTGGTGCATTTTTATAGCACTGATCGCTGTATAAATGTGAATGGTCCCAAATTTGTGTCAAAAGTGTCCGATACGTCCGCCGCAATATCGCAGTCCCAATAAAAATCGCAGATCGCCGCCATTACTAGTAAAAAATAAATAAATAAAAAAAATCATAATTCTGTTCCCCATTTTGTAGGCTCTATAACTTTTTCGCTTTTTTTTTTTTTACAAAAATACATCGAAAAATACGTATCGGCCTTAACTGAGAAAAAAATAGTTTTTTTTTTTTTAATTGGGATATTTATTATAGCAACAAGTAAAAAAAAAATATATTTTTTAAAATTGTCGCTCTTTTTTTGTTTATAGTGCAAAAAATAAAAACCGCAGAGGTGATCAAATACCACCAAAATAAAGCTCTATTTGTGGGGAAAAAAGGATGTCAATTTTGTTTGGGAGTCACTTCGCACGACCGTGCAAATGTCAGTTAAAGCGACGCAGTGCCGGAAGCTGAAATTTCGCCTGGGCATGAAGGGGGTTTATGTGCCCAGTAAGCAAGTGGTTAAGACCCCTTTCACACTGAAGCATTTTTACAAAGTTTTAGCGTTAAAAATAATTATATTAAAACTAGGGTTGTCCCGATACCGATACTAGTATCGGTATCGGGACCGATACCAAGCATTTGCCCGAGTTTTATACTCGGGCAAATGCTCCCGATGCTTCACCCGATACTTGTACTTTCGGCGGTGATCGTGGTCATCTGATCCGATCCACAGACTGAAAGAAAAATATGGTTTTCTTCCGTATGCAGAATCGGATCATTGCAGAGGCGGACGAGATCGGGTGTCAGCGGATGTTCATCCACTGACACCCGCAATCTCATAGGGACCAATGTATGTCCCTTTTTCATCCGCAAAAGGATGGATGAAAAAGCGGACACGTGGTCCGGAGGTGTGAAAGGGGCCTAAGACTCCAGCAGTGTGCAGAAGTTTTCAACTATCTTACAATCTACAGGGCTCGACAAATCCCGGGCGCCAGGTCGCCATGGCGACTAGAAATAGGGTCCTGGCGACTTGGCTTGGAAGGGAGGCCATCTGGTGGTGAGCCGTTGGTATTACAGTTATTACCACCAGATGTGTAAGCTGGTGCCATCTGGTGGTGGCCGTTGGTATTACAAGTTAAGCATTACAAGTTAAACAGCAATTCTAATGTAATTTTTCACTATTTTCACTGCCATCTTCTTCCCTCTAATTAGAACCCCCAAACATTATATATATTTTTTATCCTAACACCCTAGAGAATAAAATGGCGATCGTTACAATACTTTCTGTCATGCCGTATTTGCGCAGCGGTCTTACAAGCGCACTTTTTTGGGAAAAAAATACACTTTTTTAAATAAAAAAATAAGACAACAGAAAAGTTATATTTTTTTTTAATACTATGAAAGATAATGTTACGCCAAGTAAATTCATACCCAACATGTCACGCTTCAAAATTGTGTCCCCTCGTGGAATGCCGACAAACTTTTATCCTTTTAAAATCTTCATAGGCGATGTTTAAAAAAATCTACAGGTTGCATGTCTTGCGTTACAGAGGACATCTAGGGCTAGAATAATTGATCTCGCTCTACCAATCGCGGTGATACCTCACATGTGTGGTTTGAACACCGTTTACATATGCGGGCGCTCCTCACGTATGTGTTCGCTTCTGCGCGCAAGCTCGTCGGGACGAGGTGCGTTTTCTGGCTCCTAACTTGTTTAGCTGGCTCCTAGGTTCCAAGCAAATTTGTCAACCCCTGATCTACTATGTTATGTCAGGATTCCATGTTCTTTATCCATTCCTGTTTGTTTTTTTTTCATTTGTTTTCCTGAAAAACAAATCTATGTGTCTATTTTAATTGTACAAACATCTTTACATCTGTTCTTTTCACACCTCTTAAACTGTCAGTTGCACTCATGGATTTGAAAGAGTTCACTTCTCTTATGTTTTCATTAGCTGCATTTAACAAGGGATTTAGACTAAGATCTCTGGAAATTGATATGGAAAGTCTGTGTTCTTGCCCTGAAATAGCTGACTTTCTTCATTCTCCTTTCTTCCTGACCAGACTCTAGTCAGCAGGCATTTACTTTCCAGATGGCTGACTTTGAAGAACATCTACGGAAAATGTCAACAGGATTCTGAATAATACATTTGCAGGTTGTGTATTTGAAAACAAATCAATTTGTCTCAGCGTTGTAATAGCATAAAACTCACTGTAGTGATTATAATCCCACTTCGCAGCATAATCTGGGCTTGGTTTTTGAGCACAAAGGTTACCTTCATGGAGATTTACCACATGTGAAGAGGGGTGTTAAAGTAATAGATATGTGTTTGAAGAACAAGCGAGTAGGCAGTGACTTCACAAAATGGTGAAGTGAAATGATAGGTCCTCGGGACACCTGGCACCATTTTGATGTAATCGTTTTTAGTACAGAGAGACCTGCTTGGGTAATGGCAAGTCATTAACAAAAAGATTTCTACCTATTTGCATGGTACGCTATAAGAGCAGCCACAAGCTACTAAAAGCTAAGGGCTTTGTATGTATGTGAACTATTTTCTCACTCAATATTGAGAAAATACTTCCTCTTTCCATTAAATGTCAGCTAAAATGTCACTAAGAGAAGCGTCTTTCCATTGTTCACGCATATGTAACTCACTTCACTTGAAATTTCTGTCTATGATCTGTTCTAGTTAATATGTTTCTAGTGCTATTGCTGCTGTAATAGTACACAAGGTTAAGACCTCTTGTACAAGAAAAATACCAAACCAATAACATATAATAATGCATGGCTTTTTCTATTAAGAGCATGAAACTTTTCGGCATAAAAACAAGAGCCACAACATAATGGGTTATTTACCAACGCAAAAAAACATGGAGATATGTTTTTATGTGTGTCAATAGAACAGTTTAATGCTACAAGGACTATAATTACAGACAAGCAGTTGTTCATTATTCAAGGTAATGGTCAATCCATAAAAACATCATGCGATATTCACGGACATTGGCTTTGATTTTCTTATATTTGATATAATTTTCTTATAACAGATTTTATTTTATGTGTGAAACAGAAAAGCATTTTATCCAAGAAATTAAAATGTTAAAGCGATTACTAAAGAAGAACTCAAAAATAACATTAATTAAAGTAGAGGTTCACCCAAAAACTAAATTGTTAACATTAGATTGAGGCTCATTTTGTCAAGGGGAATCGGGTGTTTTTTTTTAAATCGAAGCAGTACTTACCGTTTTAGAGAGCGATCTTCTCCGCCGCTTCCGAGTATGGGATGCGGGACTGGGCGTTCCTATTAGATTGACAGGCATCCGACAGGCTTCCGACGGTTGCATACATCGCGTCACGATTTTTCGAAAGTAGCCGAATGTCGGTGCGCAGGCGCCGTATAGAGCCGCACCGACGTTCGGCTTCTTTCGGCTACTCGTGACGCGATGTATGCGACCGTCGGAAGCCTGTCAGAAGCCTGTCAATTAAATAGGAATGCAAAGAGGTGTGAGTGTCTGCGCTGTGATTAAAACTAGTGAATGGATGAAGGGAGAGCAAGGAAAAAAAAGGAAAGGTGGGGAGGGGGGGGGGGGGGAGGGAGGGACGTGAGCTTGGGGAATCGAAGGGTGTACAGACACAAAGGAAGTGACCTAAAACGGTAGTAAGTGGGTACAGTCCTGACTGGACTGTATTACAGTGAACACAGTGAAAAACTTATAGTAACAAAACATATATATAGTAACAAGTGTATATATATAAAAATAAAAGTGAGATAAATATAGTCCCGGATTGGTTCAAACAAAGGGAAAAACCACAGTTCCAAATAAGGTTGATACAGAGGTGAGTGGGTGAATGGTTGAAAATGAAAAAGTTTCAAAATCAAGTAGGTGAAGGTGTGCAGCCTAATCGAATCCACAAGCCGTGCAGCCCACACCGTTAGTGATCTTAGCAGCTTACCTCCCAGCTGTCACTCAGAGCCAAAATAAATTACCAATGCTTCAGCCTCCTATTAGGTGGATGTCTTATGGATGTCAGATCTCAAATTTTGGCCATACATGTGGGAAGAATGAAAGAGTATATATTGTAGCCTTGTCCTCCTGCCACACATAAAAGGAGGGGTTCTCAAAAATGAAATGAGTAAGTATACACTTACACAACTTACACAGTGTGTAAGGGAGAAGTGCCTATCTCCACGAGCGCCAAGCTCGTCTCTTTAGCTTCTCACTGCCAACGCTCTGTCCCTCAGTGTCCGTAGAGCCGATTGCTCATATCAGGGTGGAAGAGACAGGGAAGGGAGAAGAAAAAGAGGGGGGGGCACATCGCATAAAACTGCACAGCAAACGTTTAATAAGGCATAAAACTGTCGATAAAAAACTCACATGGGGCAGTATGTGAACGGTCGCATATCCACGAGCACCGCACTCGTCTGCCGTCCGTTAGGTGCTGCTTCCGGTTAGTACTCTAGTGTCCCGACGCGTGTTTGTCACATCACGTGACTTCATCAAATAGGAATGCCCAGTCCCGAAGACCATACCCGGAAGCGGCGGAGAAGATCTATCTCTAAAACGGTAAGTACTGCTTCGATTTTTAAGAAAACTCCCGATTCCCCTTGACAAAATTAGCCTCAATCTAATGTTAAAAATTGTTTTTCTGGTGACCTCCCGCTTTAAAGTTGCTGTAAAATTATTATTTTTAAATCTGTAGTAAAGTCTGCTTTGTGATTTTTACCTAAAGGTAAGCCTATAATAATTAAAGATTTTGTAACCCTACAAAACCATTCACCGCCAGCCCCCCTTTTAACCCTCTAAATACCTGTTTACAATGTATCTTTCAGGCCGGTCACGTTATTCCCGGGTGCTCTAATACTCTGTTTCAGGGGTTCAGCAGGAAGGGCCCGAGATCTCCCTCTGACGTCAGCTTGGAGGTCACGTGACCGCCATACTGGCCACTCGTCCCCTTCTGCTGTAGCCCTGGATCGGAGTAGGAGAGCGTCCGGGAGTCACATGACCGGCTTGAAGATACATTACGAAAAGGTAGGATAAATTCTTAACCATGAACAAACCACTAAAGTAGGCGCCACATCCCTTCATTCGAATGGCTGTAGGAGGGGTCGTGGGATTTTGGGGGTGCAAATATTGATACGATGATCCAAAGGGATAATATAAAATTAAATATTTAATAAAATGTATATAAAAACAACTATACAGCAAGTACATAGAGTGTAATCCTTATGGGTATAGCAGATTAGATTGAATTTCCAACATGTTTCGCCCACAAACTGAGGGGGTGCTGTCCACTTGAAGTATAATCTTTCCCAGTCTTTAAGAAATGTATATATTACACTCAATGATAATTTAGTGAGTCTGCAACCACCACAAAAAGCCAAGAACTACAGGTGACCATAGGAGGCAAGGCTGCTGACAGAGCTTGAACTATTTGCAAAGAAAAATGGGAAAAAACTTCACTCTCTCTAGCTGTGCAAAGCTGGTGGCGACATACCCAAAAAGGATTTGCAGCTGTAGTTGCAGCGAAAGGTGGTTCTACAAAGTGAATACAAATGCACGCCACACTTTTCAGATATTTATTTAGAGCAAATTTAAAAAAAATATTTATCAGTTTCCTTCCACTTCACAATTATGTGCCACTTTGTGTTGGTCTATCACATAAAAACCCAATAAAATACATTTATGTTTTTGATTGTAACACGACAAAATGTGGACAATTTCAAGGGGTATGAATACTTTTTCAAGGCACTGTAAATAAGGGGGAAAAATCATTTAATTCTCTTTTTTTTTAAAAGAAGAAGAGGAGGAGCACAGGCGGGGACTCTAGAAGAGGCTTCCATCTTTCCTTGGTCTTCCTTCTGGGTTTCGATGACATCACTCATGCGCGTGTGTCCATGTGGTTCCAGAACAAGGCTGCTGGAACCACATGGACACACACGCCATTGCAGGACACCAGTCTTAGATACAAGTACCCTGCCTTGGAGTGTATCGTACTGTGTATTGAACGTGCTTGCAAACTACTGTTTCTGGTCCTTGAATGCTTTGATTGATTCTGAGCATGCGTGGATTTTTAACCGATGGTCGTGCCTACTAACGATCGGTTTTGACCTATCGGTTATGAATCCATAGGTTACATTTAAAGCAAGTTGGCTTTTTTTAACCTATGGTTAAATAACCTCTGGGGCCCACACACGATCGGTTTTGACCGATGAAAACGGTCCATCAGACCGTTGTCCTCTGGTTAACCTATCGTGTGTGTACGAGGCCTTATACGCTGGGTCAGCTGCTTGGATGCCTGCTGAATGTGTGGTAATACTGTATGTAGCTTTGTCTACATACAGTATATACCGCTTAGCCAATCCCGGTGAGCGATGTATTCAAATTAATACAGTAGGCTGCTCGGATGGGCTTTGAGAGTCAGAGAGGCGTGGGCTGATGATGTTACAGCCTCTGCCAATCCAAGCAGGCTTTGTATTCATTAATAGAATACATTGCTCGCCGTGATTGGCTCCAGCTCCAGCAAGAAGGAAGAAGAATATGGCTCCAGCTCCAGCAAGAAGGAAGAAGAATATGGCTCCAGCTCCAGCAAGAATGAAGAAGAATATGGCTCCAAAATGAAGACACATGAAGCGTCGGAAGCCTCGGAAGGGGGGTCGTTTTAAACGATGAGTACAGGCAAAAAATGTAAAATTAGGAGGTCGTCTTACACGCCCGGTCGCCTTATACACCGGCAAATATTTTTTTTAGTATGCCAAAAGTTAGTAAAATTAGAGTTGCCTCCTTATTGATGTGAGTCCTTCAGTTGTGATTAGGTTATTCCATATTTAGAGTCTAGGCAGCTCATCCATTAGAAACTATAAAAAGCTTCTCTTTGGACTAGAATACTTCTTTAATGATGTTACGAGTTTCTAGCACAGTTCATATATTTGTTTTGCCAACAATCTGCTTGAGTGCACCATGACAGGAGCTCTACAGTTCAAGCAAGACCATTAATTCACAAAGAGGGGGCATTAATCATACTTCTCAGCTGAAATAATTGTATAACTTCATACTCCATCAGGAAAGGAAGCATGGATTGTTCCCGGGGGCCTTTATCAGAAAAGACATGCACACAACACTTATTCGTCTAATATTTTCATTGCTAGACGTCTTCATGTCTCGCAGTCCTGTATGCGCGTATTCTACATACTAAAATACATATTGATCAAAAGAAAAAGCAAGAGATCAATACTGCTAGGAGTTCTGAAGACACAGACAGAATGTACTCATTGAGTCACCCATCCTCAAGATGTGATTGGTAATGCTTTGACCTAAGTGCAGAAGTGGACTCTTATCTCTCTCGATTTCAGTAAACGGGTCAATCATGGTTTGTTTGCCATAAGGTTGTGACAAAAACTAGTTTTATTAACAATACAAGTCAACAAAAATGGAAAATTTGCCTTTCACAATTATTTAAATGACATGTTTCATCTTTCCTGTTAGAGAATGAAAGTACATTTCTAATCAGTTCATATGTGCAGCAGAATTGTTAAAATCGCTCCAGGTTTCTTTTTTTTTTATGATTGCTTTTCATTCCAATGATCGTTATTAGCTTCCAATAAAAATGTGTACTAATATGTATTTGAATTCTTATTACTATAGCACTTACCATATCAAGTAAAAATAAAGTAGAAATACAACATAAATGCATGTAATAGAGGCAGGATAAAAGACCATTAAATACAGCTGGGTACCAGAAGGTAGGGTCTGAGTCTGAATGTGCTATTCATTCAGACTCAATGCTGAAAAAAATTCATCAAGATAAGCTTAGAAGCAGAGCTGTCTGTCTTTACAGTGCTAGCATTGTAGACACTGGACCTATCCATAACAAATTGTGTAATATCGTCTTAAAGGGTCACTAAAGGATTTTTTTTTTTAGCTAAATAGCTTCCTTTACCTTACTGCAGTCCTGGTTTCATGTCCTCATTGTTCGTTTTTGCTCTGATGTTGCTGTAATTCTGCTCTGTTCTGGACACTTCCTGGTTGTCTGTTTCCTGATGACCACAGTCCTGGGAGCTTCTAGTTTCGTTTTCCAAACCATCACTTCTCTATGGCTCTATACAGCACAGAGGCAGGATAACGAAACTGAAACTACAGGTACATTATATGATTGATTTTTATCTATTTTTAATCGTTTTTAACCACTTAAGGACCGCTTCCTGCACATATACGTCGGCAGAATGGCACCGCTGGGCACAATCACGTACCTGTACGTGGTTGTATAAAGCCCAGCGGTGGGTCGCGGGCGCCCGCCCGCGGCACGCTCCCGCGACCCGGTCCGAAGCTCCGTGACCGGGACCGCGGGACTCGCGGACCGATCGCCGCGACCGGTCCCCGGAGCTGAAGAACGGGGAGAGCCATATGTAAACACGGCTTCCCCGTTCTTCACTGTGGCGCTGTCATCGATTGTGTGTTCCCTAATATAGGGACGCACAATCAATGACATCAGACCTACAGCCACACCCCCCTACAGTTGTAAACACACACTAGGTGACACATAACCCCTTCAGCACCCCCTTGTGGTTAACTCCCAAACTGCAACTGTCATTTTCACAATAAACAATGATTTTTAAATGCATTTTTTGCTGTGAAAATGACAATGGTCCCAAAAATGTGTAAAAATTGTCCGAAGTGTCAGCCATAATGTCGCAGTCACGAAAAAAAACGCTGATCGCCGCCATTAGTATTAAAAAAAAATGAATAAAAATGCAATAAAACTATCCCCTATTTTATAAACGCTATACATTTTGCGCAAACCAATCGATAAACGCTTATTGCGATTTGTTTACCAAAAATAGGTAGAAGAATACGTATCGGCCTAAACTGAGGAAAAAATAAATTTTATATATGTTTTTGTGGGATATTTATTATAGAAAAAAGTAAAAAATATTGCATTTTCTTCAAAATTGACGCTCTATTTTTGTTTATAGCGCAAAAAAAAACTGCAGAGGTGATCAAATACCACCAAAAGAAAGCTCTATTTGTGGGAAAAAAAAGGACGCCAATTTTGTTTGGGAGCCACGTCGCACGACCGCGCAATTGTCTGTTAAAGCGACGCAGTGCCGAATCGCAAAACCTGGCCGGGTCCTTTAGCTGCCTAAAGGTCCGGGTCTTAAGTGGTTAAACCCCACACATACACCGAGTGGAGAACATTAAGTGAGTCCAGGCTGGAGTGTGCAGGTCTGGGAAGCTAATTAGGAGGCTGCTGGAGTGATCCATTGAGGAGGTTGGGTTACATGCAGGAGGATATGTTCACCTATCAGTTTACCTTGTGCGATATATGCTCTCTTATAACTGCAGATCATTGGGATCTGGTAAATGTCACATTTAATTATATCCAGTGAATATATTCTTTCACTGGAAGTGGTTCACACAAATTTGAACATGGATTGAAATGAAAACACTTTATATGTACCGTATATTTTTTTGATTAAACAAAATATATATATAATTTTGGTTTTGGGTAGACCAGAGGCCCCCCCTTCCGGTCACCCCTGGTTGAAAACCAATGTGGGGACCCAACGGTCCATTACCCCTTTCTCGAGTATTGAAAGAATGACGGGAGGGTAGGAAATAATGGGGAGAAGAAGGGATCTCAATGTTCAGATTATTTGTGTTTATTTCCCATTCCCTTTTTGCTGTATGTTATGAAAGAAAAGAGAGGATATGTTCAGTTAATTAATTGTTTGTGTATCTCTTGTGTAAAGATTAATGTCAGTTCTCAATGTTCTGTATAAATGGATGGAAAAAAACTGGGAAAAATTGAGAAATTGAAAAAAAAAAAATTTTGAATAATTTTTTGATGGTTTCATATTATGTTATATTATGTTTCTTTAATCATATGGTGGTAATTTTTGTGTTTGTTCACAATATTTCACTTTATTGATTCACATGAGACAGTGCATATCTTTTATATTTTAAGCACTGTATCTTCATCTCCTCATATTCAAGGAGTAGTAAAAGTACAGCAGTCTTACCTATATTCTACAACCTCCAGGGTTCAGGCAGGGTCTCCCTCCCTCCCTGAATTCAGAAGGTCCTCAAGGCACACTATTTCCTATTCCAGGGCTTCCAGGCTCCCGCTCTCCTACTTCTCATCCTCCAGGTAACCCTTCTTCTAGTCTGGGGCCTCCAGACATCCCCTCAACTAGTCCAAGGCCTCCCGACATCCCCTCACCAATTCCAAGGCCTCCAGGCACTCCCTCTCCTAGCTCAGGAACTCAATTCCATATAACCCCCATTCTAGTCCAGAGCATCTAGGCACACCCCTGTCCCAGTCCAGGGCCTATTTTGCACAGCTTCCTCTACTAGTTTTGGAACTCTGCTCCAACTGCCCTCTCATTGTTTAAGGCCTATTCTGCACCTCCCTCATAGTCCAGTGCCTTCTCTGTACCCCTCTCCTAGTCCAGTGCCTTCTCTGTACCCCTCTCCTAGTCCAGTGCCTTCTCTGCACCCCTCTCCTAGTCCATTAACTTTTCTGCACCACTCTCCTAATCCAGTGCCTTCTCTGCACCCCTCTCCTAGTCCAGGGCCTTCTCTGTACCCCTCTCCTAGTCCATTACCTTCTCTGCACCACTCTCCTAGTTCAGTGCCTTCTCTGCACCCCTCTCCTAGTCCAGGGCCTTCTCCACATCAATCCCTCTTTCCTGGTCTAGTGCCTCTCCAAACAGGCTTCTAGGTGTCTAGGATGTTCCACTGGCTGGGTGTGATACCCGGAGGTAAACCCGACATAGTGGTCTGCTCTGTTGAAGTGGTGTCATGCCAGAGAAGGCCTTCAAGTATAGCTAAAAGAAAAAGTTTTATTTTATTTTATTTTTTTATTATTATTTTGATAAAGAGGGAAGAGAACACCCATCAGGTTTCTATTTCTGTATGTACCCCTGGTAGAGTTACTCACCCTTTCTATTTGTCTTTTTTTCTGTTATAACTGAGAGTGAACATGAAAGAAAATCTAAACTGTTGGGTTCTCCCCAGAAAAGGAATTGAAGGAAATCTTCCACTGGTGACACTCATTTTGGTGGTGATCCTGGTGATAACTATCAATGTCCTCCTGGTTGGGAATATAAATCTCCCTATAAAGGGAAAAATGGCAAAAAAACAAAAAAAAAACAAAAACAAACAAATGTTGTAACTTTTCTTACCCTATCCAAAATGAAAAAAAAGTTCAGCATTTAGTCCTACTGTAAGTGCAGTTGGATGATTTGTGACTGAGAAGCTGACTTTTATTAAACTAAATCAAGCCTAGATCAAAATGATTATCCAACACCCACTGCAAATTTTAATGATACATTTATTTTATATCTGCCTAACTAGGAAGAGGACTAAAAACTTTTCTCTCTCTTATTTTGACTGTTGCAGCTGTCAATTTTCCAGATTTTCTCTGATCAGAAAGGAGATGGATCATGCTTTATAAAGTTGTTATCCTTAGACTGTGGGTTTAGAGTTCTGAGGATAATATTTAGAACTATTTTTTTGCCATTTGCTTAAACTTAATGGACATATGTCTTTTTTATGTATATATGTAAATGCTAGAAACAAATGTTATATTTTTCTGCATTTTAAACAAAACTGTTTATATTTTTTTATTTAACCACTTCCTTACTGGGCACATATACCCCTTCCTGACCAGGTGAAATTTCAGCTTCCGGCACTGCGTCGCTTTAACTGACAATTGCGCGGTCATGCGACGTGGCTCCCAAACAAAATTGACGTCCTTTTTTCCCCACTAATAGAGCTTTCTTTTGGTGGTATTTGATCACCTCTGTGGTTTTGAATTTTTGCGCTATAAACAAAAATAGAGCAACAATTTTGAAAAAAAAACAATATTTTTTACTTGTTACTATAATAAATTGCCCAATTTTAAAAAAAAAAAAACATTTTTCTCAGTCTAGGCGATACGTATTATTCTACATATTTTTGTTAAAAAAATAAAAAATCGCAAGAAGCGTCTGGTTTGCGCAAAAGTTATTGCGCTTACAAAATAGGGGACAGAATTATTATTTTTTATTATTTTTTTTTTACTACTAATGGCGGCGATCAGCATTTTTTTCGTGACTGCGACATTATGGCGGAGACATCGGACACTTTTGACACATTTTTGGCGCCATTCACATTTATACAGCGATCAGTGCAATAAATATGCACTAATTACTGTATAAATGTGACTGGCATTGAAGGGGTGAGGAAGGGGTTAATGTGTACCCTGAATTGTGTTACTAACTGTGGGGGAGGGGGGGTGACTGGGGGAGGTGACCGATGCTGTGTCCCTCTGTATAAGGGACACAGATCGGTCTCCTCTCTCCCCTGACAGGACGTGGAGCTCTGTGTTTACACCTCATCATTACACACAGGGCTCCACGTCTTGTCCCTGTAGCCGCCGATCGCGAGTCCCTGGCGGACATCGCGGCCGCCAGGCACTCGCATCGGCATCTCAGCGATGCGGCGAGCGCGCGCGCCTCCGCCGGACGCGCCCGCGCCCGCGCCGCTGGCTGTGCGCGCAGGCCGTAAAAACACGGCCAGTCAGAGATGTAGAGCCACCCTGCGGCCGTACAAAGTCGTACGGCCGTCGGGAAGTGGTTAACATACCTGCAGCTTTAACTCTCAGTTTTAATCTGCCATGGGAGAAATTTGGATTCTATCATGGTTGATATTCTTTTAACAATGCTAGTTACTTAGCAGAAGTTCTCATCTTCATATGCATACCAGGCCAGGGGCTCAAAGAACAGACATCAGAGGGTCCATGTGACAGCTAGAAAACTGGCATTTTCTGAAAGAGGGTTTAGTATCCCTAATGTATCTGTCTATGCTTCTCTTTCTATGCTTCTCTTATGACCGATTTCTGTTACTTAAGCATGTGTTTAAACCTAATGTGCACAAAATGTAAGTTTCAGTGATATTTAATGCTACTAGGTAATCACTTCAGTAGCTACTATTTTACAAAAAATATACTGATTAGTGATCATCCAACATAATGGTACGGTTATCTGGTAAGCATGCAGTGTGAAACTAGTAGCATTTTTTTTAGTTTAAACAAAAAAAGTATATATATATATATATATATATATATATATATATATATATATATATATATATATATATATATATATATATATATATAAATAAAGAAAAGCAGTACAAGGGACATTACTTACAATACAAAAAAAGGTCACTGTCCCCACCTATAACTGGTCCTCACAGCAAGGAGCACTGGAAGGGAAAACGCATTTCAAATAAGAACAGGAAGTTAGGATTTCTCAGAAGAAATAAGGACATTTAAAAGCAAAATTGAAGGATGAGGTAAGTTAAGGAGGACTGACTGCACTAAGGTAAAGGAAGCTATTTAGGGGGGGAAAATTACCTTTACAACCCCTTTAAGCTTATAGGATGTTTTGGAAGCACCAGTTTACACACTCAGTATCAACTGTGCTTACCCTTTTCAGCCCCCCCCCCCTCCATTCAGAGAAGCTGTATGAATGAAAAGCTATCTATGAAAAGAGGAGGCAGACCTTTCAGTCATTTGCCTCCTCAATTCATATATCCTTTTGCATTCATAGGAGGTAGCATTCAACTAAAGCAGTAGTCAGCAGTACAAGGGACACGTCATATCAAAGGCATAATTAAAACCTGCAGACCCCCTCAAAAAAGCATAATTTTGAAAATAAAAAATCAATATATAAAACAGTATAACATTTCTGTTTTCTGATTTCAACTTGCCTTAAGGATAATGCTGGAATTAGCGACAGTGGTATGTGCAGGGACCTGAATAGGAAAAAAAGTTCAACCTACTTCCATTCTTAAGTCTAAGGACCCTTTCCATTGATCCCGTGGCTCTTGCCACTGGTTCTGGGCCTCTTGCCACTGGTCCCAGGTCCCTTCTCACTGGTCCCGAGGCCTTTTCCATCGGCCCTGGGGCATTTTACTTCTGTCATGGGGCCCTTTATTACTGTCCCTTTCACATGTTCTGCTGTGTGCCCCCTTCCTGACATCTTTCCCCCACCATGATGGTGGAATGCCAGTACCTGGTCGCAAGTGCAACCTTTGCGACCCAGGTAATTCTGCCAAAGCATTGCATTGCATTGATAGTAAGCAATGACCCCATGCTGATTTTTTTTTATTAGTGTTAATTAAATGTAGGCTTTAAGGAAAATAGTTATTTCTACTTACTGTACAGTAGCTAATGGAGTACAATATGTGAATCTCAAATTGTCATATGCTAATAACATTATTCGAATATCTCCATAATAATATCCACTAGATCCTCAATTTGAAAACAGGTGTCAGGGTAATCTAAATCCTGACCCATTGCAATCCTGTTTGACTTTTCTGATTCTCAAGACCAGATATGGACATTTTAAATCTCCAAGCCCACCCAAGTTTCATCCAAGCCATACATTGATTTGATAAAACCACACTAGTTTACCTAAGCTCTTTTTGGATTCCTGTAAATCAGGGCTCAAAATTTCAAGTCCTGAGCTACTAGCCAGGCCTCAAGAGTTACTCGCCACCAGTTGCCCCACCTAATTCATACACTGCCCTGCGCCTAATTGCACCCGTAAACACGCCCTCGTAGATTATCTCATGGAATGACAATGTTTTATGCAGAATCAAGTTACAAAATTTAATATTACCAACAACAACTTTAACAAAATGGGACAGGGCACTGGGGGCAGACCAGAGGGACAGGGCACTGGGGGCAGACCAGAGGGACAGGGCACTAGAACTGGGTCTCTTCCCCATTCTCTTGCTGTCTCCTCTGCAACTCCCATCCATCCTCTCTCTCTCTCCCATTCATCTCATCATCAGGAGCCTGTGTGTGCGGCCCCACGCTTGCATGTCCCCACTTCCCCCTTTTATTCAGGCTGGCAGAGAGGAGAGATCCACACAACTGCACAGCCATTGACACCATAGCACAGCGCACACTGACAGCGCACAGCACACATTGAGACTAGTCTGCTCACAGTGCTCAGGCTGAACTGTTGGACACTTACATAGAGCACAAGGAGAAGAAAACTGCACAAACTAGAAGGCTGCCGCTTTCATGTCAGGGCAACTTTCAGTGAGCGCTGCACAGGAGTGGTAATTTTTGCAATCCTCCACCTCACTCATTACTTTCTGCTCTCCAGCTACATTGGTCGGGGCCCGGGGGTGGGGGGCAGGCTCAGAGAGGTCATACTGTTAGGTCCCATGGCTTAATAAGAATTGTAAGGAGAGCACCTGTGTACTGCTCTGCCTGTGCGCGGCTCACCAGACTACTTTTCCCGAGCATGCACCTTTCCTCTTCGGCCGCCAATCTCATCGGGACAGATTGGAGGGAGATTGGTCATGCAGCCCTGTCATCACTCGCCCCCAGCTTAAATCCACTCGCCAAATGCTAGTAGGCGAGTGGAAATTTTGAGGGCTGCTGTAAATGATGAATGGCTTTCTACAGTAAATAAGGGTATTTTAGGTAGGATAACAGATTTTCTCTGTGATGATTACATGTCAGCTTCAAGTACTAATCATCACTGCGAAAATGGCCTCTGTTTGAGTGTACATAACCTTTTTGCTGGCCTTGACCTTAATGTATTAGAATGTACTTCAACTTTAAATCCAGCAACACCATTGCAATTAACACACGCTGTGACTGAAAAGAGTAAGTGTGGTGCATTCATGTCAGTGACTCATGAAATAAAAGGCATCAGCTATGAGTAACCAAAGTTATCAGGTTTAAAAGTCATGTCTGAGATAAAGAATATTTTCAATCTTTGCACTCAGAGCAAGGCGGCTTGTGAGTTGTCTGGAAATCCACTTATTAGATATATAGTCTAGTTTAATAACATTTACCACAAATATTATGAAATGTCAGTCCTACTTTACCAACACTATTTTGTAACATTTTACGTATGGAAGCACAAAACTGGTAATTCTGCATTTTTGGAAATTTTGGTGAAAAATAAGGATACTTTCTCAGGATTGTGCCATTTTAGGTACAGTGGGAGTAAACTCACATGCATGATTTTTACCTATTGATAAGCCTATATTAAAGCGGAGTTCCACCCAAAAATGGAACTTCCGCTTTAAGGGAAGGTGACCCCCTGACATGTCACATTTGGCAAGTAATTTTAGGAGAGAGGAGGGGAGCGGAAACCCTATTTTTAGAGGGTTTCAGCCTCCACTTCCTCCCTGGGCACCGCAGCCCCGGAAGGAATATCACCTCTCCCCCTCCCTCTCGGCAATCACCTAGCTAGCACACATGACAGGTCCCAGATGATTGCTTGGCCAATCACGCTGCACAGCTAGAGTCTTCAAACCCAGAAGGAAGACCGGGTGAAGATGAAGCGCTTTCAGCATTGACAGCGCACCGCTGGAGGGTTTTGATCTAAGGTAAAGTTCACTTAATGTGCTAGTTTGTGATGCATACTAGCAAATTATGACTGGAGATGGGCCCCCTGTTCGATTCACAGCAGAACTCCCGAACATGGGAAAAGTTCTAACCCAAAACGCAAACTCCATTGAAGTCTATGGGAGCTAAACATGAGAAATCAAAAGTCCCCATTTTGAAGGCTTATGGGGATCTGGATACTGCCCCAGGGGACATTTATCAATGCAAACATTACATTTAAAAACAATAATAAAAAAAATCCTTTAAATATAGTGCCTGGGGGTCCCCCTTAGTCTGGCTGTAAAGTGGCACATCTGTAGCACGTATAGAAACATCTGTAGCAAAAATTACATCTCTAAAGAAAAAAACGAATCAAATAATATTTGCAATTTGCAATTTGCAATTGCTGGCACCCGGCTTTTTTAAAAAAAAAAGAAAGAAAAAAACGGTGTAGGGTCCCCCCTTCAGACCATACCAGGCGCTTCAGGGCCTGGTATAGATCTTATGGAGAACCTGACGCCAAAATAAAAATAAAAAACATGTGGGGTCCTCCCCAAAATTCATACCAGACCCTTATCCGAGCATGCAGCCTGGCAGGCCAGGAAAGGGGGCGACGAGTGAACACCGCCCCTGAACCATACCAGGTCACATGCCCTCAAAATGGGGGTAGGTGCTTTGGGGCAGGGGAGGCCCCCAGATCCCAACACCCCCATGTGAATGAGTATGGGGTACATTGTACCCCTATCCATTCACCCAAAAAAGTGTCAAAAATAAATAAAATCAGTAGAATTTTTATAATAACACTGATACAGCTCATAGAAAACAAGAGAAGAGATCTCATAGCGCAAATAGCATGAACAAATTGGGGTAATTGACGTAACGCGTGGGGGAGGAGCTACGAGCGGGACGGATCGCAGATCCTGAATGAGGAGAGTGCATCAGATACGCTGAGCGGCTTTAATTGAAGGATTGGTGCTTGGTTGTCCTAAATGCTGTTTTAACTCGGCGGATTCGTGAGTGAGATCTTGTCAGAAATCAATTACCCCAATTTGTTCATGCTATTTGCACTATGAGATCTCTTCTCTTGTTTTCTATGAGCTGTATCAGTGTGGAGGAAGCGCTGCATATATGAAACAGACGTCTACATAGTGTGATTAGATCCCACATCTCTCAATCATTTCACAGGGTGTTGTTCACGGAAGAAGCACTGGTGTATCCATGCAATTGGACTAATTGTTTTATTTCATTTCATTTATTTGTGGATCTGTGTTATTGGATTGGAATCACTTACATCTTTGGTTTTCACATTATCTTAGTTAATATTCAGCGCAATATACTATATATAATATAGGTCATATGACATCCTTCCAGAACAAGACTGGTCCTGCCCAGCCGTCATTGTACAATGGGCTGGGCAGAAACTGTTTTGATAGTTTTAAAGTGGTATTTAAGACAAAATAAAAAACAGAAACATATGATGTAGTCTGTCAGCAGAATTAACAAACAGTTTTTGTTTTTCTGAGTCCCCCATAAATGTTTTTTTTCAGTGGGCGGTACTTTGAAGTTAATAATAATATTAATACAGTGCCACACCAGGCCTAGTGACACACCTCAGCGCCAGGACGCGAAGCCACAAATGATATGTTGACAATTCAGTCAATCACCTAGAGGTTAATGGTCTGACACACAAACCTCCAAGTAGTAAATGTGGATATATTAGTATTTACCAAAATATCATATAAATAGGTAACAGTGTGTGAAAAGCAGCTATTTAAAACATACTATCAAAAAGACGTATGCATCAAAACATAATAATGAGAGCACCACTCTAAAAAACAGAAAGTTCAATGTGGTCAAACAGCGCTAAAAATTGGTGATAACTGTCCAATTTCAATAAAATCACGTGCAGGCATTCATCTGAAACGAATTAAGAAGATCAAGGTAGTGAAGATAGTTGATAGAATATCCTACACCTCTTCCCAGGATAAGTCACCACTTGTGGGGCACACTCCCCTTCGGGGTACTCACTCACCAAAAGGCATAATATAATATACACTGAAAGGTATCTTTACTCTCTGGATCCTCCGCTTCTCAAGTAGGTATCAGGCAAAGGATAAGGCTCCACATAAAAACAAAGAAGGGTACCAGACAATAGTGTAATCCTGTTTTTATTCCATAAAATGAAGCAATCCCTTTTAAAACAACAGATCCCCGCTCTAAATGCACGTACCGCAAAATAGATGGTAACAAACGTAAATCCTCGGTAAGTGAAGGTGTCCTCTGACCGGCATCCAATTCCCCAGGTAAACTCCACAAACAAACTTGCTGACCAAAGTTTGCAGGAAACCGTCGCATAGAAAGAGTACACTTTGAAACGCACGCTTGGAGCACACGCGTCACTTCCGGGTCGCCGTTTCGCTGTCCAATCAGCTTCTACAGAGGGCGTGCACGCCCTCTGTAGAAGCTGATTGGACAGCGAAACTGGTCAGGGCAGGATTCTGAACGGCGACCCGGAAGTGACGCGTGCGCTCCAAGCGTGCGTTTCAAAGTGTACTCTTTCTATGCGACGGTTTCCTGCAAACTTTGGTCAGCAAGTTTGTTTGTGGAGTTTACCTGGGGAATTGGATGCCGGTCAGAGGACACCTTCACTTACCGAGGATTTACGTTTGTTACCATCTATTTTGCGGTACGTGCATTTAGAGCGGGGATCTGTTGTTTTAAAAGGGATTGCTTCATTTTATGGAATAAAAACAGGATTACACTATTGTCTGGTACCCTTCTTTGTTTTTATGTGGAGCCTTATCCTTTGCCTGATACCTACTTGAGAAGCGGAGGATCCAGAGAGTAAAGATACCTTTCAGTGTATATTATATTATGCCTTTTGGTGAGTGAGTACCCCGAAGGGGAGTGTGCCCCACAAGTGGTGACTTATCCTGGGAAGAGGTGTAGGATATTCTATCAACTATCTTCACTACCTTGATCTTCTTAATTCGTTTCAGATGAATGCCTGCACGTGATTTTATTGAAATTGGACAGTTATCACCAATTTTTAGCGCTGTTTGACCACATTGAACTTTCTGTTTTTTAGAGTGGTGCTCTCATTATTATGGTACTTTGAAGTTCATTTATTTTGGGGGATTTTTTTTTTATTTCAGTCTGTTTTATTTTGAGAAGAAAGTCAAAATACAAAAGTTTAAGTTTACAAAAAGTGTTGTACAGGCTGGTGCCCCAGCCAAAATAAAGCGTAAATACAATTTCAGTTTCAACATAGAACATAACGCAAAACCTTAATTTTTATTTTATGTTGATGGGTAATTTTTTTAAGTTTGTGGTACTCAAAGCTTAGAATTCACTTGTTCTTGACTGTTCTTGGAGCTGCCTCTTGTTTTCAGCATGCTGTTGTTTAGTTTGAAAGAATAGTAAAAAAACAAAAGTTAGGCTTGATCTGTTTAGGCCTATTATCCTTGAATAAAATTGCCCGGCTGCTGGCCAGTTTTACATTGCTGTGTTCTCTACAGTAGGGATATGCACCTCCAGCTGTTGCAAGAACAACTACAAGTCCTATAAGGCATAGCAAGACTCTGACAGCCACAAGCATGACACCAAGAGGCAGAGGCATGATGGGACTTGTAGTTTTGCAACAGCTGGAGGTCCGCTAATTGCATATCCCTGCAAAGTGTACAGTATCTTTATTTTTGTAGTAAATCCTGTCCTTAGTAAACTTATTTATAGTCTTGCTCATTTAAAGATTTGAATCAGTGAAAGCAGCAACAGCCTAAGTGAACTACTGGACATTTTCTACCTACTGGACAAAGTGGGACCTAAAAAAAACAAAGCAAGCTGAAATTAATCAGAATGGGGTTCTGCTGCTGTATATAAGCCAATCTAACTGTATAAGAAAAACAAATCAATATAACAGTCAAATATGGTGCATAATTGTATATTTTTTTTTCAGGGGGAACTTCTGGCTCAGACCCTTTGGCGCCTGCTTACCACAATCACTTGTAAACACAGACGTCTGGTTTCTGTGTTTACAAGTGACAGTTCTGCACTCTGTATGTAATGCAATCCTGGTATTTAATGCCCCTTTAAGACCCCCCTACTGTTTCCGGGAATTTTGACTGAACACACCCACTATTTGATGTGATTTGGAGGGTGTGTGTAGGGGAGGGGTTTTGCAGGGCCGCGGTTAAGTTCCAGCACATATTGTTTGAGAAAAAAAGCCCTGATCTTACCAACATGCTGGATAAACTCAGGATCCGTGATACCCCTGAATCCCAGATCCATCCTACCCTCCCCCCCCCCCCTAGGCATTTCATGTACTTAATTTATTCCTTTACCACTCTATCTGAGCTTAAATGTGTATGTGTTATCAACCTTAAAAGCCTCTCTTCCCTCATCCGGATAGAATGTCTACCAGCTTAAACTCCTTAGGTTGTTACCTTGGTGCAAATTATTAGTTAGCTACCAACATCACCTCAGTTAGGCTGTTATCAGTTATCTTTGCATGGTTTCTGAATTTTGTCTTGCTGTCAAGTAGGGTGGCCACATTTCCAAACTACCATTCAGGGACACCCTCCCTTCCCATAAATCAGCGTGTGCTGTAACAAATCACAGCACAGTGATTGGACACAAGAGGCGGGATTATGATTTCTCCAATCACAAGCAGGGGACATTTAGGGCCAGGACAAGTACTGTCAGTGGGTAAAGCGGTGATGTGGCGGTCTTTTTTGGGGGCATCAGATTGGCCCAGGGGGTGGCTGTGTCAGTTTTATTCTCGAACACTGTATTGTCCTGAAATGAATGTGCCCGGGACAGACCTGCAAAATGCGGGACTGTGCCGGACAATCCGGGACACGTGGTCACCCTACTGTTAAGGCTGATTGCCTATTACTGTTATTTACAGTTTTTTTGTTCTACTCTGTGAAAGCTATGCTGTTTGTTTTGAAGCCTTTGTGGATATATGATATGTGTTTGTGATATTTTTATTCGACTTTTCTGTGAAAATTCTTAATACAATATGTATATATATTAAAAAAAAAAAATTGGCAAAGGCAAAATCTGTAATTTTGTTGCAAAATAAATTTTAGCAAAATCGCTCAGCTTATCCATTTTAATGGTAATGTAATCAAACATCAGCTTAGCACCAAGAAACCCTCCCTACTTTACTATCAAGGTTCTGGAAATGTAGTTTCCCTCTAAGTGAAAAGTTCTGTAGAAAATAAATGATAGGAGAACTGAATCCTTACTCCAGTTTACCTCCTATGAAGCACGCTATGTATTCTCTGCTTGACCAGTGACTGTTAATACCTCAGCATCTGAAACAGCAAGGCTCATCTTCTTTATGATTTTTTTAAAGCCATCAGCAACATAAGTGGTTTCCAATGGACATGGTAATAAAAGCCTTATCCTCCTGTGAAGCTGCTGTTGCTGTAAATCTGTCTGGCTTTGCTCCATTTCCTGCTCCTCTCTCCAATCTCTCCCGTCTCCCTCTGTCCTTCTCTCCAACAAGTAAAATTCACCTCATTTGTCTTTCAGTTTCTGCATCTGTCTCACTATCCACTGTTTACTAAAGCCTCCTCTCCTGGTATTGCAGAGCTCACCTCCTAAAAGGATACACAGGCAGTAAATTGATTGTGTGAATTGTTTACCAATGGGACTCGCCAGTTATAATATATCTCTCTTAGCACAAAAGCTACAAACATACCAATGACAAGCACAACAGTAAATTCTTCACATAAAGAGCCTAAAGTAGAGCTCCAACCAAAGTTATTTTTTACATGTGATAGTTCTTCACATACCATAACGACATTCCTAAGTAATAAAGTAATCACACAAAAAAGGTTGTGGGGAAATAATAGGCCATGGCCCCTGTCACGGAAACCCCGCCGCACTCCGCACTCCTGGGAGATACTGTGGATAAATATTACTATTCCATTTTAAGTAACCACCTTCTCATTGTCCATTAAACAGCTGTCCATAATTTTTCTCAGTCACCTCGTGCCCCTAAGGGCTCTTTCACACGGGCGGCCCGTTCAGGTCCGCCTGACAGTTTTTTTGCAGACCTGAACGGGCGCTCCGTGCCCCTCTATGGAGCCGCGGATGTCATCGGTGACATGCCCGCTGACATCCGACCCGCTCCGATCCGCCAAAGTGTGACGGAGGAAAAACCTACTTTTCCATCCGTCTGGCGGATCAGGTGAACACGGACAGACGGTCCGTGTTCATCCGATCCCCCCATAGGGGAGAGCAGAGAAAAGACAGGGCGGTCCCTGCACAGTGTGTGGGGACCGCCCTGTCATCCGCCGCCTCAGCGGGGATCAACGGAGCGATCCCCGCTGAGCAAGCGGAGGTTCATGGGGCGGATCATTACTGATCCGCCCCATGTGAAAGGGGCCTAATAGACATAGGGTAACTTAGACATATGAGGTGCATGAGGAGCGGAAACAATGGTTTCCCAATCTCTTCAAGGGATTTTGGGTTCCACAGACCCCCCCGCCCAAAGTGACTCCCGTCACAGCCCTTTTTTTGTGTTTAACCACTTAAGCCCCGGACCATTATGCAGCTTAAAGACCAGGCCATTTTTTCCGTTCAGCACTGCGTCGCTTTAACTAACAATTACGCGGTTGTGGGACGTGGCTCCCAAACAAAATTGGCGTCCTTTTTTCCCACAAATAGAGCTTTTTTTTTGGTGGTATTCGATCACCTCTGCAGTTTTTATTTGTTGTGCTATAAACAGCGTCAATTTTGAAAAAAATTCTATATTTTTAACTTTTTGCTATAATAAATATCCCCAAAGAAAATATATAAAAAAAAATTGTTCCTCAGTTTAGGCCGATACGTATTCTTCTAAATATTTTTGGTAAAAAAAATAAAATTAAATCGTAAAAAGCATTTATTGATTGGTTTGTGCAAAATTTATAGCGTCACCAAATAAGGGATAGTTTTATTGCATTTTTATTAATATTTTTTTTTCTAGTATTTTTCTCAGCGATTTTTATCATGACTGCAATATTATGGCAGACACATCAGACACCTTTGACACTATTTTGGCACCATTGTGATTTTTACAGTGAACGGTGCTATAAAAATGCACTGGTTGCTGTGAAAATTACACTCCCCCCCACTGAACAGAGTACTGCAGCAAGGCAAGCCCTTTTTAGCACACACATGGGATCTCCCATTTGGGGGTCACTTCCTCTCCCGTGTGCACAGTCACAATAGTCCGTCTTTCTCACCCAGTCTGCAGACTTGAAATTGCAGGTGTTGCTATGGGTAAACGCTCTCCTCTTGAATTTCAGGTCAGCCTGTTGCTCTCTCCTGCTGTATTTCCCCATACGGTCACAGGGTGAAATGAAAGACTCTCAACCGATTCCACACATGATTTCTGAACTTTACCGCTTGCTTAGCTTTGCGACCCCCACACAGAAACCCACTTTTGTCTGGACCTGGGAACAAGACTTGGAAACGACTTTTACCCCTAGTCAGCTGACGCAACTGTACCAATTCACCCGATCTAGCTCAATTGATTCCAAGACCCAAGAAACAAACTATAAATTGCTGTCGCGTTGGTACCGGGTGCCTGTGGACTTGGCTAGGATCTACCATTCCGTGTCTGACCGGTGCTGGAGGGGATGCAGCCACATCTGGTGGGACTGCACAGTGATCAGACCTTTCTGGTTGTATGTACAGTCCCAGATTAAGGAAATTCTGGACCTGGACGTCCCTTTCTCCCGGATCCACTTTCTGTTGCACATTCCTCCCATGCCGGCGGGCCAGTATAAGCGCAGTCTACTGCCCCATCTTTTGAACGCAGCGAAATGGCTACTTCCGATATATTGGAAGCGCCCGCAGGTTCCCAGCAGGGAGGAATGGATTCGCAGGGTGGGTGAGATACGGGAGGCGGAGGACTGGATTGCCACTTGTAGGAATACTCGGGAGTGTTACTCTAGCACCTGGTCAGCCTGGACGGCATACTTCTTGGACTCGGGACTTGTCTCCAGTTTGGATGTGGCATTGTTGGAGTTAGCAGATCCCTCCCTTAAGCAAAGACCTCGGGCCCAATAGCCTGCAGCTCTACCCTTGGTTGAGCTGCTTTGAACTTCTTGGGTGTCGTTTTCTTTTAGCTGCTATCATTGCGAGATGGTGGTGGCAAGTGGTGCGGGGGAGGAGCTGGATGTCTGACCTCAGGTACGTTCCTTCTGATTCTAATTCTTCTCTATCTCCTTTTTCCTTTCCCTGTCTTTCCCTCTCCCTCTTTCCCCTTTGTCTCCTTCTCTCGATTTTTCTCTGCCTGCCGCTGGGGGGCAGCCTGGCCCCCCCTGGGGTTGGGCGCTTGTTTTGCCACCCCGGGGCAGGCCTGTCGACCACTGTGGAGATCGGTGGGAGTTGCTGCAGGGAGGAAGGTAAGACGGAGGTCCACGGTGGCCCCCCTTCCCTCATGCGCACCCGTCCGGCTTTCCCTTTTAATTTGCGCAACATATGTGGTTTCACTTGTTGTCCGTTGGACTGGCTGGGCTGGCCTCCGGTCCCCGGCCCCTCCTTAGAGTACCGGAAAACCCCTTTCATTACCTGATGAGATGTTGGAGGTGTGTCACCCCTATATCTTAAGCCTCAATTTATGTATATTGTATGGGGGGGGGGGGGGGTGACCCCCATTTTCGGCCTGCTACCTGGCCCTCAGACCCCCTGTGATATTACCATAGGTACTAGGTCCCAATGTGATTATTTGCTCCCTCTGTTTCTTTTCTCTGTTATGTTGAAAAAACAAAAATGGATGGCTTATTGTTTGATGTAAGATGCTTCTGACAACATGAGTTGTGATGTATTACTATGCCGTCCACAAATAAAGATTTTACAAAAAAAAAAAAGACTCTCAGGCCTCCCAGCCCTCTTTGCGGGAATAGTGAGCCAGCTCTTCATAGGAGCCCCACCATCCAGATGACACTTCATTGGTTGCTATGGGAGACTACACTCTCCCTGCAGAGCTTCTCCAGCCCTTTCCAATTATCTGTAAGGCCCCGTACACACGACAGAGTTTCTCGGCAGAATTCACAGAGAAACTCGGTCAAAACCCGGATTCTGCCGAGAAACTCTGTCGTCTGTACAGTTTTGGCTCGATGGAGCCGCCGAGGAGCTCGACGAGAAAATAGAGAACATGTTCTCTATTTTCTCGTTGTTCTATGGGAGAAGGCGGCCCGCCGAGCTCCTCGGCGGCTTCATCCCAAAACTCGACGTGCTTTGCACGTCGAGTTCCTCGGCCGTGTGTACGGGGCCTAACAGTTGCTCTTGAGCCCACCAGCCAGGACTCTCATCCAAGCGCACAGGTGTGCAATTAGCAAGCCTACCAAAATCAGGCATACACTGCTCATATGCACCTGTGACAAGGGGTCGCATCTCCACACACACTAGAGCAGTGGTCATCAACCCTGCCCTACAGGGCCCACTAACAAGCCAGGTTTTATGTATTACCATGGGGAGATGCAGTCTAGAATACTGCAATCACAGAGCAGCAAATGATATCACCTGTGATGTATTTCAGTTATCTTGCAAACCTAGCCTGTTAGTGGGCCCTGTAGGGCAGGGTTGATGACCACTGCCCTAGAGAATAAAATGGCCGTTGTTGCAATACTTTATGTCACACTGTATTTGCGTAGTGGTCTTACAAGCACACTTTTTTTGGAAAAAATACACTTTGTTTAATTTAGAAATAAGACAACAGTAAAGTTAGCCCAATTTCTTTCTATATTGTGAAAGATAATGTTATCCCGAGTAAATTGATACCTAACATGTCATGCTTCAAAGTTGCGCTCGCTATTGGAATGGCGACAAACTTTGGCACTTCAAAAACTCCATTGGCGACGTTTAAAAATGTCTACAGGTTACCAGTTTTGAGTTACAGAGGAGGTCTAGTACTAGAATTGGAGTGACGGGGAGCTTTAAATTAAGTTTTATGTTTTTCTTATTTATTGTACTTTTTATTTTTACACTGTTGTTTTAAAAAAAAAATTGGTTCACTTTTATTCCTATTACAAGGAATGTAAACATCCCTTGTAATAGAAAAAAAGCATAATAGGACCTCTTAAATGTGAGATCTGGGGTCAAAAAGACCACAGATCTCATATTTACACTAAAATGAAATAAAAAATAAATAAATAAAATAGTGTATAGTTTAGTAACACTTTAAGGCCCCTTTCACACGAGGCTGTGCATTTTAACGGACTCCATTTGCTCCGCTCTCCTCTATGGAGGATCGCTGGTTCATTTTCATCCAATCCGCCCTGCCAGACAGATGGAAAATAGGGTTTCCATACGTCTGGATTCAACGGATCAGAGCAGATCAGATGTCAGTGGACATGTCACCGCTGACATCATTGCTCCGTAGACCTGCATGGAGCATGCGTTCAGGTCGCCTAAAAAACTGAGAGGCGGACCTGAATGGTCTGCCCGTGTGAAAAGGGCTTAAGGAATTAGCAGCAGGATAGCCACCCCCCCTCCCCCAGCTATGTACAACTGGGACCTTAATGAGACAGTCAGGATCTTCGGCTGAACTGCTAGGGAAGGCAGCGACCCTTCTGGCTGGGAACCTCTCTTCCATATGGAAGAACCCTGCTATCTGAGGCCTCAAACTATTTATAAACTCCCTGATCATCATCTGGGCATACTTCCCAGGGCTTGCCTGGAGCTGCATAAATAATCAGGCTGCTCTTTTGACTCTCCCACCCACTACATTGTGGAAACCTCCAGATAATAGGGGGAAGCAATCAAACTTGCAGAACGCAGAGCCCAGAGCAGCCTAAAGCTCTGCTGATTACAGGAGAGCCAACTGAATTAAATTGGCCTAACCAAACCTAGCAGCTTATCTGGGAAGGTTCTATGTAAAGGCTAATGGCCAGTGATGTCTTGGCAAGGTGTCCGGCAAGGAGATGGGCGCAAAACAGTGAAAGCAGAGGACTACAGGCAAGTGGGTTTTTGTTCTATCTTAGAAGAAGCGGGGTAGGCACTTGCACCTATTGGTGCCACCACTCACCCAATCAGAAGCCCTCTCACAGGCTGGGCAGAGGAGCAGACCTAAAGAAAAGCTGAAGATATTCAAAAGGTAAATGCTGACACCTCTCAGTAATAGTGGTATATATACAGATGAAAGATTACACTCATTGAGCAGATGTTGTCCTACCAAAAGATTTATCAGAAATCCAGTGCTCATCTGACTAAAGACCTGCCTAGTAAACAAGGTAATTCTTCCTTGTAGGGAAACACAAAATAGAAAGGACCAGCTAAGCAGCCCCAGAGAAATATGTACGTAACAGTCACCATAGCCCTATACTTGGTATATAATTCAGTTAATAACAAATGTGTGTTCGGAGTAACAATCTCATTGGGGTCATGTTAGGGACATGGCCATCGCAGGACTGACAATGTCGCCCAAATCCAACATGGGCGCCCACAGAGAGTCCAGGTGCGTACGGGAGCACTCACAGGGGATTGGTGCACGAGTAATGCGCAATATGATGTGCGTGCAGCGGTGTATAAGTGGCGTGACAGACGCTGGAGCAAACTGCCTTATTTAAACCAGCCACTGAGGACAGAACGTTGCTGGATTATCTCAGCCCTGTGTTCCCTGTGCTTCTGTATCCTGATCTGTGGACTACCCGTTAGAGACCTGGCATGCCTTGACCATGCTCTCTGATATCCCGGCTTGACCCCTGGCTTGCATCTGGACTTTGCCTCTGTTCCTGTCTCCTGTGTATGACCTTGGCTCGGCTCTTCTACTCTGCTGTACCAGTCTCCTGTGTATGACTCTGGCTTGTCCCTGTTTATGCTTCTGGACTGATTTACCCTATATGACCTTTGGCCTGGCTCCTGGTTTCTCTCCTCCCCAAGCAACGCAAGAACGACTAGTGCTATCAGCCTGCTACAGTCATTCCTTGGTGATCAGCTTATCTGACTACAAGCAAGCACCTGGCAAACCGTGCTTCTTTGAACACCGCTCTCCCTGTTCCCAACTGCCTTTCCTCCAAATGAATGGCGGGTCCCGGCGGCCACTGGACCCATTGATTGGCTCCCACTGTGTCCAATCATAGCGGGAGAGGTGCTCTGACGACACGCGCGCCCCCCCTAGATCGCGTGCACAGAATCACATACATGTGCATGATTTTGTGCAGCTGGGCCGCCCTGCCACAGTATATATGTATAAAAGTATAAAAAAGCTATTTTTCCCAGAGTGGGGCGTTGAAGCGGAGCTCTGCCGTTAAAAAAAATATTAACAGTCAGTAGCTACAAATACTGCAGCTGATGACTTTTAATATTAGGACACTTACCTGTCCTAGAGTCCAGCGCTGTCGGCAGCAGAAGACGAGCAAACACTCGTCACTCTGCTGCCCCCACCGCCATCCTCAGTGAGGGAACCAGGAAGTGAAGCATTGTGGCTTCACTGCCCGGTTCCCTATGGCGCATGCGTGAGTCACGCTGCGCCGTGCTCACTGGTCCCTGCTGTGTTCTGGGAGCCGTGTGTTTCCCAGAACACAACGGGGGGGGGGGGCAGGTAGTGATGCACTAACCACAGGCCCCCGCAGAGTAGACTCCCTGAAGTGAGTGCAATATCTTAGACAGGTATCTGCACCCCCCTCCCCCTGAAAGGTGCCAAATGTGACAACGGAGGGGGAAGAGTTCCGATGAGTGTAAGTTCCACTTTAGAGTGGAAGTTCCACTTTAAAGCAGATCTCCACCCAAAAGGGAAAGTTCTGCTTTAGGCCTTCTCTCTCGCACTGGTTTCTGAAGTAGAGCTTTTGGGGAGGGAGGTGCGGGTACTTGATTTTGACCAGTACCCATTCTCACTTCCACTAAGTGATCAGAAGCGGACGTTCTCCTCACACCTCCCACCTTGCATTCTTCTGGGACACGTGACAGGTCTGGGGGACCATTCACAACGTGCAACGCTGCTCACTCATGCGCAGTGGGCACCCGGCTGTAAAGCCACAAGCTGTCACAGCTGGGTACCCACAGTTAAAATTCTTGTGCCAAGGACAGCCGAGAGGAGGTAAATATGGGCTCGGGTGAGCCCATTACTGGATCGTGAGACAGGTGAGTAGCTGTTTATTAAAAGTCAGCAGCCACAGTTTTTTGTAGCGGCTGACTTTTAATTTTTACATAGGAGACCAGAGCTCCTCTTTAAATGCTTTTGCCTGAATTGAATTACGCAACAAAGAACAAAGGAGCCAATCAGTGTCTTGCATAAAGCCAGTTGAGCTTCCAGATGCATCACTGGTTTATGAGCTTACTTGGGCTTATTCACACAAATCTACGTTAGCAGCATAAAAAATATAAAAAATAACAAAAAAAAACTAAACCAACCATGGCTTGGCCAGCAAAACGATCAGACTGAAGCAAATACACTAGGATGTAAACTCCTCTGTGGCAGAGGTTGTTGTGTTTGATTGCATGTAGCATACAAATATAAGGCTTGTGCGAGTTAACACTAATCTGTAATGTTACATTCTTCATAAATGTCTGCTGTAATTTCCCAGCTGCACTGGCCCCTGGCAGAAGCCTTTACTGGTGACTCTGCATATCTCCATCTGACACTAGGTCTAGGATCAAAATGTTTTACAGCAGGTAGGTACAACGCAGTCTTAATGTGATAAGTGCTTTTCACTGCAGACCCTGTCACACTGTACACTCTACTTAGAGCCATCAGATAATTATTGTTGCTGATGATGTGTAGCTATCCTAATAAAATTTAACATGCATAAATCAAATGGTCACATATAGTTTGTGTGATTAATGTATCTATCAGGCAGAATTAATGACCTCCATTAAACAAACATAAAAAGTCTATACATTCTTTATTGATTATATCCAACAAAGTCCATTATATTTAATATGCCTTTCCTTTATTATTTTACTTTGACCAGAACAGATTGGCTTCTCTTTCGTATTATGATGAAGCTGGATTTAGGAAATCTTAGTTCTACTGCAGCTACAATGTAGTTTTATTTTATTATAAAGGAGTAAATAAAATAAAGCAATTTAACTGCCAAGCTGCATATGCAGGAAAAGATTATGCTATCTATTATTGAATATTTCATAATGGGAGGAGCTTTGCGAGCTAATACACAGCAGATATGTCATATAGCAGAACATGTGTGTGTAAAAGTCTACTGTAAAACCTTAGAAATAAATACAAATAAATAAAAATCATAGTTTGAAGCTTACTCTACATTGTAGATAGAAAGTAACAAGAGAGATTGCATTAAAGATCAAATAAAATAATTCTCTAAAAAAATAAAAATAAATCTTTCCTTTTTATTTATTTCTATTTCCTTCTATCTGGTGCTGTTGATACTCAAAACCCAGGGGGATTTTCCTTCGGGGGTTTTGACGATCCTGGGAAGTTATGTTTCTCTAGGCCTACTACTGCTGGGTCTATTTGTGGAAAGGCTTCATGAATCATCCAGATTTTTTTTGCCGTCCCAGCCTGATGATATTAACAAAAAAATCCTCACAAGAAGGCTCTCAAGTTTTAGGTGCCTTACCCATCTGCTTCCATTCTCAGATTTCCTTGTAATGGTTTAGTAGCACATTTTAGCTTCTTATTCACATTTACTGTATTGTTGAGCATTATATAACCCAACCTCATCCTCTATGGTCTAATCTCTCTGCAGTGGGTTGAGTCTGTTCAAGATTGATACAATAATAACATTTGTTTCTTTGGTCTTCATCTCTTGGAAATACCCCTAACAACCAGGTTTGCTTCTTTGTTGTATTGACTTTTTGATATATTTTTTTAAGATTTTGTTATGTACTTTTTTGTTGTATTAAAAAAAAATCTTATCAATACCTTTTTTCTATGTTTCTACAGTCACATAACCATGTTTCTTCTTTATAATTCAGTGTAGTCAGGGGCTGGGCTAGGCTGAGTCAGATCAGATACTAGACTGAACTTTGCTCTACATAGCCCAAGGGAAAATGCATGAAAAAGCTGTGATGTCACCAGGACATGTGACCACTGTGGCTTAGCCCAGCATCCATCACAGGTAGGGGTGATCTGTAAAGAAAAAATTAGGTCATGTGACCCTAGAAGTAAGCTTTGTCTAGTAAGTAATATTTAAAAGAGAAGTATGTTTTTTTTTTCTATTCATACTTCCCTTCCCTTGGATGGCTCGGTTCTCACTCCTCCCCAAGCAGAGCGATACTGACTGTCAGTCAGCATCGCTTCTGGTCTACTTCTTTTTGGAGCGCTGAGCAGTGGAGGGGCGGGGAGCGTTCATCTCAGCGTCTCAGCAGCTCACTGAGACTGCCATCAATCAAGGCAGCTGGCGGATCCAGTCTTGGAAGTCGGGATGACATGCTGCTCCGACTGATGGCAGTGACGTGACTTCAGACCACTCTCTGCTAAAAATGGGTCACGGCAGTGCAAAACTAATTGCACTCCTGTGACACAGAGGAGAAGCCCAGCCTAAAAAGCTCAGGCTGAACTTCTCCTTTAACATACTTACTAGAAGGGGAGCATGCTCAATGTGGTGGCAATGCTGCAGATTCTCCATAGGCCCACAGGTTGTTGCTAAAAAAAAGGTGGCCCGAATGACTGTCAGGATTGGCAGGTTTATTTTTTTCTGAATGAATGCAAAGTGTTCTCTGATTGAATGAGGTGCCCTGCTTTTGACAACATACAATCTAAAGCAAGAAGCTTGTAATACAAAAAAAAAGTAATAACTGTGAAGGGAGGGTTGTTTAGTCAATGAAGAAAGTAAAGTTCCCTTCAAGTTTTTTGTCCAAAGGTGGACAGAGTAGGTGATAGCCACATGAATTGGGGTAGGGTTTGGAGAAATCCTGGAGAAGAGCTTGGGAGGAGGTGACGGTAGAGTTCCAATAGTCCAGGCAAGATATACCAAGGGAGGGAATTAAAAGCCACTGACATAAAAAGATTGTTAGTATTTTAGTCCACGCTTGCATATTACTGGAAAAGGCCTTTCCTCCGTGAATAAAGCACATTTTGACAAATGGATAGCAGCCATGGTAATCTATCACCATGATCTTTTCCTGCGAGCAGCTTGGATTTGATGACTTAGTGATAGGTTTACTTTAAGAGGAAATATTTTTGATACTATTTAAAGTATTTCAACATTGTGTAGCCTTGTGTGAACGACAAATCCCCCTAGTCATGAGAAGCTCAGCACAGCATTTGACCTGTGTGCGCCCTTACATTTTATTATACCAGGTGATTGAGCAGACAAGTGTAACTATTTCTTCACTTTTCCCTATAGTTTTCCTATTGCATCCTCGATTGGATCTCTTTACTGTGAAAAGATGATAATTCACTCATACTACCTTAAATTATTTAATTGAAAAACTATACTCTGTCCTAGATTCCCACCGAAGGATTTAAGTGGGAAGGAGGGTTATTTTAGGAAAGATTTATTGGCACACAGATATTTGTTAATTAAGCGATTGAAGACTGCTATAAGTAGAAGGAGCTTTTCTCATTCTAGTTTTGAGCGTATTTTATTTCTATATACATTTTGGTGAGCTATGTCATGATGGAGCATGGAGCTAAATGTTCCTTACAGGAGCAAACACAACATTAGTTCATTGTTTGGAAAAGGCACAACCAATACTAATATGTCCAACATGTGGCCATTTGGCACTTACTATTCTGCACTCAGGGTCCCTGCAGATATTAGTCATTGTGCTGGTGCTTTCTAAAGCCAGTAAAGAATAAATATTTTGTAGACTGGCTGATCTTTTTTTATTTCAGTCTATCTGATTTATTTCATGCTTTCCATCCCTTTTTTCTTTTTATGTTTTTTTTTCTTAGATTTTTTTTTTTATATATTTCAACTTGAGAATAATGTAATATGGCAAATTTTAGGCCTGGTGCACACTGATGCTATTTCAGATGCAACTTGGGTTGCACAGAATCACATGACAATGGAAATTACATTGCTTCCAATGGTGCCCATTCACATCAATGCAGCGTAGCTGCGATGCACTTTGGAGAAGGGTCCTGTGTTACTTTTGTGGGATGCAGTGCGATTTTGTGGTTCATAGACTTCAATGGAAGTGTATCAAAATTGCATTACACTTTATGATGTGTTTTTGTGTATTATTATTATTATTATTATTATTATTATTATTATATATAGCACCAACAGTTTGCGCATCGCTTTACAACATCAGGGAAGACAGTACAGTTACAATACAATTCAATACAGGAAGGATCAGAGGGCCCTGCTTACAGTCTATAAGGGAGGGTCAAGTGGAACAAAGAGTAGTAGATGTGGGGGGTGATCAGATGGACAAAATTAAAATACAGTTGTTAGGTGTGTGTAGGATAGGCTTCTCTGAAGAGGAGGGTTTTCAGGGATCCTCTAAAAGCTAATAGAGAAGGAGATAGACGGACAGATTGGGGTAAGAAGTTCCATAGGCTTGGAGAGGCTCTGGAAAAGTCCTGGAGACGAGCATGGGAGGAGGTGATGAGAGAGCTAGAGAGCAGGTGGTCTTGAGAAGAACAAAGAGAACAATTAGGTTGGTATTTAGAGACTAGGTCAGTGATGTAGCTGGGGGCAGAGTTGTGGATGGCTTTGTAGCTAGTAGTTAGTATTTTTAATTGAATTTGTTGGGCAAGCGGAAGCCAGTGGAGGGATTGACAGAGAGGAGCAGCAGAGACAGAGCGGTTGGTAAGGTGGATGAGTCTGGCAGCAGCATTCATGATGGACTGAAGGGGGGATAGAGTATGCAGATTTAAGTCAATAAGGAGGGAGTTGCAGTAATCGAGGCGAGAAATGACCAGGGAGTGAATTAAGAGCTTTTTGTGTCATTGGTTGGAAAGGGGCATATTTTGGAGATGTTGCAGAGGTTGAGGCAGCAAAATTTGGACAGTGATTGGACGTGGGGCTTGAAGGACAGTTCAGAGTCCAGGACTACACCTAGGATCTTGGCATGTGGGGATGGGCTTATGGTTGTGCCTTCAATTTTGACAGAGAGATCAGGAGAGGAGGCACGTGGGGGAGGAAAAATTATAAGTTCAGTTTTGGATAGATTGAGTTTGAGGGAGTGGTGTGACATCCAAACTGATATGTCTGATAGTAAATTAGTGATACGTGAGGAGAATGAAGGGGTGAGTTGAGGGGCAGAGCAATAGATTTGAGTGTCGTCAGCGTAGAGATGGTATTGGAAGCCGTGGGAGGCTATAAGCTGACCCAGGGAGGAGGTGTAGATTGAAAATAGAAGAGGTCAAAGAACAGAACCTTGGGGGACCCCAACAGAGAAAGGAAGAGGAGAGGAGGAAGTAGAATTGAAAGTAACGCTAAAGGTGCGGTTGGATAAGTAGGTAGAGAATCAGCGAAGAGTACGGTCACGGAGACCAAAGGTGTGGAGTTTTTTGAGGAGGAGGGGGTGGTCAACCGTATCAAAGCCAGCAGAGAGGTCCAGGAGGGGGAGTACAGAATAGTGTCCCTTGGTTTTGGCCGTTACGTGTACAATTTGTGTTGGTTGGTTGTTAAGATCAGGTGCTCCCCGGCATCCTAATAACCAGTGACGTATCGAATGTTAAAGGAGCTGGCATTGCCAACGTCGTAACAATGAGGATGAGTCATCCCTGCTGTCAACAGGGGATTTCCCACTGACAGCAGAATGTAAACAAAAGAAAAACAAAAAAAAAAATAAACGGCATGCTGGTCTTCCCCAATCAATTCCAGGCCCATGACTGCCAGTCTGCATGCTCGGACATGGGTCTGGTATATATTTTTTTTTGGTTCCTCCTAAAATCTATACCAGAATGAAGGGGCTGATATGGATTTTAAAGGGGCCATACACCAAAAAAAAAAAAAAAGGGAAAATGCATGCCCCTCCTCAATTCCTCAAAATCGAGAGGGGCGTGGCTGAACGTGCATGGAGGAAGACGTGTTTTGGAGGAGCTCCGCCAGGCCTGACAGCATCCACCGCCATCCCGCATTGGCTATTGCCTGCTGACCCTCTAGACCACCTTACCTCGACTCCTGGGGTCTTCCTGAGTGGATCCCTGCTCGAGTTTCGATCCTGGGCCGCGGGATCGCTTCGCTGGACGGGATTCAGCCGGCTCCGTCCATCGCAGGCCCTCCGCCATCTTGAGGCCTGTGGAGCCTGGGGACTTTCCTGGACAGGCGCTGGGATCGCGGTCGCGAGTGGAGCGGGATCGCCTCCGGACCTACCTGCAGCGGTGCCGCTAGTGGAGGAACGCCACCTGTCACTCACCCGACGCGGCGACCGTGAATCCTCCAGCCACCCGCTACTCCAGATCGCGGCTTGGGCCTACACGCCGCGGCCATCTTGGTTCTTCTGATTCACCAGGTCAGTGGGTGAACTCTGCTCCAGCCCTCATCCCCAGCCCCCTGGCCGGACATCCCTCCTCAATTTATTCGGGGATACCCACTGTACCCCCCGGAGCCCGCAGCCAACTTTATACTACCCCTTTGAAGCCATCTGCAGGCTCTGGCAAACTCCGGCGGCCATCTTGGTACACCCCTGAGGCCTTTCTCCATTTCTGCATGGCATACTCCTCCTTGCCTCCTCGAGGAAAACACTGAACTGTTGATTTAATACCCCTGACGGGGGCAAGGACCGGAATGGTCGCATAAAAACGCAGCTCCGGTGAAACGGGGATACAGCACCAAAACGTAATCTGATCAGCGGTGATCACCTCCTAAAGTACCGGCGCTCTCATCCTGCTGCCCATCCGTGGGATGACAAACAAACGCAAGGGCCCCCAGCGGCCTCAGAAGCTAACCGAATACTTTGCCTGGGAGCAAAGACAAGATGGCGCCGAATCTCCCAGACCATCTGCCAGCACTCCACAGACGACTCAATCCAAAAGCAAGACAGCGAAACGAACTTCCCCGACGGCTGGAAAACAATCTCCTGTCCCTTCCTCCGCCTCCGGGAGCCCAGAAAAGACAAGACCTAAGCTGGATGACAAAGGTCACACTCCTGAGGTTAGTGCGAGCCTGGACTCTGGGGATGATACCAGGGAACTCCCTGACTCCATCGACCGCTTCCCTACCAATAACCAACCTGTGCTAGATACTACGCTTAAGGACATGTTGGTGTCCCTAAGAACCTCGCTGCACGGCGATATGATGTCCTGTATGCGCAAGTTTGGCAGGGAACTGCACGATGTATCTGCCAGGGTGGACCATGTGGAAACTAAAATGGGGGAGTACGCCGACACCATCAATAGCTTGGTGGATGCCCACGACGCCAGAGATGAGGAGATGGAAGCGGTAAGGGCCAAAATTGCAGACATTGAGGACCGAGCTCGGAGGAACAACCTTAAAATACGGGGGGTCCCTGAAACGGTTCAACAATCGGACTTGCTAGACCATGTCACTGACATAATAACCTCAATTCTGCCCGGCGTGACAGCGCTAGATGTCACCATGGATAGGATCCACAGGCTGCCTAAACCTCCGCATCTACCTGACAATGTGCCCCGTGATGTTATTTTACGCCTCCACTTCTATCATATCAAGGAACGCTTAATGAGAGCAGTCCGCAACAAGGATCTTGTCCCTGAACAACATAGAGATCTACAGTTTTTTGCGGACCTGTCGCAGTACACATTGCAGAAGAGGCGCAACTTGAATACCATCTCAAAGGCACTACGTAACCACAACATTGCCTACAAGTGGGGATTCCCTACTAAACTAATCATTACTAACAAAGGAAAGGACTTCATTGTTGACTCCCTCTCCAAAGGATTGGATCTACTCAAAACCTGGCTCATCATCCCCGAGGAGGACCCAAGAGGCCCTTCCAAGGGAGACCCGTCGCGGGTCGATAAAGACTGGCAACTCGTTAACCCGAAAAACGCCCGATCTCACCGCCACAATGCCCGCTGAACTGTGATACCAAACTATCTAACTCTTAGCTGTACCCCTGTTTAGGAGCAAGTTACCGTGCTAGACTTTTTCCCCTACTCTGAGTTAGCGTTTGTACACGCTACACCAGGGTCGTCATGACCTACCTCATCCCCATGTTTTTTTTGTTCGTTTTACTTCAACCCTTTTTTCTCCTTTCTTTTCTTGCCTGGAGCAGCCTTTTTGCAGCTGGAGTTACCACAAACCTTCCGGCAGTCGGAGTCCCATCACTCCTGTCGAGAACCCGCCACTTGATAAAAGACCTCCATCACCACATACGGACACCAAAAACTGTAAGTGATGTACCTATTTCTTACTCTACACTGCTCTTTGTCTACGGATTTCCATGCCTGTCACATTCTTGACAATTAATACTAAGGGATTAAATCACCCAGTAAAGAGAAAATCCATGTGGAATGAGGCTATTCATCACCGGGGCGATGTACTTTGTGCACAAGAGACCCACTTTCACAAGCAGAAAATGCCCTCATGCACCCATCCTAAGTTCCCACATGTTTTTACAGCAAGTTCCTCGGCTAAAAAGGGAGGTGTGCTCACTGCAGTCAGAGACACGGTGGCGTTTACTAAACATGATGAATTGGCCGATCCCTTGGGCCGATACCATATTTTAGTGTGCGATATTGCCTCCACTACGTATACTATCGTAAATGTATACGCGCCCAATGCCCACCAGATTCGATTTCTCCATCAAGTCCTCAGAAAAGCTAAAAAAGTCCAGAAGGGCTATCTTCTTCTCTGCGGAGATTTTAACCTACCTCCCGATCCACTAGTAGACTCAACGTCCTGCTCAACTCGGCATCGTCATTCACTTCAACCGTTCCTTCACACTCAAGAACTCTACGATGCATGGCGATGTCTCAATGGATCGGAGAGGGACTTCTCCTTTTTCTCATCGAGCCACCGAATTTACACGAGATTGGATCTTTTTGTCACGGACAAATGGCTGCTACCTAAAATCACTGCATCCAAAATCAATGACATCACGTGGTCAGACCATGCCTCGGTGACGCTGTCGGTTGCTGACTCGCCAGGCGTGGACTCATGCTTCGTCTGGCGGTCCAACTCGAGGCTGATCCAGGATGGTACTACCAAGGCCCAACTGCAGGATGAATTGTCTAATTTTTTCTCTAGCAATGTTAACTCTGTAACCAGCCCTATGACTATTTGGAATGCCCACAAGGCATATATGAGAGGGGTCCTTATAAAGATGGGGGCTGGGGTCAGGAGAAGGAGGAGACAGCAAATACAAGACCTGGTCACCAAAATTCATACCTTAGAAGCCCAAAACAAAACTGACACCTCTCAGGCGTTATCTGATCAATTATCACAACTTAGATACGATCTGCGACTAGTGCTACTCGACAATTTCGATCTAGCGACTAGGCGCCTTAAAATGTCCTATTATGTCAGCGGTAACAAAGCCGGGAAGTTACTGGCTAGCCGCCTTAGAGGTGTCAGATACAAGACGAAAATCCCTTACATTTTACACCCTACCACGAAAGAAAAGCTATATCACCCGCAAGCTATAGCGGATGCATTTAGCTGCTATTACAACTCTCTATATAATTTGAAGGAAGACCAAAACACGACCCAACCCACCGAGTCCCTGATATCAACCTTCCTAGATCAGGTTAATCTACCCCGAGTCACGCCAGGCCAGTTGGAAGAACTCAACACACCCTTCTCGGTCCCGGAGATTATTAAAGCAATTGATTCCTTACCTATCAATAAATCTCCTGGACCGGATGGGTTCACAGGGGAATACTTTAAATCCTTCAAACTTGATCTAGCTCCCTATCTATCTAATGTTTACAATTCTGCGGCCTCCTCCTCCTCCTTCCCCACTGAGATGCTCCGTGCTCTTATTGTGGCACTTCCAAAACCTGGGAAAGATCCGAATGTACCACAGAACTTCAGACCGATCTCTTTACTGAACAACGATCTGAAGCTCTATGCAAAACTCATTGCCAATAGATTAGTAGACATATTACCATCCCTGATTCACATGGATCAATCGGGGTTCACAAAAGGTAGACAAACGGCAGACGCAACAAGGCGTTTAATTAATATTATTCACGCAGCCAATGTGACCAAAACGCCTTCTCTGCTCCTAGCTTTGGATGCAGAGAAGGCGTTTGATAGAATCCATTGGAATTATCTGGCGAGGGTCCTCATCAAATTTGGCTTCACGGGCGGGATTCACTCTGCGATAATGGCGCTGTACACCACCCCCTCAGCACAGGTGTATATATCCGGTATGTTGTCTTCCCCCATCAATATTACCAACGGGACACGCCAGGGGTGCCCCCTATCCCCACTTATTTTTAATCTACTCATGGAACCTTTGGCCTCGTACATCTGCTCGCATCCCAAAATCAAAGGGTTTAGGAGTAAAGACTCAATACACACCATAAGCCTTTTTGCGGATGACATCATCCTAATGCTTACGGATGTAGAATCCTCTCTAACCTCTGTCCATGAGGCGTTGAATCTATTCTCCTCAGTATCTTACTATAAGGTTAACGATGCCAAATCCTATATCTTGGGAATGGGTATCCCACCCGAGCTCCAACAATCCCTGGCTGAGAGGTTCCCATACATCTGGAGGGATACGGGGATCTCTTATTTAGGTATAACAATTCCTCAAAATCCATATCAGCCCCTTCATTCTGGTATAGATTTTAGGAGGAACCAAAAAAAAATATATACCAGACCCATGTCCGAGCATGCAGACTGGCAGGCCAGGAAAGTAGAGGGTAAGGGGATGAGCAAGTGTCCCCCTCCTTCTGAACCATACTAGTGTGTACCTTGTTTAAGGGGGTTGTCAGTAGATTTGTAAGGGGGTTGTAATAGCAGGTGATCTTTAGGTGATCATGTAATGTGTCTCCAGTGAGTCTATTGCCGCGTACACACGATCATTTTTCGGCATGAAAAAAAACATTGTTTTTCAGCATGTCCAAAAAACAACGTTTTTCCAACTTCATCATTAAAAACGACGTTGCCCACACACCATAGTTTTTAAAAAATTATGAACAAAGCACGGTGACGTACGACGGCACTCTAAAGGGGAAGTTCTATTCGCCTTTGGGCTGCTTTAGCTGATTCCGTGTTAGTAAAAGACGACTCGCGCTTTTCTGTCTGTTACAGCGTGATGAATGTGCTTACTCCATTATGAACGGTAGTTTTACCAGAACGAGCGCTCCCGTCTCATAACTTGCTTCTGAGCATGCGCAGGTTTAAAACGTCGTTTTAGCCCACACACGATAATTTTTTACAACCCGAAAAACTTTTTTTTTTTCAGAAGCCGAAAAATGATGTGTAGCCCACACACGATCATTTTAAATTACGTTTTTAAAAAAGTAGTTTTTTTCACACCGAAAAATGATCGTGTGTACGCGGCATTTGACTATCTCCTGGACTATGTTTCCAGTCTCCAACAACTATATCATGTTAGCAGTCACTTACTATCCTCTCTATCCTGTTTGCAGTCGATGACTATCTTTTGCAGTATGCTAGTAGCCTCTGCATGTTGTATTTGTGCAGATTCTGCTAATGTTTTGTAGCTAACATTTACTAAATATTAATCAGTCCTTTGCATTGATTAAACCTAACCATCAGTGCTTTTTGTTTGGGAAGTTCCAATTATACCAAAATCTGATGTTAGAGGAAAAACAGAATTTTGAAGTACTCTCAGTACTTTCAAATTATATTTGTCAAGCCTCTGTTGATTTTATTAATGTAATGCTGAGATTTTTCATATAAACATTAGTTCAAAAATCCACCAGTGTATGACCAGCTCAAATGTTTATGTATTTTTATATCCAAATGTTATTGTTAAACATACTGTTGGCTGAAAAAAATAACTGTTTGGATAGAGCAGGGGTCTCCAAACTTTCTAAACAAAGGGCAAGTTTATTGCCCTTTAGACATTAGGGGGACCAGAGTGTGGTCCCATGGGATTAGAAAATGCCCCAGCATCAATGGGAGTAAACAGTGCCTCTGTCTTGAAAGTCAGTGGGAGTAAATAAAAAAGACCTCTAGTCAGTAGGAGCAGGAATAATACCCTGTCATTGGTATTGGGGTAATAATGTCTTATCTTTGGTGTAATTGGGAAGAACAGTGCCCCATTGTTGGTGTTATTGGGATGAATAGTGCCACATTATTAGTGTTATTGGGATGAATAGTGTCCCATTGCTAGTGACAGTGGGAGGAATGGTGCCCCGATGGCCGGATAAAGGCAAGCAAAGATCCACAGTTTTGAGACCACTGGGATAGTTTAACCCAACTCATCAATTACAAGGTCTTCTAAAGCTAAGGCTGTACCCTTGTGTGTAAAGGATATGTTCACCTTTAGTAACATTTACACGCACATTCAGGGTGTAATATGTAACATGTTACAAATTCAACTGCCCCCCCGACTCCCCATCGTGACAGGGAGCTCTCTGTCACAATGTGCACAAAAAGTGGACATGCAGGGCTCCGCCCACCTGGCTGCGTCATTCATTCTCAGAGTTCTGTGAATGAAAAACGACAAGGTCCAGCAGCCTTTGTGGACTACCATGGCGCTGTTGAGCACTGTGGTAGTTCATTGATGCTTCCTGTTAGGCCTTGTACTCACGACCGGATCTGTGCGCTGGAAACTGTCTGCCCGACAGTTTCCGGCGTACAAGGCTGATTTGTGTTTGGTTCCGCTGGCGTGTACACACCAGCGGACCAAATTACCGTCGTACCGGAACGCGTGCACGTAAACTACGTACGACGTCACTATAAAGGGGAAGACCAAACTTAATGGCGCCGCCCTCTGTTCCTCTTTTGCTAGTTACGGGTTTGCTCGTGTTAGTGAAGGTTTGGTTAGAGCTGATTCGCGCTTCTCGGTCTCCAGGCTTTGACAGCGTGTATTCACGGGTTCAGTGCGTGTGCTTGCGGTAACGTAGTTGTCATTCGGCTATAGGCTAGCAGGTTGTTTCTGCTTTAGCAGTTGCATCCTGTGCGCTCGTATCTGTTTGTCACGCGTTTGTCGCAGGTAGTGCTGGATTTGCGAGTGCTTTCTGTTTCAGTGTGTTCTTGACTGACCAGCCGGCCGGTTTGAAGCCATGATGGAGCAGCAGCGTCAATTTTCGCGAGTTGGTGCTGTTTATGGGATGGCTGCTGGATATGTTCATTTTTCCAGTACTTTGGCCAGAAACAGGGGGCGGAGGCGTTTCTGGACCAAGAATTGGTTGCGCCAGCGTGACCAGTTCTCACATATGCCTCTGCTTAGGGAACTCCAGGAGAATAATCCTAATGACTTTAGGAATTTTCTCCGCATGACGGACCCCGTATTCAACAGTCTGCTGGAACTTCTGTCCCCCTATATCACGAGGCAGGACACTGTGATGCGCCAAGCCATCACGGCCGAGCAGAGGCTTATTGCCACGTTGCGGTACCTGGCGACTGGGAGGAGCCTGCAGGACCTCAAGTTCTCAACAGGCATCTCTCCGCAGGCGCTTGGGGTCATCATACCGGACACGTGTGCTGCCATCATCAAAGTTATGCATGAGGAGTATATTAAGGTAAGTTTCCTGGCTGTAATAATGTTGCTAACTAACTTAATTTTTAATTTCCCAGATATGCTGTGTGTTTAACTAACGTTCCCTTTTCTCCCTATGCATGTTGATATCAGCTTTACATGTTTTTTTCTTGGCCTACCTGCATATTTGTCCCTTACCCAATATTAACCTGTCCAGCATGCTATCCTAGGGACAAACCCACCTTGCCATTTTTTAAAACAGGACTTTTTGGTTTTTGTGTCCCCCCCCCCCCTTCAAACTTTTATTGTCCCCATCAGAGGGCTGTGGAGTCTCTTAATGAAGTGGCCCTATATATTTCATTTCCCAAATTCTCCATGCAAATTTTTCTTATGCAATTTTAATACTTTGAAGTGTCACAAGGATGCTTGTAGGATGTTTTGATTCCAAAGTACTAAATCTCTTTTTTGTTTGTCCCCACAGCTACCCTCCACACCACAGGAATGGCAGTCTGTGGCTTCCCAATTTGCCCAGCGGTGGGATTTTCCTAACTGCGGTGGAGCAATAGATGGGAAACACGTCCGCATTGTGCCCCCACCCCACTCGGGGTCCTACTATTATAATTACAAGGGTTATCATAGTATTGTGTTGATGGCGGTGGTGTCGGCACAGTATGAGTTTCTATATGTGGACGTGGGGAAGAACGGCCGGATGTCTGATGGGGGAGTGTTCGCACGGACTGATTTCTATGATCGTCTCCAAGCTGGTGGTCTGGCATTGCCACCAGATGAAGATAATGTGGAAGGACTTCCGTTTGTGTTCCTAGCGGACGAGGCTTTCGGGCTTGGTCCTCACCTCATGCGGCCTTTTCCCCAGAGGACCCTCACCTCAGAGAGGAGTGTGTTTAATTTTCGGTTGGCCAGGGCTCGGAGGGTAGTCGAGAATGCCTTTGGGATACTCACCAACCGGTTCCGCCTGTTCAGGACATCGATACATCTGGCGGAATATAAATTGGACACCGTTGTATTTGCCTGCTGCATTTTGCACAACTTTTTACGCAGGCACTCCCAGACGTACCTACCCGACATCGGTTCTGAGGCAAGACTACCCTCAGATCCCCTTCCCGGGCTGGACACTGGTCGCGCTGGCTTGGCCCCCCAATCAGCTCGTGAGGTACGCGACAAATATGTTGAGTACTTCATGGGTCGGGGGGCCATTGCTATGCCAGATCATATTTCTTTCTAATTCGGCCCCCAAAGAAAGGAATATTCTCTCAAATAAAAAATAATTAGACCATTGGACTTTATACAGTTGTTTGTCATTAATGCTTTTTCTCGTTTTATCTGTCTTCCTGGTTCTCTAACTAACTTTTTCAATTTTAATGCATAATTGATTTCTCCACTTTTAGTAAATGACCACATTTTGCACAGTATTCACTCATCTACAAACAGGGTATTGAGTCTAGAAATAAGAAGCAACTCCATTTGTACATTTTGAGGTCAAGTTTTTAAATTTTTGCTTGTTCATGACCCAAAAAATTATTTTAAATTTTTTTCATTACTCCCTGCTTTTGTACTTAGGAGTCTACAAAATATTTTTTTTTTTTTTTTTTTTAAGGTAATTCAACCAAAAATATTATGCAGATTATACCTTTTTTAACAAGTTCACATTTTTGTTTATCAAATATAGTTAGATTTATTGTTTACATATATATATATATATAGAATATTCTTGGTGGGGTGTTTACCGCCTTAGTATTTTTTATTTTCTGCATATTTTTTATGCACAAAAACCAAAATTTTTTTAAGAATTTTGATTTTTTTTGGTGTGTTTTTCAATAAGAAAATGTGTTGTTAAGATTTAGGAGTCAAATCTCGACTTCACTAAATTCAGTGATTAGAGAGATTTATAATTCTATATATATATCTTTTAAATTTTTTGTCGGTGTTTATTCTTTATGGTCTAAACTTTATAGTATCCAAAAATGTTCAACATGGTCAAAAAGTAACAAAATACAATTATAAAAATATAAAAACTCACAACAGCAGTCAGTCATGGTGTGCTTTCACACTGGAACACGCCAAAATTTGAAGATACACACATTCAGTGCAAACTCGCCAAATGTCATTGGTTCAACAGACAAATGGCCACATGTGCTATCTGACATCATGGGTGATCAATGTCTGTGTTCTGTGGGAGCAAACCCTTCCTCTCAACTACTTGAGGATGGAGGAGGGGGTTGGACCCACAAAGCACAGACACTAGATATTCTGTGATGGCAGATAGCACATGTTGGCACACTGTGTGTGTATCTTCAAATTTTGGCGTATTCATTATTAAAACAGTAAAAATGTTTGTGGGGGCGGGGGATGGGCGGGGGGTGTTTCAGTCTTTGACACGGCCCATCATGTCAATAATATTTTTAAAATTAGATTCGATGACCATCATTCTTTGCCGCATATTGTCCATTTCCGTGCAGCATTCCAAAAGGACATTTGTTAAATTCTCTTCCATGACAACCATCCTTTCACGCATATTGTGCATTTCAGTGCTGCACTCCATTACCTGCTGAATAATTATAGCAGCACTTGCACGTGAAAATATTGGCACACCATCCTCCTCCCCTAAAAAAACAAAAAAAATGGTCATTTACAAAATTATTTTTCGATGAGGCCTATCTACATATGTTTTTTTTAATCAAGCTAGGGTGACACTGACCTGATGGGCTTCTCCTTTCAACCTCTTCGACATCTTCTATCACTCCTCCTTCTTCCACCACCTCACCATCATCTTCTATCACTCCTCCTTCTTCCACCACTTCCCCATCATCTTGGACTCCTCCTTCATCCATCAATCCACCTTCTTTCAATTCGCCAAATTGTTCTTCCGCCACTTGCCCTTCATCTGCTATAAATTCTAAGTCCAAAATTACTTCTTCCTCCTCTCTTCCTTCCTCCTTTCTTCCTTCCTCCTCTCCTTCCACATCCTCTTCTCCTTCCACATCCTCTTCTCCTTCCACATCCTCTTCTCCTTCCACATCCTCTTCTCCTTCCACATCCTCTTCTCCTTCCACATCCTCCTCCTCCTCCACATGTTGAGATGGCAGATTTTGGCCTTGTCTGGCCCTCTCTGCCTCCTCCAAATGCTGGCGACTTCTTTCCCCTGAAATAAACAAAAAAAAATGTAGACTCATCAGCACACAGATATTGGAGAGCATACATCGCACACATTGCTTAGAAGAGGCTTTCATTTAGTTACTTTTATCTTTCACCAAACCTACATTTTGGAATTACTTCTATGGCAAGCTCTGATCCTGCCCCTTTTTAGCAAAGTGACACACATGGATGTCCCCCCTAAACAGTATTTCTGGGAGACCCTACCAAAACCCATTTTTGATTTGGGGAGACACAGGTGCTCTGCATTGCAGATGTGAAAACATCTGCTTTATTACCACTGTTTTTAGAATGAATCCTGTTTGCCTTTCCCATTCTCATAATTTTATTTTCTAGAACTAGCTTTTACACAATGTTTACAAACAAAGTTTTTGGCCAGTGAGCCATGTCCAGGTGTGTTGTTCCTGGAATAACCGAGCCTTTCTGAGAAACTATGTGATGTTACGTTGTTTACTAAGAACACTATTTGTAAATATGTAGGTATTTATGTCATAAAAAAAAAATGACAACATGTCTTTAAAATTACAAGCAGGCCAAGGAGGCAGATGGTGAAATATACATGGCAACACATTATTGCAGACAATCACCCACCCCCCCCCAACCCCAATATATATTTACTTACTTTTACGCAGAATTTTAAGTATTTTCTTCATCTGATGTGGCTCCCTCAATTTTAAGTCTGACCAGCGTTTCCTCAGCTGTTCCTTGGACCTGGTGATCCCAAACATCCTCTGCATTCTCCTCGCCACCTTGTCCATAATATGTGCCTTTCGGCGGTTAGGGGTCTTGTATGGCCCTAATTCACCATCATAGTCCTTCTTTCGCATGATGTAAACTAACTCCACCATTTCCTGGAACCGCATATTAGTGGCTTTGTATCTTCTTGGCCTTGATCGGGACGTCCCTGCCTCTGTCCCTTCACTTGTGGCATGAGAGCATCGTGCCCGCTCGTGTGACATCGCCATCTTTCCTTTCCCACAGAGATTATGGGCGTGGAAAAGATGAATTCTTACGCCATGGGCGGAGAAGAGGGCGGCGTTTAATACATACGCGGAGTGTAGAGAATGCAAACAACGTGTTTACGTCGGTTACGCGGAGAATCTTCGAGCGCATCCAGAACATACACAGTTAACGCCATATTTCCTAAAATCATTGATTAAGGGCCTAGCAAAGGTGACGAGGGCGGGGTTTAATAAATACGCGGAGTGTTTAAAAGGTGCACGCCGTGATTACGCATCTTACGCGGTAATTAGGCGAGCGTGAGAAACGAGGAGCGAGAGACAGGAAGGTAAGGAAATTAAAAATGGGATCAGCAGAGGCCTGGAAAATGTAGACACATGGGATGGGGGTTTGGGCTGTTGGTTGCACCCTTTTTAAGCTATTCTGTCTATGGGGTACCACAATGTTATTTTGGTATCCAAATGCTTTTGGACACCTCACAAAATAGAGATGTGAACAATGCTGTACCTCATTGACAAGTTTTTGAATGGTGTATTCAGATCAGGCAAAGTATTGTTCAAGTGTTGGTTGTACAGAGGTCATTAGGAAGTGTCTTTTATGTCATCCATTGTCAGGGGCATGAGATTTACACATGAAAGAGTGCCTAGATGAATACTGTCATTTGTAAGCATTGTTTATTTTTATATATTAAAAATATTTACTGCAATGTTAACAATGGCTCTGCATCTAGCAAATCAATGTTTGGTACAAGCAATGCGGCCGAGCTGCCAATCATTGTCTAAACAAGAGAGACTGTGTTTGTAATTAGATATAGGTAATAAATTTGAAGACACATATTATATCAAGGTCAACGCTGATCCTTTTGAATATTTATTTTTCTTTGGTTTATGTTTTTTGAATCTAGACTCAAAAAGAAATATAATTTTTCTAAAACTTAAATGGACCAACTACAAACCAAGGAAGCTATAGAGGCCTTACTCCAAAAATATCAGGAGACGCCCATCCTGTGGAATTCAAAACACGCATTATATTGCAATAAAGATGTACGAGCGGCAGCACTAGAAGAGCTAGCAAACTATATGCAAACTTGGGTGCCAGGATGCACTGCCAACATGGTGAAGGATAAACTTGCCAACCTCAGAAGCACATACAGGAGAGCATACAAAGCTAATAAAAGCAAAAAATCGGGAGCAGCAGCAAGACAAGCAAAGGAACCCAAACTGTGGTATTATAAACAGATGGCTTTTTTGCGGGACGAAATGGAAGGCAGGAAAACGATGTCGAGTCTTTCTTCCAACCTTTCCTCCATGCTACCTTCCAGCGGACCTTCCCCAGATGACCACAGCCCTGCAGAGTCGGAGGAAGAGGGCCTGGCTGACAGAGATGCAGATCTGCCACCCTTCGATGAGGAGGTATAGTAGTTTCCTCTATATTTCTGGCGTAAATAATTCTTGGTGGATTAATGATTTGATATTGTAAAAGAAAAGCCAAGCTGGGAAAAAGCAAAAAAAAAGGTGTACAGACAAATAGGTGTCAGAGATGACAACTGCAGGGGTCAGAAGTAGAGTGTATTCAAGTAATAATGAACAGAAAATACTAAACGAAAAACATGAAAATGAGTGTGGTTTTATTTTGCGAAATTGTAAAAAATGTCCTTTTTTTTTCCACACAGGAAGAAGAGATCAGCCAGGAGGTGGCAGATCCTCAGGTGTCTGTCAGCCAGAAGGAGGCCGGGGTCAGTGGCAGCCAGGAGGAGGCCGGGGTCAGTGGCAGCCAGGAGGAGGCTGGGCCCAGTGGCCTGCAGCAGGTCCCCCCGGCCAGGAGAACCACCACCAGCCAGTCTTCTCCCCCCCAGGTGAGGCCATCAGGCCGAAGGAGGCAGTTGAGGCCTGTGGAGGAGGCAAGCCTCCGCATGATACAGGAGGCAAGCGCCATCATGAGGGCCCCCCTCAACCCCACAGAGGCCTTCAGTGCCTCATTGGCCCACGATTTAAATGAAGGGGAGGAGGACCAGAGAAGACTGGCAAAGGCCCTGATGAACCAGGTCCTTTGGTGGATGCAGAGGGGCCTGCTGACCCCAGAGACTGGGCTATGTGACCCGGCCCGGCTTGCGGAACACCATCCTCCTGCTGCCACATCGACCCCACCTGCAAGACCCCGTGTTAGATCCGCTGGAAGGCTGCCTGGAGGGAAGGCTGGAAAGAGGAGGAAACGTTGATTCTCTGCCTTCCATTTCCTTCCACATAAAGGACATCTTGTTTGGACTACCACAGTTTGGGTTCCTTTGTTTCTGTGCTGCTGCTTCATATTTTTGTGTTTGGCTCCTGAGGCTTGGAAGTTTATCCTTCACCATGTTGGAAATGCAAGTTTGCATATAGTTTGCTATCTATTCTAGTGCTGCCGTTCTGTTTATTTTTTGTGATGACATTTGCCTGAATAAAAGGCTTTTTGCTTTCATTTGAAAACATGTCTATTGTTTGTTATACTGTGGGGATTATTAGGCAGCAAACCTTTAATAAATATACAATGGGTAATTTACAAAGGACACACTCCTTGGGGGGGGGGGGACATTTGGTGTGCCAACATGGTTTAATATTCTCAAATGAAACACAAAAAAAAAAAAAAAAAAAAAAAAACAAGAAAAAAACATGTTAAAAAAAATATATATAAATGGTGACATAACTAGAAACAACAAAAAAAAAAAAAAGATGCACATTCCTTTACAAAAATGACTACTAGAAATTATGGAGGACCACCAACCAAAACACACGTCTGGCATAGAAAACATTATTAAAGGATTACATCACAAGCAAGAAATGTGACATTTCAGTATGGGACAACTCTATTGAAATTGCATCAGCAAGAGAACGGGGTTATTCTAGCAAGAGAAGAATTAAGAAAACGAGGCAAGAAAATGTGGTTTAGTGCGCCTTTTTAAGACATTGTTCTCTTGCTAGAATAAAAGGTTTCTAATGACGAATGTGCCATATCCCAAACAAACGCGAGTTTTACCTGAACGAGCGCTCCCGTCTCCTCATTTGGACTGAGCATGCGCGGGGTTTTTGTACGCTGCTTTTGTGTACAGACGACCGAACATGTCTGACGGACACGATTCCAGCAGACTGTTTTAAAGCAAGACCAGGAAACAGTTGTTCGTTGGAAAACGGTCTGGCCGACGATTGTTTGCTGGAATCCTGTCCGTTACTGCCTACACACGAACGAACATGTCCGCTGAAACTGGTCCGCGGACCAGTTTCAGCAGACATGTTTGGTCGTGAGTACGGGGCCTAAGTGTCTAACTGCTTGGCTGTACAATGTATGGCTTTTAGATACAAGCAGGCCCGGATTGGCCATAGGGCAAACCGGGCAAATGCCCGGTGGGCCGTGGCCGCTAGGGCCACCAGGCCGCAAGTCCTCGCAGGGCTGCTCTTTAAGCCCGCGCCACTCAGCTAGCCTCTCTGCGGCAGCCCGGCTGTCAGCTAAACTCAGCCATCGGCGCCGGGAGGACGGAACTAAAGAGGGAGGAGCTAGATGACACACCTACGATACGGCCGCCTGTATTGGTCAGCCGTCGGGGCGTGACTAAGAATGGGGAGGAGCTAGAGCTGCTGTGTCACTGTCCTGCCGAGAAAGGTCCCACGGTGCCCGATAATGCCTGCCTTGTACTGCACACACAGGATGACAGAAACTGTGAGTACAGCCCCCCTCCTGTAACCTGGATAAAAGGAGCAGTGGGGGTTGCTGCATATGGAACAATCATTCAATCATTCTCTCCATCTTCCTCCTGCAGGTCTCAGACTCGGAATGCTTGTGAGAGGTAGAGGAGAAGCAGGCATTCCGAGACTGCAGGAGGAAGATGGAGAGAATAATTGAATGATTGTTCCATATGCAGCCGCCCCCACTGCTCCACCTATCCTGTCTTCTGCCCCCCCCTGTGCTGTCCACAACCATCCCCCATGCTGTCCACAACCCCCCCTTGCTGTCCACACCCCCCCTGTGCTGTCCACACCCCCCCTGTGCTGTCCACAACCCCCCTGCTGTCCACACACCCCCCCCCCCCGTGCTGTCCACAACCACCCCTGCTGTCCACAACCCCCCCCGTGCTGTCCACAACCATCCCCCGTGCTGTCCACAACCCCCCGTGCTGTCCACATCCCCCCCTGTGCTGTCCACAACCATCCCCCGTGCTGTCCACAACCCCCCCCCCCCCCTTGCTGTCCACAACCCCCCTGTGCTGTCCACAACCCCCACGTGCTGTCCACAACCCTCCCCTGTGCTCTACATCTCCCCTGTGCTCTCCACATTCCACATCCCCCCTGTGCTCTCCACACTCCACATCCCCCCATGTGCTCTCCACACCCCCCCATGCTCTCCTCCTCCCCCATGTGCTCTCCGCCACCCCATGTGCTTTCCACATCCCCCAAGCTCTCCACACTCCACATCCCCCCTGGCTCTCCACACTCCACATCCCCCCATGTGCTCTCCACACCTCCCCCCCCTGCTCTCCTCCTCCCCCCTGTGCTCTCCACACTCCACATCCCCCCTGTGCTCTCCACATCCCCCCTGTGCTCTCCACACTCCACATCCCCCCTGTGCTCTCCACCCCCCTTGTGCTCTCCACATCCCCCCTGTGCTCTCCACACTCCACATCCCCCTGTTCTCTCCACACTCCACATCCCCCCTGTGCTCTTCACATCCCCCCACTGTGCTCTCCACCCCCCCCTGTGCTCTCCACACTCCAAATCCCCCATGTGCTCTCCACACCCCCCTTGTGCTCTACACACCCCCCCTGTGCTCTCCACACTCCACATCCCCCTGTGCTCTCCACACCCACCCTGTGCTCTCCACATCCCCACCCTGTGCTCTCCACACTCCACATCCCCCCATGTGCTCTCCACATCCCCCCATGTGCTCTCCACACCTCCCCCCCTGCTCTCCTCCTCCCCCCTGTGCTCTCCACACTCCACATCCCCCCCTGTGCTCTCCACATCCCCCCTGTGCTCTCCACATCCCCCCTGTGCTCTCCACACTCCACATCCCCCCTGTGCTCTCCACCCCCCTGTGCTCTCCACATCCCCCCTGTGCTCTCCACATCCCCGCTGTGCTCTCCACACTCCACATCCCCCTGTTCTCTCCACACTCCACATCCCCCCTGTGCTCTTCACATCCCCCCACTGTGCTCTCCACCCCCCCCCCCCTGTGCTCTCCACACTCCAAATCCCCCCTGTGCTCTCCACACCCCCCTTGTGCTCTCCACACCCCCCCTGTGCTCTCCACAGTCCACATCCCCCTGTGCTCTCCACACCCCCCCTGTGCTCTCCACATCCCCACCCTGTGCTCTCCACACTCCACATCCCCCCATGTGCTCTCCACATCCCCCATGTGCTCTCCACATCCCCTCTGTGCTCTCCACATCCCCCCTGGGCTCTCCACACCCCCCCTGTGCTCTCCACATCCCCCTCCCTGTGCTCTCCACATCCCCCCTGTGCTCTCCACACTCCACCCCCCCCTGTGCTCTCCACATCCCCCCTGTGCTCTCCACACTCCACATCCCCCCTGTGCTCTCCACACTCCACATCCCCCTGTGCTCTCAACACTCCACATCCCCCCTGTGCTCTCCACACTCCACATCCCTCCTGTTCTCTCCACATCCCCACTGTGCTCTCCACATCCCCCCCTGTGCTCTCCACATCCCCCCATGTTCTCTCCACATCCCCACCTGTGCCACCCCCCCTGTGCTCTCCACATCCCCCCTGTGCTCTCCACATCCCCCCCCCTGTGCTCTCCACACCCCCCCCGTGCTCTCCACACTCCACATCTCCCCATGTGCTCTCCGTCACCCCCTGTGCTTTCCACATTCCCCCCATGATCTCCACATCCCCCCATGCTCTCTACATACCCCCATGCTCTCCCCCACCTCCTGTGATCTCCACACACCACCCCCCCCCGTGCTCTCCGCCACCTCCCTGTGCTCTCCACCTCCCCCATGCTCTCCTCTTCCTCCCTGTGTTCTCTGCCTCACTTGTGCTCTCACCCCACCCCATGTTCTCAAGGTCATTCCCTGTGCTCTCCACCCCCCTATGCTCTTTCCTGGTCCCCCCTCTCATAAACACCCCCCCCCAAACACACACACACCTCTTCCGGGATTCCGTCAGGGTGGAGAGCGGGGAAAGGGCCCGTTAACATGTCACGGGCTGCTCAATTCAAAATGCCCGGGCCTATTTTTTGTCCCAGTCCGGGCCTGGATACAAGTTAATTTACTAAAGGCAAATAAACTATGCACTTTGTAAGAGCAGTTGCTCCAGAGCTTATTAAATGAGCAGAAGCTCTACTGACTTCCATTATCTAATCATGTGCATGTGATTGGGTAATCTTTGCAAAGTGAAGCTTCACCTCATTTACTAAGCTCTGGAACAACTGCACTTTGCAAAGTGCACAGTCTATTTGCCTTTAGCAAATCAACCCCACAGAGTCTGCAAGATCCCTGAATTGCACCCACGATCTACTGATCATGGGTGTAATGCTTGCCAGGCTCCCAATAGAACAAAATTATAAATGCACATTTTTTTTACTTGCAAAAAGATGTGCATTTATTTAATAATGAAAAAAAAAAGTGAACTAATCCTTTAAATTGTATCTAAATCTAAAAGCAAAAATGTAATGTATGGCAATTTACTAGTCTATAGATGTAGTGGCTTTTTTCCAGGATTATTTTCTTTAACTGGTTAACGCCCGCCCACTGTATATATACGTCCTCTTTTTAAAGATGGATATCTCGGTAACGGCAGCAGCTGTTGCCACAACCGAGGTATCCATCTCTTCAGTGGGCGGGCGTGTAAATGATAACGGCGGTCTCCGCGGCGCATTCGCCGCAAGATCGCCGTTATCGTTGGCGGGAGAGAGGCCCCCTCCCGCCGCTCTCCCGCGCCCTCCGCCGCTTACCGGAGCCGTCGGTAGCGGCGGAGGAGATCGGGTGCTGCTGGCTGTTCACTGAGGGCGCGAGTGAGGGCAAGATGGCCCCCACCCGTCCTCATAGCTTTGCTGGGCGGAAGTGACGTCAAAACGTCAGTCCCGCCAAGCGCCTTAAAGAGACAATTTTTTTGTTGTCATTTTTTTAAATGACAAAATTTCCATTTTTTTTTTGTCTAAATATGAGATCTGAGGTCTTTTTGACCCCAGATCTCATATTTAAGAGGACCTGTCATGCTTTTTTATATTACAAGGGATGTTTACATTCCTTGTAATAGGAATACAAGTGACACATTTTTTTTTTTATTTCAGTGTAAAAAATTATAAAATCAATAAAAAGAAATAAGGAAAAAAAAAAAATGTTTAAAGCGCCCCGTCCCAACGAGCTTGCGCGCAGAAGCGAACGCATACGCGAGTAGCGCTCGCATATGAAAACGGTGTTCAAACCACACAAGTGAGGTATCGCCGCGATCGTTAGAGCGAGAGCAATAATTATAGCCCTTAAACGTCGCCTATCGAGATTTTTAAGGGTAAAAGTTTGACGCCATGCCACGAGCGGGCGCAATTTTAAAGCGTGACATGTTGGGTATCATTTTACTCGGCGTAACATTATCTTTCACAATATATAAAAAAATTGGGCCAAATTTATTGCTGTCTTATTTTTTAATTAAAAAAAGTGAATTTTTTCCAAAAAAAGTGTGCTTGTAAGACCGCTGCGCAAATACGGTGTTACAAAAAGTATTGCGATGACCGTCATTTTATTCTCTAGGGTGTTAGAAAAAAAAAAAATATATATATATATATATATATATATATATATAATGTTTGGGGATTTTAAGCAATTTTCTAGCAAAAAAAATGTTTTAGTCTTGTAAACGCCGAATCTGAAAAACAGGCTCGGGGCTTAAAGGAACACTAAAGGTTCGTTTTTTATTAGATCAATTGATTGCTGTAAGCTAGAGCATTTAAATATCACTTACCTTGTTATTCCTTTTGACCTCCAAAATACAGTAATCCAGGTTTGAAAATGCCATTTCCTGTCTCTCCTCTTCTTGCTTTCCACCAGCATCTGAGCTGTTTTGCATGGTGGAAAGCAGAATGTGCTCACCCCCTCCCTATGACTACAGCCCTGTGTGAAGATGCTCTCTTATCCCTCACAGGCATGGAGGCTAAGTCTAATGGGAACTGTAGTTCCCATTAGGCCGTGATGTAGCAAGAATGAATGCGCACCACAAACCAGGAAGTCAGTGAGAATAAAGATTCAGGAGTGCTGGATGTGAATAAAACAGCTCGATTTCAACAGGTATCAAACTAGTTATAATGCAAAACATTACTTTTTACTTTATCAGCTACTGTCAGACTTTAATTTAAGAGGAAAATATTTTTGTCTTTACAACCCCTTTAAGTGGTTAATTTTCCCCTGATCATACTGCCACACTTCCGGTCCTAGGGTGACAAAGGCTCTTTCAGTGTATGGCATCTTTGGAGTAGCAGCATTGTCACCCTAGCTTAAAGCGGAGTTCCACCCATAAAAAAGTCAGCAGCTACAAAAAGTGTAGCTGCTGACTTTTAATAATCGGACACTCACCTGTCCCACGGTCCAGCGATGCAGGCGAACAAAGCCCTACTCCTCTCCCCCTCCTCTCTGTGGCGCCAGCGTCACTAATGTGGGAGCCTGGCTGTGGTTTCCAGCCGGGCGCGCACTGCGCATGCGTGAGCCATGCTGCACGCTGTGATTGGCCGGTGACATGTCCCATAAGATTGCAGGGAGGGAGAGGTGAATTTGCTTTCCGATGCCGCAGAGCCCCGGGAGGAAATGGGAGATTGGTGCCCCTAAAAAGAGGGTATCGCCCCCTCCTCCCAAAAAAAATGACATGCTAGGGGGGTCACCGAAACTTAAAGCAGAAGTTCAATCTTTGGGTGAAAATCCGCTTTAAGATACTGTATGTATTAGGACATTGCCTAAGATAACACGGACAAGTTCAGAAAACAACTCTGGGTTTCTGGCAGAATCAATAACAAGTATAATAAAACAGATAACATTTAATTTTTTCAATGGTATATAGCTAACAGACTAAAAAGGAAGCAAATAAGAGAAGTTAATTGTTAGGCTTCATTTCCATGGACGTTTTTACAGCCACTTTCTTAAGCCTTTTTTTACAGCTTAAAAACGCCTGTCCGTGTTTATTTATTTATTTATTTATTTATTTATTTATTTATTTATTTTTTGAGCTGGAGCTCAAAAACGCAACGGTAGCGTTTTTGAGCGTTTTCGCGCGTTTTTGAGCGTTTTTTAACATCTGGCGTTTTTACAGCTCTACTCTGGAGCTTCAGAACGCCCTGGTCCTGCGTTTTTTTTACAGCTCAAAAACACCTATGCCATTTGCAGCTCAAAAACGCCTATGTGGGCATGATGCCATAGAATAACATGGACAGGCGTTTTTAAGCTGTAAAAAACGCTCAGAAATGTGGCTGTAAAAACGTCAGTGGAAATGAAGCCTTAGGGTTTACATTTTTTTTAAAATAGATTGATGATAGGTAAATAGATACAGTAGATAGATAGACAGATAGATAGATAGATAGATAGATAGATAGATAGATAGATAGATAGATAGATAGATAGATAGATAGATAGATAGATAGATAGATAGATATTATTGGGATTTTATGTGATAGACCAACACAAAGTAGCACATAATTGTGAAGTGGAAGGAAAATGATGAATAGTATTTTTTTTTTTTTTACAAAACAATATCTGAAAAGTGTTGCATGCATTTGTATTTAGCCCCCTTTATTTTGTATTTTGCCTTCAGAGGTCACCTAATTAGTAAATAAAATACACCTGTGTGTATTTTAATTTCAGTATAAATACAGCTGTTCTGTGAAGCCCTCAGAGGTTTGTTAGAGAACCTTTGTGAATAAACAGCCTCATGAAGACCAAGAAACACACAAGACAGGTCAGGGATAAAGTTGTGTAGAAGTTTAAAGCAGGTTTAGGTTATAAAAAAATATCTCACAGAGCACTGTTCAATCCATCATCTGAAAATGGAATTAGTATGGCACAACTGCAAACCTACACAGCCATTCAACTAAACTGACAGGCCAGGTAGGGAGAGCATTAATCAGAGAAGCAGCCAAGAGGCCTATGGTAACTCTGGAGGAGCTGCAGAGATCCACAGCTCGGGTAGGAGAATCTGTCCACAGGACAACTATTAGCCATTCACTGCACAAATTTGGCCTTTATGGAAGAGTGGCAGGAAGAAAGCCATTGTTGAAAGAAAGCCATTAGAAGTCCCATTTGCAGTTTGCGAGAAGCCATGTGGGGGTCACAGCAAACATGTGGAAGAAGGTGCTCTGGTCAGATGAGACCAAAATAGAACTTTTTGGCCTAAAAGCAAAATGCTATGTGTGGCAGAAAACGAACACTGCACATTACCCTGAACACACCATCCCCACCGTGAAACATGGTGGTGGCAGCATCATGTTGTGGGGATTCTTTTCTTCAGCAGGGACAGGGAAGCTGGTCAGAGCAGATGGGAAGATGGATGGAGCCAAATACAGGACAATCTTAGAAGAAAACCTGTTAGAGTCTGCAAAAGACCTGAGACTGGGGCAGAGGTTCACCTTCTAGCAGGACAACAACCCTAAACATGCAGCCAGAGCTACAATGGAATGGTTTAGATCAAAGCATATTCATGTGTTAGAATGGCCCAGTCAAAGTCAAGACCTAAATCCAATTGAGAATCTGTAGCAAGATTGAAAATTGCTGTTCACAGACGCTCTTCATCCAATCTGACAGAGCTTGAGCTATTTTGCAAAGAACAATAGGCAAAAAATTCACATTCTAGATGTACAAAGCTGGTAGTGACATTCTCAAAAAGATTTGTAGCTGTAGGGGCAGATTCACAAAGATCTGCACCGGCGCAGCGTATCTGAGATACGCTACGCCGCCGTAACTTACCTGGCTTTGATTTGAATCCAGAAAGAATTTGCGCCGTAAGTTACGGCGTAGTGTATCTCTCGCGGCGTAAGGGCGCGGAATTCAAATGTGGCGAGTAGGGGGCGTGTTTCATTTAAATGAAGCGCGTTCCCGCGCCCAGCGAACTGCGCATGCCCCGTCAGTCTAAACTTCCAGGGTGCATTGCTTCTAATGACGTCGCAAGGACGTCATTGTTTTTGGTGTGAACGTAAATGGCGTCCAGCCCCATTCACGGACGACTTACTCAAACAAAGACAATTTTTCAAAATTATACACGGGAACAACGGCCATACTTAACATTGAGTACACCACCAGATAGCAGCTTTAACTATACGCCGGAAAAAGCCGAACAGAAACGACGTAAAAGAATGTGACGTCCGCTCGTACGTTCGTAGATCGTCGGAAATAGCTAATTTGCATACTCGCTGCTTATTACGACGTGAACGCCACCCAGCGGGCGCCGGAAAATTGCATCTTAGATCCAACGGCGTACTAAGGCGTACGCCTGTCGGATCTAACACAGATGCCATCGTATCTTGTTTGGTGGATACCAAAACAAAGATACGACGTGCAAAATTTGAAATTACGCGGCGTATCAACAGATACGCCGGCGTAATTTCTTTGAGGATCTGCCCCGTAATTGCAGTTAAAGGTGGTTCTACAGACTCAGGGGGCTGAATACAAATGCACGCCACACTTTTCAGATATTTATTTGTAAAACAAATTGAAAACCATTTATCATTTTCCTTCCACTTCACAATTATGTGCCACTTTGTGTTGGTCTATCACATAAAATCCCAATAAAATATTTTTACGTTTTTGGTTATAACATAAAAAAAGGTGGCAAATTTCAAGGGGTATGAATACTTTTTCAAGGCAATGTATATATTTTATAAAATATATATGACTTTTCCTGGGAGTTAGACATCCAAAGTATAGATCTGGTGTCTGGTAGCCTGGCCAGTATACGTTGTCTCAGTATCTATTCTGGATGTTCCCATTATTGTATCACAATTTGCCCTTTGCTGTTCTAAGCGGCGTAATTTTAAGTGTTAAATTTTCTCAGCAAACATTTCTTCTCCAAGACGGCAAATGAGACAGAGCTGCAGTGGTATTCTGTTTAAACACAGATATAAAGCAAACAGGGCTGAAATGTGGGTTTGTGTACAGGTCTCCGTCTGCAATATCAGTCCTGAACTAAATGTGTCTGCCAGGCTGCCTCCAGGGAAGTGGGTGTCCATTTATTTTGCTCTTCCTATTTTGCTCTGCCTAAAAAAACATTTGACCTCTTTAGGACTGGCTGAAAAATATTTCAAATGTAACTCATCAGGTACTAAAAATCCTGGACAGGGTGGTAAATTGCTAAGTGACTTCACCTAACTGCAAAACCAATACATGCTGTTAAGTGGATGGATAGGTCAGTTAGGGATGTGGTGGAAGGGGCGGGTGACTGGGAGAGGAGATGTCCCTTGGCTTGACCATACTGCAAGGCTAAGAGAGGTTGTAAATTTGTTGAACTAAACACAGATCTGCTGTTCTGGGGAATGTCCAGTCTTGTTTTCTATAATGCTGGGAGCATAAACTATAAAGAGTACCGCTATACTTCCTTAGATACCATGTTTTGTTTCTCTCTTCCAAATTAACCTGTTATTATTATTATTATACAGGATTTATATAGCGCCAACAGTGTGTGCAGTGCTTTACAATATAAAGATAAACAGTACATTTACAGTATAATACATGAGGGCTAGGAGGGTCCTCCTCATAAGAGCTTAAAATCTAATTGGGTGGGACAAGTGGTGCAAAAGTAAATAACTGTGAGGGGTGAGCTGATGGAAGAAATCTAAGTTTATTTGTTAGGTAGAGGTGGGATAGGCTTCCTTGAGAAGTTGAGTTTTCAGGGATCACCTAAAAGAACACACAGTAGGATATAGCTAGACAGATTGAGGTAGAGAGTTCCAGAAGATAGGAGAGAGGTTCTGGAGAAGTCCTAGAGGCTAGCAAGAAGGAGACAAAGAGGTCTTGGGAGGAGCAGAAATTACAGTTTGAGTGTTGTTTTGAGAAAAGATTGTTTTATGTAGCTCAGAGGAGAGTTGTGTATGGATTTGTATGTTGTTAGTATTTTTAATTTAATTTATTGGGCAATCGGAAGCCAGTGGAGGGATTGCTAAAGAGGGGTGGCAGACACTGAACGGTTGGTAAGGTACATGAGTCTGGCAGCAGCATTGATGATAGACTAAAGGGGGATAGCCTGTGCAGAGGTAGACCAATGAGAATGAAGTTGCAATACTCAAGGTGAGATATAACATTGAAGTGAATGTGTAGCTTGGTAATTTCATTGGTTAAAAAAGGAGCGTGTTTAAAAGATGTTATGGAGGTGAAGTCTACAAGATTTGGACAGTGATTGGATCTGGGTATAAAAAGAACAGGTCAGAGTCTATGATTATATCTTGTACCCTGGCATTAGGGGACTGACTGATAGTTGTATTATTGGTCTTTATGGAAAAGTCATTGTAACGGAATGACCCGGGACAAACAGAGACTTTGGAAGGATGAGGGGTACTCCTGTGCCAGCGTCATTAAAAACTCTTATGTCTAGGGTTACCTTATGTCCGATAGGGCCATAGGGTGACTGAGAAATTATATCCTAAATTATAGGACAGGGGACATTACTGATAGCTCATATTGCAGGAGATATTTCAAAGTGTTGGTTTATTCTATGACTCATCTCTCTGTGTAGACTGTTGACATGCTAATTGAGTCTGGTCCAGGATCTCTCATTATGTATGCTAAATACTGTTGTGTGTGTGGAATGGAACTTGTCAAGCTGTATGCGGAGACAGAACGTCTGTCTAAAGATGTGGATTGAGAAGAAATCATTGTGTGATGGTGTTTTGTTTGAATTCTGTTAATGAAGAAATGTGACTTCTCAGGTGGAGTGATTAGGACATGATAATTATAGAAAAAAGGCAAGGAGAGAGGCGCCTCTGGGTGTAGTAGCTTAAAAACAATTTAATGGTAAAATCAGACACATGTGGTTGTTACACTCACATTTGAGCAGTATGGAACAGGCATGTAAAGGTTTCTTTTAGCTGGGTGAGCTGTCATCCGAGGAGGGGAGTTCCTTTTCCAGTCAGAGGGAGCGATGTGCGGGGAGGTCACTGCTTCATCCGAAGGAGGACATCCATGGGGATGTAGATGGTTCTCAACCCGAGGTCTGGAGCGCACGTGGATGGCTGGCGAGGGCGGATGACGTCACTGGTATGCGACGCGTTTCAGAGTCTCAAAGCAGCTGCTTTGAGACTCTGAAACGCGTTGCATACCAGTGACGTCATCCGCCCTCGCCAGCCATCCACGTGCGCTCCAGACCTCGGGTTGAGAACCATCTACATCCCCATGGATGTCCTCCTTCGGATGAAGCAGTGACCTCCCCGCACAGCGCTCCCTCTGACTGGAAAAGGAACTCCCCTCCTCGGATGACAGCTCACCCAGCTAAAAGAAACCTTTACATGCCTGTTCCATACTGCTCAAATGTGAGTGTAACAACCACATGTGTCTGATTTTACCATTAAATTGTTTTTAAGCTACTACACCCAGAGGCGCCTCTCTCCTTGCCTTTTTTCTAGAAATTGGAACATGGTCTCTGTTCCCCTCTGATGGCAGCCCTGGAAGTGTTTTACCCATTTCATTCTTTTACACAGACTTCTTGATCAGTTTATCCCAAACTGTCATCTCCTGACTTTTATTACCATCTCCCGCTGCCTCATATTTGATATTTATGCTGTATCTTACACCAAAAGTTTTTGTGTACCCATGCGCATTATTTACTTGTTTACATGATAATTATAGACCGGCGCCGACATGTCTAGAATGTTTAGCAATTAGCCATCTGAAGGTGTATTGAAGCCCCCCCAGTGTGTGGGTGGAGATTTTGATTGTTCCTGTGATCACTGAAGCATGCCTTGAAAACTGTATATAAACTTGAGAGCTAGCCATTAAAGTTGTCTTGCATTTGAAACCAAAACACAGAGCAAGTCTCGTTATTCTGGGGAAATGGGATGTCTGATGTCTGTTGGAGGGTTGGAGTGTCAGATGAGCTGTCGTGGGTTGATGGAAGGTCGTAAACGGTGGTGACCGTTACAGTCATTTACATAGGTGTAAGTGGAATGCTTCACTATTTTTCACTAGTATCGTTTATATGTAGTCCTACGAGCGAAAGTCAGACTGTAAGGGGTCAAGAAGGTTGTTGTCAGTGAGATAGGTTATGCAAAAAGGAAAATATATTATTAAAATTGGATTTTTAAAATAGCAGAATTTTAGTCTCACACCTTTCTATCTCATTATACTGTAGTTCTGTATCCTTGCATATTACATTTTTTCTTTAGAAAATCCTTCTAATTTCCTGAATCCTTTGCGGCATCCTTCTCCTAAACCCCAATGCTCTGTTCTATTACAGCCTGGTAACAGCCACACCCCTAATCAAGTGTCCTCACAGATTTGTATCACAGAGAAGGGAAGAGATGTGTCATGCCGCGTACACACAACCATTTTTAATGGTCTAGAAAAAACAACGTTTTTTTTTACGTGATTCTTGTCAAGCCTGCCTTGCCTACACACGATCGTGGAAAAAAAATGCCCAAGCAAAGCGGGGTGATGTACAACACGTACGACGGCACTATAAAGGGGAGGTTCAATTCGGATGGCACCACCCTTTGGGCTGCTTTTGCTGATTTTGTGTTAGTAAAAGTTTGGTGAGAGACAATTTGCATTTTTCAGTCTTCGTGCTTTTAAGTCTGTTACAGCGTGCAAAATGTGCTATCTCCATTACGAACGCTAGTTTTACCAGAACGAGTCCTCCCGTCTCATAACTTGCTTCTGAGCATGCACGTTTTTTTCACGTAGTTAAAGCCTACACACGACCGTTTTTCACGACGTGAAAAACGACAACGTAAAAAAACAACGCGAAAATTTAAAGCATGTTCTAAATTTTTAATGGCCATTTTTCACATCACGAAAAAATGCTCTGGAGCCCACACGATTGTTTTTAATGACCATTTTAAAAAATGTCATTTTTCACGTCATGAAAAACGGTCGTGTGTACGCATAGTTCTGTTACCGGCTGCTAATTACTGAGTGCAGGTTGTCTAATTCTAGTGCCTACTGAACTAAACAGTTATGTCTAAACACACTAAGCAACTGTTTTAGAAGGAAAGTAGATACAAAATAATGAAAATAGAGGTCAGTAGAATAATGTCTATATGCATATTTATTACTTTGACTTCAAATGAACTTATGGACCTGACAACGATGAATTTCATTCAAGTAACAGGCTTTAGATGGCACTCCTGACGCTAAAGCAGAGCTTAACTTTTTTGCTTCCTTTTTCACAAACACTCTAAAATTGTAAGTTAACCATTTCCTGTCCGCCCACAGTACAATTACTGTAGTTAGGCGGCTAGACACAGCAGATTGTGGGTATTAGTGCCCGGCCGCTGAAAATGGTTGCGGAAGCATGTGATCACATGATCACAATGTCAACACAGCTGTTATCTCTGATCACTAACCCCAGAGTAGTAAAGTGTCACTATGGTGACACTGAAATACTTTGATGAAAGTGTGTAAACAAACTAAAATTTAAAAAAAGAAAAAATGTTTTTTTTTAGCCCACATTCTCACTGGGCCAACTTTTTTTATGTGATTTGACATGCCAAATCGGTGATTATTGCGGGCAATGGCAACAATTCCCAAAAGTAGTTCCTGTACTACTTTTGGCGACTTCGGGGGGGAATCTGAATAGACATCTGTGCAGGAACCCGCACAGATGTCTGTCAAATCGCCCACAAAGTCAGACTGCATTGCCGGTTGAAATCGTGCAAGTTCAATTGAACTCACACGATTTCTAACCCACAGTAGTGTGAACCTAGGCTTATTTATTTTTTAACAGACTTACACCAGTCAATATCCCTGATCACCACCACACCAGCCATATGATGATGTTGGGTTACACTGGGGACAGTATGTAAAAAATAAAAATGTGACATTTTTATTAAATTTATTCATTTTCCAATAAATTTTAGCAAAAAATTAAAACTTCAAAAGACTGGTCATGCCTCATACAAAATACCTTGGAATGTGTACTTTCCAAAAAGGGGTCATTTGGGGGTATTTGTACTTTATTGGCATGTTAGGGCCTCAAGAAATGAGATAGCCCATCAGTACTTCAGGATTAATTAGTTTTCAAATATACATAGCATGCCGTATTTGCCGGCGTATAAGACGACTGGGCATATAAGCCGACCCCCTAATTTTCCAGCTAAAATGTTGGTTTTGGGATATACTCACCGTATAAGACGACCCCTCACTGTGCCATTATTACATGCCTTGCTGTGCCATTATAACATGCCTTGCTGTGCCATTATAACATGCCTAGCTGTGACATTATAACATGCCTCGCTGTGCCATTATAACATACCTCGCTGTGCCATTATAACACCTTGCTGTGCCATTATAACATGCCTTGCTGTGCCATTATAACATGCCTTGCTGTGCCATTACCTTGCTGTGCCATTATAACATGCCTTGCTGTGCTATTATAACATGCTTTGCTGTGCCATTATAACATGCCTCGCTGTGCAGTTATTACATGCCTCACTGTGCCATTCCATTCCCTACCTTCTCCTGTTTGCAGCATACAGACGGCGGCCATCTATTATTCAAAAGCCGCGCCTCCTTCACAGGCTGTTCCGTTATAGGCGAAACACTAATTTTCCCAGCAGAGCCTCTGTTCAGTGTTCCGCCTATCACGGATGTCCTCTCGTCCGAGGCCGAGGCTTATTGGGATTTTGTTCTACCAAAAACATGTAGCAGAATCAATTTTGGCCTAAATTTATGACGACATTTGATTTTTATTGAATATGTTTTATAACAGAAACTAGAATTTTTTTTTTTGCAAAATCGTCTGTCTTTTTTTGTTTATATAATAAAGAAAAAACCTAGTGGTGATCATATACTACCAAAAGAAAGCTTTTGTGCGAAAAAAAATATATATATACATTTAATTTGCATACAGTATTGCATGACCACGTAATTGCCAGTTAAAATAGCACAGTACTGAATAGTAAAAAATGTCCTAGTCATGAAGGGGGTAAAATTCTTCTGGAGGTCAAGTGGTTAAAAAACACATGCAAAACTATGGGGTTGATTTACTGGAGAGTGCACAATTTGGTACAGTTGTGCATGGTAGCCAATCAGCTTCTAACTGCAGCTTGTTCAATTAAGCTTTGACATACAATCTGGAAGCTGATTGGTTTCTATGAAGAGCTGCACCAGATTTAGCATTGTCCAGTTTTAGTAAATCAACCCCTATGTGTCTTGTGGCTTTTCCAAAGGGTCTCCAATCTGTTGAGCATACAAAGTGCAGGCTTCATCTGCTGACTGAACAGCCCAAAAGTTATAGGTTTTCCACAACTCTTTCTGAGTGTCAATATACTCCTATATGGGCAGCACAGTAGCTTAGTGAGATCATTGTTTCAAATCTTGGCCAGGCCAGGACACTATTTGCATGCTCCCCTTGTGTTTGTGTGGGTTTCCTCTGGTAAGTCCAGTTTCAACCCACATTCCAGAAGATTATATGGAAAAAGATTTTAAGTGCATACCTTCCAACTGTCCTAAGATTTGATTTAAATCCCAAGGCGGAATCCCAAGGTGGAGCCAAGTGCTGAAACAGGTTCCAACATTTGGCTCCAATGACTTGCCTGGCAGGGGTGCACTAGCGAAGACACCAGTGACACCTGCCCCTCAGGTTGTCTGGGGTCCCACATGCCATGATCACAGCACTGTATGGCAGCCAACATCTCTTCCTACCGGCTCCCCTTCACACAAACTCAGAACTAACCAAATCCACTTCCTCCGCTTTTTTTCATGTACAGAAATGGTAACCTTTTCAATCTTTAAAGGATATCTACTGCTTTAAGATTAGCTGTAAAATAGCTCATAGCAGTTTTCAAAAATGTTGTTGCTAAACACTCGAAAACACTACTAAAATACTCCATGTGCTATTTCTTGAAGTGATGTGGTATTTTAGTAGTTAAAATTTGAAAACTTTTGGTATTTTAACGCCGGCACCCACAGCGTCCTTTACAACTAATGAATAGTTGGTTGTCCAGGAGCAGACACCCGCCACATCCTTAACAACCAGGACTCATCTGCTGAAAGCAGGTTTCCCCCCTGACAACAGAATGTAAACAAAAGAAGAGCTAGCTTTGGTTCCTGTATGGATTTTAAGGGGGTGGGCACAACATTTTTTTTTATTTTAATATTAAATTATTCTGACCATGAAATTAATAAATGCTCAAGAACTAAACATGACTAGCATTTAAGCATTTTTTCTGCCGAAACATTCCTCTCCTGAATGCCTCTAAACCATGAATGCTCACCCTGTGACCCTCTAGCTGTTGCAGAACTACAAGTCCCACAAGGCATTGCAAGGCTGATAGTTACAAGCATGACTCCCAAAGGCATGATGGGGCTTGTAGTTCTGCAACAACTGGAGGGTCACAGGTAAATTTACTGGTGGTTGGCAACCCTGGTGACTGCTGGTTTAGCAGGGTGTGGCAGTACCTGTTTGACAGAAGTTGATTGTTTGATCACCTTCTGTCAAAGGCACATCAGTGGCTGAAGTCACTCATATGCAGCTGCTGATCAGTGTATTTTGACAGTGGTGGGTGCCTCTGTCAGAATACAATGTCCTGGTGGGAAAGGGTTTTCTGTTCAACTCATTTGTATGAATGGGGGTTTTGGTAGATCATAAGCTTAAAATGATTGTAAACCCTTACAGACCACTTTAACCTACAGGTAAGCCTAGATGGAGGCTTACCTGTAGGTGCAACAAATATCTCCTAAACCTACACGGGCTAGAAGATCTTTGCAAAAGCAGGCGTACTGAGCGTGCCATTACTAACGGCGATCATGCCGTTAGTGGCGGCACCCACAATGCCAGTCACAGTGCCGGAGCAGCGATATGCGGAAGTCACTCGTGGAGAAATGCCGCAGACGGAGGAGGTGACCGAGCACGGCTGCAGGGGCTTCGATCTCAGGTAAGTACTTCATAATGAGCTAGTATGCTATGCATACTAGCTCATTATGCCTTTGCCTTGGGTGTTAAAAAAAAAAAAGGGTTTACTTCCTCTTTAATAACAGCATGCAATGCCAAGCAGAGGTTTTCATAGCAAGCAAAGCCCTTTCTTGTATTAAGAGAGGCATGGACTCCAGAAAAAAAGAGAGATATCATTTTACCCCTGTACAAATCATTAGTAAGACCTCATATGGAATATGCAGTTCAGTTTTGGGCCCCAGTTCTCAAAAAGGATATCGGGGGAACTGGAGAAAGTGCAGAGAAGGGCAACCAAACTGATAGGAGGAATGGAGGAGCTCATCTATTAGGAAAGATTAGAGGAACTGAATTTATTTTCTCTTTTGAAGAGGAGATTAAGGCCAGTGGCGGTTCGTCCATAGAGGGTGCTGGAGCGCCGCCCCCTCTGGCTCTCACCGCCACTGAGTCTAATAACATAGATTCATGCATTGCACAAATCTATGTTATTATCGCCGCTGCCGCTGTTCTATTCACATGGTCGGCGGTCATGTCCGGCCATCTGAATAACGGCAGCTGGTTGGCTGTACGGAAGTGCCTATCAGAGCCAACGGCTCTGATAGTCTTTTCCGAGTACAGCCCTCGGGTCCCGGAAGCTTATACAAGGAACGCACTAGGGATGCGCTCCTTGGATAAGACTGACAGGCGTCTCAGCCAATCAGGTTGGCTGATTCTGGCTACCGGTAACCTGATTGGCTGAGACGCCTGTCAGTCATCGAGGGCGGTAGAAGACATCGAGGGACGTGGATGGCTGACTCCAATAAAGGTACAGTAAGTGCCTGGCGGGGGGGGGGCATTTTACAGGGCACAGCGGCGACATAAATGGGCACAGTGGCGACAATAGGCACAGTGGGGACAATGGAGTAAGCACATTTTGTGAGCAGTGTAATAGGAGTACAATGTAAGGGGCTTGACTTCTGTTTGAAGTATAACTCCAGTTTTACTAAAAATCAATATAAAGCGTGCAGTAAAAGAAATGTCAATTTACTTTTTGTAAAAATAACCAACATTTGTTTCCAAAACTGTCCAAAATAACTACATCCCCCTTGTAACATGCAACAGGCTTATATTGTAGTTGGATTTTCCAGATTGTTCTTTGACACACAATTGTGCATAGATGTATAAATCACATGCAACCTGTTGTGTGAAATATGGGATTTACCAAATGTACTTAGATGTAAATATATGAGCTGGAAAATGAGTATGAAGTTCTTAATCTTAAAGTTTTTCTAAACCCACAACAGTAAACTCAGTTTGTATATGCAGTAAAGCATGCTTGTTATGCTCACTGTGGAACCTAGAGGGTTAATCCTGCGCATTGTGTAAAAAGGCTGTTTGATCCTCTACTCTGATTTTCCCATTCTTCTACAGTCCCTAATTCATCTCTTGACAGTACAGAGCCTTGGGGGCACTCTGCACATGCTCAGTTTGGTGTGTATTTATTTCTTGGGAGGGTACACAGTGGCTGCGTTTGGTACAGTGGCTGCGTTTGATGGGCACAGTGGCTTTGTTTGATGGCACAGTGGCTTTGTTTGATGGCACAGTGGCTGTGTTTGATGGCACAGTGGCTGTGTTTGGTACAGTGGCTGCATTTGATGGACACAGTGGCTGAGTTTGATGGCACAATGGTAGCTTTTAACGGCACAGTGGCAGCTTTTGATGGCAAAGTGGCTGTGTTTGATGGCCCAGTGGCTGCATTTGATGGCACATTGGCTGCGTTTGGTACAGTGGCAGCTTTTGATGGCACAGTGGCTGCGTTTGATGGCACAGTGGCTGTGTTTGATGGCACAGTGGCTGCGTTTGGTACAGTGGCTGCATTTGATGGGCACAGTGGCTGTGTTTGATGGCACAGTGGCAGCTTTTGATGGCACAATGGCTGCGTTTCATGGCACAGTGGCTGCTTTTGATGGCACAGTGGCTGCTTTTGATGGCACAGTGGCTGCGTTTGGTACAGTGGCTGCATTTGATGGGCACAGAGAGGCTGCAATTGATGTTTTTTTTTCAGAATCTTTCAGTTTGTTTGCGCCCCCCAAAAAAATGTGAGCACCAGCCGCCACTGATTAAGGGGGGATACAATCAACATGTACAAATACATAGGGCGGTGCATATGGTGAGCTTGGTGTTGAGTTATTCACTGTAATGTCATCACAGAGGACACAAGGGCACTCTTTACATCTGGAGGAAAATAGATCTTCAAATACACCAAAGCTTCTTCACAGTAAGAGCTGTAAATAAGTGGAATAGACTCCCTCCAGAGGTGGTTTTGGTCAGCTCAGTAGCTTGCTTTAGAAAAGGACTGAATTATTTCCTAAATGTACATAATATACAGTAACTGGATACTAACATTTATAGGTAAAGTTGATCCGGGGAATATCCAATTGCCTCTTGGGGGATCAGGAAGAAATGTTTTCCTGTGCTGGAGCAAATTGGAGCATGCTTTGTTTTTTTTTGGATATAGAATTGTGTATATAGGATTTTACATTCCTTTTCTTTGTTTCCCCTTTTATTGGTTGAACTAGATGAACTGGTGTCTTTTTTTCAACCAGACAAACTATGTAACTATGTACAGCCATTTTATTTTTTGGTATTGAAGTAAACATCAATATGACAGCCACAGAGCCTGCAACTTTAAAAACAAATCAGCAATGACAACTCTCACATTTCCATCTTCGCTGATTCACTTTAGGCAGTTCAGGCTTTAAGGAGATTTTATATGAACTACACATTAGGGACCAATTTGATATCATTAAATCAAATAAGAGAGGAAAAAGCTCCACACCAGAGTGTCAGAGTCTCTGGAGATTCATATATGAAGTGTAGTTAAACAGCTGTGGACAGGAGAATACAAATGCTGATTAGTACAGACTTTAGACTACAGACTATATTTGTGGCTCGAGGATTCAGATCATGTAGAATAAACACTATTACAAACAAAAGATTATTCCCAAAGTCTCCGCTTTACCTGAATACTTCATTAGCAATCAGAGTTTTTGTACCTGCACAAGATTGAATGTTAAATTCCAATAATACTTTTTTCTAACCACTTCAGCACCGGAAGAATTTACCCCCTTCCTTACCAGAGCACTTTTTGCGATTTGTCACTGCGTCGCTTTAACTGACAATTGTGCGGTCGTGCAACGTTACTCCCAAACAAAATTGACGTCCTTTTTTCCCACAAATAGAGCTTTCTTTTGGTGGTATTTGATCCCCAAAAAATCTATAAAAACTATTTTTTTCCTCAGTTTATGCCGATACGTATTCTTCTACATATTTTTGGTAAAAAAAAAAAAAACGCAATAAGCTTTTATTGATTGGTTTGCACAAAAGTTATAGCATCTACAAAATAGGGGATAGTTTTATTGCATTTTTATTTATTTATATTTTTTTTACTAGTAATGGCGGCGATCAGCGTTTTTTATTGTAACCGTAAAAATTGCGACGGACATATCAGACACTTTTGACACATTTGTGTGACCATTCACATTTATACAGTGATTAGTGCTATAAAACTGCAATGATTACTGTATTAATGTGACTGTCAAGGGAAGGGGTTAACACTAGGGGGCACTGAAGGGGTTAAATATGTTCCCTAGTGTATGATTCTAACTGTAGAGGGAGGGCACACACAAGGGGTGGAGATCTATGTGTGTTTCTCTGTACTGGGAACACAACATTGGTCTACTCACCGCTGACAGGACACAGAGCGCGCCCCCTAGATGTCCGGGAAGCCCAGGACGTCATATGATGTCCACCCAGGATGGGAGATCCCATCTGCGGACGTCATATGACTATGGGCGGGTAGGGAAGTGGTTAATAAATACAAACATGGAGGATGCCATATTTTTTTATTTTAAAATATTGATTTTTGCTTAAGGGCTCATTTACATTAGTGCAGTGTGTTAATGCAAGTGCGTTAACAGGCATTATGTCACTCAATGACATCCACTGCAAGGCTTAAAGAAGCCTGCTGAAAATACCGTAATATACTGCCATTGCACTGAAACATCCAAAGAATCAAATATGCTACAAACTTTTTACTGCACCGCTCTATGGCATGTTGACACGCATTGCAGTACGCTGCATTAAAGCGGAGTTCCACCCAAAAATTGAACCTCTGCTTATCCGGTTCCTCCCCCCCTCCGGTGTCACATTTGGCACCTTTCATCGTGTACGCCCAGGACAGGTACGTGTCCTTATTTTAAAAGTCAGCCGCTGCAGTATTTGTGGCTGCTGACTTTTTTTATTTTCAGCGGAAATCCGCTTTAAGGAAATCCCATGAAAGTAATAGACTGCCATCACATTACAAAATCCAATTTGTATTTCAACACACCATGGAGTGTTTCCATGTGTTGCAGCCAGCATACTGCAATACAGGTGCATTGTCTTAGTGCTTTGGGTGCTGTTTTCTCTAAGGGGTGGATATGCTTATAAGAGGCCGCATGATGGCCACTGCTTTATGATAAAGCCATGCCCCAAAAAAAACACTGCTCAATATGATATCTACCTCTTTGAGAAAAGCACTGCCCATCATAAAGCAGTGGCCATCATGCGGCTTCTTATAAGCATATCCGCATCTTAGAGAAAAGTATCCGCCCCTTGCTGCCCCTTGCTGTATAGAGCAAGAGGAGGGGGAGTGTATAACCAGAGAGCGGAGAGGCCGTGTATAACCAGCTACGAGCATCGAGAGCGAGCGCAGTGTTCATTGCTCATTTTTACAGCTGACGAACAGTTGTTCGGCGTCTAAGATTTCCGTAGCCTTAGACTGCGCAAAGGCGGCACCTGCGCAGTCGAGGCCGGACCCTATCCGATAGGGGAACCATCTTGACAACACACCGGCACAGAGTCCTCTCCTTTGGCAACCAGCTGCACAGAGGTCTGACACTCACTTCTGCTGAATCACCACTACAGTGCTTCAATTAGCAGGAAGGGTGAGCATTGTTGATGGTATCACTGCAGGCAGTCTACAGCCCTTCCCCTGCACCTCATCCAATTAGAGAATGTCTTTTACTGAAAAAGTACAAAGCATTTTGTCAATGATGGCAGTGAAGAGCAAGCGGCCCCCTGTGGCATGCGTGCAGAAACCACTCAGCACAGGACCTGGAAGATCGCTGCTATCACTGTATTAGCTCTGACTGTGATTGTCAGCTTCCCCAGCGGTCTCACAGGTTTAAGATTTGCATACTTGCATTGATCCAAGATGGACCAATATAACTATGTGTAGCAGGCTTATACTTTTTAGCCAGCGCTGCTTTAAATTTAGAGGATAGTCTGAGAGTTAGTTGACTCAGACCGTATGATTTTTCCAAATTTTGGGCCTCTGTTCCAGCCATGGCTGTGCTGTGAGTGACCACTATGGTTGTCTGGGGTGCCATTACCACCCCAGGCCAAGGGTGGCAGCAAGCAGTTCAAGGTGATTTGGGTGCTTCCCTTCGGCAGCCAATCAGTGGGGGTTGGTTGTTCCGCTGTGCATGCTGGGGAGGAGTACTTAAGGGACAGACGCCATTGGACCGGGGTCGTCGATCACTGGTCTGTCGTCCCACCACCCCCAGTGTGTGGCCCTCCTGGCCGGGGGTGTGTGTTCATGTGTTCCTGGCTCCGGGACCACATTGGTCCGGGGTTGTGATCTACTTAGTAGGCACAGTAATTAGACTGGGTCTATGTTTGCAGAGTGGTCCTGTGCTGTCTGTCCTGAGGGAGGAAGCCACTCGATGAAGACCCTGTCTTTAAAGGTGTAGCGATCACGAGGCTGGTATCTCAGGAGAGGCCTTGAACTTCATCTAAGGACGTACCATTACTGAAAGGCTGAATGATGGTCGCCTGTCAGTTCTAAGTTTGCAAGAAGTTAATCGGGAGAGATCCGGGTGCTGAATCCTGTGTTGAGAGGATTTTGGACCGAACATATCTACATCTGTGGGAAGGTCTGTGGCAGAGACTTTACCAATTTCCATGCGACATCCCGGCTGCTAGGTTAGTGAGAGAGGCCTACAGTAGGTGTTTGTGATATTGTGCTTTTAGCACGACAGCGTCGCGCTGATACTCGGCGACAGGGTGCCGAGATCTCACCGACATCTCACACTCACTGGAATAGTGACAGCACATCCCAGCAAGCGCGTCATAGAAGCGACGGGAGATCCGACTTGGATTCCCGCCAATTCTACACGTGTGCGGCGTTTGTTATGAATCCTGAGGGAGAAGTCCCCGCCGGATTTTAAATAAAAATCCGGCAATTTGTCCCCCCCTCAGGAGCATACCGGGCCCTTAGGTCTGTTATGGGTTGTAAGGAGAGCCCCCCTACGCCGAAAAAAACGGCGTAGGGGGTCCCCCTACAATCCATACCAGACCCGTATCCAAAGCATGCTACCCGGCCAGCCAGGAAGGGAGTGGGGACGAGCGAGCGCCCCCCCCCCTCCTGAGCCGTACCAGGCTGCATGCCCTCAACATGGGGGGGTTGGGTGCTCTGGGGCAGGGGGGCGCACTGCGGCCCCCCCACCTCAGAGCACCCTGTCCCCATGTTGATGAGGACAGGGCCCCTTCCCGACAACCCTGGCCGTTGGTTGTCGGGGTATGCGGGCGGGAGGCTTATCGGAATCTGGGAGCCCCCTTTAATAAGGGGGCCCCCAGATACCGGCCCCCCCACCCTAAGTGAATGAGTATGGGGTACATCGTACCCCTACCCATTCACCTGCAAGAAAAGTGGTAAAAACACAAATAAACCACACAGTGTATTAAAATATTTTATTTTTCTGCTCCGGAGGCCGCCCCCTGTCTTCTTTATTAGCTCTTTTACCAGGGGGGGCTTCTTCTTTGACGTCTTCGGGTGGGTGGGGGCCGCTGTCTGGTTCTCTTCCACCGCCGGGGGGGGTGGCTTTTAAAAAAGCCCCCACCCCCCCGGCGGGTTTCCTCCGGCGTCTTCGGCGGGGCTCTTCTTCTTCCGCTATCCCGACGGGTCTTCTCCGCTATCCGGGGGGTCTCGCCGCTCTCCGCTGTTGACTCGTCGCACACCGGTTCTTCGTCTCGCAGTCCGGTCCCTTCTTCCGTGCTGTACGTCTTCTTCCGTGCTGTGAGTTCTTCTTCCGCGCTGTGACGTCATGTTCTTCACTTCTCTTCTTCTCCCGATGTTGACTCGCCGGTCCTCCTCGCTGAAATGACGGATGTGCGCCTTGCATCGGACCTATATAGGCCTCACAGTCCCATCATGCTCTGTACCTACCCATGTGATACCTACAGTACCCACGTGGGTAGGTATCACATGGGTAGGTACAGAGCATGATGGGACTGTGAGGCCTATATAGGTCCGATGCAAGGCGCGCATCCGTCATTTCAGCGAGGAGGACCGGCGAGTCAACATCGGGAGAAGAAGAGAAGTGAAGAACATGACGTCACAGCGCGGAAGAAGAACTCACAGCACGGAAGAAGACGTACAGCACGGAAGAAGGGACCGGACTGCGAGACGAAGAACCGGTGTGCGACGAGTCAACAGCGGAGAGCGGCGAGACCCCCCGGATAGCGGAGAAGACCCGTCGGGATAGCGGAAGAAGAAGAGCCCCGCCGAAGACGCCGGAGGAAACCCGCCGGGGGGGTGGGGGCTTTTTTAAAAGCCACCCCCCCCGGCGGTGGAAGAGAACCAGACGGCGGCCCCCACCCACCCGAAGACGTCAAAGAAGAAGCCCCCCCTGGTAAAAGAGCTAATAAAGAAGACAGGGGGCGGCCTCCGGAGCAGAAAAATAAAATATTTTAATACACTGTGTGGTTTATTTGTGTTTTTACCACTTTTCTTGCAGGTGAATGGGTAGGGGTACGATGTACCCCATACTCATTCACTTAGGGTGGGGGGGCCGGTATCTGGGGGCCCCCTTATTAAAGGGGGCTCCCAGATTCCGATAAGCCTCCCGCCCGCATACCCCGACAACCAACGGCCAGGGTTGTCGGGAAGGGGCCCTGTCCTCATCAACATGGGGACAGGGTGCTCTGAGGTGGGGGGGCCGCAGTGCGCCCCCCTGCCCCAGAGCACCCAACCCCCCCATGTTGAGGGCATGCAGCCTGGTACGGCTCAGGAGGGGGGGGGGCGCTCGCTCGTCCCCACTCCCTTCCTGGCTGGCCGGGTAGCGTGCTTTGGATACGGGTCTGGTATGGATTGTAGGGGGACCCCCTACGCCGTTTTTTTCGGCGTAGGGGGGCTCTCCTTACAACCCATAACAGACCTAAGGGCCCGGTATGCTCCTGAGGGGGGGACCCATGCCGGATTTTTATTTAAAATCCGGCGGGGACTTCCCCCTCAGGATTCATAACAAACGCCGCACACGTGTAGAATTGGCGGGAATCCAAGTCGGATCTCCCGTCGCTTCTATGACGGCTCTGTCTCCATCGCGGCAAGCCAGCTCGGCGCTGGCTCCCGCGATGGGGCTCGTAGGTGCTCAATCTCGCCGAGAAAGAGAGCGAGATTGACACAAAATTGGGTTCACCTACTGTATCCGGGTGCGCAATACCCACTCTGGCTGGAGTGGCCAACGAGAGCTGTGTTGCTGGAAGCAGGAGTGTTTCCGGACAGAAGTTGTGCACCTGAACCTACTACCTATTACCCTTCCACCTCTTCAACTACTCATTTTATTCTTTTACCAAGTTCAGCAAATATATCAAAGAAAAAGAAGTCTCAAGGGTGGACATTGAACTTTTTCTCAACTCTGATACCCTAGACGGCGGGGAAATACAGGTAACATGCCACCCAAAACAATCCAGCAGCTCCTTCGGGGGTAGTGCTACATATGCAATTAAGATCATATCTGGAGCTCAGTTATAATCAGAAAGCCACTGCAGGGAACTGTGTAAGTGTGAGTAGACTCTTATGCCGCGTACACACGATCATTTTTCAGCATTAAAAAAAAACAACGTTTTTAAAAACGTCATTTAAAATGATCGTGTGTGGGCTGCACATTGTTTTTCATCTTCTGAAAAACGACAAAAAAAATATTCGAACATGCTGCATTTTTTAACGTCGTTTTAAACAATGTCGTTTTTCGGGTAGTAAAAAATGATTGTGTGTGGGCTAAAACAACGTTTTAAACCCGCGCATGCTCAGAAGCAAGTTATGAGACGGGGCCACTCGTTCTGGTAAAACTACCATTCATAATGGAGTGAGTGAGTGAGTGAAAAACTTATATAGCGCTACACATGCGAACTGAATCGCCTCTGGGCGCTTGTTTGACCACTTCTCCCTTGAGCTCAGAAGAGGTGGGTTTTGAAGCACATTCATCACGCTGTAACAGACAGAAAAGCGCGAATCGTCTTTTACTAACACAAAATCAGCTAAAGCAGCCCAAAGGCGAATAGAACTTCCCCTTTAGAGTGCCGTTGTACGCGTTGTACGTCACCGTGCTTTGTTCATAATTTTTTAAAAACGATGGTGTGTGGGCAACGTCGTTTTTAATGATGAAGTTGGAAAAACTTTGTTTTTTGAACATGCTGAAAAACAACGTTTTTTTTTTTCATGCCGAAAAATGATTGTGTGTACGCGCCATTAAAGTCCTAAATCTACAACACCAAGCACACTAGACACAGCAATATAACATATCTTGTGGGTGCAAAGGTGAAATGAAAGATGTGTTATCAAAACATTAATCCAATTAGTGTGGTATCAGCACACCGTGGTTATGAATGCAAACAGGGCTTGTATTTGTCCCTTCAATACAAACTTGTTTTGAGGCTGCTCAGCACCTCTTCCTACTACTACATGAAGCAGAGGTCCCTCAAATGTTGTTGTGCTTAATGACTAATAAATGTCTTGTTTTCATTTTTAACGACAAGGTCCTCATTCATAGATCAAGGTTTCCTTTCCGTATTCATCTGTAGTGTAGCACCTCCTTTGTACAGTAAGTAGATTTAGTTGAACCCCTGTTGTAATCAGAGGAGCTATGGTTAATTTGTCAGTGTTAGTTTGCAGAGCTCCAAGGGCTGAGTCTCTGTCACCTTCACCTGGCTTCTAGAACTGCTAAATAGTTCTAGAACTTCGAGGGCAGAGAGATGAGGCCTGAATATTTACGGTATCTTCTCTATTCCCTGGGTGAGGATGGCCCAGAAGGTGGAGAAATAGCCCATAAGTATTCTGGAGCCTCATCATTTGGGAGCAGTGTCCAGGGTCAAGTCACCTGGTGTGGCCCCTAGGCTGTGGGGCTCTGCACCTGGGCAAAAGTAAAGAGGCAGAGAGAATCAGAAAGAAAGAGAGAGAAGCAGAGGAAGCCTCACACCCTTTCAACCTCAGCTGAGCTGAGCCACCCTGGAAGCCATTGGGACCTGTCCAGAAGGAGACCTGTTCAGCAGTCACTACATGATCTACAGGATCTTTCAAATGGACTGAGTGAATAGCTTTAACCACTACACCCAGAGACTATAGAGCAGAAGCAGACAGGTGTAATACCCAGATAGCTATTTACAAAGGAACAGCTTAGGCCCCGTACACACGTCCGAGAAACTCGAAGGGCAAAACACATCGTAAGTGTACAGACGACCGGGTTTCTAAGCAGAATACAGCTCCGATCGAGTTTCTGGCTGAATTCTGCAGAGAAACTCGGTCGTGTGTACGGGGCCTATGAGACAGTTAAAGCCAGCATAGCTACCCTACACCTCTGATTGGGGATTCTAAAGGAAAAGCCAGATGCCTTAGGATTTTTCCAACAGAAGGAAAGGACATGTATTCAATGTTAAAAATGCATCCCTTATTTAGTTGAGCTGATCCGTTATCCTATGAGAAGACAGCCGTGTAATTTTTGGTAGCATAGACTTTTTTTCAAGTCCTCAAATTGCATTCGACTACAGTTGGCTATACAAAGCACCTCGGACTGGCTTTTCTTACTATTGAGTGAATGCCTTTATGGTGGTAGCGCTACACTAGTAGGGAGGGAGAAGGAATTGGAGATGGGAAGAGTAGATAAGATTGCTGGGAAACTGTTTGGATCTTCAGGCTACAAAGATATTGTTCACCACAGGCCTTTCCAATTACACCCCAACAAAAATCAAATTGGCAGTTTTTAGTAGAGGCCAATATTTATCTTCAGATGGAGCTGGTGAAGGCAGGAGCTCCAGTTATCTCAAGTCTTACGTCTGCTAATTTAACAATTCCTATTAGTTTGTCCTTCCTTTGCTCTGTGTCATACTGGAAATTCAGGCTGATGTATAGTACATGTAATTGGCAGTATTCTCTGCTCACACACCAGAAAAGAAGCTGTTCTGAGTGACATAATATCATTAAATGGAGTTCCAGAGCACACAAAGTACTTGTTTGTATTAATATTCAAAAAGCTACATCATTTGCTTTGTTTGCAGGTAAACATTTTCTCTGTGCTGCCAAGGTCTGTACGGCTGTGAAAATATCAAATGTTCAAACAAAGATATGAGGCAAACAGTATTGGAAATAATGACTGTAAATATCCTGTAACAGCTGCCTGTTTCACCCTACATTGAGGACATGTTGCCCTAGTTAACCCTTCACAGCTCAGTCAGTCCAACCCTTTCAATTCACTTTAATGATTGTTCAACATAGCTCATTGGAGCAGATGGGGGTGAATAGTGGATTAGTGATGAACCCGCTGACTTTGCAGTGCTGGAGCTCTATTATAAATTTATTTTCTAATAAATAATTTTTATTAGAGTTACCAGAAATAACACAAAAGTACAAAGCAGTACAATGTCCATTTCTTGGTTCATCTTGGCATATAGCAATGGTTACAGAAAAATGTCAGCAAATAACAAGCAACCTATAAGTAACCTATCCTATTATTTAGTCAGATAGCAGAGCTGTATGCGGCATAAAACCTAAACACTTTAGGAACAAGCTCTGTGATGAATTTCAACCAGAAGCTCAGCTTATGTGGGGTTTGTATGCTATTTCTATAAGCATGCTACTTTTACTCAGTTAATCTGTTGCCAAGAAAAAAATCGTCACATGTACGTATGTAGGTAACTTGTAATGTCACACCTGCAAATGGGCCAAATTATACAGTATGCAAGAACCCCAGCAGGTGTTCCCGGTGATAAACTATAAGGGCTCTTTCACACGGAGCGGATCCGTATTGATCCACTTCGTTAGCCCGTTTGGCTCATCGGGGATTCCTCCGTTAATCCCCGCTGAACTGTCGGCTGACAGGGCGGTCCCCGCACACAGTGCAGAGACTGCCCTGTCTCTCCTCCGCTCTCCCCTATGGGGAATCGGATGAATATGGACCGTCTGTCCGTATTCATCCGATCCGATCCGTCAGACTGAAGAAAAATAGGGTTTTCTTCCGTCTGAAAAACCGGATCCTGACGGAGGCGGGTGATTACGGACGTTAGCTGATGCTCCATCCGCTAACGGCCGTGATCCCATAGGGAACCATTGTAAGTCCGTAAACGGACTTATGAAAAGCAGACCGTTCGTCCGCTGGTGTGAAAGGGCCCTTAGAAGGCAGCCTCATTGAAAGGTATGGGAGGCTGCTGGCTCCTGCAGCCAACTGTGGCTGCTTGCATTTAATCACTTGAGAGTGATTGCCCCTGGACAGAAACATTCTGCATCTGTGTCCTCGTGGGTTTCCTCCCACACGCCAAAGACATGCTAGTAGGTTATTGGTCCCTGTCTAAATTGGCCCTAGTATCATGGGCGTCCGCAGAACTTTTTTCAAGTGAAGGTAAATTGGGTATCTGGCGCTCCAGGAGGCAATTCCCTTAGTTTGTAATAATGTAAATTTGATTAGTCAGTATTTAGGTAAAAACAAAGTTGAGCCATGGTAAGGGGGTGATTTAAAAAGAGGCAGTCATCCTCAGAGTGTGTCCAGCACTTTGCAAAACATATACAAGAAACAAGGTGGGGAGGCGCCTCTCTAAGTGTAGTATTAAAACAGTAACATTCATTGCACAAGATTAAAAACACTTACAAGATATAAGTGGAAGTCATCTTAGGTATGTAGTCCTGGCAGTTCTTCTGCGCCCCACAGGCCCCTTGCACTATCCGGGTAGCTGGGGAAGGTTCTGGTGTGATGTTGTGTTGAATAGCTGGACATTCAGCCAACAGACTATCTGCTTGTCTGGAGAAAGCTACAAGGGATTTGGCTACTGCTGTAGTTTGTGATTAGTACTACTGTTCCAGGGACTGTGTTATTGTGTACCCCTTTTTTTCCACTGGCCCTGCTCTCTAGAATGTCTTGAAGTTCAGAGCATTTTAATGTTCATGTCCACTACTTCCTAGAGGTGCTTTAGAATCTGCCCAGGTTGGAGTGGTAGGCCCATGGCAATGGGATTCACAAGACAGGGGCTGCAATCCTGTCCTATTCCCCGACCACCCTGAGTGGGAAAGTGATCTCAGATTGGATGGTGACCAGAAAAACCCCACCATAATCCCAGATTGGTGAGAGACCGCTTTGCCACATTGTTTGTAATACAGCTGTTGATGTTAACTTTTGCTGCCAGAGGGGACTGGTGCTTTTAACTACCCAGGCATTACAAACACTCCCAATGGGAGGTAAATGTGCCACCATAAGGGCCCCAAAGTCGGCAGGAGTATATTAAGTATCCCACTGGCCAGTGGTAGACTGGATCTATGATTCAATTGTTAGAATACACTGTTCTTGATTTTGTCTGTATTATTGTTGTTACTGCTGGGTCCCATGTAAATCTGTATGGGTACTACCGTTATTCCTTGTTCCTTTTATTCCAGGTCTTTGTGTGTTAATAGGAATGGTCATAGTTGACAGGGGAGGGGGGGAGAAAGGGGAGGAGAAAGGAAGGGGATACCAGGAACTACTCTCTCTCTGTGCAAGTCATATCAGGCAAAAATAGTGGTTTATTGGATTAAACTATTGTTTTGAGGTGAAATGTATGGTCCCTATAAACTGATATGTCACTAGGGACCATGAAGATGGTAATTGGGCTGAGAATTAGTTGGTTTCTGTTTCTATCAAACGTTAATGCTATGAAGAGTTCAACAGTCATTCTGAATATGCAGGTGTTGTCTTACAGTGTTCTTTGGAGATACTGATGAGTTCTTAAATGGTTTCCATGTTATTGAACAATTTGTGTTTAGGTCAGGTGTGGCCAACCAGTGGCCCGGGGGCCACATGTGGCCCGCGGAGCCCTTTGATGTGGCCCGCGGCCTCCTACTCTGGACTGGTGGGTTGGCAAGCCCAGATCGCAGGTTGCCGACCCACCATACCACAGCATCAGTGTTGTGAATGAAGCTGGTGGTAGAGGAAGAACGCAGCTGCGGAGCAGAGCCCCATAAGCTGATGCATCCTCTACAGCACCGGCTTTTGCCACAAGTGGAGTCTATAGCAAAGTTCAGCTAACCCGTAGGATAGACACAGGTGCACTATGCTGCACCCGCGGTGTGGGTAAACCACACCACATCAGTGTGAAAGCAGTCTTGGGCTCTTTTCACACAATCAACCCGACCAAATGGGACCTTCAATAGCAACAGATGTCCATTTATGCCCGACTACCTCCAATCCAAACAGAAAGGAAATTCGTCCCCTTCCATATGGGCGGATCGGAGGGCCTATAGAGTAGCCGTGACCTGTCATCCGCCTTCTCCTCTCATTGTGGCCCACGACTGGTTACCAAGTTGCTTAAGTGGCCATCACTCTTTAAAATGTTGGGCACCCCTGGTTTAGGTCATGTTCCCATGCTATACAAGAGGTACTAGAAAAGGCTGAGTGGTCTGTAAATAGAGAAGAGTATAATTCTGAGATAATGTGTCTTTGTGGGGTTTCTTAGTGCAAAGGAACTCAAGAGTAGTAGGTGTTTTCTTCCATTGATGGGTGGTATCCGGCCTGGTAAGGAAGTGTTTAATTTGCATGTATGTCCAAGGTGTTATATAGTGAGGAGCTAGTTTGGTGTTGAATGCTTCTATTGACAAGAGAGAGCCTATGTGAAATAGATGGTATGCCAGAACATCTCTCTGGGGCCAGATTTTGCCTAAAAAGTTGTCGTTTGTGCCAGGAGGGTAGTCCGGATTGACCCATAAAGGGGTTAGAGAGCCTAACCATGGGGTTGGGTTTGCACTCCTGTGTGAGGTACGGAATACTTCCAAAGTAGGACCAATCAGTGGATCAAGTTTCGTTTGAAAAATTATATGCTGTGGATGAGTCCATGGTAAGGATCGCAAGCACTTAGGAATTAACTATATGCTCTAGTTTGACCCAGTCTTTTACATTGTGATGTATGTTCCGATCGACTATTTGGGTTAGGTGAGTTGCCCAGTAGTAGCGGCGTAGGTTGGGAAAGGCAATTCCACCATTACTTTTTGGTAGGGTAAGGCGGTCAAACTTAGTTCTAGGGGGAGGATGAACATGTTCTGCAAAAGTAGGCAAAGTAGGAATTATGCATTTTTATGGGAATGGTTTGTAACATGTAGAGAAAGCGAGGGAGGATAGTCATTTTGAGTAAGGAAGCTCTACCAAACCACGATATGTCTCTTGTTTCTTTTAATATTGGGTAGAAATTGAGTTGAAAACAATCTGAAAGGGATGTTGGGATTTTGATCCCAAGATATGTTATTGACTCTTTGGCCCAAGTAAAAGGAACGTTTTTTTGGCATAGTGAAACTGTGTCTGGGGGAAGTGGAAGTGTTATATTCAGGGCGTTTGATTTTGAATGATTAATTTTTAGATTAAAGATCATCTGAAAGTGCTTTAAGTCCTTTGGTAGAGATATATGTGGGTCAGTTAAAAAGAGTAGGAGGTCGTCTGCGAATGCTGCAAGTTTGTATGTCTGGTTTTTGATATTGATACCTCTGATATCCAAATTCATTCAATCTTTATTTTAGTAATAGAATTGCTTTAAGTATTGTTTAACAATGTTAGTGGTCCTGATGTAATTGGTGGTGGGGGGGTATTTGGCCTCTGCAACCCCATGTTCATATTACTGTACTGCAGCCCAGTGCGTTTAATAAAATAAATGGCCCTTTGCACTTCCCCGTGGCATAAACTTGAATGACAATATGCCAAATCACACACTGAGTAAGTCTAAGCACATTGGAAATTACATCTTCCAAGAAAGCCCTACCCTAGCAACTGGTCTTCTTCCTGCTGCTAACCAAAGCATAAAACATGTCTTCAAAAATCCTGGATTGATGTAGAGAGCTTAATCAGGGAAGTTAAAAAGCACCAATATATATTTACCAAACTTTGATCAGATAAACTACCTAGAAACATGTCTACAAATGGTCCACCAACACAGGGAGGGAATATTGGTGATAGGGGGTGATCTGAATTTGGCCTTGGATCCTATAAAAGACACGTCGAAAGGTGTCTCTCACCTGTCATATATTAAATTAAGAAAAGCTAAAAAACTCCTACAAGAATTACAATTGATCGATAGTTGGAGGATGACTCATGCACAGGAGAGGGATTACACATTCTTCGCAGCTAGACATGGGACATATACTAGAATCGACTATGTTTTTATTCCGCAAAATTTGGCGACATTCTTAGTGGATGCCACTATTGGAACTTTCCTGCTCTCAGACCATGCTCCAACAGATTGCACAATAAAATGAGGAGCAGAAGATAAGAAGAAATGGCACTGGAAAATTAATGAGACACTACTGAAAGATAGGAAGTATGAAGAGAAAATAATCAATAATTTGAGGGTTTTTTTTGAGACAAATGATACTGATGAAATAACTCCTTTTTGTCTGTGGGAAACGCATAAATGCGTAATGAGAGGCAACCTCATCGCAATGGGGGCACATAGAAAAAAGATGTTAAACGAACAGATAGACACAATGTTTAAACGAGTAGGGGAGCTTGAAACCGTACATAAAAAATCCTAGGCTCAATCAATAGAACAGGAATTAGATGTGACTCGAGAAAAATTGAACCTGTTGCTGATAGAGAAGGCTAAAGCTAAACTAACAAGGGGGAGACGAACATTTTATGAATTTGGGAACAAACCACGTAGAACATTAGCAAATGCCTTGAAAGAAGCACACATAGGTAATCATATTACACAAATTAAGACATTTAACGACGAAATGGTTAACACCCCGCAAGAAATCGCAATTTGCTTTAAAAAATACTATGAGAAACTATACCAGCTGGAGGATAAACTGTCTCCAGAGAAGGAACAAGAGAAACTAGAAAAAGCAAGGGAATATATTAAAGATACCCTGATGCCAAAAATATCAGAGTATATAGCAAGGAAAATAGATGAGCCAATTACAATAAGGGAGTTTACGGATGCTCTAAAAATATTAAAGTTGGGCAAAGCACCAGGTCCGGAAGGGTTCAGCTTAACATACTATAGGATGTTCGCTGAGAAATTAGGACAAAGATTCACAGCAGCTTTTAACTCACTGCGGGAAGAAAAAAAAATATCAAACGAAACATTAATGGCACATATAGTAGTTATCCCAAAAGAAGGGAAAGACCCCTCGCAATGTGCCAGCTACCGTCCCATATCATTGCTGAATGTGGACTTAAAGGTATTTACTAAGATTCTCGCTACAAGGTTAGTAGAATGTATTCTAGATTTGATACACCCAGATCAAGTGGGATTCATACCAGGAAGGAAGGGGAGAAAGAATACACAGCGAGTGGTAAATGCGATATATCTAGCACAAAAAGAAAAGAAGCCAGAGGTATTAGTAGCGTTTGACCGAGTAAAATGGTAATTTCTAAAAGCAACGCTGCAACACATAGGACTTAGAGAAGGGATGATGAGCTGGTTTACAAATCTATACTCACAACCACGTGCGAAAGTTAAAATAGAAGGCAAGATATCAGATCCATTCGATATTCGAAATGGGACAAGACAAGGATGCCCACTATCGCCCATAATCTTTGTTTTGAATATGGAGCCTTTTCTAAGGAAAATACGAGCCAATGTGAACATCAGGGGGGTTGCAACAAAAGGCGAGGTACAGAAAGTGGCGGCATACGCGGATGATTTAATTTTCTTTATAACATCTCCAGTTATCTCCCTACCGTCCCTAATGGTAGAAATAAGAGAGTATGGAAAACTGTCCAACTTTAAAGTCAACTATGGGAAAACAGACGCATTAGGAATAGAAGTAAAAGCGGAAATATTGGAGCAGATTAAAACTCATTTTGACTTTAGGTGGACAGACTCCCATATAAATTACCTAGGAACAAAGATAACAGGGAGCTTAAACAGATTGTTTGAATTTAATCATGCAATGTTGGCTAGGTGAATAAAAACAGACCTAGATAGATGAGACAAAGGAATCTTCACATGGCTTGGGCGAACGAACATATTAAAGATGAATGTGCTTCCAAAAATTGTATATCTAATACAGGCCTTACCAATCAAGATTCCACAAAGTTTTTTAAGAGAATTAAGATCAAGATTCTTAAATTTTTTATGGGCAGGGAAACCAGCAAGGATAAGTACGACTATTCTATCAATACGTAAGGGGGAAAGAGGGATTGGATTCCCAGATCTGATAAAATATCAGGAAGCAGCTCATTTAACCAAAGTTGTGGAGTGGTCTGGGCGGAATAAAAAACCCTGGATAAGAATGTAACAAGCGACGGTAGAGGTTCCACTAGAAGGACTGGCATGGACCCCAAGTAGTGAAATAACAACAGAGATAAAGAAACATCCAATGGTAGGAGCCACTATATGGATTATTAAAAAGACTTTCGAAAAACGACGATGTCAAAATACCCAAGCCCACTGACACCGATTTTAGGTACTAAGGCTTTTCAAATAAGAATGTTAGACTCAAGGTTCAACGCCTTAGGGGTATAAGTAGGATCATACACTTCTCAAAAGATAACCGACTAATGACAAGGATGGAGATTGAAAGAGAAGGTATGCCAGAAAATAGACTTCCTGAGACAACTGCAACTAGAAGCATTCCTGCGGACAAAGGCAGATATCTATACAGTAGTTAGGCCCCCGTCTAAATTCGAGCGGATATGCCTAGAAGGGAACTCAATAAGACACTCTTTGTCTTATTTTTACGCAATGTTAATCAAGCTAGACATACCACAAGAATTTACGTTTATACAAGCATGGGAGAGAGATCTCGGACTAACATTTACTCAAGAACAAAAAGATAGGATCCTGCGATTTACACATAAGGCATCAGTAGCAAGTAAATATGAGGAGGGAGGATTTAAAATATTAACAAGATGGTATAGAACACCAGCAGTATTACACCGAATATACCCAGAGACTGTTGGAGATGTCTGGGAGCGGAAGGGACATTAGTGCACATCTGGTGGGAGTGTAGAAAAATACAGGAATTCTGGAAAATGGTAACGAAAACAATTAATACAATAACAGGAATCAACTTGATGGATAGACCATCGGCGGTTTTATTACTAGATATCCCACTGTCAATGGAAAAATATAAAAACTTGTTGATAAGACATCTTATCATAGCTGCGAGGGTGTGCATCCCTGCCATGTGGAAACAGGAGACTTCTCCATCGAGAGCCCAATGGCTTGCAAAAGTAGCAGAGATTCAACAAATGGAGAATTTAACAATGGCAATGAAAGATCAGGATGAGAGAGACCTGGTTACCCAAGAGGGCGTATCAAGGTCCAGGGTCCCAGGACATGTGCATTACCGTGCACTTATCAGTACTAGCGCTGTGATCAGCAGTGGTCTGGTAACTGACTTAAAAACTTTTTTACTTATACCTTGGTGCTTACCATCCTTGGTCTAATCACGTTTATTATCCTAGTTGTCCTACTAAACGGGACCTCTGGTCCTGTGACCCCTTCTCTATCACCTTGATACGCCCTCTTGGGTAACAAGATCTGTCTCAGGACTGTCCCTTTGACTTTTGTGTGAGTCATCAACTCTACGGTTGTTTTGGACCTTGTTGGGGATCTAGGACGCTGTGCCTTTAGATTGTCTCCTGACCAAGCGATAATAAAATGCAAAACTAGTCGAGACTTGAGATTGTCTGTCTCATGGCTCCAACTTTTCACCTGAACCCCCCCCCCCCTCCCTGTTGAAGGGATTGCACGTCTGGTGATTTGATTGCTGTCAAGTGTATATGTATTTTATTTTAACTGTTATTGTATGATTTTTAATCCCATTTTATGTATATTATGTGAATACATTTCTCTAAACGTACTTATGTTTATCAATCTGGCTTGAATATAGTCACTTTATCTAGTACCGGTATAGTCCTCCCCACCCACCTTTTTCTGTTGGTGTCTCAGAGTCTGTGGGGATTCCCTGAACCCTTCAACTATTCTATGAATATTAGGATGATGATACACCCCCAATTTATATGTATTTTCTCAAATATTAGAGGTTAAATCTTTTTTTGAATTGGTAACGGGGTACATTGTATCCCTACTATTTCACAAACAAAGTGTCAAAATGTTAAAAAAACACACACACACCAAGTTGCAACAAGTCCTTTAATAAAAATAAAAACTCCAGCGCCGTAATCCTTCTACGATCCAGATCCCGGACCCACCACTACGAACGATACCGCCTCCATCGGAGACTCCCGACCGAATGACGTGCAAGCTTTTTGACAGCTCTTTTATTCTGAATATATATAATGTATGTTTCTCTTTCAGCCACCCTAAAATGGCTGCTCCCCACTGAACCATAATAAAAAAAATTTCCTTTGGCACATGTCCTCCTTATCAGTGTCTGCCCCCCCCCCCCCCCCATGCCATTTAGTTGTCAATTCTTTGACCTTTAGCTTTGAATATTGCCATTACTGAAAGTGAACATTTGCCTCCCATTGATTTCACTGAGATGTGCATTGACAACTTTTTCCTTTTTTTCACAGGGAGTGGTTTTAGGAATCTAACAGAGAAGTCTACAGTGCTTTGAATAGATGATAAAATTTGTTCCAGGGGAACACATATATAAACATGACTGAGTTTAACTCTGATGAGCAGACAGGCAGTAACATTCTGTTTATGTTTAGATACTGAGGAAGAAATCATTTAGGACAACAAGATCTTTTTAAAGGGTGCCTCAACACCACAGGAGAGCACTAGCAGGTTCCTTGCTATCCAGTGATGTGTCCCTCCACCTTGTGGTTATTTCTAAGAATTTTTATAATGTACATGAAGCAAATCTAAAAGCCATAGTGAAAGAGTCAATAACACAGCATGAAAGCAAATGAATAACAAGCCGTTTTGTAGGCTGTGACTTCTTTTAAATGATTTTCTTTTCGGAATAAGCTGTTTTCTCTGACAAAAAAACATACAAAAAAAAAAAACAACCTCAGTGCAGTAATAAACTACTAAGGAATGAGTTAGAGATAATCTTGTTACGTTCTTCAAAGTAACATAAAGATGATGAAAGTCATTCATTTAGTAATGTCAACAACTGAGTGGTTAGCAGCAGAACTCCCAGACAGTCCTATCCCGAACAGTGAACCCCTTTGAAGTCTATGGGAGCTGACCAGCAAAAATCATTTTGAAGGCTTAAATGCAAGTAATTACCCATAAAGGGCGTATAAGGGTCCAGGCACTGCCCTGGGGGGACATGGAGAAGTGATTTTAATGATGCCTAAAGTACAACAATAAAAAACAAAACATTCCTTTAAATATATTGGGGGGTCCTTATTCTGCCTGTAAAGTGGCACATCTGTAGCACATATAGAACATGATGCAGCAAAAATTACATTTCTAAAGAAAATAAAACAAGTCAAATCACATTAAAAATGACTCTTGGTTGCAATTGCCTTTACCCTGCTATTGAAAAAAATTTAAATAAACAGCGTGGGGCCCCCTAAAATCCATACCAGACCCTTATCCGAGCTTTCAGCCTGGCTGGTCAAGAAAGGGGATGACGACCGAAAGCCCCCCTCCTGAACCATAACAGGCTTCTTGGAATCTATAAGCCCCTTTAACAAGGGGGCTCCTATATCTGCCCCCCCATGTGAATGAGTATGGGGTACGTAGTACCCCTACCCATTCACCGAAAAAGTGTCAAAAAGTAATAAAATCACAGACCTTTTTGACAATTCCTTTATTAAAAAAAAAAAACAGTGTCAGGGATGCAAATTCATTGTCAATCACGTCATCCTGTGCACCAGAAAATAAAATGCTCCTGCCATCCTTCAAGGCTGGCCGCCTACTGCAGTTTTTATACAGGTAAGGGGTGGGGCCACCTGGCTATGTGGATAGGTGCATGCTGGGTCAGTAATGTCAGAAGGGGGTGGTGTCACCAAGTGATGTAGCAAGGTGTCCCGCTCATTACCTATATAAGAACTGTCAAAGGGCTAAGCCTGGAGCAGGCGGCTAGCCTTCATGGACAGCAGGAACATTTTTTTTTTGGTGCAGCGGGCGGCATGATTGACAATGGATTTACATTGGGGGACACTGTTTGTTTGTTTTTGTTTTTTAGAAAGGAATTGTCAACTGTCTCTGTGTTTTTATTACTTTTTGACACTTTTTTGGTGAATGGGTAGAGGTACTATGTAACCCATACTCATTCACATGGGGGGTCTGGGATCTGGAGGCCCCTCGATAAGCCCCCCACCAGCAGACCCACAGTTGTAAAGATGAGGCCTTTGTCCCAATCAACATGGGAACAAGGTGCTCTGGGGTGGGATGGGCAGAGTCCAATCACTCCCTGCCACTAGAGCTTTCTTTGCTACTGAAACTGTCACCATTCATTTAGAAGAAGGTGGCAATGAATACCATTTCTTAGTGTCATGTGCATTTTAACATTTACTTTAAGTGTTTTACGTTAAAATGATCAGCTACTGCTTACTTTTTCTTAGGTCAATGTGTGTCAATAAAAGAATAATACCTTTATGACAGTAGCTTGGTAAGTGCAGTAAATAACACAATTAGACAATAGTAAAATTGAGTAGGTCCAGCCTGGGGCATGCTTTAAACTACAGCTGCACAAACCAGGCAGTCACTGGTGTCCACACATGCTGCAGCCTCTTACCCACAGCCAGTGCTGCAGCTTTTCTCCCTCGCCTTGCCTGCCATTGAAGAGAGAAAAAACACTGGGCTGGGCTGTGCACAGCCACAGAGACCCAGACGAGAGACTTGCCCACCACCAAGGACAGCAGAGGAAGCAGTAATGCTGTTGCTGTTCAGCCTGGGTTAAGGACAAAGTTGCTGGGAGGAGCAAGGACTTGGGAGATCTATTCCCTAGAGAGACTGAACCTTAACTACAGATCCCAGCATTACCAGAGCTCTGCAGAGAGAAAAAGAAGGGACTGTTTCTGGGTTGTGGGGTAGTTGCTGAGAAGGCATGGTGGAAGAGAAACATTGTGTTAGAGGTTGCTGTCGAGTCGGTATGCCACTGTGTTGAGACACAATGAAGCTGAGTAGCTGGGCTGTGGGAACTGTCAAGCCTGGTGTTGCTGCCTGATCATAGGGAGGATGTCACTGCAGCTGACACTGCTGAGCCCTGGATGCAGAGTGGGAGGAGCCAAGTCAGCAGCCTAGAAGTAGTAGAGAGGACACTGGCCATAGCCTACCACGCCTTACCTAAAGGAACACTATTGCCTACTGGGGAAAACATTCTGGCACTGATACCCAGTTTTGAAGAGACTTATAGCCGGATTCAAAAAGACTTATGACGGCGTATCAGTAGATACGCCGTCGTAAGTCCGAATGCGCGCTGTCGTATATTTAAGCGTATTCTGGAAATGAGATACGCTTAAATTTGGCTAAGATACGACCGGCGTAAGTCTCCTACGCCGTCGTATCCTATGTGCAGGGGCGTGTACGTGGATTTACGCGTTGAATATGCAAATGACCTAGATACGCCGATTCACGGACGTACTTGTGCCCGATACGCTGTTTACGTAAGGCGTTTTTCCGGCGTTAAGATAAACCACCAAAAAGATGGCACAGCCCATGCAAGGTATGGATGACGGAACAGCCGTCGTATTTTACGTCGTTTGCGTAAGCGTACGTGAATGGGGCTGGGTGTATGTTACGTTCACGTCGAAAGCAATAAGTATTTGCGACGTGATTCTGAGTATGCGCGCGCATTCCCAGTACCAACGGCCCTCATTTACATGGGGTCACGGTTAATTTAAATGAAGCCTGCCCACTACATGCCTACTTTGAATTAGGCGGGGTTACGCCGGGCCATTTGCGCTACGCCGACGTAACTTAGGGAACAAGAGCTTTGTGAATACAGTACTTGCCTCACTATGTTACGTCGGCGTAGTGCAAATGGGATGGGCTACGCCGGCATAAAGAAACGCTGCCATACGTGAATCTGGCTATTCTTAGCACTATAACATCGGATTTGGGCTCTATTGTCGTAGAATTGCCCCTTAGACAGGAGCTTCCACATTATAAGGATTAGGGGGTCATTCTCTGCTCCACCTATTTCCAATTTGTATACTTTTTTCCCAATTTCACATACTTGTTTTAGTGATTATTGCCATTTTAATTTATTTGATTACTGTATTAGTGTGTATTTTTAATTTTTGTACCCTCCATCCCTGGTGTGTTGGAGGGCGAGGTGCTGCTTGAAGAGTGATGGGCCTTGGGGACAGGGGATCCAAGAAAAGAGTGGCTGCTTCATGGGTAAGAACAGCATTTGTTAGTTCATTCTAGTGCTAGTAGGGAGGCATTTTGTGTTGAAGATTGTATTTAATATGAGAGATACTGCTAGAAGAATATCTACAGTATATGCCGCAGTCCATATTTCTATGGAAAAAATACATTGCTTTTGAGATGACATAGGGGTATTTATTTTTTTTGCCAAAAGCAGCCAATTGAATTAAATGATGCATGTTAAAGTGATTTTAAATGATCACCTTGTAAAACAACTAATTCAGTTTAAAATATTACATGTTTTATTACATTTGTTAATACATTTTTGTATAGAAATTATAAATACCATTTTTCCCTTTTCTATAAGTGATCACATAATCTTTGTTCTCTGATGCATAAGAGCTGGGGTTGAGGAGAAGCAGCAGTACCCTGAGCTTCCCAGTAAATACTTGTGCAGTGAGGGCTTGTCAGGACAAGTCTGGTCATTGGAGGAGAGCACACTGAGTTGCCAGCACAGCTAGAAGCACAGCGAGAACTGACCATGGTGTGCTCTCCTGCTTAGTTTTTAATAGGAAAGCAAGGGGACTAGCAAGAACACAAGGGATTTCACACAAAGGAAGAAATACAAAGAGAACAGGATATTTTCTCACACAAGCACATGGAACAGCAAGCACATATCAAGAATATTAAGTGTTGGGGTAACAAACGCTTTAAGTGATTTTTGAAACACACACAGGGCAAACAGTAAGCTATTCTTCTTTTTCCTCCTCTATCAGATGTTGAAGACCCAAGCACTGAATCATGGGAGATCATATGCTCCCCCCATATTGGAAACCACCGATATTTTGCAGTCGTTATGATAGAAGAAGGAGCATTAGCTTGTGATTATTATTGGGTCCAGGGGTGTGTTTCAAAGAGGCCTTGTAATTTATTTTCTGAATGGGTAAGGTGACAGCATCTCCTTAAATCCTGCTGCATACTGTATGTGTGTGAGAATATCTATGGACTCCGCCACAGAGTCAGGAGATACTAAGCACTGCCAATTAATTGCCAATAGTAATTTAAACAATAATCACTCTAAGTGATACTGCTGTTGTGTCAAGGTCAAATAATAGTGATGATCATTGATCATCAGCAAGCAATTGGAATATTGTTGTAGGCTCTGGGCAGCACTGTCCAGTACATTGACTGCAGACGATGATGAAGAATCAGAAATAAAGGAATTACAAATTAGCACTGAAGGCTGTAAATTGCACAGTTGATGTGCTTAGGTCTGAGGATTATGATGATAAATTCAAGCTTTGAGTGCAGACAGATACAGGAAAAATGTGTTCACCTGAAGTGCATTTATATGAGGTTTTGGGTTGATTTTCTAATGCAGCGTACACATGGTCAGAATTTCTGATGGAAAAAGTCTGACGAGAGCTTTTCATCGGATATTCCAACCGTGTGTATGCCCTATCGGACTTTTTCCATCAGATCTTCTGACAGACTTAGAAAAAAAATCCTATCGGAAAATCCGTTCATCTGTATAGAATTCCGACGCACTAAAAACCATGCATGCTCGGAATTAAGTCGACGCATGCTCAGAAGCATTGAACTTCATTTTTCTTGGCTCGTCGTAGTGTTGTACGTTACCGTGTTCTTGACGGTTGGAATTTGGTGTGACCGTTTGTATGCAAGACAGCTTGAGCGGAATTCCATCGGAAAAAACATCCAAGTTTATTCCGACGGAAAAAACAGTCATGTTTACAGGGCATTAGAGTAGAGCATGCTCACTTTCAAAGTGAAGTTTCACCTATCTCATTGAATGAGGTGACACAAAGTGAAATGCAGCGAGGAAAAAAAAACATTCACAATGATTAAAGCTAGCACAACCCCACCTTATTCACTAAGCTAAGTGAATTTTCTCTTTGAAAAAGGGAAGTATGGATTTAAAAAAAATAAACAATCATACTCTCCTAGATGGCTGCAGCAACAATCCTCTAAGGGTGGCTATACACAGAGCAAATATCTTTCCTGCAACCACGTGTTGCAGGAAAGAAATTTGCTTGATTCCGCCATCAACACAGACAGTGTTGATGCAGGAATCACTCCTGTTGGGCCCTCTTCTCCTGACAGGGGTCAGGAGTAGGGATGAGCTTCGTATTCGAGTCAAACTCATGTTCGACTCGAACATCGTATGTGCGATCGTTCGTCGAATTACGAACGTTTTGGGCCGTTCGCGCCAAATTCGAGTTACGTTTCACAGCCCATAATTCACTGTGGCATCACAGTTCATTGCTGGCTGATGATTGGCCAAGCATGCACTATGACCCGCATGCTTGACCAATCACAGCTTTCAAAAAACGGAGAGCCATAATTGGCCAAAGCTAGGGTGGCTTTTGCCAATAATGGCTCAGGGGGTTTAGTACACGCCCCACACTATAAAAGGCCACCTGCAGCTCGGCCTTGTGTAGTGTGTTGCATTGGTTAAAAGAGAGAAGACAGAGAGAGAGTGTCATTTTTAGTAGGTAGATAGAGCAGGCAGGCAGGCAGGCTAGTCAAAGTTACAGTGTGTAGATGATATATATGCATCCCAGGTGTTGTGTATATATATTTATACACTGTACACTAATTTACTGGCAGGCAGGTGATTGTGCTAGCTGCAGTATTCTCACGTGGTGTAGTGCCTGTGTCCTCTGCAGTGTGCACCATAAAGCTACGTGGTGTGTGTACTGCCTTTGTCCTCTGTAGTTTGCACTTAAAGCTACTTGGTGTGTACTGCCCGTGTCCTCTGCAGTGTGCACCTAAAGCTATGTAGTGTGTACTGCCTGTGTCCTCTGCAGTGTGCACCTAAAGCTACGTGGTGTGTGTACTGCCCGTGTCCTCTGCAGTGTGCACCTAAAGCTACGTGGTGTGTGTACTGTCTGTGTCTGTGCTATTTTTCTCAATGATTTTCATCCATATTGCAGGGACCAGACATTACATTAAAGCCACAAGCAGTTTTAAATTACTTTTTTCTTATAGTAATCTCATTTTGTGCAGGGACAGTTCTAAACACATGCCACTTCACAGGCATAGTATAGACACCCAGCAGGTACAATATTTAAAGGAATGTTTCATTTTTTTTAAAATTTAAGCATCATTAAAATCACTGCTCTAGAAAAAACGACCGTTTAAAAAAAAAAAATCTATTGATACATGTTCCCTGGGGCAAGACCCGGGTTCTGAAAGACGTTTTACGACAATAACTTGCATATTAGGATTTAAAACTAGCACCGTTGAATTCGAACATTCGAGTCCCATAGACGTCAATGGGGTTCTAAATGTTCGCGCCAACGGTCGGTCCGTTCGAAGGTTCTGGTGCAAACCGAACGGGGGGGTTTCGGCTCATCCCTATTCGGGAGAGGGTGGGGGAAGCCGTTCCAGCTGGGAGAAGACACTTGTTGCTAGCGGCTGTTGCAGCTGCTAGTGATAATAATAGGTAAAACCTGGCATGCTGGTTGTACCTAAGTTGATCGATTGATCAACTTGGTACATTCAGCCTGCCCATACATGGTATTCTGCTGAACCGGCAAAGATTTGAACCGTGTATGGCCTGCCTTATACTGAAAACTGAGTGATCAAACACAACTAATCACTCAGTTTTCAGTCTTCAGCCTGCAGAGAGATTGTGATTGTCAGTCACTGGCACTCTGCTCTGCCCCTCCAACACTCACTGAAGTGCAGGGCTGTAGAGGGTGCAAGAGCAGCTGGCTGCCAGTCCAGGCATCTGGGTGGATCCCTTCTGTAAGATCAGGATCTTTCCTAAATCTGGAGTGGTTGAGTGATGTCAGTCGACAGCGGGTTTTAGTAGAACAATATCAATTCCTGTGATCCATAGCAGATGCTTAGCCAAAGTCCCTTTGGTTATACTCCTTTAGAATGCAATTAAGTTGACTTAAATCAGTGGCAGCCCGTCCATAAGCGGAGCACGGGCACCACTGCCCCTATTCATGCGTCCGGCCCCCTGATCTACATACAGGGCACTGGACTATGGATTCCAATGGAGGGGTGTGTTTAGTTGAAGCACGTGATTAGAGCCAAAGGCTCTAATAGGCTTCAAATAAGGGTGGGCTCAGGGCACAGAGCACTGCACCCTGAGCCTACCCAGTTGTGTGACTAGCGAATTTTTCACACTGAATTTCCTCCCCGCCAATCAGGAAGGGAGCAGTGAGACCCATTTCCTGATTGGCAGAAAGGATCCTATTGGCCTGGGGGGAGGAGGGAGGAGATGCACATCAAGAGGACGACACATGGCCTGAGGAGACAGAGGACCGACTGACCCACCAGCCACCACTGCTTCTCTCCTCTTTTCTAAAGTGTAGTCTCTCCTCTCCTCCCCCTCTCCCGCTCATGTTGTGTCTACGGTTCCTGAGCTCTGGAGCGGACCTCACCCCCCTCACCCAGCCCCCCGAGGGATCTAGGGGTTCCCTGCAAAGTCTGCTCTCCCGGGGGAATCCAGGAACCCCGGAGCCAGGAGGACTATACCCTCTGACAGGCAGAAGACACCCTGAAATCACAGACACCCCACATTGCAGACATCTCTAAGGGAGAAGACAACAGGAGCCCCCCTTCCTCCACCGACACCACCCACCAGGAACTCCCCCATGACCCCCCTGAATGTGACCCCCCGGATCAGACGGAGACCCACCTGGTCAGCATATGGAAGAAACAGCTGGAAACGTGGTGATTATCAGAATCTGCAGCAAGTGGTGAGCGACCCGCTACCGGGCATTCATCTGTATACTCCATGCATACATCTGTTTCAGACAGTTGGGGGTGCCACCGGCTGTCCAACAGGGGGGGGGGTGGTTGTTGTTTGCCGCTCCCCCCCCAAAAAAAAACACCAGCCACAACTGACTTCAATCATCCGAATAATGTGCAAGCAAAGATGTTTTTTTTTTTTTTTTTTATATATTTTCAAATTTCCACTTAGTTTATCTCATTCCCTGAGATAAAAAAATTCACCTAGGTAGATGAGCATGATTTACTTCTTTAGTAGATCAGGATTAGTGTGTCACATGCCTCATAAATGATTGTGGGGCAGAGCGGGAAATTCACAGGGAAGGCTGGACATGGGTTTATTTACTAAAGGTAAATATGTTGATCACTTAGTAAGAGCACATTTTCACTTTGCAAGTGAACTTCCTATAGCTTAGCAAATGAGATGAAGCTTCATTTACTTCCACTATCCAGTCACGCGCAAGAATTTCTTGCTTGTGGTTGGGTATTCTTTACAAAGTCAATTTTCACTGCTTTTACAGTATTAAGCTAAGAGAAAATTCTCTAGCAAAGTAAAATCTAATTGTGTGAAATCAACATGCTCCACTCATTCTATCAATCCCATATTTTTTGGGCTGAAACATTGCTCAAACTAAACCTTTAGTGAAAACAAATTAGTGCAATCTATTGTATCTTGAGTCTATGTTTGGCAGATAAATGATCATTTTAAATGAACGTATGTGCACACAACAATTCCTGTACTGGTGGACAGAAAGCTTTTGAAAGGGACTGCTGTGTGCAAATATGTTATTTAACCAGTTAAGCCCCGGACCAATATGCAGCCTAAAGACCCAAGGTGTTTTTACAGTTCGGGACTGCGTCGCTTTAACAGACAATTGCGCGGTCGTGCGACGTGGCTCCCAAACAAAATTGGCGTCCTTTTTTCCCCCACAAATAGAGCTTTCTTTTGGTGGTATTTGATCGCATCTGCGGTTTTTAGTTTTTGCGCTATAAACAAAAATAGAGCGACAATTTTGAAAAAAATGCAATATTTTTTACTTTTTGCTGTAATAAATATCCCCCAAAAACATATATAAAAACATTTTTTTTCCTCAGTTTAGGCCGATACGTATTCTTCTACCTATTTTTAGTAAAAAAAAATCGCAATAAGCGTTTATCGATTGGTTTGCGCAAAATTTATAGCGTTTACAAAATAGGGGATAGTTTTATTGCATTTTTATAAAATTTTTTTTTTTTACTACTAATGGCGGCGATCAGCAATTTTTTTCGTGACTGCGACATTATGGCGGACACTTCGGACAATTTTTAAACATTTTTGGGACCATTGTCATTTTCACAGCAAAAAATGCATTTAAATTGCATTCTTTATTGTGAAAATGACAGTTGCAGTTTGGGAGTTAACCACAGGTGGTGCTGTAGGAGTTAGGGTGCACCTAGTATGTGTTTACAACTGTAGGGGGGTGTGGCTGTAGGAATGACGTCATCGATCGTGTCTTCCCTATAAAGGGAATGACGCGATCGATGCGCCGACACAGTGAAGCACGGGGAAGCCGTGTTTACACACGGCTCTCCCCGTTCTTCAGGTCCGGGGAGCGATCGCGACGGAGCGGCTATAAACAAATAGCCGCGCCGTGGTCCCGGATCGCTCCCCGAGCGGACCCGACCTCCGCATGTAGCGGGGGGGGTCCCGATCGGACCCCCCACCCGCTAATAGGCGAGGACGTACATGTACGCCCATGTGCCTGTACGTGCCATATTGTGGACGTATATGTACATGCGGGGGTCGGGAACTGGTTAAAGAGCAACAATCAAACTCTAGCATGTTCCTTTTTCAAACAAACACAAATGAATAATATTCAGTACATGCTGGGCAAAGTACCTGTATTCTTTATATATCCAGCAACTACTGCTGCCTTTACCTTTAGAAATGATAGAGACTTGCAATGGGCTTTGTTTAATTTGGATTAACTTTTCCAGATGTTATGGCATAATATCAAAGATGGCATGATCCATTTCACTTTGTGTTTCTCAATTTTCCTAAGCTGATGTAAATTGGCAATTAATAGAGGAAATGCAAATCAAAGTGAGAGGACTGAACTTTAATGCAATAGGAGGTTTTAATTTTTTTTATTTCATTCAATGTTAAAACGTTGAGTTCTTGGGACACAACTTGAAACACTGTTAAGTTGCATAGAGAATTGCATAGAGAAGGGGCGGCAACTTCCTCTGACACTCCCGTTGCTATGGAAACCTGACTGAAACCTATTACATCGCTTGTGCAGCACTGAGCATGTGCGAGATCTGCAAGGCTGAAATCCAGGAAGTCATACAGTCTGGCTTCATGTTGCCCACACTTAAGATGGCCACGGTCTATTTCTAGATTATAAACTAACTAAATGCTCTAACAACCTAACAAAACGGACCTTAGTTTACAGACTAACTTTACTAGACTACATTAAGCTTGTGTATTACAGGGGTATTTAAATTTAAAAAGTGAAATTGTGGGTGGAACTCCCCTTTAACCCATTTCCCAGTCTCCTACATGTCTAACTTTGTGGTGTAGGTGACCCAACTCGCTGCTTTACTGTCTTTCGTTCCTTCAGTGCCAAGTAGCTGTTGTTGATGAGAAATATAATAAAAAGCATGCTATCCCAGTCTCTTATTCTACATTGTCAGTCTGTTATAAGATATGACCTCTAGCAACATGTCTATTAATTCATTGGTTTTTCTTTCACTATATTTTTCTATTAGTCTCTTATCTTGTTATTGTGCTTCAAAAGAGTGTAAGAAAAGACCCAAGAACAAGCTAGAATGAATGGCTTACAATGTACATGTATCAGACACCTAATCATTTGGGCCAAAAAGCACATTACAAAGGGGGTTATTGTTCTTCAGATTCGTTGAGATGCCCTTTCTTTCTTATGAAAAGCTTTGGGTGGTTACAAAGAGGCTGAACACATCAATGGATATTCCTACTATCAGGCAGAGTGAGAATATTGTTTCATGAGATATCCTCCAGCTTTTAGCTTTCCAACTGCCCTGTAATTTCCTTCACTGTCTCATTGTTACTCAACATTTAAACAAGATTACATGTATTTATTTTAGAAATAACGCTATCTGTACATAGAACACAAAGGGAGTTATTCAATATCACTCTCCAAAGAGTAATGGCAAGGTAAAGGTTTGCCCAGAAATGGGCTTGAATAGGATGCTATAACGATTTTAGCACATTTTTTTTTGTTAAAGTTTATATACATTTATCTGCTTATATGCTTTTTTTTCAAATCTTTATGAAATCCTTGTGTTTCAAATAAGGATTTAAAACATGGTCCATCTGTGAAGGTTTTACAGGTAAGTTTTGCAAATTATTCTGGACTTTCTGATAAGAACGCCCAGACTGCACCATCACCTGTTAATTGCTTCTGCATAATTGAAAATCTGTATTGGTCCTAATGAGCTAGAAAGAGAGGGGGTCATCTTACTTTTACAGTTGTTTTGTGAACTGTTGTGAGTGGGATAAGAAATTCCAACAACAAAAACTGTATATATTGTAGTTTATCAGTTCCTATATGTGGTGGCTGTGGTAGTTCTTATTTTTCATGCTTATGCCCTGTACACATGATCGGAATTTCCGATGAGATAAAATCTGATGGAATTTTCCGTCGGAATTCCATTCAAGCTGTCTTGCATACACACTGTCAGACCAAATTCCGACCGTCCTAAACGCGGTGACGTAAAACACTATGACGAGCCAAGAAAAATTAAGTTCAATGATTCCAACATGCATCGACTTGATTCTGAGCATGCATGGTATTTTTTGTGACCAGTTTTAATAAAAGGAACATTTTTTGGAGTGCGGCTGTCCAAGTTTTCCTCTATATTTTTGCATTATCATTGCATTGCCGGCACCCATGGTTTGGATTCAGTAAGAAGGCTCTTTGGTTTCATCTGAGCGGTTACCCTTTCCTCTATCATGTTTTTTTCTCCATCGGAGTTCCACACAGACGATTGTAATTTCCGAAAGGAAATTTTTCCATCAGAAAAAAAAAAACATGTTCTATTTCTAAACTCCAACGGAAAAAAAGTCTGATGGGACCCACACACGGTCGGAATATCTGATGAGAACATTCTGTCAGACTTTTTTCATTGGAAATTCTGATCGTGTGTACAAGGCATAAGAATATTTTAGTAGGTACAGAAACTGCTTTTTGCTTTTTTCCAGAAATGCAGTGTCCTTATCACTTACTGTCAGAAGAGCTAAGAGTGAAAACAATGTTACATTTCTTTTGTAAACCATTTAATACTATCACCCCCTATGTAATAGAGACGAACAAAGGAAAACATCTCATATTTCCACACTATGTATTAGGCCTTGTACACACGACCGAACATGTCCGCTGAAACTGGTCCGTCGAACAAGTTTCCACGGACATGTCCGACCGTGTGTAGGGCCTACCGGACAGTTTTCCGGCCTAGCGGACAGGTTTCCAGCGGACAAAAGTTTCTTAGCATGCTAAGAAACTTGTCCGCTGGAAGCCTGTCCGTCGGACATGTCCGATGGTTAGTACGACTCATCGGACATGTCCGCTGGCCTGAAATCCCACGCATGCGTTGAATTGATTTGACGCATGCATGGAAGCATTGAACTCCCGTGTCAGAGAACATCGGTGTCTTCTATGTCACTGCATTCTCTGTCTGCTGGGATTTTGGTCTGATGGTGTGTACACACATCAGACCAAAAGATCCCAGCAGACATGTCCGATGAAAACGGTCCGCGGACCGTTTTCATCGGATATGTCTGCTCGTGTGTACAAGGCCTTACGCCTTGTACACACGACCGGATCGATCCGCTGAAACTGGTCCGCCGGACCAGTTCCAGCGGACAGATCCGGTCGTGTGTAGGCCCGAGCGGACAATTGTCCGGCGGATCGGACAGTTTCCAGCGGATAAAAATTTCTTAGCATGCTAAGAAATCTGTCCGCTGGAAACCTGTCCATCGGACGTATTCGGTCGTCTGTACAGACTCACCGGACACGTCCGACCGACCGCCATCCCTCGCATGCGTAGTACTGATTTGACGCATTCGTGGAAGCATTGAACTTCCAGGGCCGCGCACATCGCAGCGTCATCGTCGCGGTGACGGCGCGGCCACGCCCTGCGTATTGTTTACGTGCGGATTTCTGTCTGATGGTGTGTACAACCATCAGACAGAAATCTCCGGGCGGACATGTCCACTGAAAACGGTCCGGCGGACCGTTTTCAGCGGATTATCCGTCCGTGTGTACGGGGCCTTAGAGATAAACATAGGAAAACATGTTTGAAGTCTAGCCTGAGTGACTACCGTGGCTTCGATCATAGATATAGTGGAGAAGTTGGTATACCCACTTAGGGGCAAGATGTGTGTTGTTCACAGGATTACAAGCTGAAAAAAAGGAAAAACGAATGCTGCCACCACATCTAAGGCTTAGTAAGTTGAAATGTGTTTGCTTTTGGGTTTATACGCTTTAAAAGATCTGAATCACAGAAGTTAAATTACAAAGATTATTCATATCATGAATAGCAGTACACTGAGCTGGTAGATGACTGAGGCATGATAGATTATTGCATTTAAGGTGACCCCGTCATGTAGCAAAATATAAGATCAAAAGTTCCTGCAATAAAAGAGCTTTTATTCTCTCTGACCACCCATTTCTCTTACAATCCCTCAGTTTGTGTCTGATGCCTGTGCCCCTTGATGAAAACTGTGGTTCAGTCCACCAGCCCATGTGTCTTGGTTGTATCCTGCAACGATGTAGGGGTTGCAGGAAGGAGCCACTGTAAGCAGTGGAAACCACTGATACTCCTGAAAAAAGTTGAATGTCGTAGGGCAGTGTTTCTCAACCTGTTTTCGGTCATGGCACCCTTTAAATTTATAAGTAAATATTTTCACATAATGCACATTCACATACATAAGACACCCAACATTAGAGGTGATTTATTGTCCCACAGCAAACAGGTCTGCACACTGGAACTGACTAGTATTCTAGTGTTTCTCTTCTCCCTAATTTTCTCTCCCTCACTCAACCAATATGACCCCAATGATGATGGAAAGGGGCAGGGGGGGGGGGGGGACAAACAAGGATGCTGTGCAGGAGTCTGATGTCCTCCTTATCAACTGATGACATCATTGGTTGTTAGGACATAGGTGTTTAGATGGTTGAAGTGGTCCACAATAAAAACTGTCTTTGTGTAACTAAAAGGCAGTATTGATTCCCCCACTGGCTTGTATACAACTTTTTGGCAATTTTTCAGCATTTTTCCAAGGCACCCCAGGGAAAGGGCTGATGTAGGGTATTATGGCAGATGCAACGTTGGAACACTGGGAAGGTAAAAGACATGGGGCACTCAAGATGTGAGTTTAAATCTTCTTGTATTGCAGGGCCCTTTCATTTGTAACCTGACAGGGTCACTTTAAAAATTGTATTCAAGAATACGCATTTTTTATTAAATAAAGTTGTATGTGGTGCCACACCAGAGGGCCAAATATACAATATTATTCTGTCATCCCATCTAAAAAGGACAGCAATACAATTTTTAACTGCAACATTTGGTAAAACACACCATAAAGCAAAAGGAAAATAAAGAGTACATTCTGTAGTCAGAATCAGCTCGTTTGTGTTGTTATTTATTTCCTTTCTCTATACATTTGGCTGACAATATAGCATTCACAAATTTTCTTCATTGAATATATGATTTCATCCTGCTTCATTCAAGCAGCAGAGTGATCTTCGCAGTATGAGAAATAATTGAAGGATGATTAAATCGATAGTCCGTGCGTAGGAGTAATTTCATTTTTTTTTTTGTTATCACTCCATTAAAGCAGATTATATTGGAGCCATTATCCAAGTGTTTTACATGAGTGGTGAGAGAAATGATGTGCCATGTGCTTTTTCTTTCTTTAGGAAATAGTATTTTCTTTTAAGTGTTGTTTTCCCATTTTTATGAATCATCTTTTGTAACATTTTAATTGTTCTCTTAAAGTAGAATCTTTTCCATAGTTTACTTATTACTGTACAGCACACACTATATAGTAAACTTAGATCTGCAGTTTTTTGTATTAGTACTGTGCATTGACATGACTTTACATTACATTTCCCAATGATATAATGTGAACTGAATTCACACGTTATGCAAGTTAATATGCTGGGTAGACAATTAATGTCCAGAAAATGCATCAATATTTTATGGTCTTATTGTGTAGACTCCATATCTTTGGTAAAAATAAACCAAATTAGTGGATATTATTTAGTCTGTGTGAAAGATATAGGCCGAGATTCAGATACATTGGCATATCTTTGAGCAGGCGTAGCGCATCTCATATGCGCTACGCCGACGTAACGTAGAGAGGCAAGTACTGTATTCACAAAGCACTTGCTCCCATATGTATGCCGGCGTAACGTAATTGGGCCGGCGTAAGCCCGCGTAATTCAAAGTAGCAAGGCAGTGGGCGTGTTGTATTATAATGAAGCGTGACCCCATGTAAATGCATGGCAGATTGAACGGCACATGCGCGCGCATGCTCAGAATCACGTCGCAAATACTCCCTAAGATACGTTGGCTCAGTGCTTTCGACGTGAACGTAACCTATGCCCAGCCCCATTCACGTATGACTTACGCAAACAACGTAAAATATGACGCTTTTTCCGACGTCCATACCTTAACATGACTTACCCCTGCTTTATGAGGGGTAAACTTACGCCAGACGTACGCCTTACGTAAACAGCGTAGCTTAATGCGACGGGCGCAAGTACGTTCGTGAATCGGCGTATCTAGGTCATTTGCATATTCGACACGTAAATCTACGGAAGCGCCCCTTGCGGCCAGCCTAAATATGCACCCAAGATACGACGGCGTAGGAGACTTACATCGGTCGTATCTTGGCAAATTTCAGGCGTATCTAGTTTCAAGAATACGCGTATAGATACGACGGCGCACATTTGGACTTACGACAGTGTATCTGGAGATACGTTGTCGTAAGTCCTTTCTGAATCCCGGCCATAGAGTCTATAAGTTATGGTGCCAATCACTGAAAATGTATCACACCTGATCACAATTGATGTACTGATGGCCTATCCTATTCCTTGAGACCCTAACAAACCAGGAAAGTACAAATACCCCCCCAATGACCCCTTTTTTTTTGGAAAGTAGACAGTCCAATGTATTAAGTAAGCAGCATGGTGAGTTTTTTGAAGTTGTAATTTTTTCCCCAAACTTCTTGGAAACTTAAGATTTTTTTGTTACATTTTTTACACAAACTTGTAATATTAACAGATTATTTCTCACACACAGCATATGCAAACTTGCAACTATACCCCAAAATACATTCTGCTACTCCTCTTGAGTATAGCGATACCACATGTGTGAGACTTTTACACAGCCTGGCAACATACATAGGCCCAAAATTGAAGTTGCACCTTCAGGAGTTCTACAAGCATAAATTACACATCTTATTTCTCAACCACCCATTACACTATTTAAGGCCCAGGAGCACCAGGGACAATGGAATTGCCCACAAAATTACCCAATTTTGGAAAGCTAACACCCCAACGTATAATCTTTGAGGCTCAATGAGCATTTTGAACATGTGGATATGTTTTTGGATATGTGGAAAAAAATGAAAACACATTTTTTTTACGCAAAGATGTCCATTTATAAGATATTTCTAACACATAGCATGTAAATAGCAAAAGTTACCCCCTAAAATACATTCTGCTACTCCTCCTGAGTATGGCAATACCACATGTGTGATACTTTTACACAGCCTGGCCACATACAGAGGCCCAACATTGAAGTAGCACTTTCAGGCGTTCTACAGGCATAAATTACACATCTAGTTTCTCAACCACCTATTACACTTTTGAAGGCCCTGGAGCACCAGGACAATGGAGTTGCCCACAAAATGACCCCATTTTGGAAATAAAACACCCCAATTTATAATCTATGAGGCATAACAAGTCTTTTGAATGGTTAATTTTTTTCCAGAAGTTTTCTGAAAATGTGGGAAGAAAATTAACACATTTTTTTACACAAAGTTGTCAATTTATAAAATCTTTCCAACACATGTACGTAGCAAAAATGACACCCCAAAATACATTCTGCTACTCCTTCTAAGTATAGCGATACCATATGTGTGAGACTTTTACACAGTCTGGCCACATACAGAGGCCAAACATCCAAGTAGCACCCCCAGGCGTTCTAGGAGCATAAAGTACATGTAACGGTCACCACCGTTTACGACCTTCCATCCCAGTCACGACAGCTTATCGACACTCCAACCAACAGGACCCGATCCATAAGAATTCCCCCCAGACACGAGACACAGCTCTGTGCTTCTGGTTTCAAATGTAAATGATACTTTAATGGTTTCTTCTCAGCTTTTTATACAGTACAAGGCATTAAAGCAACAATGAGATCTCCACCCCCCTAATCACACACTAAGGCTAATTACTAAACATTCCTTAATTAACAGCATAACAACAAAACACCTTCACACTCTGAATTCCCTAGGCAGACGTTTCGTCTCCGCATACAGCTTGACACCTATTCACACCTCTGAGCATCACTAGGCTGTAGACAGTGTTATCACACATTGGTTAATGGAATCTCTTAGGAGTCTATGCAATTAACACCTTTACACAAGGACAATGGGATGTCTTCCAGGCCCTGACTCAATTAGCATGTCACTAGTCAGGGCTAATCATAGAATGAGTCACTATTGACTGGTTGGGCCAACATCCTGCAGTATCTCAAAATCCTGCAATACGAACTATCAGTGATGTCCTATCTCATGTAATACATGAATTATGATTCACTTGCCACCCCATGCCCAAAAGGCACAGGGTGAAATCAGACCCAAGAGTTATCAGTGACGCTGACACAGGAGTATGCCCCATCCTCACAAAGTCTCTGGGTGTCCCGGGTCATTCCGTTACAGTACACATATCAAATTTTTGAAGGTCCTTCATATTTCCAACACATAGCATGTACATACCAAATAACAAAAGCTTACCTGTGGTTTTAGTAGTGCAGTGGTTCACAGAGGAGAGCATCAGTCCAGGCAGCAGGCAGGGATATTGCCCATAGTTAGTACAGGCATAGATACTGTCAGCACAGCCAAAGCATTGGTCCAGGTAGCAAGCCGAGATGTCCAGGCAGAAATACTGTCCATAGTCAGTAGAGGCAGCAGGCAGCTATGTGGTCAGCACAGCCAAAGTGTTGGTCCAGGCAGGAGGAAGAAACACGGTCCATAAAGTCCTGGGTCATTACAGGCAGCGATATGGTCAGCACAGCCAAAGTATTTGTCCATGCAGCATTAAAACCAACAAGCTTAAGGCCAGGGGGACGGGGGTAGTGGCTTCTCCCACCCAAATCTCTATGAAGGCTAATGTGAACACAGAAACCAAAAACAGTTTTTCTTTATTCAGAACGCTATTCTGAAGTCCCTCACATATGTGAGACCCCTGTGTGCTAAAGTAGAAGGGCAAAGTGGCAGGCAAAAACATGGTCGATTAACAGGCCGAGGTTGCTGCACGTGGAAGTCAGAAACATGGTTTAAAACAGCAGGCAGAGGCATTGTTGGTAAACAGGTTGAGTTTGGTGCACCTGGAAGTCAGAAACATGGTTTAAAATGGCAGGCAAAGACATTGTCGGTAAACAGGCCAGGGTTAGTTAACTTGGAAGGTAGAAACATGATTACAGGCAAATGATCCATACAGGTATTTGAAATGGGGAAATGGCAGTCTGTTAAAAATAAGGGGAACCAATATCTAATGGATGTGTGGTAACTTCTGAAGCAATCTCCAATGCACAGGCCAGGTTCAGAGGGACATTGGGGGCAATAATAACTTGTATCTCTTCTAACTCCCCCTATGCTGCATACGCAACATTTCTTTTGGCGTCTTCTTCCGGATTCTGTGGGGGGAATGTTATAGGGAAAATGTTGCTCATGAAGTCGACTCATACTATCAGAGCGAATGATTCCTGCTTCGGGTCCTTGTTGGTAAATCAGGGCAGTCACGATGTCTTATATTGAACTTGGTTGGGGACTTCTTCAGATAAGATATAGAAATGAGTGCATCACACTCTTGAGATACTACAAGATGGCTGACACTAAACTTGACAGACTTTCACCTCAGAACATCTCCTCCTGTCACAGTCTTAGTATTCCTGTCATGCCATCAGATTTGACTAGGCCTCACTCTTAATAAGTCCCAGTTTAAGTAGAAGATGAAACCATTGAAGGCCTGGGGCCTGCAGTACATCTCATGGTGACAACCGGTCCTTTTAAGTCCATTTAATGGTGATAGATGGATCCCAGCGGTCCGACTTGCAAATCTTGTCCGCCCTCATGGCTGCATCGATTTGACACAAACGCCACAGTCTCCCCTTCTGGCTCTACACCCAGCTCCCCTGGCATGCCTCCTCCAGATATCCCCAATGTGCTTCCACTCACCGACACCTGCCCTGGATCCTTCCTGAAAGGACTTACTCTGGAATGTGGGGACCAACTGTCTCTTCTAGCTCCTGTTCCAGGAAACCTCTCCATGACCGTGCAAGGAGAGGCTCCCTTCCAGCTCTTGAGCTCCTCTGCTGGGAGTTAGATGGGGGTGTTACACCTGCACGACAGTCTAGCACTCTATTCTTCAGTTCACCTAGCCGACAACTCCTCCCACAGCAGGCTGACCATGGCTATATGTAGGAGGCCTGCCCCCTGCCAATCCTAGATGGGGATTGGTAAAAGCTCCTCACATGTACCCCATGTCACTCCAGCACTCAGCCCTGTCCCTTTACCAGAACATTTTCCACTGGAAACAGTGGAGATGCCCAAGAGCTGAAGTACATGTCTGTCACCTACTGCTACACTAAACCACTCCCCTGCCCCCAGTTTAAAAATAAACAGGCCTAGCATGCAGCATAGGCCTACGTAAATTTACCTGCACTTGCAGCTAACAAAAAAACCCTACACTTAGCACCTACCTAAAGGTAGAGGGTCCTACATAAATTTTAGTGGATGAGTGCAATAGCTTTTGTTTGATTATATACATCACTATTTCTCAGCCCCCTACTCCCTCCAGTGTGCATCACCCCCAGGCCACTTCATATATCCATCTGGCAGACATCACTCAGAGCTGCTTCCTACCCTCCCAGCTGAGGGAAATCATTCCATGTTTACTTACCTTCCCTTCTCTTCCCAACATCACTCCCTGAACACTCCCATAGACACTGCAAGAAACCCCTCCCCTGTCTGCCACTGTCATTCCCTCCGCACTCCTCTCCTGTACATACTTCCCCCATCATCCTCTCCCTCCATACTCCTCTCCTGTACATAGTGCCCCATAATCCCCTCCACACTCCTCTCCTGTACATACTACCCTCATTATACCCTCCACACTCCTCTCCCGTACATAATGCCCCCATCATATCATCCACACTCCTCTCCTGTACATTCTGCCCCCATCATACCCCCCACACTCCTCTCCTGTACATACTGCCCCTGTAATACCCCCCACACTCCTCTCCTGTACATACTGCCCGTTTCATACCTCCCACACTGCTCACCTGTACATACCGCCCCCATCATACCTTCAGCACTCCTCTGCTGTACATACTGCCCCATCATCCCCTCCACACTCCTCTCCTGTACATACTTCCCCCATCACCCCCTCCACACTCCTCTCCTGTACATACCGCCCCCATTATACCCTCCGCACTCCTCTCCTGTACATAATGCCCCATCATCCCCTCCGCATTCTTCTCCTGTACATAGTGCCCCATCATACCCTCCACACTCCTCTCCTGTACATACTGCCCCATCATACCCTCCACACTTCTCTCCTGTACATACTGCCCCCATCATATCATCCACACTCCTCTCCTGTACATACTGCCCCATCATCCCCTCCACACTTTTCTCCTGGACATACTGCCCCAATCATACCCTCCGCACTCCTTTTCTGTACATACTGCCTCCATCATACCCTCCACACTCCTCTCCTGTACATAATGCCCCCATCATACCCTCCACACTCCTCTCCTGTACATACCGCCCGATTATACCCTCCGCACTCCTCTCCTGTACATACTGCCCCTATCATCCCCTCCACACTCCTCTCCTGTACATACTGCCCCATCATACCCTTCACACTCCTATCCTGTACATAAATACACCCATCATACCCTCTATACTCCTCTCCTGTACATACTGTCCCCATTATACCCTCCACACTCCTCTCCTGTACATACAGCCCCCATCATACCCTCCACACTTTTCTCCTTTACATAATGCCCCCATCTTGCCCTCCACACTACTTTTCTGTACATATTGCCCCTATCATACCCTCCACACTCCTCTCCTGTAAATAATGCCCCCATCATACACTCCACACTTCTCTCCTGTACATACTGCCCCCATCATACCCTCCACACTCCTCTCCAGTACATACTGCCCCTGTTATACCCCCACACTCCTCTCCTGTACATACTGCCCCCATCATACCCCCACACTCCTCTCCTGTACATACTGCCCATGTCATACCCTCTACACTCCTCTCCTTTACATACTGCCCCTGTCATACCCTCCACACTCCTCTCCTGTAAATAATGCCCCCATCATACACTCCACACTTCTCTCCTGTACATACTGCCCCCATCATACCCTCCACACTCCTCTCCAGTACATACTGCCCCTGTCATACCCCCACACTCCTCTCCTGTACATACTGCCCCCATCATACCCCCACACTCCTCTCCTGTACATACTGCCCATGTCATACCCTCTACACTCCTCTCCTGTACTGCTCCCATCATACCATCTACATTCCTTCTGCTACTCTGCGTGTTGCAGAGCTTGGTGCCTCTAAGCTTCAGCCTGCCACATTAATGTTGGCTCCCATGAGGCAGCCATCTTTAAACCTTGGGGATCCATGATCTTGATCTTGAATTGCCCCGAAGGCCCAATGAGTTATTAGTCTGTCCCTGGCCCAGACTGTGGCTACCCAGCAGGGTTGTGAAGAAAAGTATACCGCTCTAAAAACAATCAATCCCCATTGCTTCCATTGCTACCCAGCAGGGTTGCTCACTGCAATTGTAAGCCAAGAGTGTCAATTTTGTTGACTTTGATGTACTGTAAAGGGGGACTCTTGTGATTAACTCCATTTGATTAGAAATGTTATTTAATCACAAAATATATGTATATTGTATACTACATAAACTATTCCCTTGCATTGTACAGAGGTAATGAATTGAATGTACCACTGAAAAAAAAATTGTCATGCGCTGCTAATGTGTTATATACTGTTTGTATTTGTAAATGTTGAGCAGAATAATAGTGCTGTAATTACGATTTTCAACTCTCCTTTAAAAAGCCAAGACACTTTTTTTGGTAAGAGGTAGAGAAGTGAAGCACTATCCTTCCATTGCTCCTGACACATGCTGTCTATAAAACAGCCAACCACAAACTGCATGGAGTACAAGCAATTAATAAGAATGAACAGTTTTAATTCAAGGTCATTTTGTTTTCTGCCACTACGAGGACTTCTTGTTCAGCCTCAGTATTGACATGGTCATGATGCAGTATGTCGATTATTCAACCGCCATAACTTGCTATATTGTGGACACACATTGGACTTGTTCTGTATGTGGTAACACCCAAGCTGTAGATCTGAATGCCAACATGATACATAAGGTTCTGTGATCCCAATGATGTTGAGGTCTTGATACTCCCCCTGGCAGAACAGAGCAGCTGTTTGTCTTACTGTCCCAGTTTACTGCCATGGAGCAATCTAGCGCAGCAGGGAAAGGGAATCTGATCTGGCAAAGCAAGCCGTTTTTGTACATATAAATGCTGCTGGTACTAATTCATTTTCCATGTGTGAATGCAGATGAGTAAATCATATCTCAGTGGTACAGTAAATCACTGATGTCAGCCATTCTTGAAGTGTGAGGATTTCTCCCAGCTTCTGATGTTTGAAGTATAGAATTCCACGCTTGATATTTTTCATTCTGAGTAAAATATATGAAAAATGCAGCCGCAGACCTGTTATGTTAGACTTGCATGTTTTCTTAGTTAAATTTGTAGTCACTGTGTCCTTACTATATATATATATATATATATATATATATATATATATATATATATATATATATATATATATATATATATACAGTATATGTGTGTGTATGTATATACACACAGATTCGCCCGGATTCACAAAGCACTTACGCCAACGTATCTCGAGATACGCAGCGTAAGTGCAAATATGCGCCGTCGTATCTATGCGCCGTGCCCACAAACCGAGATACGCCTAAAAATAGGCTTCATCCGACCGATCTAACTTGCCTACGCCGGCGTATCGTGGGCGCATATTTACGATGGACGCAAGTGGCGCTCCCATTGATTTCCTATTCAAATATGGAAATGAGGGAGATACGTCGATTCACGAACGTAATTGCGCCCGGCGCATAATATATGCGGTTTGCGTAAGTCGTACGTCCGGCACAAAGTTATTCCCCATATAGGAGGCGCAACCCATGCAAAGGTATGGACCAGGGAACACAAGCCATCGTATCTTATGTCATTTACGTTGTACGTGAATATGACTAGGCGTAGGTTACGTTCACGTCGTAGGCAGTGATCCGTCGTATCTTAGGGAGTAGTTCCGATGTGATTCTGAGCATACGGCGCATGCGAAGTTCGTTATTCGTATCGTTATGGCGCTCGGCCCATCATTTGCATGGGGTTCACGCCTCATTTGCATGGCTCACGCCCACTTCCACTTACGACGACTTACGCCTAGGAAACCCAGCGCAGATTTGGCAGCACTGGCTTTGTGAATCCAGTGCTTGCCTCTCTGCGCTACGTCGGTGTAGCGTATATGAGATACGCTACGGCGGCATAAATATGCGCCGATGTATGTGAATCCGGGCCTATATATATATTTATATTTATATGAAACTTTTGTTCAGTAATACTTCATATATTGATCATATTACATTAGAAAAGTGTTATATATGACAGTGGGGCTATTTTGTTAAACAATTGCACCCCTTGTCTAATACATACAATACACATACTGCAAACATTTAAGCAAATGTTACTGTATTACCGAAACACGTAACTACTTTTATGATTGTCATTTAATTTTTTTAACGTAAACCTTGCATGAGTAGATATGAGCTATGCTACCTGTGTCTGATTTGCCAATTTTTTGACAAATCCTGTTTGAAATCCTGCAAACCCAACCTTAGTAGTAAATCCCTTTGTATCATGTTGTAAATTCTGACCAGTTTTTGGAATGTTATACAAACTATTCACCAAAGACACAGGGAGCCAGGCACTGCCAAGAAGGACATGTACCAATGCAAGTTTTAAAAAAGTAATACCGTACAGTGGGGATACAACTGTTTATGTGGCTTTGAAAGGAACATATTTCACTGTATACTTTTTTTTTACCTGTGCCCCTTGCTCCCCTATTATGCTTTTTCCCTCACTTTCCTCCTCTCCAATATCTAACATTCAGGTACAGTTTGCCACCTGATTATCCTTCATTGTTCAAGCCAACTTGCAAGTAAGCTGCAACTGCAGGAACATCAATCACAATTGCTTCTCATGGCTGGTGTCCTTTACCTCTGTGTTCCTGGAACTCCAAATCCAATAACAATAATTCTTGTGCCTCCTAATGCATCAATTTACTGATGCTGTGTAAAGATAATTGTAGCAATACCCCCGAAAGGGCTGCTGGTTTGAATTTGGGCCTGCCATTACCTCACCGTTCACCACGTTCGTCTTATGGATCTTCCTTGAAGAGTTACTCACAAATGTCTGCACCAACACTTTTCTTCCAAGGTTTGATTAAACAAAACTCAGACAGAGGGATGGAGGGTTAGGGGATATTCAGGTACCTTGCTTTGCTGATAACAGGGATGTTCTTGGATCCAGAGGACAAACCGTTTCCACACTGGATTCAGCAACCACCGGATAGGCCTCTCTCACTGACCTAGCAGCCGGTGCGAAGCTCGTTCAAAAGTCTCTGCCACAGACTTGATGAGTGTAGTCGAGTCATTGCACAGTCCTCTGCCACAGGACCGTGTAACCACACACACACTTTGCAAAGTTCCAAAGACACAGCTACATAGTACCAGGATCTTTCAGCCAGCCGGCAGTACTGTGAGGTATATTGGCCAGGATGTGTCCTCAAATTGAGTCCCCAATTCTTCGGCTTCTTCCCGAAGACAAGAAAGCACAGGACCACCCCTGGACCAGTAGGCCTCAGAAACTCCTGGCCCTTCTCTCAGTAGCAGAGTCTCAGGCTAGCAGGCCCCAAGACCGGAAAAACTGATAACACATCCCTGAGGCCAGGAGGGCCATCAGGTCAGGATCGGAAGACCCTGCCAAAACGGTGTCTGTCCCTTAAGTACCCTTTCCCCGAGTGCACAGCGGCGGGGACCATGCCCACTGGGCTGCTTCTGGGAATAGAGTACTCAATACACTCAGCTCGCTGCATTTCCAACCTTGTCCCGTGGTGACAGCGACACCTACAGTCAAGTGGAAAATGTGCAACGCAGCCGAACTGGAACAGAAACCAATAATTTGACATAATCATTCTGAGCTAAACTACAGCTCAGATAACTTAAATTTACAAATTGTGCCTACCCAACAGGAGCAGGGTGTTACATAATATACCCTGCTCTTTCATGCCAGTTTGTGGAGCAACGGTGGGATTAGCTGTTGACAAGAAGGAAGAAGAGAACATATTTGGAGATGCTGATGACAATGTGCTGATCTGTGCCTGCAGGAGAACAAGAAAAGTTTGATTATCCTCTCCACATTCTCCTCAATATACACTGGCTGTATAGCATGCCTAATGACAGACTACAGTTGCAATAAAAAGTATGTGAACCCTTTTGAAATTATATGTATTTCTGCACAAATTGGTCATACCATGTGATCTGATCTTCATCTAAGTCACAACAATAGACAATCGCAGTCTGCTTACACTAATAACACACACATAATTAAATGTTACCATGTTTTTATTGAACACACCATGTAAACATTCACAGTGCAGGTGGACAAAGTATGTGAACCCTTGGGTTTAATAACTGGTTGAACCTCCTTTGCCAGCAATAACTTCAACCAAAAGTTTCCTGTAGTTGCAGATCAGACGTGCACAATGGTCAGGAGTAATTCTTGACCATTCCTCTTTACAGAACTGTTTCAGTTCAGCAATATTCTTGGGATGTCTGGTGTGAATCGCTTTCTTGAGGTCCTGCCACAACATCTCAATTGGGTTGAGGTCAGGACTCTGACTGGGCCACTCCAGAAGGTGTATTTTCTTCTGTTTAAGCCATTCTGTTGTTGATTTTCTTCTATGCTTTGGGTTGTTGTCCTGTTGCAACACCCATCTTCTGTTGAGCTTCAGCTGGTGGATAGATGACCTTAAGTTCTCCTTCAAAATGTATTGATAATTTTGAGAATTCATTTTTCCTTCGATGATAGCAATCCATCCAGGCCCTGATGCAGCAAAGCAGCCCCAAACCATGAAGCCCCCACCACCATACTTCACAGTTAGGGTGAGGTTTTGATGTTGGAGTGCTGTGCCTCTTTTTCTCCACACATAGTGTTGTGTGTTTCTTCCAAACAACTCAATTTTGGTTTCATCTGTCCACATAATATTTTGCCAGTACTGCTGTGGAACATCCAGGTGCTCTTGTGCAAAAAGTAAACGTGCAGCAATGTTTTTATTTGGACAGCAGTGGCTTTCTCTGTGGTATCCTCCCATGAAATTAATTTTTGTTTAGTGTTTTACGTATCGTAGATTCGCTAACAGGGATGTTAGCATATGCCAGAGACTTTTGTAAGTCTTTAGCTGACACTCTAGGATTCTTCTTCACCTCATGGAGCAGTCTGCGCTGTGCTCTTGCAGTCATCTTTTTTTTTCTTGCAGTCGACCACTCCTAGGGAGAGTAACAGCAGTGCTGAACTTTCTCCATTCATAGACAATTTGTCTTACCGTGGACTGATGAACAGCAAGGCTTTTGGAGATACTTTTATAACCCTTTCCAGCTTTATGCAAGTCAACAATTCTTAATCGTAGGTCTTCTGAGAGCTCTTTTGTGCGAGGCATCATTCACATCAGGCAATGCTTCTTGTGAAAAGCAAACCCAGAACTGGTGTTTGTTTTTTATAGGACGGGGCAGCTGTAACCAACACCTCCAATCTCATTTCATTGATTGGACTCCAGTTGGCTGACACCTCACTCCAATTAGCTCTTGGATATGTCATTAGTCTAGGGGTTCACATACTTTTTCCACCTGCACTGTGAATGTTTACATGGTGTGTTCAATAAAAACATGGTAACATTTAATTCTTTGTGTCTTATTAGTTGAAGCAGACTGTGATTGTCCATTATTGTGACTTAGATGAAGATCAGTCATTATTGTGACTTAGATGAAGATGCAGAAATCCATATAATTCAAAAAGGGTTCACATACTTTTTATTGCAACTGTATGTATCCCACCACACTGCAATTCACTGTAATAATGTAGCACAATACAGAACTTTAGAGTACTGTATAACAGCAACTGTATAACAGCAACTATCTCTTCCTCAAAATATTCTGTCAGCTGTCCCTATCTACTCTACACGTTGACTTTTATAGGTAGGGGGCTGGCATATAAGAAACATTTATTATTGGCCTTTCTAAGCCACATGAGCACCGTTCAAAGCCTAGAAAATGCATTGTTGTTAATTGAATGCTATAGAAGCAAACCGCAGCATTAGCATATTGTTTTTCCCAATTGTGAATAACTTGAACTTTGGTTAAATTCAGGTTTGGCCTGGTCCCAAAGCTCATCCCTACTAAACATCACTTTACAGAATACATTGAATCATTTGAGTAATTTCCTTTAACCACTTTTTTTTTACCAAAAATATGTAGAAGAATACATATTGGTCTAAACTAAGTAAAAAAATTAGTTTTTCATATATTTTTGGGGGGTATTTATTACAGCAAAAAGTAAAACATATTGCTTTTTTTTTTCAAAACTGTCGCTCTTTTTTTTTTTATAGCGCAAAAAAATAAAAACCGCAGAGATGATCAAATACAGCCAAAAGAAAGCTCAATTTGTGGGGGGAAAAATGACGTTTGTTGGGTGCAACGTCGCACGACCGCACAATTGTCAGTTAAAGCGATGCAGTGCTATATCGCAAAAAGTGCTCTGGTCAGGAAGAGGGTAAATTCTTCCAGAGCTGAAGTGGTTAAGAAACTTTTAAGCATGCTTTGCAGTCGTTATGATGTTAAAGCGGAGTTCCACCAAGTCAGCAGCTACAAATACTGCAGCTGCTGACTTTTAATATTAGGACACTTACCTGTCCTAGGTGCCCGCAATGTCCTCACCCAAAGCCAATCTGTCCCTCGGCTACCGGGTGCAGGCACCAGCATCTTCAGTAAGGGAATCAGGAAGTGAAGTCTTGTGTCCTGACTGGCCCCTGCTGTCTTTTGGGACCTGTGTGTCTCCCAGAAGACAGCGGGTGGGGTGGAAGGAGGGGCCAGACATTGCATAGATCGCTGCAGATTCTGCACCGATCTATCGCCGGAAGTGGGAGCAAATACCTGTATTAGACAGGTATCTGCTCCCCCCTAGAAGGTGCCAAATGTGACAGCGGGGGGGGGAATTCGGACAGCAAGCGTTACATTTTTGGGTGGAGCTCTGCTTTAACCACTTAAGGACCCCCTACCGACGATATACCGGCTCGGCACAAGCACGTACCTGTACGTGTCCCTTTAAGGCCCAGCCGTGGGGTCGCCGAAGCTCCGTGACCGCGCCCGCAGACCCGATCGCTGCCGGTGTCCCACGATCGGTGACCGGAGCTGAAGAACGGGGAGATGTCTGTGTGTAAACACACCTTTCCCGTTCTTTATTGCGGCAGTGTCAGTGATCGTCTGTTCCCTGATATAGGGAAAGACGATCACTGATGTCACACGTCCAGCCCCGCCCCCCTACAGTCAGAAACACATATGAGGTCACACTTAACCCCTAGAGTGCCCCCTAGTGGTTAACTCCTAAACTGCAATTGTCATTTTCACAGTGAACAGTGCATTTGTATAGCACTTTTTGCTGTGAAAATGACAATGGTCCCAAAAATGTGTCAAAACTGTCCGATGTGTCCGCCATAATGTCTCAGTCACGAAAAAAATTGCTAGTAGTAAAAAAAAAAAATATTAATAAAAATGCAATAAAACTATCCCCTATTTTGTAAACGATATAAATGTTGCGCAAACCAATCAATAAACGCTTATTGCATTTTTTTTAGCAAAAATAGGTAGAGGAATAATGTTTTTTTTTCAAAATTGTTGCTCTATTTTTGTTTATAGCGCAAAAAATAAAAACCGCAGAGGTGATCAAATACCACCAAAAGAAAGCTCTATTTGTGGGGGGAAAAAGGACCCCAATTTTTTTGGGAGCCACGTCGCTGACCGCACAATTGTCAGTTAAAGAGACGCAGTGCCGAATTGCAAAAAGGGACAAGGTCCTTAACCCGCATAATGTTCCGGGTTTTAAGTGGTCAAGATGGTTTTATTATTATTTTATTTTCTGTTAGTATACTTTATTGTAAGTTGATACATTTCTTTTGAGGGGAAAAAAAGACCCCTTTGAATGTTTAAATGTATTTCATAAAAGAGCTCTGCTTAGTTACAAATCATGCTCGAGCCGGAGTCCTTAATGACTTTGTCCCAGTGGGGTTATAGAAGACAATGCACATACTCTATTCTATAAGTGCATATTGCGCTTCTGATAAGTCCAAGAAAGACATGTGTTTCTTTGTATATATCAACCTCTGTTTCTCTGCCTTGTGAGTGTCTATTTATCAGCTTTGGGCAGCATCGGGAGCCTGTGTACAAGAAGACAGAATTGCATTGTTTCTATCAGACTTTAGTAATAATATTACATTGGAAAATCTCAGGGAACTTGCAGCAAATAATAAAAAAACAATATACAATGTGATATTATGTAGCTCTGCTGTTTCCACATTTGTTTTCGAGCAGTAATGGAAAATACAGAGCAGGCTGGTTTGACATAACCACTCTCTTCACTTATCAATTGTTCTAATCTAGTAAGAAAGTAAATCACAGGCCGCAGGGATCCACAATACAACAAGACTTCATGCCATTGCTGGGTGACATTGTGACATTAAGCCTGGAGCCAGAGGTTATGGAGGCCATTGTTATGGTGTCCAACAGTAGGGGCACAGAAAATTTTAATGGCTAATAAATTACTTATTATTGTGTCAACCAAAGGAATATGATAAATAATAGGTTATACAAATCTGGGTGCATTTTATTTGAAAAACATTATATTAATTAAACCAGCACTTAGTCATAGCATAGCAATGACTTAGTGACTTGCTTGAGAACAGCAGTTTACATGGGTATCAATCTAAGTTTATTGCATGTTGTCAACCTGAATTATTATCTATAATACTAGTGTGTGTGGCAATAATGCAATAACTAGCTTCTACAAGCTACAGATTATGAAAGGCATACATCATTCAAATCCCCATACAATAATTGATTTTAGATAAGTACAGTAGACGAGTGAGTGTGTGTTTTTGTGTGTGTGTATTAGCTTCCTATTACAAGCCTTTATCTATTAAATGCCTTTTTTTTTATTAATCCACATAACATAACTGTAACCAACACATGTAATAGGTATCAAAAATATTTTTGCTTTACTAAATTGATGAGTGGAGCATTAGTGCACATTTAATATGTTAACTTGTGCTGTGATAAGTAAGCCTATTCATTTTAAATGGGCTGCCAACTCACAACAGTACAGGTTTTTGGACCTGCAGAATTGTTCTTAACACTGTGCATTACAATGCACAGGAGGTTTATAAAAAGCATGGACATTGTTGTGCACTGGAATGCAATGTCATAGAACCACAACACACCATGCTTTGTTGCATGATTTAACAGCTTCGCCCCGGACCATTTTGGTGGTTAAAGACAGGGCCACGTTTTGCGATACGGCACTGTGTCGCTTTAACTGACAATTGCGTGGTCGTGCGACGTGGCTCCCAAACAAAATTTACGTCCTTTTTTTCCCACAAATAGAGATTTCTTTTGGTGGTATTTGATCACCTCTGCGATTTTATTTTTTTGCGCTATAAACAAAAAAAGAGCGACAATTTTGAAAAAAAATCAATATTTTTGTATTTTTGCTATAATAAATATCCCCAAAAAATATATAATTTTTTTTCCACAGTTTAGGCCGATATGTATTCTACATATTTTTGGTAAAAAAAAAATTGCAATAGGCATTTATTGATTGGCTTGTGCAAAAGTTATAGCGTCTACAAAATAGGGGACTGTTTTATGGCATTTTTATTAATATTTTTTTTTTACTAGTTATGGCGGTGATCAGCGATTTTTATCATGACTGCGACATTATGGCGGACACATCGGAAACTTTTGACACCATTTTGGGACCATTGTTATTTTTATAGCGATCAGTGCTATAAAAATGCACTGATAACTGTAAAAATTACACTGGCAGTGAAGGGGTTAACCACTAGGTGGCGCTGCAGGTGTTAAGTGTTCCCTAGGAAGTGATTCTTACTGTTAGGGGGCATGGCTACACGTGACATGTCATTGATGACTGTTCCCGATCACAGGGAACGGTCATCAGTGACAGTGTCACTAGGGGGATGCCTTGTTTACAAAGGCATTCCCCTGTTCTGCTCTTGCCAACTGCAATCACGGGACTCCCGGAAACATGGAGTTCCCGGGACCCGCGGCCCCACTCGCGAGGCACGTGGCTGGGTGACAGATTCAAATGGACGTACCTGTACGCCAATCTGCCTGCCCGTGCCATTCTGTTGATGTAAATAGGCGTGCGGCGGTTGGCAAGTGGTTAATTTGCATTGCAGAAATGTGTAGTAAAATCTACATTATCTGAAGTACTGTGGTTAGAGAGTCCTGCACCCAGTGGAAATGGCACTACCATAGCTCCCAACTGTCCCTGATTTTGAGGGACTGTCCTTGATTAGGCGCAAATTCCCTCTGTCCCTCTTTCCCTCTCATGTGTCCCCCATTTTGGTCTGATCTATAAAGCTGTACATAAAATTCACTTTTTATATTTCAAAAAATGTTTCCCAGTGCTAAACCTTTCATCCATATTCTAAATTGCTGCATTTGTAAAATTTTAAAAGCCAATATAAAGGAATAGTAGTGGTAAAATGAGCATTTGTGGATTTGATTAACCTTTTTCTTTTTGGTTAATTCTCCTTTAAGGGGGCGGGTCATGGGGCAGGTCCTATGACAACATACATTTGCTAGTAGGTGTCCCTCATTCCCATCTGAAAATGTAGTGATGTATGGTACTACAACGCACTATTCAATAGTCACCATTGAGCTACGCATTACAGAAAGCAAAAATGTTAATAATGTATGTTGTGGTGTGTGCATTTAAAAAAGGGGTCATATGCATTTTTTTTTGTCCATTGGCAGCCCATTCAACTAAAGTTAAATCTGTCTGTTTTTATTTATTTTTTATATATAAATATATATGTGTTTTTTATTTTATTTACAATTAATGTTAAAATAATCTATAAACTCAAATCTCTCTCCCCCAACCCTTGACCCTAGCAATAAACTAACCTTTAAAGCAATGTCTGTGAAGGTTCTCATTTAGCCCTAATGCAGACTTTCTCAACCTTTTTAATAAAGATAAACCTTAACATGACTCTCAAGTCTCAGGGAATTTCTGCTAATAATTATTCTAGAAGCTCATGTGACATTAGCATGAACAGTAAGCTGTGGGTATAAGAATAAATAAAATAATAGGATTTGGCGTACTTGTATCTGACATGCAGGGCTGTTCCATACAGCAGAATTATTTATTAATAATAAAATAATTAAAAACATGTAGCGCTAGCCCCGAAGGAGCTGCTTAAAGCGGAGTTCCACCCATTTAAAAGTCAGCAGCTACAAAAAGTGTAGCTGCTGACTTTTAATAATCAGACACTCACCTGTCCCACGGTCCAGCGCTGCAGGTGCAGGAAGCTCCGCTCCTCTCCTCCTCCTCTCTGCGGCGCTGCATGCTATGAATGGCCGGGCAATCTTCTGGGACCTGTGATGTGTCCCAGAAGATTGCAGGTAAGGAGGGGAGAGGTAATCTTCCTTCCTTCCTCCCCACCCCCCCAAAAATGACATGCAAATGTGGCATGTTAGGGGGTCGCCATCACTTAAAGTGGAAGTTCCATTTTTGGGTGCAACTCCGCTTTAAGTATAATTTGGTTCTGTACTTTGCCTCGTGGTGTCTGCCTCACCTCAGGCAGACAAGATGGTGTCCCAAGCTCCTATTAGTGCAGAGAATGAATGAATGAATGACTTGTATAGCGCTACACATGCGAACTGAATCGCCTCTGGGCGCTTTTTCCAGAACAGTGTGTGCTTTGACTGGTGCGGTCAATTTACACCGTAGGATCTCGACACGCTTCGGACACAGTCATACACATATATATACTGGGCCAATTTTTTTTTTTTTTGGACAGGATCCAATTTACCTACCAGCATGTCTTTGGAGTGTGGGAGGAAACCGGAGTACCCGGAGGAAACCCACACAGGCACAGGGAGAACATGCAAACTCCAAGCAGATGGTGTCGTGGTCGGGATTCGAACCAGCGACCCTTTTGCTGCTAGGCTAAAGTGCTACTCACTGCACCACTGTGCTGCCTTAGAGAGGGCTGGACCTTGTAGTCCTACCCCCATACAAAGCTATGGGGCTGTTTTAGATGGGGACTACATGTCCCAGAATTACTTGCTGTAATTCAGGTGGCTGTCTGTTGGCTCTCTTCCTCCTGCCAATGAGGATGCAAGGGAGGGAGCAGATTCGCTGCCTGGGTGTGTGCCGCTTGCATAATGCAGAGAGTCAGTGAGGAGAGAGAGTTGGAAAAATCCCCTGCAGGAGCTGACAGGCACACTCTCCCTTCAGTGAGAGTCTCAGTTAGCTTGGCATAGCTGCAGGAAATGCAAACCTTGGTCAGCTTGGCATGGCCATGGGAGATGTGGGGAACCCGCTACAAATGAATAATAATAATAATAATGGTCAGAAAAGAAAATTAGACTGTGAAAATGCCCCCTTAAGCCTCGTACACACGATCGGATATCTGATGGAATCTAATCCGATGGATTTTTTCATCGGATATCCAATGAAGCTGACTTTCATCAGTCTTGCCTACGCACCATCAGTCAAAAATCCGACCGTGCCGAAATGCGGTGACGTAAAACACTATGACGTGCTGAAAAAAAAATGAAGTTCACATAGACGATTGTTTTTTTCTAGCGTTTTTTTATCTATAGGAAAAATTAAAGACTCACCAACTACAAATATTGTAGCTTCTAATTTTTCATATACTGACACTTACATGTCCAGGTATTTCCAGTCTGTCCTCCTTACCTGGACCGGTTCTTCGCCGGTCTTTGGGTGCGAGGGGCCAGCATCTATACTATGGGAAGTCAACACTTGAATGGTCCAGTAGATTTTGAAGACCTGTGACATGTCCCAGAAAGCTGTGGGAATAGAGCAATAGAGCAGGTACCTGTCAAAACTAGGTACCTGTTCCCGCAAAAAAAAAAAAAAAGAAAAATTGTAATCAAAGGTGTTAGAGGATGAGAGAGGAAAAGTGGAACTTCCCCTTTTTAGGTGAAGTCCAGCTTAACCACTTAAGGACCGCCTAACGCCGATATACTTCGGCAGAATGACACGGCTGGGCACAGGCACGTACCTGTACATCGCCTTTAAGAGCCCAGCCGTGGGTGGCGCGACCCGGTCCGAAGCACCGCGACCGCGGGACCTGCAGACCCAATCACCGCTGGTGTCCTACGATCGGGTCACAGGAGCTGAAGAACGGGGAGAGGTGTGTGTAAACACACCTTCCCCATTCTTCTCTGTGGCAGTGTCACTGATCGTCTGTTCCCTGCCATAAAACTATCCCCTATTTTGTAAACGCTATAACTTTTGCACAAACCAATCAATAAACGCTTATTGAGATTTTTTTTACCAAAAATAAGTAGAAGAATACATATCGGCCCAAACTGAGAAAAAGAAAATGGTTTTTTTTTTTATATATTTTTTGGGGATATTTATTATAGCAAAAAGTAAAAAATATTGCATTTTTTTCAAAATTGTCACTCTATTTTTGTTTATAGCGCAAAAAATAAAAACTGCATAGGTGATCAAATACCACCAAAAGAAAGCTCTATTTGTGGGAAAAAAGGACGCCAATTTTGTTTGGGAGCCACGTCGCACAACCGCGCAATTGTCAGTTAAAGCGAAGCAGTGCGGAATCGCAAAAAAAGAGGCAAGGTCCTTAACCTGCATAATGGTCCAGGTCTTAAGTGGTTAAGGAACCCCTAGCAACCTCTGAAGGAACCCTGGCTAAGAAGGGTTGCCCTTAAGTAGCATACTTAGAGTAATTTGGTGGAAACCTTAGAAATTAGTACCAAAAGCTACCAATTTTGCACTGAACGTTCACTGCCCAGAACCACTGATCTGTTCTTATTATATCTCAATACTCAGGGCCAGAGATACTACTATTGGGACAGGAGTATCCAAGAGATGGATGCTGCAAGTAATTCCACCTACCTGAAACTGATATTGTGAGTTGTATTTACATTTCTATTGACCTTTCATGATGCCAGTTCACAAAGGGCTGTTTTAGGGCTGTTTTATGAGCCCAAAAAATTATTGCACTTGCATGTACATTAAAATAATAGTTTTCTAAATTATTAAGTTTACAAACAAAAGGTAAATAATAATAATAATTATTATTATTATACAGGATTTATATAGTGCCAACAGTTTACGCATCGCTTTACAATATAAAAGGAAGACAATACAGTTATAATACAATAAATACAAGAGGAATAAGAGAGTCCTGCTCAGAAGAGCTTACAATCTAATAGGATGGGGCAGGTGGTACAAAAGGTTGTAACTGTGGGGAATGAGCTGATGGAAGTGGTAAAAGATTAGTTAGAGATGTGATAGGATTCCCTGAAGAGATGAGTTTTCAGGGATGGCCTGAAGGTAGCAAAAGTAGGGGATAGCCGGACAGGTTGAGGTAGCACGTTCCAGAAGATGGGAGAAGCTCTGGAGAAATCCTGGAGACGAGCATGGTAGGAGGAGACGAGAGAGCTTGAGAGTAGGAGGTCTTGAGAAGAGTGGAGAGGACGGTTTGGGTGATATTTGGAGACAAGATTGGTGATGTAGCTCGGGGCAGAGTTGTGGATGGCTTTGTATGTTGTGGTTTGTATTTTGAATTTAATTTGCTGGTTGAATGAGAGCCAGTGTAGGGATTGGAGGAGAGTGTTGGCAGACACGGAGCGGTTGGTAAGGAGGATAAGTCTGGCAGCAGCATTCATGCAAGACTGAAGAGCGGATAGCCTATGGAGAGGCAGGCCAATGAATAGGGAGTTGCAATAGTCAAGGCAAGTATTATTATTATTATTATTAATATTAATATTATCATATTACCATTATTACTGCGAGTATATGATTATTAAGTCCATACTTCAGCCTATAGCACACAAAATCAGCAATTATCTTATTTTTCCATATATAACATACCTCTACTAGAAAGTTGGTCAAGCTAAACCAATTTATCATGGAACACAAGATGATGCTGTCTAGTGACCCGCAAATTTGCTGTAATTATAGTCTATAATTATAATCTGCCATATACAAGCAGAGGCATGTGTTTGCCTAGCGCTGCACATACATGGAGCTGGTGAACTGTGACAAATTTAGTCGCAGTGTTTTTTACTTCTGCATGTTCCTTAATGCAGCAAACTTAAAGCAAGAAGCCATTTATTAAATAGACAAACTGTGCAGGCCAGCACTAACACACCTAGCAGAACTCATTTGCATTATATTGCCTACTATGTTCTTGTCAAATTTTAGTGTTTCCTAATGGGGCAGATGAATCAAATATGAAGGCTAAATATGAATATAAGCAGAAAACGCTAACTATATCTGTATTTTATAATAACAGCAGCAGAGGTGATACTATTTCTTATTTTATACATAACATGAACCAAAAAAAATAAAAAATGAACATGCCTGATTGTAGCACAATAAGTAAAAAATAATAATTTATTACCTTGGCAATGTACCAAGATTTCCCTACCAGTAGCTGTTGATGAACTACAAGTCCCAAGAGGGGAAGACTGGCAGGAGAGAAAAGTTAGGTCCTCTACATTTGCATGGTAGTGGATGATCCTGGAAAATAATGTACAGAAAGCCTTGATGATGCTTCTGTTAAACAATGGAAGTGACTGAGCAGGAGTTTGAATTTACCTACAGAACATGTAGAATAGCAACAGAACAGTGAAAATTGTGAATTCTGATCAAGTGTGCATCTCCACCACATTCTGGGCCCCTCTGACAAGGCTCATTGATGTATGTGGGGAGTAAAGGCTTGTCTCTGTAATCTGATCCAATAGAAGAGCTAGTGTAGCTCAAATTTCTGAAAATGCAGGTTCTGATGGAAAAGCATCAGAACACACAGGCAGTTTGTTGTGTATAGGGTGGCATAGCTGCAAGTTGGTCAGGGTACCCATGCTGAGCCATATCCACAGCCAAAAGCTCCTACAATGGGTATGTGAGCATCAGAACTGGATCATGGAGCAATGGAAAAAGGTGACCAGGTCTGACGAATTTGGGAATTGTTTGAGGAACACAACGACGGGGTTGAGATGTTGTCTTGACCTCCAAATACTCCACATCTCAATCCAATTGAGCATCTGTGAAATGTGCTGGAAAAAAAAGTCCTATCCACGGAGACCCCACCTCCCAACTTAGAGGACTTAAAGGATTTGCTACTGATGGCTTGGTGTAAGATACCACAGAATACCTTCAGAGTTCTAGTGGAATCAATGTCTTCATACGTTATGGTGGGTGGTCATAGTGTACTTTTTAAAGTATTTTGTAATGGGCAATGAAGCTTATCAAAATCTTAAAAAAAAAAAACAATTGAACATTTTCATCTACCTTTTATACTTGGGTTAAAAATACATAAACATTACAACATCAATTGCAAATTATTTCAAGTTTTTTTTTTTTACTTTTTTGACCTACTAATGTCACATTAGCAACTCAGTTCTCCGTTAATTGAACTATTGGTTTAGTATCACCAATTATCTAGTGAAGTGAACCGTGGGAAGATTGACTCATCCGTAGCCACAATTAGTACTGAACAGTACTGTAAGAATCTTACATGAAGGATATAGAGATAGACACATAGACATATTCCTACGATGACAAGTTGACATGTAGTGATAGAGAAATCACTATAGAAAGCACAGCATAAGAAATATGCTCAGAACTAACAGAAAACAAAAAAATAAATAGCAAACAAATACATATGTAGGCACTATGTAAGGACAGAGATGAAATACGATTTTTTAAGGTTTTACCCTGGTTAAGGGCAGTGAGGCAGGAGAGATCATGAAGCTCTGTGTTATCATTACGGATTGACCACATGGTCTCTACTACATTAACATCTGTTGTGTCTTTCACTTGTCTCTTGATGCATTCTAATGAAAAAGAAATTGGGGATTTTTTTTTATTTCTTTCTTCATTCCATGTTTTGAATTTGTTGAAATAATTTTCTTTTTCTCCTTTCTGTTTTTGGTTGGCAAGAAGAGGAGCCCCTGGGGAAATTGAGTTCTCACTAAACAACAAACAATGCTATCCTTCCTACTCTGGTGCAATTTGACTTCCATAATGTGATATCAAGGAGGAAAGAATTCAGTGGCAAATCCTCAATACGAGGAAACCAAAGCAGAATATCAATCCAGTCCGGGGAACATGAGCACGTACAGGCCGACACCAGCTTTAATGGAATGTAATTTTGCAGAAGGCAGAGGTGAGACAGAGCCTAAATATTGAAAATAAATGAATTAGTAATCAGTAGGCAAGAGCTGGAGTGAGCGAGAGGAATAAATATAAAGTGGGTGAGAAGAGGGTGATGAAGATTGTGCATGAAAAATTGAGAAAGCTGTGAAAAACAGGGAAGGAGGCATTATGGGATGAAATGAAAGCAGCCAAAAATAAGTCCTCCGCACATCTCTAAAATGGTTGGCTTTTACCATTGTGTACAGTAGATCATTTGCACTCAACCTGTGGCCCCTGGGGACCTTGAGTGTTTTCCATGTCTAGGGCAGTGAAGGAAACAATATATTAAACTGAGTTTTACTAGCTAAATGATTTGGTTTATTTGTTCCACACTTTCATTTTCTGCATTGTCATATATATATATATATATATATATATATATATATAGTATGTTCCTTTTTTTTTTTTCCTCACCTTCTGCAGGAAGGATTAATTCATTTGGCGTCCACTTCTAGTTTTCATGATTCAATTTGCTTTTACATTTTGAGCTCAGTCTTTCCAATTTCCCTAGTTACAATGCCCAATCTTTATGCAACAGTCACAACACGAGCTATGCATAATACAGCTTACAACATCCTCAGGAAAGATAAAAGCATGATGTCATCTTAAACTAGGATATATGGCTATGATGTATGAACACATGATACGTTCACTTTAACTTGGAACTGCAAGCAAACAACTTTCTATACATTTAAATGGGAACTAAACAATCTAATACTCACCTCGCCTCCAGCAAAGCAACATATTCAAGCTCCCTCAACAGTGCCAACATCTTCTCCCTGACCTCTTCTGGGTTAGGGATCTTTACCAATCTTACTTTCAATACATTTTTATTGAAAATGAGATGCACGTACAAACAATATATATGCAACAGATAATACAGCATTCCGGGGGGAACAGCCCCGTTAAGACAAAGAACAATGCAACCATGAAAAAGTAACCATAGAATCTAAAAAGGCTGTGATACCCTGAAGAACTGGTACATGCATAAAAGCAGAAGGTCCCACTGATGTAAGGTGTTGCAACAATGAACTCCAGGCCGGGTCCCCGGAGCAACAAGGGTCCCCCCACCTCCGGCACCCCGATAGGGATCATGCTGTGCCAAAGGCGTGTTCCCCCTGCAACCCCCAGGACCCAACCAGGATATAGGCTGACCAGGTGGGAAAGGGGAAGGAAACAATAGTGTTATCATATCTATGTGAAGGTATTCCCCTCATTGCTATGGAATCGGTAGAGCCTAAACAATCACCTGTGTAGGTTACAAGAATATTATAAACAAAAACAAGGAAAGATAGAGAGGAGAGAAAGTAGAAAAATAAAGGGATGAGGAGGGTAGGATAGGGGTGAGGGGATAAGGGGAAGCAGAGTGCCCAGTTACGGGCTTAGTACTGAGTAGCAACTGTTTGGATACTAGGAATAAGGGAGATTCCAACATATGCAGGCCAGGGTCCCCAAATCTTGTGTAATATTGTGGAGGTATCGGACAGGATGCTGGATATCTTTTCCTGTGTCATAATCCACAAAATTTTCCTTTTGACTTTAGTTAAGGATGACTTGGGCTGCTTCCAGGATTTGGCTATTGAAATTTTGGTGCCCAGAAAAATAAAGTGTATTAGCCTTTGAGTGGCCCTAGGAAGCTGCGGAATATGAGTGTTTAGTAGGGCAACCTCAGGAGACCTAGCAACCTGGCAGCCGCTCACCTTGTGGATCATGTTAAAAATAAGTCTCCAGAAAGTACTGATTCTGGGGGAATTCCCACCAAATGTGGGCCAAGCTGACAGCCTCTGAAGCAAAAGGGATCTGCAGTAGGGAACATGGCTGCCAGTCTAGAAGGAGTGATTTACCATCTGGTGAAAATTTTATGCTAGCCTCCATCAGGGAGATATTTTGGATCCCCTTAAATTATTTGGTGAAAGCCGTATGCCAGGTCTCCAGGCCCAAGCTGCGTTGAAAGTCAGCCTCCCAAGCCTTCATATAAGATGTTTTTTCCGTGGGGTGGGTGAGGGCAGAGTAGATCACCGAGATGCCACCCCTCTGCTCCATGGCTTGGCCGCACCACATCTCATAGGAAGTGAATTTGGGAGGTAGGGGTTTGTCCATCCATATTCTGTGTAGGAAGTGGGAGATTTGTCTAAAGCGGAACCTCTCAGAGTCCGGGAGCTCCAAAGTGTTAATACAAAAGTTAAGGGAGATGGGGACACATGAGGTGAAATACTGGCCTATGCGATAAAGCCCCTTTTCCAACCACCACTTGAAGTCAGTAATACGCAAGCCAGGCGGAAAATCAAGGTTGTGGAATATGTGGGCAAGAGGATGTCCAAGGGAGACCAGAGATGGATTGTGTCTGAGGGTGTCCCATAGAGCATATGAGTGAGACAGCACGGGTGAGAGTATGGGTGGGCGGGATTTAGGAGAGCACCAGAGGAGGTAATCTAGAGTAAAGGTGGGGGCGGCTTGTCTTTCAATGCTAACCCAGTCAGGTTTTTCATATCTGGAGTAAAGAATGGAGAGTTGGGCCAATCTAGCTGAAAGGTAGTATTTGTGAAGGTTGGGAAGGTCCAGTCCTCCCTTGCTTCTGTGGAGAAATAGTGTACTCTGAGGAATGCGGTACCCGATTTACCCCAAGTGAACTTAAATATTTTACTCTGTAAAGGTCTTAGGTTAATTCTCCTAATTGGGATGGGAAGGGAGCGGAAGAAATATAAGATTCTCGGGAGCAAGGTCATCTTAATTGAGTTGATCCTCCCTAGCCATAAGAGATCGTGTTTGGACCAGAGACAAAGATCAGCCTCCAGTTTTTTATAGAGTGGGGGGTAGTTAAGATCGTATAGAGACTCCGATTTAGTCGTCAGGGAGATGCCTAGGTAACGGATAGAGGTGTCATTCCAGTCAAAATTAAAGGACTGTTTCAGAACCGCGACTGTCTGAGGGGGAGACAGATGTTGAGGGCTTGAGAGTTGGAGAAGTTGACCGTCAGTCCTGATATTTTAGCAAAGTCGTAGAGAGTGCGGCATAGGTTGGGGAGAGAAGTGAGTGGGGAGGTCAGGAACAGCAGGATGTCATCGGCAAAGAGGCCACATTTGTGGGTCTGTTCTCCACAGTGACCCCCATAAAATCAGGGTTCCGGCGTATAGCGATCGCCAGGGTCTCAATTGCTATTGCGAAAATTAAAGGGGACAATGGGCACCCCTGTCTAATGACTCTTTTGACTTCAATAGGCTTGAAATAATGTCCTCTGATTTTTATGAGTGCCTTAGGGTGCGAGTAGAGAGCCTGTATAAGTCCTAAAAATCGGTCCCCAAAGCCCCAGCGCTCCAAAATGGAGAAGATGTAGGGCCAATAAACTGAGTCAAAGGCCTTCTGCAGGTCCAGTGACAATATAAATCCTTTTTGATTAGCCCCTCCCGTCCAAGTCTTTACCAATCTTAATTTATCAGGTCTGAAGGACATACCTTTTACACTTGTGCACAGGATTTCATCATGGCACCAATATGTGCCATTGTAGCTCATCAAACATTTAAAAGCATCTTGCAAAGATGAAGGTAAGAGCCCTTTATTGTGAAGAGAGTAGAGCAGTAGAGCATGTCTCTGGACTCTGGAAAGGCCTCCCAGATATTTATCACCTTCCAGGGATTGGCTGGAGCATGATTAATATTCATGCTGGTCACTTAATTCTCCCTGTCCTATATTTCTGGAAGCTTCGTCCAGAAGCAGGTGAGAGAAATCTGCTTGGAAACCTTGATCAGGCAAAATCAATCAATTACTGCTCCACTGAATGCAAAACTAAATGTAACATACTAACTAGAGAAGGGGGCTAAATATACTTAGGGGTATTTCTTTTAAAATTGAGATTACCGTATATTCTCGAGTATAAGCCGAGTTTTTCAGCAATTTTTTTGTACTGAAAATCCCCTTCTTGTCTGTGTCTGCAGCCTAATCCCCCGGCGCTGTGATACATTCAGTGTCATGCAGTGTAACCAAGCGCCGCCTCCTCCTCGTCAGGCTGAACACTGACTCACACCGGCAAACATTGACAATCTATTTCCTCGTCCGCCCAGGATGAGAGAAGACACACAGCTGATCTCACTGCTCCCCCTTCTCCCCCTGCCCTCTATTGTGTGCTACTCATACCGGCAATCATTGACTTTTTATTTCCCCGTCCGTCCGGGATAAGAGGGGACACACAACTGATCTCACTGCTCCCCCTTCTCCCCCTCCCCTCTCCTGTGTGCCCCACGGTCAGTCAAGTGTAAAGCTAACAAGCTCACATTTCCCGTGGAGCACACAGGAGAGGGGAGGGAGAGAAGGGGGAGCAGTGAGAACAGCTGTGTGTCCTCTCTCATCCCGGACGAATAGGGAAATAGAAAGTCAATGATTGCCGGTGTGAGTAGCACACAAAAGAGGGCAGGGGGAGAAGGGGGAGCAGTGAGATCAGTGGTCACTGATAGAAGGCACTAATGGTCACTGATAGGAGGCACTGATGGTCACTGATAGGAGGCACTGATGGACACTGATAGGAGGCACTGATGGACACTGATAGGAGGCACAGTGAGATGGACACAGTGAGGCTGAGGCATGCAAATGGGCACAGTGAAGCTGCAAATGGGCATTGTCGACCCGCTTTTCCACTCACAGTAGCTGCTGCATTATCACCCTAGGCTTCTGCCGCGTACACATGATAATTTTTCGGCATGTAAAAAAATAAGTTTTTCCAGCATGTAGAAGAAACTAAGTTTTTTCCAACTTCATCATTACAACGGCGTTGCCCACACACGGTCGTTTAAAAAAAATGCTCTAGCAAAGCGCTGTGACGTACAACACGTACAACGGCACTATAAAGGGGAAGTTCCATTCGGATGACTTCACCCTTTAGCTGATTTTGTGTTAGTAAAAGATGATTTGCGCTTTTCTGTCTGTTACAGCGTGATGAATGTGCTTACTCCATTACGAACGGTAGTTTTACCAGAACGAGCGCTCCCGTCTCATAACTTGCTTCTGAGCATGCGCGGGTTTTTAACCTCGTTTTAGCCCACACACGATCATTTTTTACAACCCGAAAGCGACATCGTTTAACTACTAGCCGACCGCGCACCGTCATTCTACGGCGGCAGATCGGCTCTCCTGGGCGAGAGCACGTAGTATAACGTCTGCTCTTTGAGCCGCCACTAGGGGCGCGCGTGCGCCCCCCGCTCGCCCCCGACTCCCGTGCGTGTGCCCGGCAGGCTCGATCGCCGCCGGGCACCCGCGATTGCTCGTTACAGAGCGGGGACCAAGAGCTGTGTGTGTAAACACACAGCTCCCGGTCCTGTCAGGGGGGGGAATGCTGATCTTCTGTTCATACAATGTATGAACAGAGGATCAGTGTTTCCCCTAGTGAGGCCACCCCCCCCACAGTAAGAACACACCCAGGGACATACTTAACCCCTTCCCCGCCCCCTAGTGTTAACCCCTTCACTGCCAGTGGAATTTTTATAGTAATCCAATGCATTTTTATAGCACTGATCGCTATAAAAATGCCAATGGTCCCAAAAATGGGTCAAAAGTGTCCGAAGTGTCCGCCATAATGTCGTAGTACCTAAAAAAAATCGCTGATCGCCGCCATTACTAGTAAAAAAAATATATTAATAAAAATGCCATAAAAATACCCCCTATTTTGTAAACGCTATAACTTTTGCGCAAACCAATCAATAAACGCTTATTGTGATTTTTTTTACGAAAAATATGTAGAAGAAAACGTATCGTCCTAAACTGAGGAAAAAAAAGGTTTTTTATATATTTTTGGGGGATATTTATTATGGCAAAAAGTAAAAAATATTATATTTTTTCAAAATTGTCGCTCTATTTGTGTTTATAGCGCAAAAAATAAAAACCGCAGAGCTGATCAAATACCACCAAAAGAAAGCTCTATTTGTGGGGAAAAAAGGACGCCAATTTTGTTTGGGAGCCACGTCGCACGACCGCGCAATTGTCAGTTAAAGCGGCGCAGTCACGAATCGCAAAAAGTCCTCTGGTCTTTGGGCAGCAATATGGTCCGGGGGTTAAGTGGTTAAAACGTTGTTAAAAAATGCAGCATGTTTGAATGATTTTTTTGTCGTTTTTCAGAAACCGAAAAATCATGTGAAGCACACACACGATCATTTTAAATGACATTTTTTTAAAAACGTTGTTTTTTTACATGCCGAAAAATGATCGTGTCTACGCGGCATTATACTCGAGTCAATACATGTTCCCATTTTTTTGTGGTAAAATTAGGTGCCTCGGCTTATATTCGGGTCGGCTTATACTCGAGTATACGCAGTAAATAGGCAGAGTATCCTGTTAATGTCTGTACTCAGGAACCCATAAATATCTGCAATAAATACTGTATATCTACAAACCTGCCAATGGTTTGTTATTCTATACATCCACTTGTGAATCATAAAGTGTTGTCACTCTACGTAGCCCTGAAAACAAAGCCTTCCAGCGATGCAATATCATCGCTTAAGGCTGCTTCCATCTTCACTTATCTTGCTTCCAGGTTTGTGAACTCTGGCTCTGTGACTGGCCGGAGCCGCAATGATGTTTCTCCCGTACATGCGCACAGGAGCTGCCAGTTACGGTACAGGGCTCTGAAGGAACGGCACCAGTGATGTCAGTGCACGTTTAGGAGATATTTACACTATCTATAGGTAAACCTTTCATAGGCTTACCTATAGGCAAAATTTAGTGATGGAAATTGACTTCCTTTTTTAAGGGCTGGTTCACACCAGATGCAGTCTAGTGAATTCCTTATCTGCGTCAAAAACACATGAACATTGTTTTCCATGTACAGTATTCCAATGGCCCTAGTGCACACCAGTGCATGTTTTCTGTATCAGACACATTTCAAATGCAGCAAAACACATGTAAACTCACCAAAGCACAGTAGAATGCAAATTTCTTGGGATTTTTCATGTATTAAAATAAAAAAGAGGAAGAAAATGCACTGGAACACATTGAAAAGCATCACAAATGCACATAAACCCATATTCAAATACTAATTCAGAATACAGAATTTGGGATGTGAACCAACACTTATCGCAGTATTCAGCTGTTTGTCTGGAGCTCCACTTGCCTTGTACACACGACCGGTTTTTACAACAAGAAAACTGCCATTTTTTATATTGGTCGTGTGTGTGCTCCCTAGCAGTTTTCTCGACAAAAAAGCTGCCCGCAAAAAAAATTGAAACCAGCTCTCTTTTTTCTTGTCGTGTTTCCTGTCAGTCTTTTTCTCGTCTCGAAAAACGGTCATGTGTGTATGCTTTTCCGAGGGGAAAAAATGCGCATGCTCAGAATCAAGTATGAGACAGGAGCGCTTGTTCTGGTAAAACTAGCGTTCGTAATGGAGATAGCACATTTGTCAGGCTGTAACGGACTGAAAACACGAAGACTGAAAAGCGCGAATCGTCTCTTACCAAAATTTTACTAACACGAGGATCAGCAAAAGCAGCCCAAAGGGTGGCGCCATTTGAAAGGAACTTCCCCTTTATAGTCCCATCGTACAAGTTGTACGTCACCGCGCTATGGTCGGACTTTTTTTGCATTAACGTGTGTATGCAAGTCAGGCTGGAGAGGAATCACGTTGGTAAAAACAACGTTTTTTTGAACAGGAAAAACAATGGCATTAGAGACAAATTCCAAGTGTAGGATTGGATCACTGGACAGATCACTATGGGTCACACTAAATAGAGGACAGATCACATCATCTTTTCCATCTTCTAAAAAAATAAATAAAACAGTTATCCAGCACTCCTGTGTCTGGAGAAGGCAGAAACATAAATTCAGTTTGCCTTTCAGTAAACTGTTAACAAAACCTACTTTTATTTGCTTAAAATTGCTACGGAAAGATATCTTCTCTTTCACTTGTATAAAAAACAGATGTGAGGAGTCAAGGAATATGTGATTTAGAAAATAACTTTTTTCCCATATCATTCATTTTTTTGTTTGTCTGGATACATTTTTCTGCATATGAAAAGTGGCAATTTAGCCCCAGGGAATAGCAATAGAACCTCTGTATTCTTCCAATTTATTTGTATCTGTATTAATATACCTGGAGTCTCTTAGCTCCAAATACACTACGTAGATTTTATTCACATCATATCGAATGAATTTATCTCTCCAGTGCCCTCTTTTTTGCTAGGATAACAGAGGAGGCCATGCCATTGACCTAAAGCTTCATCATTTACACATACACACTGACCATAGAGGCAGGGGTGTATTTAGGTTTTGTGCTGCCCTAGGACTGGTGAAACTCGCGCAGCCCCTACTTTATATGTGACGCACCCCTTCCTTTTTAAGACCTGTCCTGTCATTTTCATTGGATGAGGACAGAGGGACGCAGTGGGATGAGGACAGAGGGACATGGTGGGATGAGGACAGGGGGACAGGGTGTGATGAGGACAGGGGGACAGGGTGGGATGAGGACAGGGGGACAGGGTGGGATGAGCACAGGGGGACAGGGTGGGATGAGGACAGGGGGACAGGGTGGGATGAGTACAGAGAGACAGGGTGGGATGAGGACAGGGGGACAGGGTGGGATGAGCACAGGGGGACAGGGTGGGATGAGCACAAAGGGACATGGTGGGATGAGGACAGGGGGACAGAGTGGGATGAGGACAGGGGGACAGGGTGGGATGAGGACAGCGGGACAGGGTGGGATGAGCACAGGGGGTCAGGGTGGGATGAGCACAGAGGGACAGGGTGGAATGAGGACAGGGGGACAGGGTGGGATGAGGACAGGGTGGGATGAGCACAGGGGGACAGGGTGGGATGAGGACAGGGGGACAGGGTGGGATGATCACAGGGGGACAGGGTGGGATGAGCACAGGGGGACAGGGTGGGATGAGGACAGGGGGACAGGGTGGGATGAGGACAGAGGGACAGGATGGGATGAGGACAGGGGGACAGGATGGGATGAGGACAGGGGGACAGGGTGGGATGGGGACAGGGGGACAGGATAGGATGAGCACAGAGGGACAGGCTGGGATGAGGACAGGGGTACAGGATGGGATGAGCACAGGGGGACAGGGTGGGATGAGGACAGGGGGACAGGGTGGGATGAGGACAGGGGGACAGGGTGGGATGAGCACAGGGGGACAGGGTGAGATGAGCACAGGGGGACAGGATGGGATGAGCACAGGGGGACAGGGTGGGATGAGCACAGGGGGACAGGGTGGGATGAGGACAGGGGGACAGGGTGGGATGAGGACAGGGGGACAGGGTGGGATGAGGACAGGGGGACAGGGTGGGATGAGCACAGGGGGACAGGGTGAGATGAGCACAGGGGGACAGGATGGGATGAGCACAGGGGGACAGGGTGGGATGAGCACAGGGGGACAGGGTGGGATGAATACACTACGTAGATTTTATTCACATCATATCGAATGAATTTATCTCTCCAGTGCCCTCTTTTTTGCTAGGATAACAGAGGAGGCCATGCCATTGACCTGAAGCTTCATCATTTACACATACACACTGACCATAGAGGCAGGGGTGTATTTAGGTTTTGTGCTGCCCTAGGACTGGTGAAACTCGCGCACCCCCTACTTTATATATGACGCACCCCTTCCTTTTTAAGACCTGTCCTGTCATTTTCATTGGATGAGGACAGAGGGACGCAGTGGGATGAGGACAGAGGGACAGGGTGGGATGAGGACAGGGGGGATGAGCACAGAGGGACAGGGTGGAATGAGGACAGGGGGACAGGGTGGGATGAGGACAGGGGGACAGGGTGGGATGAGGACAGGGGGACAGGGTGGGATGAGGACAGGGGCACATGGTGGGATGAGCACAGGGGGACAGGGTGGGATGAGCACAGGGGGACAGGGTGGGATGAGCACAGGGGGACAGGGTGGGATGAGGACAGAGGGACAGGATGGGATGAGGACAGGGGGACAGGGTGGGATGGGGACAGGGTGGGATGAGGACAGGGGGACAGGATGGGATGATCACAGAGGGACAGGGTGGGATAAGGACAGGGGTACAGGATGGGATGAGCACAGGGGGACAGGGTGGGATGAGGACAGGGGGACAGGGTGGGATGAGGACAGGGGGACAGAGTGAGATGAGCACAGGGAGACAGGATGGGATGAGCACAGGGGGACAGGGTGGGATGAGCACAGGGTGGGATGAGCACAGGGGGCAGAGCATCTTTTAATTTGGGGGAAGAGGGTGGTATGGGGATATGTACTGGGGAGTGATTTGAGAGGGAAGAAGATATGTGCTAGTGGGGGGGGGGATCAGACTCCCCACTAGCACATATCTTCTTCCCTCTCAAATCACTCCCCAGTACATATCCCCATACCACCCTCTCCTCTCCCATCACTTCATTTGTTCATCTCGTATCTGTCTGCCCCCCTCCTTCCCTCCTGGTTACTGTGTCCTCTCTCTCTCACTGAAGTTGTCCCACATACCAGCAGCACGGCTCTCTCAGTTGTGTCTCTCCTCAGCTCCTCCTCCTGGCTGTGTACACAGGAACATTGAGCCTAGAAGGGGGGAGGAGCCGAAGAGTGACTGTATTGCAGTCAGTGGAGAGAGAGACGGCTGCACTGTAAAGCCGAATGATGCTGCGGGACCCTGGGTGGCAGATGTCCCGGGTGACCGCGCCACTTTGCGAAAAAGCGCCCCCCCCCGCGAACCCCCCTCCTCCCGCACGGAGAGCCGCACAGCTGAATCCTGGAATTCAGCACTGAACTCCGGGATTCCGCTGTGTGGCTCTCCCTGCGGGAGGAGGGGGGAGCCCGGGGGAAGGGGGCTTTTTTGCCGCCCCACCACAAAGTGCCGCCCTAGGCCTGAGCCTTGTAGGCCTAGGCCATAATACATCTCTGCATAGAGGTGAGCTGCCGTGAGCTGTGACATCATAGCCCATTAGACATTCAGCAAATAGTTGATTGTTTAAAATGAAAAGGGATTTAAATAATTTACTTAAAAGCTTAAGTAGTGTTTGATTCGTAAAAATACGTGAAGGAAAACAGTCAGGAAAATGTAAAACCATACTTTGGGCTTGGTCCCCTGCACCCCAATTTGACATGTGCAGAACAAAAATATGTGTTTTGTTTCATTTAGTTTCCATTCTTTATTTAAATTTTTTTACTTTTTTAATTTGTTTTCGGAATTAATTTTGTTTATTCGAATTCAAAATCGATTAACATTTTTCTAATTCCATTAATCACTTCAATACAGGGCATTTTCACCCCCTTCCTGCCCAGACCACTTTTTAGTTTTCAGCGTTGTCACACTTTGAATGACAATTTCACAGTCATGCAACACTGTACCCAATGAATTTTTTCCCCACAAATAGAGCTTACTTTTGGTGGTACAGTATTTGATCACCTAATTTTAGTTTAGTTTAGACCGATACGTATTCTTCTACATATTTTTGGTTTGCGCTAAAGTTATAGCATCTACAAAATAGGAGATTTATGGCATTTTTTTTTTTTACTAGTAATGGCGGCGATCTGCGATTTTTATTGTTACCGTGACATTTCCATGGACAGATCGGACACTTTTGACACGTTTTTGGGACCATTCACATTTCTACAGCGATTAGTGCTATAAAACTGCACTGATTACTGTGTAAATGTGACTGGCAGGGAAGGGGTTAACACTAGGGGCGAGCAAGGGGTTAAATATGTTCCTTGTGAGTGATACTTACTGTAGAGGGAGGGGACTCACAAGGGGAGGAGAGCGATGTGTGTTTACACACACAGATCAATGGTCCTGCCGTGATTGCGGGCAATCGCGAGCGCCCGGCGGACATCACTGCCGCCAGGCACGCGCACAGTGTCCCGGGCGATGCAGCAGGCACGCGCGCCCCCTAGCGGCCCGAGAAGCTCAGGACGTCATATGACGTCCACCTGGAGGGAGGGAGGGTTCCTGCCGACGTCATATTACTATGACTCGGTAAAGAAGTGGTTAAAATTTAAATTTAGTTACATTCAAATCGAATTCCATTCAAAATCAAATTGATTCTATTCGAAATTCGAATTTTAGAAGATGATTTAATTCTTTCTATTCCAATCTATATTATTTTTTCGTAATTCGAATTTTGTAAAATGGTTATATTTTTATAATCATAAAAGTGCCCATTTTGAAGGCTTATATGCAATTAATTGGCCATAAAAGGAGTATGGGGGTCTGGATACTGCCCTGGTGGACATGTATCAATAAAAAAAAAAAACAATTGTTTTTGCAGGAGCAGTGATTTTAATTATGCTTCAAGTACAACAAAAATCCTTTAACCACTTAAGGACCGAAAGGATTTGCCCCCCCCCCCAGGCCATTTTTTGCAATGCATCGCTTTAACTGTCTTGCAACGTTTTATCCAAACAAAATTCATGTCTTTTTTCCCCCCACAAATAGAGCTTTATTTTGGTGGTATTTGATCACCTATGCGCTATAAAAAAAAAAAAAAAGCGAACATTTTGAAAAAAAAACAATATTTTTTACTTTTTGCTGTTAATAAAAAACACCCAAAAATTAAAAAAACAAATTTCTTCATAAGGTTCGGCCTGTAATCTTGTACATATTTTTGGTAAACAAAACTCACAATAAGCTGATTGGTTTGCTGAAAAGTTATAGCGTGTACAAAATAGGGGATAGATTTATGAAATTTTTGTTATTTTTTTTACTAGTAATGACGGCGATCTGGGATTTTTACCTGGACTGCGACATTGCAACAGACAAATTGGACACGTTTGGCACATTTTTGGGACTACTGACACTTGTACAGCAATCAGTGCTATAAAAATGCACCGATTACTGTGTAAATGTCACTGGCAAGGAAGGAGTTAACACTAGGGGGCGATTTAGGGCTTTAATGTGTTCCCTTTGAGGTGTTTCTAAATGTAGGGGGATAGGACTGACTGGAGAAAGGAGAGAAATTGCTTTTCCTAATCACTAGGAACAGCTGATCTCTCTCTACTCCTCTGTCAGATTGGGGATCTGTTTGTTTACATTGACAGATCCCCATTCTGGCTCTCTGTGGAGTGATCGTGGGTGGCCGGCAGACATCGAGGCTGCAAGCCACACGCATCGGCTCCAGCATCGCTCCGCGTGTGCCCTATCGTTCTTAGGCTCCATTCACACCTGAGCGTTCTGTAGCTTGAAGCCTGAAGCTACAAAATGCTTGAGGGGAAAAAATCTATTATTCTCTATTGAGATGGTTCACATCTCCACTCCAAGTCATCTGAAGCCCCACGCCTTAAGCTCAAACAGGTTCTGGACCTTTTTGCTTGAATCAGGCAGATTTGTATTCACATAGAAATTAATGGAAATGCTCCATTCAAGCGTGTCTTAGCACTTCTTCTGCATTTCTATGTGCGTTTTGCCGCTTTTATCTGCTCAAGTAAAGTCGATTTCCATAAAGGAAATGACATAAAAATACACAGGAAATACACAGATCTCCATTTTTGGTTAGCAGACATGTAGGAAAGCAACATGGATGAGGAAGTGATGGATGTAGCAATATCTATTTTAGATTCGGAGAGCTTTATCCGAATGGTAAAACAGCACAACTGCCTCTACGATTCCAGAGATCCATGCTACAAGTTTCGAGCGAGCAAAAGGAGGGCATGGAACCAGATTGCCAGCCAACTGTTCATAAACTGGGCAGACATAAGAAATGCCCAATGCGAAGGATGATAAAGGTAAGATAAACCCCTGCAAACGGGACTAACCACTAAATCGGCCATAAGGAGATGATAGGATGATTGTTATTTAGTACATTATCTAAACATAAATAACAGATTCTTAGCACCAGAAAAACATTACAACCTTTTCTCATATTCCTATGCATTGCTACCCATGGGCTTTATGATCCTAATATGTTTTCCATCAATCGCTCCAACGCAATTGGGGAAGTTCAAAAACTTCAGAGATCTGTGACCATTCTTCTGTTGTAGGTTTTGTAAACACAATTTCCTTCCTTTTCTAACAGTTAAACTTCTGAAAGGCAAGTGGAAGAGTATACGGGATGCCTACACTCGATATCTACATCTGCTAAGAGATTTTAGGAACGGAGCTGTGGCGTGTGCTCCTGGAGATTATGTGTATGCCAAAGAATTGGAGTTCCTTCAACCATTTCTGGCTTTGGGGCAGTAAGCGATCATCTGTACGTACGTCATTCAACAAAATTAAAAGAGAAATTTATGATAATACATTTCTATTTTTCACTTCAGAAAGCTTCTGGGAGGATGGTCCTCAAAATAAAGTTTTGGATAAAGATGCAAGCAGTCAGCAAGCAGGGCAAACATCAGTCAGTCAGCAAGCAGGCTAAGGCCCCGTACACACGGCCGAGGAACTCGACGTGCCAAACACATCGAGTTCCTCGGCCAGTTCAGCCCTGAAGCCGCCACATGTTCTCTATTTCCTCGTTGAGCTCCTCGTCGGCTTTCTCGGCCGAAAGTGTACACACGGCCGGGTTTCTCGGCAGAATTCAGCCAGAAACTCGGTCGGAAGCTGAATTCTGCCGAGGAAACTGGTCGTGTGTACGGGGCCTAAGAGTCAGTGAGCAAACAGTCCAAGAGCTTACGGAGAGCCAAATGACGACTCCAGCACATTCTACCTCTGTGACACCTGTGGGAGTCCACACCACCTGTTTAACCTTGTGTACCTGCAAGAGCTAACATACATGCAACAAGAAGGAGGGCTCCTGAACCAGATTTTAACCGCATGTTGGACATTATGGCCAGTATGTCGGAAAGGATGAACACCAACAGGTCTAATGTGCAGGTTTCTGCAAGGTGTCTGGAAGGTCTGATGGAGAAGGTACCATCTGAACTCCAAGCAGACATGTTGGCAGGTACCATCCGCTACATAGCCACATTTATTCTGCCAACCACCACATATAGGTCCTCAGAACCTCCATCACCGTATGGTCCCTATGCAAGTCTCCTCCCCCTGCCCCCTCTGCCAACATTCTTTACCCCTTCCTCAGTTGCCATTACCACATTCTGCCACCCACCTTCCTCTGCCAACACCACCACCTTCTAATTGGCAGAATGTTCATCCCTGGTCACATTATGGCCATGCCATGAATGTGGTGATGTAATCTAATGAGGCAGTAAACTCCTCCCAAATCTTCCATCACCTCTAAAGTTTTTATTTTATTTTAGGAGCTACGTTAGCTCTATTTTTTTAAAATTATTATTATTATTGTTGTTGAGCTTGTTGGAGCTTGTTGTTTTGTCCTATTTTTTATCTATATGTTATCTTATCTAGATATTGTATATGTGAAGAGAAAAACAATAGATTTCAAGAATATAAATAAAAAAGTTAAGTTTTGTATTACTTTAAAAACATGTTTGATGTTTATGGTCGTTACCCTCTGACCGAGAGAGATGTGGATCACATAAACACGCGACAAGACTTACAACATAAATAGACCTGAAGTGTGCCTTGGTGGTCTGGTCAGTATGCCAAGAAAAGGGGGCATACCCAAGGTAAGTAATGGGTAGTTAATTGAAGAAGGAGATGCTGAGAAGTGCCCTGAAAAATGGAAGGGCGGGAGGGTTTCGAATGCGATTGAATGCGCAGACTCACGGACATGAGGTGAGCTGGGAAGAGTCGGCCCAGTGACGTGTAGTACTGCACACTGAACCGACAAAGAGCATGTGTGAGTGGGCTGCTTAAATACCCTCCGGGCTCCTCCCATAAACTCAGGCCACCATACTGGCCTTCTTATTTATGGTCGTTACCCTCTGACCAAGAGAGATGTGGATCACATAAACACGCGACAAGACTTACAACATAAATAGACCTGAAGTGTGCCTTGGTGGTCTGGTCAGTATGCCAAGAAAAGGGGGCACAAGACTTGGATAGGGAAATAGTTTATATTGATTTCTTGTATTTATTGAGCCAGCTTGGTAAAGGCTTGTGCCATTCCTTCATAAGGATTTGGGATGTATGTGGCAAAACAAGGAGACTTCCATCAGCCTGGTATCTTGATTACGTAGTCTGGTACTCCCTGTTGGGAGGCAACTGAGACTGCTCCAATTCGGAAAGAATGTCCAGAGAACTGACTGGGGTTTGAAGCCCAAGTTACTTAGGAGGATTCTGACATGGTTGACACACTGGCTGACACTCAGGGAGCTGGTTTAGAAAGCGTAGCAACAAGCTACCATCAGATTGGCTGGGTAGATGGAGCAGTAGTGGGTCGAGCACCGTCACTGGGCGTCAGGCGTTGTCAGTCTGAAACAGGTTGATGTCAACCCCAGGGGCCTGTTTGTTGCGTTTGCAGACTGTGAGAGTGTAGTGGTTCGAAAGCGAGTCGGGTGGCGTCGGAGCAGTGTGTGACTGCCGGAGCCGCTGACTAAATTCACTAGGTTGTAGGGAACCGTAGAAGGCCTGGTAGATGGCTGTTGGGTGACTAGACTGGGCAGAGCCCTAAACAGGGAACGAGTAAGGATTTTAGACATGTGCCTAAAGAGGGGACTCTTGAAAGGTAGGCGCTTGCCACTGACTACAGGTTGGTGCTTCTGTATGCCCTGTAGGAGGGACTTGACTGCATGGGCTCGAGAATACTGACGGTTTACTGGGGTCCTGCAGGGACAGGAAATGCTGGATGCCATCTAGATATGGCGTGATAGTATTGAGAAATGGTCAGCTGCATGTGGCAATACGATATGAAGGCTAGGATGTGTCCAACGTTGCCTATTGCTGCTCCGGGGCAAGGGGCCAAAAATTTGCGATTAGTGTTCCAAGCAGTGCGATAGGCCTTCAGTGTGTTGCGTGCCAAGGAGTGGTTAATAAGTTGGATTGCGTTGGCGAGATGCGACTTCAGTCCATCGTCAGCAATGTCCATGGTGGGACAGGGATAGTTGTTGGGTCGGCTCCAGGCTCTTGCTGGAAAAAACATCCATTCCAAGGTTGGAATAGGAAAGCGCATCAGCTGCTTTTTGCATTTGCCTGGAAAAGGTCTACATAAGATATTAACTGGTGACGGAGTGACAGCTGCGTGAGCCTGCGCAGGAAGTGATGGGGAGTGACTTAGATCTATCTTAATTGATGATGTCGGCTGTGGCCTGATTGTCTGTGGTGAAGAACAGTGTCTGTCCTGTTCAAGTGTGGTCCCAGACCTGGGCAGCTGCCATGATGGGGTGCAGCACGAGGCGTGATGAAGACTGGGTGAAGCAAAAATTTAAGAGAATTTCTGGGGGCCAAGTTTTGGAGAACCAGTGGCGGCCTAAAAATGGCTGCAAAAGCCTTTGGTGGCTCGGCTGACACTGCCGGGATGAAGATTGAAATGATGTTCTATCAGGTGGGGAAGTTGTCCCACATAGCTAAGTCTGCTACTGATGCTTGGTCTAGTTTGAGAACTTGGACTGGATCTTGCATTGGTGTGAGAAAATCAAGACAATACACAGGTGCTCAACAAGACGATATACGTGCACTCACAGGCCAACGTGCACTCGCTGGTGCTGGATGAAAACCTGAACTAACCGCAGGGAAAAAACTGAGAAAAGATGAGTGGCCCGCGTGCCACTGAAGATGAATGGCCAACTGGGTGCCACTGTGTGTTTGTGTGGCTGATTGTTTGTCACTGAGGTGTGTTTGCAAGTTTAGTTTGTATTCGGGTTTGCACGTAGGTGCGTGCCGCTAAGTGTTTTATACTACTGCAGACAACATTGTGCACTTGCAAGGGTGTCAGTGAGTGTCAGGTTGCTGGGACGATATTGTGTGGTGGCAGGGGCCTTGAGTATGAAGGTTTGATGGTATTGGTGGTTGCAAGGGTCTCAGTCTGGTTTGCTGAGACGATATTGCATGGTTGCAAAGGTGTCGATGATTATGAGGTTTGTTTTGAGATGGTGTGGTTGCACAGGTCTCAACAAGTGAGGGGTTGCTGAGACGATGTTGCGTTTTGCAATGGTCTCAAATGAGCGTCGGCCGCTGAGACAACTTTGTATGGTTGCAAGGGTCTAAATGGGTGTCAGGTTGCTGAGACGATATTGCATTTGCAATGGTCTCAAATGAGTGTCAGGTTGCTAACATGACTTTGTATGGCTGCAAAGGTCTGAACGGGTGTCAGGTTGCTGAGATGAGATTGTGTGGTTGCAAAGGTCTAAAAGGGTGTGAGGTAGCTGAGATGATATTACATTTAGCAAGGGTCTCAAATGAGTGTCAAGTTGCTGAGACAATATTCCCCTTTATTTTAATGTTTTTATGAAAACGACTGTGAATGAAACGCTGGTAAACATGAGTTACCGCATCTGGCAGTGTTTACAAGCTGTTACAGGCATTGGCGTTTCGAATGCGTTTCGAATGCCTCTGAACATCCGTCTGAACCCATTTTTTTTTTTTTTTTACCAACAGCAGTGTACACGAGGCCAAAGATGATTTGTCTGGCTGCAAGGGTCTCAATGAATGCCAGGTTGCTGGGGCGAGACTGTATGGTCACAAAGGTCTTTGACGAGTGGGAGGTTGCTCAAGACAGTATTGCGTGGTTGCAAGGGTCTCAATGAGTATGGCGCTGCTGAGACGGTATTGTGTTTGCAAGGGACTCAACAATGGTGTGAGGCTGCTGAGACGGTATTGCGTGGTTGCAAGAGTCTTGATGAGTGTGGGGCTGCTGAGACGGTATTGTGTTTGCAAGGGTCTGAACTATGGTGTGAGGCTGCTGAGACGGTATTCCGTGGTTGCAAGGGCCGTGATGAGTGTGGGGCTGCTGAGACGGTATTGCGTTTGCAAGGGTCTGAACTATGGTGTAAGGCTGCTGAGACGGTATTGCGTGGTTGCAAGGGTCTTGATGAGTGTGGGGCTGCTGAGACGGTATTGCGTTTGCGAGGGTCTCAACAATGGTGTGAGGCTGCTGAGACGGTATTGCGTGGTTGCAAGGGACTTGATGAGTGTAGGGCTGCTGACATGGTATTGCGTTTGCATGGGTCTCAACAATGGTGTGAGGCTACTGAGATGGTAATGTGTGGTTGCAAGAGTCTTGATGAGTGTAGGGCTGCTGAGACGGTATTGCGTTTGCAAGGATCTCAACAATGGTGTGAGGCTGCTGAGACGATTTTGCATGGTTGCAATGGTCTCAACAGGTGTCAGGTTGCTGGGCCGAGATTGTGTGGTGACAATTTATTTTTTTCTGCTTTTTTTTTTTTTTTTTTTTGCGTTTTGTAAGGGTCATGTGTTGCAAGGGTCTTAACAAGGGTATCAGGCTGCTGAGACAATTTTGCGTGCTTGCAAGAGTCTCCATGAGTGTGGGGCTGCTGAGACGGTATTGCGTTTGCAAGGGTGTCAGGCTGCTGAGACAATTTTCTGTGCTTGCAAGAGTCTCCATGAGTGTGGGGCTGCTGAGACGGTATTGCGTTTGCAAGGGTCTCAACAAGGGTGTCAGGCTGCGAAGACGAATTTTGCGTCGTTGCAACGGTCTCAGCGGGGCTGAGATTGTGTGGTGGCAATTTTTTTTTCTGCACTTTTATATTTCTTTTTGCGTTTTATTTGCGTTTTTTTTTTTTTGGGGTTTTTTTTTTTTTTTGTTTTGTAAGGGTCATGTGTTGCAAGGGTCTTAACAAGGGTGTCAGGCTGCTGAGACGATTTAGTGTGGTTGCAAGAGTCTCAATGAGTGTGGGGCTGCTAAGACGATATTGCGTTTGCAAGGGTCTTAACAAGGGTGTCAGGCTGTGGAGACGAATTTTGCATCGTTGCAATGGTCTCAACAGGTGTCAGGTTGCTGGGCTGAGATTACGTGGTGGCAATAGTTTTTTTTTTTTTTTTTTTTTTTGCGTTTTATATATTTTTTTCCTTTTTGCGTTTTTTTTTTTTTTTTGCATTTTGTAAGGGTCATGTGTTGCAAGGGTCTCAGCAAGGGTATCAGACTGCTGAGATGATTTGCATGGTTGCAAGGTCTCAATCAATAAGAATTGGGTTACTGAGAAAGGATAGAAACACCTGGTTTGTTTGTACCTTAAGCAAGCAGTATAAGGTAGAAGGACAACGCCTGTTTGAATCGTAGGTTCCATAGGGGCCACTAATGAACGATATGGGAGACAACGAATGGTAGCAAATTGATAGAACATAAAGAATGTAATAACAAATCTTACTTGCGACAGTGGGCCATGCGAGTGAGTTTGCGGCGGACTGTGGCTGGAGTGAAACATGTCGGGAACGTGTAGCGTGATGCCGTGCATGGGGCAAAACAACGAGGTTTGGTGTAGAAAATAGAACACGAGAAGTGCGTATCAATGCTTTGTAAGCTCCACTGCGGGAACCAAACATATGGTACAGGTGACACCATGAGTGGCCACGAATTTGACATGACAAACAAGCTAACGAATCCTACCTGGGACAGTGAACGTGCGACTGGGTTTGCTTTGGACTGGAGTGGATGTGCAACGCATCCCAAGAGTGTGGTGTGGCGCCATGCATGACACACAGGCAATAACTTTGGTAAATAAATGAGAGAGAAGAGCCGTGTACAAGCAATTCGTAAGTTCCGCTGTGGGAACTAAAACACACGACATGGGGGAAACAATGAATGACAACGGTAGAAAGTATGCAATGTATCTGATACAAAATGGTTGTAAAATGCATGAAATTAATCCGATACGAATTGATAGTAAGGAGTATTGAACGAATCTGATACAAATTGGTTGTAGAGTGTATGCTACCCCTTGCTTTGAAACCGAACACCTACCAACCACCCATCCCCCCAGGCTAATCAAGTGCAGAGAAGGCACCATGTGAGTCCAATTACCACCTTAATCTGCCAAAGAACCCATACAAACACATGTCAATCTCAAAATGGATTTACAAATGAATCGTATGTTTGGCAGAAGGAAGTTGCAAATGTATTATGCCTGAGCCGAATGATGTTGGAACATAAGCAAAAGTAACTCAGGCAGATTTTTTCCCAAAAGGGATGCAGGATAGGAATTGTAAGATTGCACAAGATACGAAAAGGTTTGAATCCTACCTGCGACAGTAAGCGGGAACCGCCGGCGAAGACCATGAAGGGAGAAGCCGCAAAGCGCTTGCGATTTCGAATGCGATTGAATGCGCAGACTCACGGACATGAGGTGAGCTGGGAAGAGTGTAGTACTGCACACTGAACCAACAAAGAGCATGTGTGAGTGGGCTGCTTAAATACCCTCCGGGCTCCTCCCATAAACTCAGGCCACCATACTGGCCTTCTTATTTATTTTATGCATATTAAAAAATGTGAATATTGGGTTCTTCATGTATCAGTCTTCAAAAATGTATACAAAATAAATAATTGCCTCAGTGTGATGATTTAGGGGGGATTCCCAGTGTTCCATAGGGGGAATACTGTTACGGAAATATGTGAGGCTGCAATGGTGGGCAAAGGTGACGCTGCAATGGTGGGCACAGGTCACGCTGCAATGGTGGGCACAGGTCACACTGCAATGCTGGGCACAGATGAGGCTGCAATGGTGGGCACAGGTCACTCTGCAATGCTGGGCACAGATGAGGCTGCAATGGTGGGCACAGGTCACTCTGCAATGGTGAACACAGGTCACGCTGCAATGGTGGGCACAGGACACGCTGCTATAGTGGGCACAGGTCACACTGCAATGATGTTTATTTTATGCATCTAAAAATATTAGAATATTGGGTTCTTCATGTATCAGTTTTCAAATAGTTACATTAAAAAAATTAGCTTGTGTGATGATTAGTCGTTCCACAGGGGGTATACTGTTACAGACATATGTGTCAATTCGTTGCAACAGACTACTGATTAAACCCAACAACGCATTAAAGCTGTGAGCGAAAAATAACAAATGTGGGGTTTAGTGGACATGATAAAAAAGAAACAATGTCAAACATCATGAATTCAAAGAAGTTTGACTAACCATTTTATGGGCATCCTAGTGTAGTAAAAAAAAAAAAACAAGTCAAATGCCATTTAAAATGACTCGTGGTTGCAATTTCCATCACCTGGGTATTGAAAAAATAAAGAATACAACTCTGCCCCTTCCCCCAGCCCATACCAGACTGTCCGGGATTTGGAGGGGAAACTCACGGCAAAATAAAAAAAAAACAGCATGGGGTCCCCCCAAAATTCATGCCAGACCCTTATCCAAGCATGCAGCCTGGCAGATCAGAAAAGGGGGATGAGCAAGCACCCCTCCCCCTCCTGAACTATATTAGGCCACATGGGGGTAGGTGCTTTCCTAAAGCACCTTGTCCTCATGTTGATGGGGACATGGGCATCTTCCCGACAACCCTGGGCTGTGGTTGTCGGGGTCTGCGGGCGGGGGGGCTTATCGGAATCTGGAAGCCACTTTTAACAAGGGGCCCCCGGATCCCGCCCCCCATGTGAATGAGATGGCAATGGAAAGAAAGTCCGAAAAGAAACAAGGTTCCATTGTCCTGATTGCGACGTCTGACTTTGTCCAGTTCCATGCTTCAAAATGTTTATTGAATTTCTTTGTTTGACAAATTTCATTATTTTTCATTACATTATTGAATACAATTATATTATTGATTATATTATAAGTCATGAGTTTGTATTTCAAATGTATCACATCTGGGATGTCTACTAGAGTCTTGTTTGGTCAGGTTTAAGTAAGTAATTACTAACAATTGCAGGCCTATAATACATATCACCAAATTTCCATGCAAAAAATTGTACCGCTTTTGGTACAAAATTCCAGACATAATCATACCGCCAGGGAGGTTAAGCTTTGATGATAAAACCTAGATGCTGATTGGTTTTTAGGCAGAACTGCACCAGATTTAGCATTTTTAGTAAATCCCCCAAATGTCTCATTCTCCATATTGCTGTAGCCCAGCACCTGTCCATGTTTTAATACATTTTAGTATGTATAGTTTTCAATAGTTTGTTTACATTTCCTGTATTTATCTGAGTATAGCGCGCACCGGCGTATAGCGCGCACCCCAAGTCTAGAAGGGACATTTCAGAAAAAAAAAATGAATTACTTACATTTTGAATGCCCCCTCGTCGGTGTCTTGCCCGGCGTCCATCAGCGGCCTTGTCCGGTCCGGCGTCCGTCTGCGGCCTCGGTGGTGTCCTCCACGCTTCTCCCGCGCTGTCTCTGAGCGCCGCCGCCGATATATACCGAGCGCAGTACACTCGGGTACACTCGGCTAGGCTCGGCATAAAGGCTAGGAGGCGGCACAGGGCGTGACCGCGAGCGGAGTCTAGCCTAGCCGAGTGTACCTGAGTGTACTGCGCTCGGTATATGTCGGCGGCGGCGCTCAGAGACAGCGCAGATCGGCGTATAATGCGTTATACACCGATAAATATGGTATTTAAATGTGGGGGAAACAACTGCGCTAGCTAACAAACAAAAAAGGAGAAACAATATAGCAGCCAGCACACAAACAAAGTCAATGGCAAATGGGGAACAGGAAGTGCAGCGCTGCACTTCCTGTTCCCCAAATACGGTATTAATAAGAGTGTGTGGGTCTATGTGTATGTACAGTATATATGTATGCTTTGAATTCCAAGAATTCAGCTTTTACCACAGGAATAAAGTGAAACAAAATCAGAGACAGGCACAATAGAAGCTTTTCTGGATAAAAAAACCAATAGCAGGAATCTCAAGGTGAGGGGTGGGGAAGGGGGAATGGGGACATAAGCTCTGTACACAGGAAAAAAAAAAACATTGGCTTTCCTGACGGGATTCCTGGCAAGCATGCCTTGCAAAGTCGTGTATACAGACAGCCACTCAAAAGAACCGCCATTCTTTTGAATGGCAAGAACGCGGTGACGTCATCAACTACGATGAGCCGGCGTCTTGTCACATTCGATTCTGTCACCGCCATCTTGCTACACCCCACATTAACTTTGTATGCTACCGCGCATGCGTCGAAGTGTTATCGAATAGGCACGGTTTTTCTACACTCAGGTAAGCATACAGACGGACGGTTTTCTCGGCAGGAAACACTCTGCAGGGAATCCCGACGGGAAAATAGAGAGCAGGGTTCTCTATTTTTCCGTTGGGATTTCCGGGAGTTTTCCTGACGGGAAAACTGCTAGGGAGCATGCACATGGTCGGGACCAGTCGTGTGTACGAGGCTTGAGACAAGAATATAACTTTCAATGCTTTAAATAGTGTACAGGTTCACAGTCCACATAGTAATAACTTCCCCGTTTTCTCAAAAGGGCAAAATGTAGTATACAAAGCACATGAACCCAAAGTAACCATATTTTTGCTGACTATACTAAACTGAAATATTACTATGCTTTGCACATCATTTTTTTTGTGTGATTTTGTCCTTAATAAAGAAATTTAAAGAATAAAGGTGTGCAGTAAAATATGATAATTAATCACATATCAGCATTCTTTTGTCTGCCCACAGGCTGCCAAAAGTTGATTTCTGACTGGTTGTCATGGATACTGCACACCATCACTCTTTCCATCAATTATCTCATGTAAGGAAAGCATTCTAAAACAAAATTTTCTTCTTGTCCTTAGCAAGCAATCACATTATTTCTAGCGTAGATATTACTGTCGTGGCCAAAAAAAACATTGCTTACTAATATTTTTTTTTTTCCCTGTATGAAGCACATACTGTATGTACATATATATCAATAATTCAAGAAGAACAAATGCATCTATGTAAATTAATATTGTTTGTGAATTGCTCAGGTTCTTTTGGGTAGAAAGGATAATTTAGTAGGAAAGTGAAATATGCAGAGTATAAGGACCTTGCAGCCAATCAGATGTTATTATGCTTTCATCTGATCCCCCAAACAAGACCTGAAAGGTAGAAGGGAACCTAAAGGCCGGTTCACATCTATGCAGTGTGCTTTAAAGATGAATTCCAGGTAGAGATATTTTATACTGTTGTACATAGTTACACTGGTCCAGTTGGACCGATGTACAGTGCCTTGAAAAAGTATTCATACCCCTCACATTTTTCCACATTTTGTCATGTTACAACCAAAAACGTAAAATGTATTTTAATGAGATTTTATGTGATAAGCCAACACCAAGTTGTGAAGCGGAAGGAAAATGATAAATGGTTTTTAATATTTTGTAGAACCAATTACAGCTGCAAGTCTTCCTCAGTGAAGCAGAGCGGACTGAAGCCGCCTCCACCTCCTCTCTGTTTACATCCAAAGAGGAGGAGCCAAGGGACACACACCATTGTGTGTATCCGTCCGTTTTCTGAGGTCTGTACACTCTATTATATGTAATGTATATTGACATGTGCGGGGGGTGCTATGGGAGGGCAGAGGGGGTGTCTATACCAAGGAAGGTTCTGCACTGATGGGGGGTGTCTATACTGAGGGGGGTCTGCACTGAGGGAGTGTGTCTATACTGAGGGGGTCTGTACTGCGGTTGTGTCTATACTGGGGGTCTGCACTGATGGGGGTGTCTATTCTGAGGGGAGTCTGCACTGAGGGGAGTGTCTATACTGAGGGGGGGTGTCTATACTAAGGGGGGTCTGCACTGAGGAGGGGTGTCTATACTGAGGGGGTATCTGCACTGAGGGGGGTGTCTATATTGAGGGGGTGTCTATACTGAGGTGGAGTCTGCACTGAGGGGGGTGTCTATACTGAGGGGGGTCTGCACTGAGGGGGTTGATCTATACTGCGAGAGGGGATCTGTTGTTAGTGGAAGTGATCTGTACTGAGGGAGGACTATAGTTAGTGGATGGGGGTGACACCATTTTTTTCCGCACCGGGTGACACCAACCTAATGACGCCACTGATCTGTCTTCACATCAACTATGACTAGCTTTCCTGTCCCTGCTGAAAAAAAGCATCTCCACAACATGATGCCGCCACCACTATGTTTCACAGTGGTAATGGTGTGTTCAGGGTGATGTGCAGTGTTAGTTTTCCACCACACATAGCGTTTTGCTTTTAGGCCAAAAAGTTCCATTTTGTTCTCATCTGACCAGAGCATCTTCATCCACATGTTTTCTGTGTCCTCCACATGGCTTCTCACAAACTGAAAACTGGACTTTATATGGCTTTCTTTCAACAATCTTCCATAAAGTCCAGATTTGTAGAGTGCGGGACTAATAGTTGTGCTGTGGACAGATTCTCCCACCTGAGCTGTGGATCTCTGCAGCTCCTCTAGAGTTACCATGTGCCTTTTGGCTGATTCTCTGATTAATGCTCTCCTTGCCCGGCCTGTCAGTTTAGGTGGCCATGTCTTGGTAGGTTTGCAGTTGTGCCATACTTTTTTTCATTTTAGAATGATGGATTCAACAGAGCTCCGTGAGATGTTCAAAGCTTTGGATATTTTTTTTATAACCTAACCCTGCTTTAAACTTCACAACTTTATCCCTGACCTGTCTGGTATGTTCCTTGGCCTTCATGATGCTTTTTGTTCACTAAGGTTCTCTAACAAACCTTGGAGGTCTTCACAGAACAGCTGTATACTGAGATCAAATTACACACAGGTGCTCCCTGTATGTACACTAGCCTCCCTGTATATACACTAGCCTCTCTGTATACAGCAGCCTCTCTGTATACACTAGCCTCTATGTATACCCAGCTTCTCTGTATACCCAGCCTCTCTGTATATACACTAGCCTCCCTTTATATACACTAGCCTCTCTGTATACTGCAGCCTCTCTGTATACACTAGCCTCTCTGTATACCCAGCGTATATGTGTACCTAGCCTCTCTGTATATACACTAGCCTCTCTGTATATACAATAGCATCTCTGTATTCTGCAGCCTCTCTGTATACACTAGCCTCTCTATATACCCAGCTTCTCTGTATACCTAGCCTCTCTGTATATAGGCTAGCCTCTCTGTATACTGCAGCCTATCTGTATACACTAGCCTTTCTGTATACCGAGCTTCTCTGTATACCGAGCCTCTCTGTATACACAGCCTCTCTGTATACACAGCCTCTCTGTATACACTAGCCTCTCTGTATACACTAGCCTCTCTGTATACCCAGCCTCTCTGTATACACTAGCCTCTCTGTATACCTAGCCTCTCTGTATACAATAGCCTCTCTGTATACCCAGCCTCTCTGTATACATTAGCCTCTCTGTATACCCAGGCTCTCTGTATACACTAGCCTCTCTGTATACCTACCCTCTCGGTATACACTAGCCTCTCTGTATACCCAGGCTCTCTGTATACACTAGCCTCTCTGTATACACTAGCCTCTCTGTATACCTAGCCTTTCTGTATACACTAGCCTCTCTATATATCCAGCCTCTCTGTATACCCAGCCTCTTTGTATACACTAGCCTCTCTGTATAGACTAGCACCTCTGTATACCCAGCCTCTCTGTATACACTAGCCTCTCTGTATACCCAGTCTCTCTGTATACACTAGCCTCTCCGTATACCTAGCCTCTCTGTATACACTAGCGGGGGTCATACACAAGACATGAAACAAGACCAGATCCGTGGACAAGCCAAGGTCAGAGCCAGGAGAGATACAAGAGTTATCCAAGGGCAAGCTAGGTTGGTAATGGGTAGTCCAGAAGCATAAGTAAAACAGGGAAACAGGAAGCAAGAAGCTGAAGGCCAGTCAGCAATATCCACGTGCAACAGTCACTCTTTTAAAGGTCAGAGTCCGCCAGAATTTGTTGCGCATTGTGTTCGCTGGGGTGCATGTCATGGTGCAACATGACTCCAATATGTGTGTGCATGTTTTTGCACAAATGGTTTTGCAAATATTGAAGTTGCTCTTCTCCGGCTACTCTGTTGACACCTACCCTATGCTGAGAAATACCAGCAGATACTTATCCGTCATGCCATAATATCATGGAGGCATGTGATTGGCCGCCAATTTATTCTACAGCAGGACAAATCTCCAAACAAACAGCCAATGTCATTAAGAACTATCTTTGGCATAAAGAAGAACAATGAGTCCTAGAAGTGATGGTTTGGCCTCCACAGAGCTCTGATCTCAACATCATCAAATCTGTCTGGGATTACATGAAGCAACAGAAAGATCTGAGGTTAGTTCTCCAAAATGTGTGAAACTACCTACCTGCTGAGTTTCCTCAAAAGCTGTGTGCAAGTGTACCTAGAAGAATTGTTGGTTTGAAGCCAAAGGGTGGTCACACCAAATATTGATTTCATGTGGGTTTTTATTCTGTAAGCTCCCTTTGCATTTTTTAATTGCTAAAAATAAACAATTAAAACATAGATTTTTAACTAATTTTACTTTACAGCAATTTTTCACATTTATTAACCCCACCTCCATTCCCACCCCACTGGCTGTGATTGACAGCAGTGGGAGACAATGGCTCCTGTTGTTTGTCTCTAAGCCAATGAGGAGTGAGAGAGCCGAGCGGCTTCTGCTCTCATGCACATCGATGGGTCAAGATCAGGTAAGAATGCATGAAGCTAAAAAAACCTTCAACATTTACAACCATTTTATACCCAACTTGGTACATCCAATATGCACAAAAGACACCCCAGTTTAGCAATCTCTCCCAGTATGGTCTGCTGATTTCATCACACAGGGTGCTGTAGTCTACAAATATATTATTTGCCAAGCTCAGGATGATAGAAATTAAAATAAACATGCACATTATTATAAGCTATAATTTTACTCTATAATTATAGTTTAGATATAAATCTAATCATCTCTGTTCAGCTATGCTTGGCTTAAGATAACTGCTTCCATAAACCCTGATGCTGAATCAACTCGTATTTAGCCTTCAGCTCTAGTCTCCTTGCCATCTCTGCTTTATTATAGACAATATAGAGGCAAAGTCACGCTGTAAGCATCAGTTTGTAGGTTTTAGAATGGCAGATGTACACTCGAATGGGACAGTAGCAATGACAATGGTAAGAATGTATTTCTTAACCGCTTCAGCCCCGGACTATTTTGGTGGTCAAAGACCAGGCCACTTTCTGCGTTTCGGCACTGCGTCGCTTTAACTGACAATTGTGTGGCCGTGTCACGTGGCTCCCAAACAAAATTGACGTCCCTTTTTTCCGACAAAAAGAGCTTTCTTTTGGTGGTATTTGATCACCTCTGCGATTTTTATTTTTTGCGCTATAAACAAAAAACGAGCAACAATTTTGCTATAATAAATATCCCCCAAAAAATATATAAAAAAATGTTTTTTCCACAGTTTAGGCTGATACGTATTCTTCTACATATTTTTGGCAAAAATAATTCACAATAAGCGTTTATTAATTGGTTTGCGCAAAAGTTATGGTGTCTACAAATTAGGGGACTGTTTTATGGCATTTTTATTAATATTTTTTTTTTTTTACTAGTTATGGCGGCGATCAGCGAATTTTATCGTGACTGCGACATTTTGGCGGACACTTTTGACACCATTTTGGGACCAGTGCTATAAAAATACACTGATTACTGTAAAAATTACACTGGCAGTGAAGGGGTTAACCACTAGGTGGCGCTGCAGGGGTTAAGTGTGATTCTTACTGTTAGGGGGCGTGGCTACATGTGACACGTCACTGATGACCGTTCCCGATCATGGGACAGTGTCACTAGGCAGAATAGGGGAATGTCTTGTTTACAAAGGCATTCCCCTGTTCTGCCCTTGCCGACCTCAATTATGGGCCCCCCGGGAACATCGAGTTCTCGGGACCCTAGGCCGCACTCGCGAGGCAGGCGGCGGGCACGTGCGCATGTCCGCTGAGCGGCAGGTTTAAAGGGACGTACCTGTACGCCAATCTGCCTGCCCGTGCCATGTTGTCGACGTACATAGTCATGTGGCGGTCAGCAAGTGGTTAAAGCTGAACTCTACCCATAACAACTTGATTAAAAAAAAAAAAATCAGAAGAAAGATCTATAAACACTAAGAAAAGAAACAGATGTGTCACCCTTAAAAATAAAATGCTAATGTTCTGAGTTAAAGTGATTGTAAATTATCACCTTGTAAAACAACCCATTCAGTTTAAAATAGAAATGAAACGCAAAACATTTTGTATAGATATAAAATACATTATAAATACTGTTTTTCCCTTCTTTACAAGTGATCACATTCCCTCTGTTCTCAGCTGCATAATATAAGAGCTGGGAAAAGGAGAAGCAGCAGCACACTGAGCTTCCCAGTGAATGGCTGTGCAGGGGGGGGGGTGTCAGGACAAGTCTGACGATTGAAGGAGAGCACAATAGGTTCCCGGCATAGCTAGAGAACTGATCACGCTGTGCTCTCATGCTTAGTCTGGTTTAGTTTTGTATTTTTTAGGAAAGCAGAGGGACTGGCAGGAACACCAGGGATTTCACACAAAGGTAGCAATACAAAAAGAACAGGAGACTTTTTCACAAGTACATGGTACAGCAGGCAACTATTAGGAATATGAAGTGTTTGGGTAACAAACACACTTTAACCACTTGAGAGCCACGCTATAGACGAAAGACATCCACAGCGCGGCTCTCAAGTGCATTACCCGCGCGCGCCGCTGGGGGCACGCAGCAGGTAAACACTGTGCCCGACGCATCGCTGAGAAGCCGATGCGTGTGCCTGGAGGCCGCGATGTCCGCCGGGTACACGCGATCGGCGGTGACAGCAAGGACGTGGAGCTCTGTGTGTAAACACAGAGCTCCACGTCCTGTCAGGGAGAGAGGAGACCGATCTGTGTCTCTTGTACATAGGGACAAAGCATCGGTCACCTCCCCCAGTCAGTCCCCTCCCCCCACACAGTTAGAACACACCCAGAGAATACATTTAACCCCTTCCTCACCCTCTAGTGTTAACCCCTTCACTGCCATTCACATGTATACAGTAATTAGTGCATTTTTATAGCACTGATCGCTGTATAAATGTGAATGGTCCCAAAATTGTGTCAAAAGTGTCCGATATGTTCGTCGCAATATCGCAGGCCTGACAAAAAATAAATAAAAAAAATTGCAGTAGGCCGGCATTACTAGTAAAAAATATAAAAAAATGTAATAAATCATAAATCTATCCCCTATCTTGTAGGCGCTATAACTTTTGCGCAAACCAATCAATATACGCTTATTGCGATTTTTTTTAACAAAAATATGTAGAAGAATACGTATCGGCCTAAACCGAGGACATTTTTTTTTATTATTTTTTTAAATTGGTATATTAAAATAACAAAAAGTAAAAAATATTGTGTTTTTTTTTTCAAAATTGTCTGTCTTTTTTTGTTTATAGCGCAAAAAATAAAAATTGCAGGGATGATCAAATACCACCAAAAGAAAGCTCTATTTGTGGGAAAAAAAATGATAAAAATATAATTTGGGTACAGTGTTGTATGACCGCGCAATTGTCATTCAAAAAGCGTCAGCGCTGAAAGCTGAAAATTGGTCTGGGCACGAAGGGGGTTTAAGTGCCCAGTAATGAAGTGGTTAAGCTGAACTCCCAGCAGATATAAAACACACAAATAAATTCACCTCTGTAATTTTTAATACACTCACAAATGTTTTTTTTTTTGGCCTGGGCCTGGAGGAAGGGTGGTGAATGTGCCTTGTAATAGCTGGGGATGAAACACAGGCGCCACTCTAAGTGCAATAAATCAAGAAATTTGGTTATATACAAATTCCATATATACACAAGGTACTCACAAAAGTATGATCAAAACAGGCATATTGGCATGCATTGCTGAACGTCCGTGAGGTAAGTGCATCCGTAGGCTGATGGCTGCGGTGTCTGTGAGAAGGCTGCGCCGGTGTTTGCTGACACTACCTGTCCCTGGAGCGCACGCAGAGAGCCAGGGGATGTTGTCACTTCCAGATGGGAAATAGGCGACGCGTTTGCGGAGCATGCGCTCCTTCTTCAGGCCTAATAGAGGCTGTGGTGGGTCAGGGCTTTTAAGCCTGGAGGACTGTGTTGTTGGGTCCTAACGGCACCCAGCTGTATTAGATTTGATTAGTGTCCGTCACTCGCAGCATTATGAATAATGTGACTGTTTTACCATACATTAAATTACAAATAAAAATGAGCGCTGAATATGAATTAAAAAAGTAAACATTTGATATTAATTAAAAAATTAATGAACATTTGATATGCATAATAAATAGAAATTTAAAATACATGCTGTTGGAAACATCTGCAATATATCACAGCAACAAAAAGACACACCTGACAGCCATGATGTTTAATGAACATGAACTTTAATGGCATCTTAGTCTTAGTCCATAGGGTTAAATATTGAGTTGGCCCGCCCTTTGCAGCTATAACAGCTTCAACTCTAGATGAACTCTGGATAAAAAGGCCTGGCTCGCAGTCTCCGCTCTAATTAATCCCAAAGGTGTTCTATCGGGTTGAGGTTGGGATTCAGTGCAGGCCAGTCATGTTCCTTCACCCAAACTCACTCTTCCATGACTTTATGGATCTTGCTTTGTGCACTGGTCCAAATCTTTTGGTGGAGGGGAGATTGGAAGTGAAGGGGAGGAGTTGGGCTTGGCTCCTTAGTTCCAGTGAAGGAAACCCATAAGGCATCATCATACCAAGACATTATGGGCAATTTCATGCTGCCAACTTTGTGGGAACAGTTTGGGGATGGCCCCTTAATGTTCCAACATGACTGCACACCAGTGCACAAACAAGATCCATAAAGACATGAATGAGCGAGTTTGGGGTAGAGGATCTTGACTGGCCTGGACAGAGTCCTGGCCTAAATCCGATAGAACACCTTTGGGATGAATTAAAGTGGAGACTGTGAGCCAGGCCTTCTCGTCCAACATCAGTGCCTAACCTCACAAATACACTTCTGGAAGAATGGTCAAACATTCCCATAGACACACTCCTAAACCTTGTGGACAGCCTTCCCAGAAGAGTCAAAGTTTTTATAGCTGCAAAAGGTGGGCCAACTCAATATTAAACCCTACGGAGTAAGACTGGGATGCCATTAACCTCCTTAACCGTATTCCCGAGTCTGGCTCGGGGTAAGATTTCAATACCAAAAGCGGTATCCCCGAGCCAGACTCGTGGGCGCCTCGCAGCATCCACAGGCACAAGTTACTTACCTTGTCCCTGGATCCTGTGATGCATCTCCGCTGTGTGAGTGAGCAGCGTCCTCGCTCGATTCACACAGTGCCTGTGTGCCGCCGATCTCCGTTCCCTGCGACGTTACGACACACGGGGCGGAGAACGGCGCCAAATTCAAAAAATTAAACAAACACATTACATACAGTATACTGTAATCTTACATATTACAGTACTGTATGTAAAAAATACACACCCCCCTTGTCCCTAGTGGTCTGCCCAGTGTCCTGCATGTACTTTTGTATAATAAAAACGTTTCTTTCTCCCTGCAAACTGTAGATTGTCCATAGCAACCAAAAGTGTCCCTTTATGTCAAAAGTGGTTTTAGAGCAGCTAGAAAACAGCGATAATAAATTATAATCACTTGCAGAATTGAGCGATAGTGATTTGTGGGGAAATTCGTCATAAAAAAATAAAAGTAATGACAGCGACAATTCTGCAACTGAGCAAATTTCAGTGTTTTTGATTTGATTACATTATTGAATAATTCTTATTATAATTATATTATTATTTGTTATAATTATTTATTATATTATAATTTATGATTTTGTGTTTCAAACTGTATCATACCCGGGATGCCTACTAGACTCTTGTTTGGATTTAAGTGAGTTATTCCTAAGAATTACAGGCCTACAATGTAAAACGCCAAATTTCCTTGCAAAGTAATTGTACTGCTTTTGGTACATAATTCCAGACATAATCATACCGCCAGGGAGGTTAAAGTTCATGCGTGTCTAAAGGTAGGTGTTCCAATACTTTTGGTATTATAATGTATTTGACCAGAAGAATGCATTTCCCCTTAGGTGAGGTCCATATTAGGAGCACCATAATTATGCTCAGAATCTTTGCTTGTAGATATATGCAATAATGTTACCATGTAAACAAAAATCTACATGGTAGCAGAAGAGGAATAAATCATACGTCCCTTCCTAATACACCTTCCACATCGATCAGATTTTGAAGAGAGTTATGTGACGGGTATATCAAATTGTGTGTACACTGAATATGTCATGAAGAAATCTAAGAGCAGATTTTGGAGATTGATGGGCAGCCTTTGTACATAGGTGAACAACGCTACAGGATTTACCTGGCAATCCTAAATATAAATAAAAATTGCTGAAATATATGGCCAGAGGTTTTACATCTTTTAGCTTAAGCTAAATAAAGAGGTTTTATATGTGTTGAGCGGTGGTAGAGCAACATAGTTATAAACTCAGGAATTCACCAGAAAACAGTTCTTTAGTCTAGGTTCACACCTATGCTTTTTTACTAGTCAATTTAACATGGTTTCCTATGGTACATGTTCAAATGTATAAATTTTTCAGCCAGTGCGTTTTTGGAAATTTATTACTGATGTTTGGGAGCATTCTAATTGGTTGGCGCTGACCAATCATATCCCGCGTAGCCCATCCTGTCAGAAGGGAAGAAGTAGAGAGAATGCTGAGGCGATTTCTAATCCCCGATCTTGTGAGGTGGCTATAGCATGGCTGAGAACGGGAAATCGCCATGCTCCAGGTCAGCGGGACGGGGGGGGGGGGTGTGAGGAGGGGGTCCTGTGTAAGTTCACCTTACAGATTTTTCTGTAAAGGTGAACTTACAACTTAAGGACTCAGTGGCTGGCTTCCCGGTCCGCTCCTTAACAACGAGCTATACAGAGTTTGAAAAAAAGCATGCAAAACTGCTTGTTCAAAAATGCAAAACACACCTAAGAACTGCATCAACCGTAATCTCATAAAAGTGAACCTGGTGTTAAGGGCCTATAGTGAGGAGTGATATAAGATAGATTCCTGTTTTCATGAGGTGATGGAAAACCGTTCTGAGGACAGATTTTTAAAACAGAGACTTCCATCCATCTGTTCTCAGTTTACTTTAAGGACTGGTTCACACCCCTTGATTGCCCCTTAATGTTAACCTCTTCTCAGACAGTGTACAGTATTATATCCGATTTGGTGTCACTATTGATGTCAGTGTCAGTTAGTCTGTTAGAGCCAGATTATCCGCCACACTATCACAGTCACTGATCACAGACATTACCAGCAGAGCATCATAGCCGTGTACATTCCAGTATATATACCACTGTTTGTAAATGCTATAACTTTCACACAAACCAATAAATATTGGGATTTTTTTTTTTTTTTTTACCAAAGACATAAAACAAAATAAAATTTGACATATTCTGTATGTTTGAAGACATCAGATTTTTTTTTTATTGGATATGTTTTATAACAGAAAGTATAAAATTTAGGGTTTTTTGAAAATTTCCTGTCTTTTTTCGTTTATATAACAAAAAAAGAAATAAACCCAGTAGAGATCAAATGAAAGCTCTTTTTGTGTGAAAAAATATGGTATACATTTTATTTGCGTACAGGTTTGCACAATCGAGCAATCACAAGTAGTGCAATGCTGAATAGCAAAAAATGCTCTGGTTTTGAAGAGGGCAAAACCTTCTGGGGATCAAGTGGTTAAAAAAAATAGTAAACTGTTATTGGGATTTTGGGGGGGACCTCAGGCCATTTTATTGTTTATTATTTTTGGTGTGGGTTCCCCCTTAAAATCCATACCAGGCCAGCAGTGCTCCTTTCTTTATATTCTGCTGGGAATCCGTACCAGACTCTTATCCAAGCATGCAAGAAAGAGGGAAGGGGGGGGGTGGACATGCGAGCGCCCCCCCCCCCCATCCCTAACCATACCAGGCCTCATGCCCGGAAAATGGGAGAGTGCTTTGTTGCCCTCTTGTTGATGAGGACAAGGGCCTTTTCCCCACAACCCTAGCCTGGTGGATGTGGGGGTGCGGGTGGTGACTTATCAGAATCTGAAAGCTCCCTTTAACAAGACCCCAGCGCTCTCCCTGTGCATAGTATCCCTACTCATTTCCCCCAAAAAAGTAAATATAAAAACACAAACACAGTATTTGCCATGTCCTTCATTAAGGACACAACCCCGCTCCCCACCGGGCCAGTGTTCTGTGGAAGAGGCCCTTGTCCTCATCAACATGGTGACAAGGTGCTTTGGGGGAGCCCCCCTCCTCAAAAACACCCACCATGTTGAGGACATGTTGCCTAGTATGGTTCAGGAGGGGGCACTGACTTGTCTCTCCCCTTTCCTGGCCTGCCAGGCTGCATGCTCGGATGAGGGTCTGCTATGGATTTTAGTGGGCATTCCGCACCATTTTTTTTACTTTTGGAGTGAGTTTCCTCCCAAAATCAATACTGGACCCGAAGGACCTAGTATGAATTGGGGGACCCCCCATGCTGTTTTTTTTATAGCACTTCTTTTGTTTACATTGTGCTGTCAGTGGGCAGTGGGGAATCCCGCTGACAGCAGATAAGTCATGGTTGTTAAGGACAAAGCGGCCCCCCTACACTTTAACATTTAGCTATTGACAATGAATTTGAAACATTATCGATTGAATTAAAAAAAGTGACGTCATCTGAATGATAACTCTCTAATTTGTTTCCATTAATTTCTATCTACATTCGGAAATTCGCATACATCCCAATTTCTGAGAAAAAAAGGAGGGTCTGAAGGAGGGTACGAGTTGACGTCACCACGCTGTCTTTCTAGGAGGACAGGAGTTTGTTGCGAGCTGGCCTACTCTGTTTTTATACGCGATTTTAAACATACAAAATGTAAGTGCAATACTTTTTTTCTATAATAAATAAAGTTAGACAGTATCATACTATGGTCAGTCTCTATTTTTGGGTCCTTTGCTGAAAGAGATGAAAACAGACTTTACAGTGGTGTCAGCGTGTGAGAAATCGTTGCAGCCATCTATCCAGTGTTATTTATCCCAAAGATCTTATGTGCAATTAAAGTCCTTGGCGGGGCTATAACCACATGCCTGGTTTTGCTTGCTATCTGGTAAGCAAACTTTTACTATGGTGGCGGGGCACTTCTTGGAGTGGATCACTGTGGTGTCAATACCATGAGGATTTATCCCACCATCTTCAAATACTGACACATATCATCATGTTTTTCAATCAATTATACTGATTCATTATTTGGGACTATTCTAGCGCGACTTCTCTTAACTATTAAGACATACATACTTTCTGTTATAGAATGAGATAAACTTCTTAGCTTTCCTGTTCTTTATGACTAATGATAATGGAAATGGCATGAGTATACATGTATTATTACTAGAGTTGAGCAAACCCGAACTGTAAAGTTCGGGTTCGGTACGGACTTTAGGTTTTTCCCGAACCCGGACCCGAACCCGAATAATTGGAAAAAGTTTGGGTCCGGGTTCGGAGTTCGGGAAAAAAAAAAATGCGCGGATAGTTGCCAAATGTACATTCAAATAATATACATAATAGACAAAAAAAAATGTAAACCCCCTTTGGCACTAGAGCAATTGTTTCATTGTTTGCACACGTTAAAGATCTGCAGTAAAATTACATAAACCCCCAGAAATAGTATACATTTTCTGAAAGCAGGAACCTTGTAAAATAAAAAGATAACAGTTGAAATGTTTTTTATGTTGCATGATATTTGCACAACTGTTTATCAAATGCATGTTTTCAGAAAAAAATATATTAAAATGAATGTTAATGCATACGAACACAATATTATACCACATTTTTTGGGGGACAGAGTGCGCCCCCCCCTCTCCTGAACCGCACCAGGCCACATGCCCTCAACATGGGGAGGATGTCCCCATGTTGATGGGGACAAGGGTCTCATCCCCACAACCCTTGCCCGGTGGTTGTGGGGGTATGCGGGCGGGAGGCTTATCAGAATCTGGAAGACCCCTTTAACAAAGGGGACCCCCAGATCCTGACCCCCCCTGTGTGAAATGACTGTACCCCTACCATTTCACGAAGAAAGTGAAAATAGTAGTTGTCTGAAAAAAAAACACACACACCGTTGAGCAAAATACTTTATTAATTAAACCAAATAAAAATCCAGCGGTGAAAATAGACGATCCATGCTGCTCCCTGATCCATCGTTGTCTTGTATCCAGCGGCGAGTTAGTTCTCCATCGACGGGTTCTCCATCGACAATACTCTTATATCAAGACATTGCTTGTATATCAAGGCAAAATTTATTAAAACATTTTGCTTGTCTTGCAAAACGCTCTCAAACCAAGTTTCTCTCAAACCAGGGTTTTACTGTACATAATTCTACATATGTTCCCTTTAGGGATAGAAGAGATACAAAGACAAACTGACTGGTTTCTGGTATTCATATGGTATCACTTGTGAAGTGCAAGCAAGTTGGATGCTTACTAAGTAATGCTTGCTCTCCCTCCTCAAGTGTAGAAAATTGGAATGTTTCATTGCAGTAGGGATCTATCATCTAAGATAGTGTATTGTTCTGATCTGAGTCATTGGTGTGTTTCTTCCTCTGTGGTCCCCACCAGAGGGTGCCTGCCCCATTCCTTACGATACAGTACCTTTTTTTAATGAAGTGAGTAAACATTAAAATGTAAATAAATATAATATAATATAATATAAATATATACGAATATGAGAAATGATGTTGTACTTGTATATTATAACAGATTATGCCTGTTTCTGAAGAAACTAATTGCAAAACGCGTCAAACAAAGATACCACTCCTGTACTGTACTATGTGAAACTGCATCCATGTGGGAATAAGTTCTATTTCTAAATCCCAAAGGGTATATACACGTGATAGCAATTATTGAAAGTTATCATATGGTGTAATAAATACGTGATAGTAGACAGGCTACTAGGGATAATGTCAGACCTCATTAAAAAGGGGACCCGGGTGATGAGGTTAATGGAGGACTGAGCTACAAGGGTGTGTCCCTAATAGGGTTGAGCAGAATATGCCATATTCGATTTCGCGATATATCTCGAATATATATTCGAATATTCGAGATATATTCGCTAAATTCGAATATTCGTGATATTTTATCGAAATTAATTGAATGCGATTTTTCGCTATTGCGAATGCGAAAATAATTGCGATTTTTTTAATAACTGCGGTAGGAGCGCTCTGATTGGCTTAGAATATTCGTGATATTTTATCGAAATATCGCAACATGCGAATGCGATATTTATTGCGCAATTTCGAGATATGCTGGAGGAGCGCTCTGATTGGCTCAGAATATTCGTGATATTTTATCGAAATATCGCAACATGCGAATGCGATATTTATTGCGCAATTTCGAGATATGCTGGAGGAGCGCTCTGATTGGCTCAGAATATTCGTGATATTTTATCTAAATATCGCAACATGCGAATGCGATATTTATTGCGCAATTTCGAGATATGCTGGAGGAGCGCTCTGATTGGCTCAGAATATTCCTGATATTTTATCGAAATATCGCAACATGCGAATGCGATATTTATTGCGCAATTTCGAGATATGCTGGAGGAGCGCTCTGATTGGCTCAGAATATTCCTGATATTTTATCGAAATATCGCAACATGCGAATGCGAAATTTATTGCAGATATTTCGAAAACTGCTGTAGCAGCACTCTGAAATCGAATATGTATGATATTTTAACCAAAATACATATTGCGATTGCGATTTTTCGATCGCGCATGCGCAATTGCGCGAACAACACGCGACCATTTCCTGGAGCCTTGCCAGTTTCCCAATATTACAGCAACATGGTGGGAAGCAATTTCACAAAGTCTGAGGAAAAGTTGCTGATTTGTGTAAGTATTTTGACCACTGTTATTTCATCATCTTCAACTGCATTTAAGTCTAGTTTAAAAGTTAGTATATATGATCAGATATTAGTATTTAACCAAAAATGTGTCTCCTGCTTTTACAAAACTACAAGTCCCAGCATGCCTGGACAGCTGCAGACACCCTGGTTGGCAAATGTGTATTTAGGCACTTTTCCTTGTTATTTAGCATAATGAATTTAAAATTTTTTTGGACATAGGACGTATGCGAACGTCCTGACTTCAGTGTCCTCAAGGCCCAAGGACGTTCGAATACATATTGCCCTTTAGATGTTGCAGAACTACAACTTCCAGCATGCCTGGGAATGCTGGCACTTCTAGTATTGTAAGTTCTGCAGGCCCACATTTTTCAGGCCTTTATGCACGGGTCTCTAAACTGTGGCACCCTAGATGCAGCAAAAGTAAAATTCTTAGCATGCACTGAAAGACCGTGGCTGATGGGAGTAGTAGTTTTGCAACAGCTGGAGGTGGACTGGTCTTGAAACCCAGAGTTAGGTAACAAACCCGTAGTGTTTTGCAACCATTCTGCCTCCAGCTGGTTATTTTCTGTTGAAAAGCCTGTGGCGTGCAAAACACAACCCAAAAACTCCACCCGGTGCAAGGAAAAATTTGCACACACCTAAAGAGTGACATCACAAAAAACTGCGACGGTTGCATACGTCAGTGGTCCTCCGAAAAGGTCCCGTCTCTGACCCCCCGGGGCGTTAGGCTCCTAGGCTCCTGACAGGGAAAAGAGTTACTGTGGTCCATACAGCCGAAGCCATATGGACCCATCTCGGTCCAAGCAGCGCAATCAACACGCGAACAACACGCGACCATTTCCTGGAGCCTTGCCAGTTTCCAACTTATGATCGCAGCGCAATCACACAGCAACATGGTTGGAAGCAATTTCACTAAGTCTGAGGAAAAGTTGCTGATTTGTGTAAGTATTTTGACCACTGTTATTTCATCATCTTCAACTGCATTTAAGTCTAGTTTAAAAGTTAGTATATATGATCAGATATTAGTATTTAACCAAAAATGTGTCTCCTGCTTTTACAAAACTACAAGTCCCAGCCCAGCCCAGCATTTAAGTCTAGTTTAAAAGTTAGTATATATGATCATATATTAGTATTTCACAAAAAATGTGTCTCCTGCTTTTACAAAACTACAAGTCCCAGCATGCCTGGACAGCTGCAGACACCCTGGTTGGCAAATGTGTATTTAGGCACTTTTCCTTGTTATTTAGCATAATGAATTTAAAATTTTTTTGGACATAGGACGTATGCGAACGTCCTGACTTCAGTGTCCTCAAGGCCCAAGGACGTTCGAATACATATTGCCCTTTAGATGTTGCAGAACTACAACTTCCAGCATGCCTGGGAATGCTGGCACTTCTAGTATTGTAAGTTCTGCAGGCCCCCATTTTTCAGGCCTTTATGCACGGGTCTCTAAACTGTGGCACCCTAAATGCAGCAAAAGTAAAATTCTTAGCATGCACTGACAGACCGTGGCTGATGGGAGTAGTAGTTTTGCAACAGCTGGAGGTGGACTGGTCTTGAAACCCAGAGTTAAGTAACAAACACGTAGTGTTTTGCAACCATTCTGCCTCCAGCTGTTTTTTTTCCTGTTGAAAAGCCTGTGGCGTGCAAAACACAACCCAAAAACTCCACCCGGATGCAGTGAAAAATGTGCACACACCTAAAGAGTGACATCACAAAAAACTGCGACTGGTACATACGTCAGTGGTCCTCCGAAAAAGGTCCCGTCTCTGACCCCCCGGGGCGTTAGGCTCCTGACAGGGAAAAGAGTTAGCAACGCATATCTCCCCTATACGTGTATCCTGTGTTGTTAATAATATATTCATAATTATGCAAATGATAATGGCTGCTATATTTATGCAAAAAAGGTGGCGACCGAAATGGCAGGATATAAAATCTTTCATGTTACCCCTGTCATTGATTAATAAGGCGAGAATGCTTCCAATTGTTGAATAGCATACATTTACGTCATATATCCATAAGGCTGTCAACAGAAGTATTACAATATACTTTGTTCTTCATCTTGCAGAAGTTCCTGGAAACAGGATACGATGAGCTGCGGAGGCAGCCACAGAAAAGGGCTGTGGTCAGCGCCCTAATCGCTGACTTTGGCGGCCAACATGACCACAAGGCCATTGTTAAGAAGTGGTCTGACCTGAAGAGGCGCCAAATGGGTAATGTCAGACGTCTTCGGGCTAAATATCATCCAGGTAAGTTATTGTTGACAGTTATGTTTTTTTTTAAAAAAGTGTATTTTGTGCGTGAACTCGAAAGAGAGAGGAGCCGGCCTGCAGGAGTTGGGAGGCCTCCCCCAGAGGCAATCTGCCACCTTTCTCCATGCCCCGGTTGGCAATGGCGGGTGTGAGGGGGTCCTCCCAACCCAACCTCGCATAGCACACCCACCAGTGGCGGGGCTGAGACCACCAAACTCAATTCACAGGTAGCCGAGAGCGGGATCCGAACCCCTAGCTGCAGAGGTGAATCAGTTGTCAGTGCAGTGGCAATCGCGTGGAGCCACCGCAGCTCCTTTGGTGACAGTTATGTAAGGTCATATGTAATTCATGTAAGGTCAGATGTTGTTAACCAAGATGCCATGTTGTGCTAACATATATCACCACCGGCCAAGGTATTCATAGTACTGTTGAAAAAAGACATGGGGCAGCAGACAGGAACACAGAAGTTATGTGGGAACATAATTTTCCCATTGCTTTGCATGGGACTTTAAAGAAAAACCCCGACCATGGCAAGTGGGGGTGGGTAAGGTTTAAACCACCTATCCTATGTTTGTGGCTGACATATAAGTAACCTGTGTGCCAAGTTTCATATAAATATCTTTAGCCGTTTGTACGTGATGCTGGAACATACATACATACATACATACATACATACATTTATGCACACACACACGTTGAGTTTTATATATATAGATTACCACTAAATTCCTGTGTTAGGAGTGGGGTTGTTATAGTAATCCCGTGTGCTCCATCAGGCCCTTTTTTTAACATGAGATGGTCTGAACAAAACAAAGGAGACAAAAACAGCTCATTTTAACATGGTTGCATCCCAGCTCACGCTCAGTCCCCTGTAGTGCCCACAAGACCCTTTAATATAACATTGTCCCATTGGTTAACTGTCTATATAAATCAATTTGTATTCATATACAATACAGCACAGTACACAGAATTTGCATACGTCATTAGAAAACATTTTTATAATATATGAACATTGTGTTATTATAGGAGCTCCAATGCCAGTTGTCCGCGCCAAGCGCAGAAGGCGCCAGGCCGATGAGGAGGAGGAGGAGGATGCGGCAGAGGAGGATGCGGCAGAGGAGGACATGGATGAGGAGGAGCAGCCAGGGCCCTCCCACTCCCCAACCCCAGCTCCTGTTGAGGAGCAAGCTGAGGAGCTTCCCCCCCCCACCACCCCAACTTCTCAAGCAGAAGAGCAGGAGGAAGAGAGCGGTCCTGTGAGCCTCATTCAGGAAGGTAAATATGTGCACAATGATTAATAACATTTCAACAACGAAATGTAGATATAAAAATGGACAACATATAAAGCGCACCTGTCAGATTGTAGAACCATAATATGGTATTGATGCTAGAAGTATACAGGTAGTGCATAATTATTAGGCAAGTTGTATTTTTTGAGGATTCATTTTATTATTGAACAACAACCATGTTCTCAATGAACCCCAAAAACTCATTAATATCAAAGCTGAATTTTTTTGGAAGTAGTTTTTAGTTTGTTTTTAGTGTTAGTTATTTTCGGGGGATATCTGTGTGTGCAGGTGACTACTATTACTGTGCAGAATTATTAGGCAACTTAACCAAAAAATAAATAGATAGCCATTTCAATGATTTATTTTTAACAGTGAAACCAATATAACATCTCAACATTCACAAATACACATTTCTGACATTTAAAAACAAAACAAAAACAAATCAGTGACCAATATAGCCACCTTTCTTTGCAAGGACACTCAAAAGCCTGACATCCATGGATTCTGTCAGTGTTTTGATCTGTTCACCATCAACATTGCGTGCAGCAGCAACCACAGCCTGCCAGACACTGTTCAGAGAGGTGTACTGTTTTCCCTCCTTGTAAATCCCACATTTGATGATGGACCACAGGTTCTCAATGGGGTTCAGATCAGGTGAACAAGGAGGCCATGTCATTACTTTTTTTTATTTAATACCCTTTCTTGCCAGCCACGCTGTGGAGTACTTTGACACGTGTGATGGAGCATTGTCCTGCATGAAAATCATGTTTTTCTTGAAGGATGGTGACTTTTTCCTGTACCACTGCTTGAAGAAGGTCTCTTCCATAATCTGGCAGTAGGACTGGGAGTTGAGCTTGACTCCATCCTCAATCCGAAAAGGCCCCACAAGCTCATCTTTGATGATACCAGCCCAAACCAGTACTCCACCACCACCTTGCTGGCGTCTGAGTCGGACTGGAGCTCCCTGCCCTTTACCAATCCAGCCACGGGCTCTTCCATCTGGCCCATCAAGACTCACTCTCATTTCAGCAGTCCATAAAACCTTAGAAAAATCTTTCTTGAGATATTTATTGGCACAGTCTTGACGTTGCAGCTTGTGTGTCTTGTTCAGTGGTCATCGTCTTTCAGCCTTTCTTACCTTGGCCATGTCTCTGGGTATTGCACACCTTGTGCTTTTGGGCACCCCAGTGATGTTGCAGCTCTGAAATATGGCCAATCTTGTGGCAAGTGGCATCTTGGCAGCTGCACGCTTAACTTTTCTCAGTTCATGGGCAGTTATTTTGCACCTTTGTTTTTCCACACGCTTCTTTTGTTTGATGATCACGCTTCAGAAGCTTTGCAACTTTAAGAGTGCTGCATCCCTCTGCTAGATATCTCTCTATTTTGGACTTTTCAGAGTCTGTCAAATCCTTCTTTTGGCCAATTTTGCCAAAGAAAAGGAAATTGACTAATAATTATGCACACCTGATATAGAGTGTTGATGTCATTAGACCACACACCTTCTCATTACAGAGATGTACATTACCTAATATGCCTAATCTGTAGTAGGCTTTCGAGCCTATACAGCTTGGAGTAAGACAACATGCATAAAGAGGATGATGTGGTCCAAATACTCATTTGCCTAATAATTCTGCACTCCCGGGATGTGTTAGACACATAACAAGTGTATACACATGATAATGATTGATTAATAAGCAAAAAAAAATATTTATTTATTTGGTAACGTTATTTGAAATCCAAATGTTTTTTTATTATATCCTAAAAGCATCAAGAGATCTGAAGAGGCAAAATATACTCATTGAAAAGACGCACCAGAAGATCCTTCAGAACCAGCGGAAGATGAGCTACCTCAACCAACAAAATGCTCTGCTAGAGCAGCAGCTATCGGGTCAGATTGCGGAAATGCACCGCATTCAAAAACGGATTGAGAGCTATATTTAAATTTATTTTTGTATTAAAAAAACTTATTTTTTGGAAATGTTTCATTTCTTTTTGAGATAGAGTTGTAGGTTTTTAAACACATCTAACTTCACATCAAACAAATCAACATCAACACATTTAACTTCATAATAAGCAAAAACATTTTATACTATTATTTTATTTAACATTAACCTAGGACAAACTAAAGCACACGACACAGACACGACGAACACAAAATAAACTGTTGAAAAATGAACATAACAAAAGCAACAATATATATATATATACAAAGAGAGAGAGAGGGAGAGCAAGAAAGAGAGAGAATGCAGATGAGCTCTTGCAGTCAGCCCAATGGTTGCAGTATAAATGCCGCAAAACAGGGTTTAACATAAGGTTCATTGTTATAGTTACACTTGCTGTTTAGATCCGGTCTGGTAGTCCGGTCTGGTAGCTTGTAGCGGAGGCTGTTGGTGGATCCGCTGTGCCAGAAAGGTCATGAAGCTTTACTCAGCATGGAGGCAGCAGCAGGAGTATTAAAATATAATATAACTAGACAATGCATTTCCTGAGGAAAATGCGAGTGGGAATGCTGAATAGCTTAATTGGTGAGCCCCTTGCCAAAGACATTCACCATAACCACTACACTATCTTTAGGACACACAGCTTCTTTCTCTATCTGCAAAGTATAGAGTATGCTGACTTCCTGGTCGCCCCTCCCCCCTCAATAGGTTTCCCCTCCCCCCCAGGTCAGTGAGGAGGAATATTGCACTGAGGTCAGGAAAGTTATTTATGGAAAGAAATAACATTACAAACGCTTTTAATTCACAGATCTAATACATGATTTAAGCCTCCAAACAAAGCTTAATAAATCCTCAAACGTACATGCAATTGATACAACGACTACACCGTTTGAAATACACGGCCCTTGTAAACGCATCGATATGAAATTTATGTAGATAAACTTAAAAATGTGGCCATGTCTGCGATTTAGAAAAGAGCGTCTTTGTGAGTTCTGCAGCAACATTTTTTAGATAATTTCACATGAGAGTCTATGAGACATAATTTCTGGCTGTTGCTCCAATAATTAAAACTAAAATACGTATCGCAGAATTGGTCACATTGCCATAAACCAGACAAGCATAGCTACGTTTTGATATAAAAATTGTGTATGAAAAGTAGATCTTGTGGGCGTGAGACCAATTTGTTTCCCCTTTTTGTAAAGATATTTTTAATTACAAAGATCTCCAATGTTAAGGTCACATGACAGACTCTAAATCCCCTCCATAGGATTACATTATAACCTATTGCATTTTTGTGAAAAATTCGCAAAACGTAAATTGCGTTTTCACCAAAAAATTGTAAACGATAACGATCTGAAAAGTCATAGCCGGATAGCTAAATATTTTGTGACCGCTTTAAAGTTTTTTCAGTGTCTGTAAGTGAAAGTATGAAGTAGCTGAAACTTTTGGCATGGCATGTGAATTCAAAGGGGAAAAGGATGTTCTCATTGACTTCAATGTTTAAAAAAAGGGTCTAAAAGCTTAAAATTTATAAAAGTGTAAAAAGTAGAAAAAAACTTGAAGAAGTCCCATCATTAGCTGAACGAGACGAACATTTTTACAGTTGAATGGTCTCAATAGCTGAAAGTATGCCGAAGTTACGCAGAACCAAAAAACTTAAGGAATAATAAGATTACTAAATTTACGGATATCAATACTGGAAATGTTTATTAAAGCATTCACACTAATTAAGATTAATACATTTACGGGTATCCATACTAGGAATGCTTATTAAAGCATTCCCACTAAGTATCACACAGGCATGATTTACAAGCAGTAGTGGTAATAGTAATACATAGCATAAAAACACTTGGGGAATACTTTACAGCATCAGTAGTGGTCATAGTAGTCAATAGTGTACCAAAAAATTGGGACACAGGTGTCTTGACTGAGCTGTAATAGTAGTAGTAGACATTGACAATACAGTGTCAAATCACTCGGGCAAGAGGTGCCATGATGAACAGCAGTCTTAATAAGAGTATATAGGGTGTGAAATAACTGCTGACATAGGTGTCTTGACTGGGCAGCAGAAGCAGCAGTAGTAGTATTAACAGTAGTAGTTGATACAGAGTCATATCACATGGGCAGGAGGTGCCATGATGAACAGCAGTAGGAATAGGAGTATATAGAGTGTCAAATAACTGCTGACATAGGTGTCTTGACTGGGCAGCAGCAGCAGAAGCAGCAGTAGTATTAACAGTAGTAGTTGATACAGAGTCATATCACATGGGCAGGAGGTGCCATCATGAACAGCAGTAGGAATAGGAGTATATAGAGTGTCAAATAACTGCTGACATAGGTGTCTTGACTGGGCAGCAGCAGCAGAAGCAGCAGTAGTATTAACAGTAGTAGTTGATACAGAGTCATATCACATGGGCAGGAGGTGCCATCATGAACAGCAGTAGGAATAGGAGTATATAGAGTGTCAAATAACTGCTGACATAGGTGTCTTGACTGGGCAGCAGCAGCAGAAGCAGCAGTAGTATTAACAGTAGTAGTTGATACAGAGTCATATCACATGGGCAGGAGGTGCCATCATGAACAGCAGTAGGAATAGGAGTATATAGAGTGTCAAATAACTGCTGACATAGGTGTCTTGACTGGGCAGCAGCAGCAGCTGAAGCAGCAGTAGTAGTATTAACAGTAGTAGTTGATACAGAGTCATATCACATGGGCAGGAGTTGCCATGATGTACAGCAGTCTTAATAAGAGTATATAGAGTGTGAAATAACTGCTGACATAGGTGTATTGACTGGGCAGCAGCAGCAGAAGCAGCAGTAGTATTAACAGTAGTAGTTGATACAGAGTCATATCACATGGGCAGGAGGTGCCATGATGAACAGCAGTAGGAATAGGAGTATATAGAGTGTCAAATAACTGCTGACATAGGTGTCTTGACTGGGCAACAGCAGCAGAAGCAGCAGTAGTATTAACAGTAGTAGTTGATACAGAGTCATATCACATGGGCAGGAGGTGCCATCATGAACAGCAGTAGGAATAGGAGTATATAGAGTGTCAAATAACTGCTGACATAGGTGTATTGACTGGGCAGCAGCAGCAGAAGCAGCAGTAGTATTAACAGTAGTAGTTGATACAGAGTCATATCACATGGGCAGGAGGTGCCATGATGAACAGCAGTAGGAATAGGAGTATATAGAGTGTCAAATAACTGCTGACATAGGTGTCTTGACTGGGCAGCAGCAGCAGAAGCAGCAGTAGTATTAACAGTAGTAGTTGATACAGAGTCATATCACATGGGCAGGAGGTGCCATCATGAACAGCAGTAGGAATAGGAGTATATAGAGTGTCAAATAACTGCTGACATAGGTGTATTGACTGGGCAGCAGCAGCAGAAGCAGCAGTAGTATTAACAGTAGTAGTTGATACAGAGTCATATCACATGGGCAGGAGGTGCCATGATGAACAGCAGTAGGAATAGGAGTATATAGAGTGTCAAATAACTGCTGACATAGGTGTCTTGACTGGGCAGCAGCAGCAGAAGCAGCAGTAGTATTAACAGTAGTAGTTGATACAGAGTCATATCACATGGGCAGGAGGTGCCATGATGAACAGCAGTAGGAATAGGAGTATATAGAGTGTCAAATAACTGCTGACATAGGTGTCTTGACTGGGCAGCAGCAGCAGAAGCAGAAGCAGCAGTAGTAGTATTAACAGTAGTAGTTGATACAGAGTCATATCACATGGGCAGGAGGTGCCATGATGAACAGCAGTAGGAATAAGAGTATATAGAGTGTTAAACAACTGCTGACATAGGTGTATTGACTGGGCGGCAGCAGCAGCTGAAGCAGCAGTAGTAGTATTAACAGTAGTAGTTGATACAGAGTCATATCACATGGGCAGGAGTTGCCATGATGTACAGCAGTCTTAATAAGAGTATATAGAGTGTGAAATAACTGCTGACATAGGTGTATTGACTGGGCGGCAGCAGCAGCAGAAGCAGCAGTAGTAGTATTAACAGTAGTAGTTGATACAGAGTCATATCACATGGGCAGGAGTTGCCATGATGTACAGCAGTCTTAATAAGAGTATATAGGGTGTGAAATAACTGCTGACATAATTGTCTTGACTGATCCAAAGGAGTCATGGGAGAAAATCATGTGGTCAGATGAGACTATAATATAATTTTTTGATCATAATTTCACTAACCGTGTTCGGAGGAAGAATAATGATGAGTACCATGCCAAGAACGCCATCCCTAATGTGAAGCATGGGGGTGGTAGCATCATGCTTTGGTGGTGTTTTTCTGCACATGGGACAGGGTGACTGTACTGTATTAAGGAGAGGATGACCGGGGCCATGTATTGCAAGATTTTGGGCAACAACCTCCTTCCCTGAGTTAGAGCTTTGAAGATGGGTCGAGGCTGGGTCTTCCAACATGAGAATGACCCAAAGCACACAGCCAGGATAACCAAGGATTGGCTCTGTAAGGAGCATATCAAGGTTCTGGCGTGGCCTAGCCAGTCTCCAGACCTAAACCCAATAGAGAATCTTTGGAGGGAGCTCAAACTCCGTGTTTCTCAGCGATAGCCCAGAAACATGACTGATGTAGAGAAGATCTGTGTGGAGGAGTGGGCCAAAATCCCTCCTCCAGTGTGTGCAAAGCTGGTGTAAAACTACAAGAAATGTTTGACCGCTGTAATTGCAAAGAAAGCCTACTGTACCAAATATTAACATTGATTTTCTCTGATGTTGAAATAGTTATATTCAGCACTGTAAATACATCAGGTCCGGGGCTTCATCAGGGAATGCATGGCAAGGGACCCTTCAGCGCCCTGAACCGACGACGGGTGCCAGAAAGTCACCGCCGATCCAGGACTCATTCATCTTTATGAATGTGAGTCTGTCCACGGAGTCTGTGGACAGACGGGTCCTCTTGTCCGTGACCACCCCACCTGCCGCGCTGAATGTCCGCTCAGATAGTACGCTGGAGGGGGGGCAAGACAATAACTCCAGCGCATACTGAGCGAGCTCGCGGCAGGTGTCCAATCTGGCAACCCAGTACTCCATGGGGTCGTCGGTGCTCATACTGTCAGAAGCACCGACGGACGCCATGTAGTCTGCCACCATGTGGGCCAGCCGCTGGTGGTGACTGCTGCTGCTGCTGCTGGTGGTGGTACTGGGTCGCTCGGTTTGGAAGAACATCCTCATCTCTTCCATTAGGTCCCCTGCTCGGCTGCAGCTGGGTGCAGCCACCTGCTGGGTGAGATGAGGGGGGACAACTGGAGGCCGGGGAGTTGCCTGCTCCAACCGTCTGACAATGGCTGCCTGCAGTTCCTCCATCCGGTGCTGCCTCCGGCTGGCTGGGATGAACTGCTCCAGTTTCCCCTTGCACCTGGGATCCAAAAGGGTGGCCATCCAGAAATCATCCCTCGTCTTGATGGTCTTAACCCGGGGGTCCCTCCTGAGGCATCTCAGCATGTGGGCAGCCATGGGGAAGAGCACAGCCCGCTGTGACTCCTCAATGCTGGCCAGGTGAATGAGGTGCGACTCTTCTTCCCTGAGGCGCTGCTGGTCAAACTCAGACATGCCCAACCCCCGGACTATCGGTGCCCCCAACACCGGCTCTCCCTCCTGACCAGGCCCTGACTCCGGGACGACACCAGCAACCACCTCCTCCTCCTCTTCATCATCATCCTCCTCCTCCTCCTCCTCCTCCTGGTCCTGGCCCTGGTCTCGGTGGAGCATTGCTGACTCCTCCTGCTCCACCAAGGCACTCTCCCCAGCCTCGAGCAGGCGATCTAGTGTCCTCTCCAGCATGAACAGTATTGGCAGCACGCTATTGAGGCCAATTTGCTCACTGCTGACCATCTTGGTCGCCTGCTCGAAGGAGGACAACACTTGGCAGACCTGGTTTATCTGCCCCCACTGCGCACAGGCGATGAAAGGGAGTTGTGGTGAAGCCCTCTGAGTGCCTAGTTCCATCAGGTACTCCCTCACCGCCCTTTGCTGCTCCCACAACCTCTTCAGCATGTGGAGGGTGGAGTTCCACCGCGTCACACTGTCCACAATCAGCCTGTGAAGGGGCAGATTGTACTTCCGCTGCAATTTGGACAGGGACGCGGTAGCGGTTGGGGAGCGCCTGAAGTGGCTGGCAATCCTACGCGCCTTTGCCACAATGTCACTCAACCCTGGATAAGTGCGCAGGAACTTCTGCACCACCAGGTTGAGGACATGTGCCAGACAGGGCACGTGCGTCAGACTGCCAGCATGGAGGGCGGCGAGTAGGTTGCTGCCGTTATCGCAGACAACCATACCTGGCTGGAGCCTTCGGGGTGTCAGCCACTTCTGGACCTGAGCTTGAAGTGCTTTCAGCACTTCTTCTGCAGTGTGTCTCCGGTCCCCTAAACTAACAAGCTGGAGCACGGCCTGACAGCGCACGTGCCCCACACTTGAGTAGCTACGGGGGCGCTTGCTGGGAGGCTCAGCAGCTGCGGAGACAGTGGCTTGAGGGAGACCAGCAGTTCTCCCCTGGACACCCCGGGGCGGCACCACAAGATCGGTTGCCGACGATCCCTCACCGACGCCTCGGAGGGAAACCCAATGGGCCGTGAAGCTGATGTAGCGTCCCTGCCCATGCCTGCTGGTCCAGCCATCCATTGTCAGATGAACCCTGTCGCTGACAGCGTGATCCAGCGACAGGGTTACATTCTGCACAATGTGCTGGTGTAGGGCAGGGACACCAGTCCTGGCAAAGAAATGGCGGCTGGGGACACGCCATTGGGGTTGGGCCTGCTCCAACATCTGCCTGAAGGGGTTGCTGTCAACTATGTTGAAGGGCAGCAGATGTTGGGCAATAACCCTTGCCAGGAGCCCATTGAGGGAACGCACACGTCGGTCTCCAGGGGGGAAGGGAGTGGTGCGGTCAAAGGCGTCTGAAATCGACGCCTGGCGCCGGACGGCAGTGCGGGACACAGACGTGGAGGGTGCTGTGGAAGTAGAGGTCTGGCTGCCGGTACCAGTACCTCTACTAGAGGGAGCGGGGGGGCATGACCTGCTGGAAACAGATGAAGATGTGGCAGGGGCTGCTGTACCCTGCTCACGTGTGGTGGTGGCGCTGCTACCACCACCACGCTTCATCTCTTCATACAACGCCCAGTGGTTTATCCTCAGGTGCTGGTTCAGGGCTGTGGTACCCACCCGAGCCAAACACTTCCCTCTCTTCACCCTCACTTTACAAATCCGGCAGATGGCCACGGTAGGGTTGTCTGCCACCAGGGTAAAGAAATTCCAGACAGGTGACTTCAGCACCGCCCTCCTGTCAGATGGGGTGACGCTTACTTGCACCTGCTGGGATTCGGTGCGCACAGGTGGAGCTGCCTGCTGCTGCTGCTGCTGCTGCTGCTCCTCCTCCTGACACCTCCTGCTGCCATCACCAGTGGAGACCCTGACGATGGTCTCCCTGGTGGTGACCTGGCGCACCGTTTCACCAGGGTGCCTACCTTCCCCGTCGTCACTGACGTAGTGAGCCGACGCGTCAGATGGCAACCATGATGGGTCACCCTCTTCGCCCCCAGAGATGTCAGACCAAGGGCTGAGATGTGTTGGTCTGAGGGAACCACGTGACATGGAGCCTCTAGCCTGGCTCCGCTGTCCCCTCACCCACGCCTGGGTCTGACTAGGTGCTGCTGTTTCCTGCACCAAAACAGCAGCACCAGTTTGAAGGGATGTCTCTGGGATACTGCCAGCAGGTATCCCATCCTCCTCATCCATCCCTTCAAAAAGGTCCTGACCATCAGGACAGAGCTGGAGGTCTGCCTGATGCATGGCCTCCCCCAAGAGATCCCTATCACTGTCGCTGTCGAACAGTAAGATGCTGGACTCTTGGGGGCTGGGGGGGGGTAGTACAGGCAACGGTGTAATGGTGGTACTACTGTGAGTCGGGACCGACGACTCAGTGGCACTGCTGTGCCCCATGTAGTCCACCACTACTTGAGCCTGAGATGGCAATATCGGGCGGCTGCCCGATGGGAAGAACTCCCGGATCAGGCGTACTCCCCTTGCACCCGATCCTCTACCACTAGTAGGGGCACGAGAGGTACCCCGTGCTGGCAGCGATCCAGCACTGGGAGTAACTCCCCTACCCCTACTGCCACGGCCACGGATGCCGCTCATAATTGCTGATATGTGTGTGGGGGGGTTAAACTTTATTGGGGGGGAAAATGTGAACAAAATGTGTTTTTGTGTTTTTTTTACAAGACAGGCACGCAGACAAAGACGTACACAGACAGCTACTAAACTATAAGAAAAGTAGTACACCAGACAAGGACTACAAAATTAAAGAAAAAAAAAAAAAGCACTAAACAAACACTAACTTTTTTTTTTTTTTTTTTTTTTAAACACAAAACACAGACACTAAACACACACTAAGCTAAGCTAGATGAAATAAATGTACACTAACAGTGTGTACACTTACTACACAAAATTTAACTAAACTGAACACAAAACTTAGCTTTTATAAAAGCTCTTTAGGGAAAACTAAACAAAATTTGAACTGAGATGCCTATCAAATATCACTGAACAGCGAACCTGCAAGATCTAACAGTAACACAAGATGAACAAAACTTAGCTTTTAGAAAAGCTCTTTTATAAAGCTCAGCAAATTGTGTTCTGAAATCTCTTGCAAATATAACTGAACAGGGAGGATTGCAGGATCAAACAGTAACACAAATGAAAAAAACAGCACAAAACAGCACAAAACGTAGCTTTGAAAAAAGCTCTTGGGTCTATTGCTTTGAAAAAAGCAGTTGATATACTGGAAAAGATCCACTGGAATCACTAAATAGCAATGCTGGTGATGATCTAAATCAATCAAGAACAAAGACACAGGAAACCAGGAAACCAGGAACACAGAAACAGCCTCCACACTCTATAGCAAGCTTCTGAATCTGCAATGAAATGGTGCTGGGAGTGAGCTTATATAATGTCCATGCAGGCAGGTTCCTATTGGTTGCTAACCTGTGACGAGTGTGGAAGGAGAACTCTGATTGGCTCTGATGCAAAAGGGCGGAGCAAATAATCGCGCAATATTCCTATTGCCGAATATTCGCATTGCGAATATTCGGCAATATAAAATGATCGCTTCAGCTACTCGGCCCAATGGCTCTAATCATACCAGCAATGCTTTCAGACGTCTATGGAGATCACTAGGATGTGATCTGTTTTAAAAATGAAACTGTAAAAATCGCTCTGATGCGGAAGATCGGGGCGAGGAAAATAATCGCGCGATATTGCGTTTGCCGAATAATCGCATTGCGATCTTTCTGGAAAATTCAATGAACGCTTCAGCTACTCGGCCCAGGGTCTCTAATGATACCAGCAATGCTTTTAGACGTCGATGGAGATATCTAGGATGTGATCTGATTCAAAAAAAAAATTGTAAAAAATCGAATATTCGGAATTGCGAATATTCACCGCGAATTTCGAAATATAGCGCGATTTCTCGAATATGCTATATTCGAGTCGAATATTCGCAATGCGAATATTCGTGAGCAACACTAGTCCCTATTTGATTGCTGCTCATTCTATGCGTTAATTGCATCTTTAATGAGAGAAATGTGACATCTGATGGCATCTTAGAGCATTACGTTCTAGAGCATTGAAAGAATAACTACCATTCACATGATTACTCATCGATACACTCTGTATGGTTAGTGTGTGTGCATGTGTGTGTATGCGTGTTTGTGGGTGGTGGTGGGACATTTAGGCATAAATTCACATTAATCTAGTAATTATTGTAGGGAAAGAAGACTATCCAAGTTCACCTTTATTCAACTTTAAACTCTGGCCTGATATACTATTGACGGTGCCAAGTGAGAAAGTTGTGTGCAAAACTGCTACAAAACAGGTTGCAAATTGCACTAAATTATCGCTTATGTCGCACTCACCATAGTTTATAAGGCACAAATTGGTGAAATGACATATGTGCATCTATTTCAGTTGCTGTAATTGATTGCCAAATGTACATTCAAATAATATACATAATAGACAAAAAAAAGATTTAAACCCCCTTTGGCACTAGAGCAATTGTTTCATTGTTTGCACACGTTAAAGATCTGCAGTAAAATTACATAAACCCCCAGGAATAGTATACATTTTCTGAAAGCAGGAACCTTGTAAAATAAAAAGATAACAGGTGAAATGTTTTTTATGTTGCATGATATTTGCACAACTGTTTATCAAATGCATATTTTTTAGAAAAAAATATATTAAAATGAATGTTAATGCATACGAACACAATATTATACCACATTTTTTGGTAAATTAAAAATGATGGGGCTGCGTCCAATATAAAGATACCAAACATGACAAGTGTTAAAATTGTGTGTGCCAGTGATATCGCAAAATATTGCAATGGTACCCAAAAATCTCAATAGGCAATGCCTTAAAAGAATTTAGTACTTATCAGTTTTTAGTTAACCACAAGCTCTAGTACTGGAATTATTGCTCTAACTCCAAAATTCACAGCGATACTCCACGAGTGTGATACAATCCCAGTTTATGCATGTGCACCCTATGTTTGCATTACATTTTTGAGCGTATGCAGGAAAACAGGGGTTACATTTATTTATTTTTTAGTTTTTTAACAAATGTTATTATAATTATTTTTAATTTTTTTTTTTATTTATTTAACAAACCCCCATGTGATACCATTGGGGAGATGTCAATTACTCTGTATACACACATTAAGGATCTATTAGATCCTAATGTCTCCCCTGCCCTCTAAACCATGTAACTCAGCACAAATTTGCTTGGCTACATGCCTCCTTGGTCCCCTCCCGCTCAGACTCCTAAAGCCAGCAGATGTGGTTCCAGGTTCCCTGTAAGAGTGAGAAAGCCCAGAAATCAGGTGGTGGTGGTGGGTCTGTGCTGCCCACACTGCGAAAGTGATCAGGTGGCTATATAGCTGATGGATCACTTTCACTTTACAGACGGCGGTCAGTTGAGGAAAACAGCCACAAGCTGGTGGCTGCTACTTTACCATCAGCTTCTGCTTAACCCTTCACTCTGTGGATGTACTACAAAAGAGCTGAAACAGTTAAAAATGACTTCTTCCCTCCCCCAGTTCGAATATTTTTCCACCCCTCTTACCTAATGTTGGGTTGTCCTCAATCAACATGCTCACTCACAGCATTATCCTGCTGTAATCTGCTTCTCCACTACCACCTCTTAGGTCTCATGCAGCTATCTTCTTCCGTGACTCCATCCCAAACTGACCGTCTCTTCCAAGTTCAGCAGCTGGCCTCCTGATGATGTGCCACCAGACCCGGCCTCCTCCTCCGTCTGCTGAATGGAAGTCTATCCTATGCCTATTGGGATATGTGACTTGCATATCCCAGCAGGCAACAGGAGCAAAGCACATCATTCTTACTTATGCAAGAATGCAGGACATGGGGGAGGCTGAAATAGAATAATAAAAAAAAAAAGAGGTAAAAAAAAAAAAAAAAAAGGTTAGTGGGTCTCATGTTACAGGAGTGAAGGATTCGGTTGGAGGGAAGGAAAGTTTTCTTTTAGATCCTCTTTAGTAATAATTTACATACACTTTCCATTAGGCAACATGCATGTGGTGATCTGAAATACATCACTGCATGCATATTGACCTAGAAACTCCTAAGTACCGCTAGGTACAACACCCAGCCACTGCATATTTTTGGCTGGATCCTGCTTCTGTGCCTGTCTGAAAATGCTGTGACTTGATGAACATGCATCTCACCATGTGAATGATGTCCTTTACATCATTGCCTTATGTAGCACTCACTCCTGTAGGGAGCTGCTGAATATGACCCGGGTCTCCTTTACCAGTTCAGAGGCAGTTCAGACACAAACTCCAGGCACACTAAAAACACAGGCTCATTCTAGGGGATGTATTTTTGTAGATTTATTGCAGTGCTTCAAACCGGACAAAGTGATGTGGGTGCAAGATACAACAGAAACACAAGCAAATACAGAAGGACAGACTGCAAATGCCAAAAACTCTAGCAACAGTCTTACTGGAGGTACTGGGGATAAACAGATAGTCTGAGACTCTGTAAGAGCAGTCACAGTCCCTGTAGCATCCTTTGGCATTCAATCCCCCAAAAGCACATGCATGCCTGGAATCCTGGATAAAGGTCCTACTCCCAATGTAGGAATCCTGGATAAAGGTCCTACTCCCAATGTTCAAGGACTGATGTCAGCCACCCAACCTACCTTGTGACATTCTCCTGTGAGGGGGATCATGATCCTTCCTTAGACCAAACTCCACAGGTGAAGCCCTCCAGCAAATATTCTTTAATCAAATTTGCTTCAGGCCCTCAGCCAAGCACATGCTGAGACCCAACAGAAACCTTTCTCAGTAACACACAGCGGCTGCCTCCCAGGGGCAACAGCCCCAGGAGAACACACATCTGCACAACTCTCCCCACATATTTATCTTCTTCCCCAGGCACCTTCTGTGCACCCCCTTCCAGTGATTGTCTGAGGTCAGATAAGTATTTATAACTTGAGTGGCTGGCCCTCCTACTGCATCGCTGGAAGCATCTTCCAGAAGCAGATTGGAGTAATCAACCACATCTTGGTTGATTACTCCAATTAGGGAAACCTGGCCAGACCTTAAAAAATAGGTTGATGTTCCAGTGAGTGCAGGACAACCAAAAACTAACTTTAGCCTGTCTGGGGCAGGGTGCTACACATATATAAATATAAGTCCTGCCCCACCTATGTTTTGTAGCACTAATGCGCTTATATTTTTAAAGTGTTACTAAACCCACAACAGTAAAATCAGTTTGTATATGCAGTAAAGCATGCTTGTTAAACTCACTGTGGAACCTAAAGGGTTACATAGTTACATAGTAGGTGAGGTTGAAAAAAATACATAAGTCCATCAAGTTCAACCTATGTGTGTGGTTATATGTCAGTATTAACTAGTTAATATGAGTTAATCCTCTGCATTGTGTAAAAAGGCTGTTTGATCTTGTATGCACAGATCCTCCCCTCCTTCCACTGTCCCCTGATAATTTCGTTGACGCGCTAGACGCTTGATTCGAGCGTTTCCATTACTTTCTATGGGAATACAAACGTTCTAAAACGCCCAAATCCGCCCAATTCGCGCAACAAAAAAGGGAACTTGTTTGAGCTTCAGGCGTTCGGCTTCAGGCGTTTTGGAGTGGAGATGTGAACCATCTCCATAGAGAATAATGTATTTTTTCCCCTCTAGCGTTTTGGAGCTTCATGCTTCAGGCGACAAAATGCTCGGGTGTGAATGCAGCCTTAACCTCACCACCTTTTTCTCTTAGAGCAGGAGTAGGTAGAATCAGCACTCCATCTGTGGTGAAAATATGAATTCCATCATGCCTCTGCCTCAGGGAATTATGTCTGTGGATGTCAGATCCTTGCAATGTCTCTTGGGATTTGTAGTTTCACCACAACTGGAGTGCCAAGGTTGCCCACCACTGCTTGAGAAGGTAGTGGGCCATGGCTTAAATGTTTTCTCTTTAAGGCAAGCTGGAAAGGGGATTTTGTATCTCAGTGGCTAGGATATATTGGAGTTAATTGAATAACGGATAAACCAGCCTAATGTGTACAGAAGATGAGACAAACCTCTGTTCCTTACACTTTCTATTCGATCCAGGCATTAGGGTGATTTTTACTATCAATTAATATCCCAAGTAAAAGTTTGCATTCTTCATTACACATCCCCTTTAAATCTGTGCTATCTAACCAGGGACACATTTTATCTTTGTTTGAAGATGAAGATTGGATGCAAAATACATGATTTCTGCTAAAGACAGAATAATCCAATTAAATGTAATGAATAAGGTATGGACAAATGAAAGGTTACACCTTGAGCATGCAGAAATAATGAGCAATGTGGGAGATATAGCCAAGAACCAAGCTTCTCCTTTTATCTCTTATGGTTATTTCTAATCATGTAGAACAATTGTAAAATGCTTAACAAGATGGTCTGTCAAAGATATTTTATTGTGTTGCAGTAGGATGTTACTGATTTATATCACACAGCTATAGCTAGTAAAGAAAACTTGCAACAAGAAAAATGTGTAGGGTGCCATTGCTGGCCTAAAAAATGCTAAAAATTGCTTGGCAGGCTATGCCCAGACTGGACATCTTAAGAGGGCAACAAAAGGGAGTAGGGGCCACTGGGACAGGAATATACAGACACCAATACAAATCTCAAAGAGGCTCTAACTTCTCCATAGTGGGGACATAGGCAACAATAAAAAAAGCACCTCTCCACGCTATTCAAAGCACCAACAAAAATGACATTGGGCTAGATTCAGATAGGTTAGCGGATCTTTCTGATTTACGATCCGCTGGCGCAAGTTTTTGAGGCAAGTGCTTTATTCAGAAAGCACTTGCCTCTAAAGTTGCGCCGGCGGATCGTAAATCCCCCGGCGGAATTCAAATTCCGCGGCTAGGGGGTGTGTAACATTTAAATCAGGCGCGTCCCCGTGCCGAACGAACTGCGCATGCGCCATCCGCTAAATTTCCCAGTGTGCATTGCTCCAAATGACGTCGCTAGGACGTCATTGGTTTCGACGTGAACGTAAATTACGTCCATCCGTATTCGCGAACGACTTACGCAAACGACGTAAAAAATTCAAAATTCAACCCGGGAACGACGGCCATACTTAACATAGGATACGCCGCATATAGCAGGGGTAACTATACGCCGGAAAAAGCAGAACGCAAACGACGTAAAAAAAATGCGCCGGGCGGTCGTTCGTTTCTGAATCGGCGGAAATCCTCATTTGCATATTTGTCGTGAAAAAAAAAAAACGAAACGCCACCTAGCGGCCGGCCTGGAATTGCAGCCTAAGATCCGACGGTGTAAGTCACTAACACCTGTCGGATCTTAGGGAGATCTATGCGGAACCTGATTCTATGAATCAGGCGCATAGATACGACGGACGGAACTCAGAGATACGACGGCGTATCAGGAGATACACCGTCGTATCTCTATCTGAATTTGGCCCATTGAGTTGTTTTTTGACAAGCCAGACTTAATAACTGGGCATTTTGATGAGAGAACTTACAATTAGAACTAAAGTGGAACTAAACAGTATCTGAAAATTACAAACTATATATATTTTTTTATTCCAACAGCTTTATTGGATAAAGTATAGAAAATATACAAACAATAGAAATGATGAAGGTAAATGTACGTTTGGGTGTCCAGCCGGGAACCCAATAATGTACATACAGAGAAACCTCAGTACATCATATAGGATGACACTTCAGAGATAAAGGAGAAGAAAAACAATCAACAACAGTACATAAAGTATCCACTTATGCATAGTTAGAACATTATCTGATCAGGTATATGGCTGCCTGATTAGCATGGTTACATAGCCTGCCTACCTTTGAAGGTGTCAGGTGTGGCATACCTGAGTAAACAACAGTCCTATGCCGCGTACACACAATCGGACATTCCAACAACAAAACCGTGGATTTTTTCCGACGGATTGTTCGCTCAAACTTGTCTTGCATACACACGGTCACACAAATGTTGACGGAAATTCTGAATGTCGAAAACGCGTTCACGTAGAACACTACGACGAGCCGAGAAAAATGAAGTACAATGATTCCGAGCATGCGTCAAATTGATTCCGGGCATACGTAGGATTTTTGTGCTTCGGAATTGCATACAGACAATCAGAATTTCCAACAAGAACTTTTGTTGTCGGAAAAATTGAGAACCAGCTCTCAAACATTATTTTTGGTGGAAATTCTGACAGCAAATGTCCGATGAAGCCTACACGTGGTCGGAATATCCGACCAAAATCTCACATTGAACATTTGTTGTCGGAAATTCCAACCATGTGTACACGGCATAAGAGGAAGAATATTGCCCCTGACCTAACCAGTACAAGTAACCGCTGATCGATATAGGAATGACCAACATATGCCTGATACATGGGATGGGCAAAGATATAGCTGGTTGGCTGCAGGTCAGCCTTTAAGTTGCCTGCTTTACGTGAGTAGGTTGGTGTGTTGGAGTACCCTTGTGTTAAAATACATTAGGGAGTTAAATAAAGAGGGTGAAAAGAGCTGTGGGAAAAGGTGGGGAGATAGGGTTGGGGAGGGTAGCTGGTTAGTAGGCAGGGCCCATCAGGGAGGGGTGAGTATGAAATATATTTTTTACAAATTCACCTGTTCCTCTATGGCTTTGAAAAACACACTCCTTAGCATTTCAAGCTGAGGCCATCTTGAGATAGGGCAGATGATTCATGTAGCATTTACTTCCTGGAATCCACCTGCCCTTAGCTAAGGCATGCAGGCAGGAGAACTTGTTTAACTGAAAATGTCCCTCCTCCAGATGAAAGAAAAAAAGCTGCCTATGAAGACTCCTGGGATGTATGACATAATTTTTGCCTAGGCCAGAAACCAGGAAACAAAAGAAGAAATGGAAAAAAAAGGTTAAAACAAGTAAATATTATATACCTTTCTATCTATTTACTAAGGCTAAAAATAGTTAATGCTAATTGATAGAACTTAATTTCACTTTAAAGTTGAAATTTGCCATATTATAAGGAACATTTAAAAAAAAATGTTAATTGTGCCTAAGCAGTACCCTGACAAATGTGCTTAACCACTTGCTTACTGGGCACTTAAACCCCCCTCCTGCCCAGACCAATTTTCAGCTTTCAGTGCTGTCGCACTTTGAATGACAATTGCGCAGTCATGCAACACTGTACCCAAATGAAATTTGTATCATTTTTTTCCACAAATAGAGCTTTCTTTTGTTGGTATTTGATCACCTGACCGGTTTTTCTTTTTTGTTAAAAAAAATAAAAAATACAGATTTAAAAAATATATATATTTTTTTTATATTTTGTTATACAATTTTGCAAACAGGTAATTTTTCTCCTTCATTGATGTACGCTGATGAAGCTGTACTGATAGGCACTGATGGGCTGCACTGATGGGCACCGATGGGCTGCATTGATGGGCACCAATAAGGCGGCACTGGTGGGCACCGATAGGTGGCACTGGTGGGCACTGATCGGCGGTACTGGTGGGCACTGATAGGCAGCACTGAGAGGTGGCACTGATGGGTGGCACTGAATGGCATTGATAGGTGGCACTGGTGGGCACTGAGAAGTGACACTAATAAGTGGCATTGATAGGTGGCACTGCTAGCTGGCAGTGATGGGAATGGTGGCAATGGCAGGTGTCACTGGCAGGCATTATTTTTGGGCACAGAGGAAGCAGATGTGTCTCTTTTCTCTTTGGGACCGATGTCCCTTGTAAACAAGCCGGTGATCAGCTTTTTTTTCTCCTCACGCTATCAGCGTGAGGAGAAAAAAACGATTACCGATCCTTTGTTTACATCATGTGATCAGCTGTCATTGGCTGACAGCTGATCACGTGGTAAGGGACCAGGACCGGCCCCTTACACGGATCTGTGATCCACCGAGTCTCAGTGACTCAGTGATCACAGCGTGCGCCCTGCAGGTGCAAAGGGGAGCCGTCATTTGACTATCGCGTGGCCCTCTAGTGGTTAAAATACACCCTAGTGCCTGGGCACTCCTGTTACTATAGCATCATAGCTGTATATCTGAAATGTGAGATCTAAGGCATATCTTCTTCTACTTGTTAGTTTTAGGAGATTTGGAAGGAGACTTGGTGCTGTCACTAATGATCTACTCACTGTTCTCTTTGGTGGAGGTCCTGACATGAGGAATGAAAACCCCTGCCTCTACCAAGATGGATATCTCCATACAGGCACACCATGCAGAACAAGGCATGGTAAATCAGTAACGGGGGAAAGGTCAGCTGCAGGGAGACCCAATACTGGCGTCTAGTCATTTTCCCTCTGCCTATGATAATTTTGGCACAGCTTACAGAGAGTTCCTCATTAAAACAAAACTTTATTCATAACAGTTTCATAACAGTATATATACAAAAGAACATGCATTGCATTTAAAAAATTGTGCTACTAAAATTAGTGCTTGCTGTAAATTGCACCTGTTTGTTCTTGCTGGAGGCTGCCATTTTGTTGAAGCTCAGAGCAGTCACTTCCTAATTGGGAACCCCCCCCCCATGCTTTGTTTTGAAAAAAAACTACATGTCCCTTTCTTCATTTAAAACATGTACATTTATAGCCTTGATTGTATGTCTTGGTTCAGACTGAGAGGAAGACTGACAGAATATTTACAATGTTGAAGTTCACAGGCTGCCTATGAGGGAGACAGGAGAGAATACCAGGGGCATAAGATAAGACACCATCCTTGTAAGTTTCTCTTTTGTGTTTCCCTGGCAAAACAGTTTGTCCTGTCAACTCTCCTGCTTTTCTTCCTCCCTAGTCAGCGCAGTCTGCGTCATTCCTGTTGATTTCTTTCCACTTCAGAAACAGTAGATCCTAAAGCGGTCAGCTGATCGGCCTCTACTGGCTCTGTTTTTAGCACAGTGCCGAGAATAGAGATGACTAAGCGCTGATACCCCAGTGCGAAACGCGTCAGATATCCACCCCACTGTCTGCTGTGACTTGTAGTGCTGTTTCCATTTTTTACAATTAAAAGCAACTTTTTAAGAATTTCCGGGAAGTGCGGCTGTCCAGTCTTTTCTCTGGTCTTCGCTTTGTGCATTGCCAGCACCCACGCTTCTGAGAGGACACTGAGTGCACTCGCCTAGAGCGGCAGTTCCCCTTTCTCCGCCGAGAATAGAGAGCAACTGAGCATGTGCAAAGCAGGGTAGGACAGTGTATTATTGGATTTTAAACAGTACATTCACTTATTTTTTAATGTTTTATATAGCTTTACCTGCAAAAGGGGCCAAGCTGAAGCAATCTATCAGGACTTAATTTTCTGAATAAAGTTTAATTTTCAATCATAGATTAGTTACAATTGTATTCCAATTAACATAATTTTTTGATTCTTTTATCACACCTGGTAATTGCTAGGGTTCAATACACTGGAAAAGTATCAGGAGTCACAATAATGACCCCACCCATGCTCTAGAGGGCCCATGAGGCCTCCCTGTCACATTAGGTTCTGTGAGAGGTGCACAATTATAGGATCCAATCCCCTGTACGGATCAGCCTGCAGCAGCTGAAAGTCAGCTTCTCCTCCTCTTCGTCCTGGTGCTTTCTGCTTCTGCATAGAGAGCCATACAGGGGATCGGTTCCTCTAATTGCCCCTCTGCAGAACCATTTGCTCCCTCTGTGCACCATCCTCCCTTCTCTGCTTGCCTGTCAAAATAGGACCTGTGTTTATAGAGTTGCTGCAGAGTAGGCTTCCTGCACACATTTCTAGCCACAAAAAAACACACACACACACACACACAAAAAAAGCCTAGTTTACACTGTACAGGCAACAGTATCCATGTGAATGAATCTCAAGACCTCATACACAAACATAACTTTATTTATTATGTCAAAATGTGGACAGTTTCTCAAAAATCTTTTGAATTACCTTCTCAATATGTAAATAAAGATCTGAAATAACTCGATTTGAAGTATCTTGGTGCAGCAGGTGGTAGTGGGGGTGCCTCAGGTCAACTTTTTTATCAAGCCCACAATCTTAAAGCTTTGCCTCTGGTTCCAATTCATTGTTGCTATAATTATTATTATTATTATTATTGTAGTCATTTTCTTTTACTGCATAAGGGCTCATAAGTACCAATGACCTGGGGGGAATCAATATTCATTATCACAAAGAGCAAAATAACAATGGCCTGTTGGTGGATAATTAGTGCATTCCGGGTGCATAAGACACAATTTCCATGAATGCTTGTTTGTACTAGTTTGCCAACAAAGACATACAGTTCAGCTATGCAATAATCTGAACTGCTGTGACACTGCTTCATTTTTTAGGCTTGTTCCAAGAACATAGAGTTTCTTTTAAAGAAAAGAAAATGCACTAATGAATAAAAGCTAATTATTGTGCCTCTTTTTACTAACTTAAATACATTATTAATTACATTGAATATTTTTTTTACAGAGGAACTGTCCAGCAGCTGAAATAGAGTTTCTAATTATTGATACAATAGGTCTGAATTATGAAAACAGGAGGGACATAGGTACAAAAGTGGGGTACTTACTCATAGTGACCAGCCAAAACTCTTTTTAAGGATAATATAAAAATAAATAAATCAATACAAAGTAAAACCTAATTGGTTTCTGTGAGCAGCAACCTCATAAACTGAGTTTTGGATGCCATTCATTCCATTTGCTGGGAACCTTCTCTGACTTAAGGGGTAGTGGGCATCCCCAGCCCTGAAGTGGGCACCTCCAGCATCCTGAGAGCCCAATAATAAGGATGCACAGTGCAGGACCCACTCAGCAGTTAGCTTGCACAATCATTATTCCAGATTCTAAATGTTGTCACTTCAGTCTACGCATACGTGGCCAGTGAGGTTACACACACTGCAATATTCCTAACTTTATAAGGTACCAATTCTTACAAGGCTTGTTACAGATGGGGGCAATGTTAGCGTGTTGGGCATAGCCATTAGGTGTCCCCATATTTTATTCACGAAATCTGGCAACCTTTCACTGAGCAGAAAATTAATTAATAGTATGAACCATATTACATTTGAGATGATAGTTCTTTACTATACTCTGATGCGCCATTCCAAATGTACGTGTGGGTAGATATGAAAGCTCCCCGTTTATTCAATTAATGTAAAAATTTGATAAAAATTGAAAATACCTACATTTATGTAGCCTTCTCTGTAGTTCCAGCAAAAGAAAGGGACTTTGTGGCTGTGTTTCCTTGGAGACACTCACACAGACACTGCTATAGTAGACTGCTATCATTTATTACAGAGCAGCTGACCCTTCATCCACTAGGGGGCAAGCTGAGGACATGAACTACTGGAGACTTTAAAGGGGTTGTAAAGGTAAAAAAATGTTTTCCTAAATAGCTTCCTTTACCTTAGTGCAGTCCTCCTTCACTTACCTCATTATTCGATTTTGCTTTTAAATGTCCTTATTTCTTCCGAGAAATCCTCACTTCCCGTTCTTCTGTCTGTAACTACACACCGTAATGCGAGGCTTTCCCCCTGGTGTGGAGAAAGCCTCTTGAGGGGGCAAGCAGGAGTGTCAGGACACTCTCTACTTTGCAGATAGAGAAAGGAGCTGTGTGTTAGTGGGTGTCCTGACACTCCTGCTCACCCCCTCCCCTCTCAAGAGGCTTTCTCCACACCAGGGAGAAAGCCTCACATTGCGGTGTGTAGTTACAGACAGAAGAACAGGAAGTGAGGATTTCTCAGAAGAAATAAGGACATCAGTGGCGGCTGGTGCTCAAAATTTTTGGGGGGGCGCAAACGAAAAAAATAAAAAATTGCAGCCTCACTGTGCCCATCACATGCAGCCACTGTGCCATCAAACGCAGCCACTGTGCCATGCCACCAAATGCAGTCACTGTGCCATCAATTGTCACCACTGTGCCATGCCATCAAACAGCAACTGTGCCATCAATTGTCACCACTGTGCCATGCCATCAAACGCAGCCACTGTGCCATCAATTGTCACCACTGTGCCATGCAACACAGCAACTGTGCCATCAATTGTCACCACTGTGCCATGCCATCAAACGCTGCCACTGTGCCATCAATTGTCACCACTGTGCCATACCATCAAACGCAGTCACTGTGCCATCAATTGTCACCACTGTGCCATGCCATCAAACGCAGCCACTGTGCCCCTCAACTGTTGCCACTGTGCCACCACTGTGCCCTTTAATTGTCACCACTGTGCCCCATGATGCCACTGTGCCCATTGTCACCACTGTGCCCCATGATGCCACGGTGCCCATTGTCACCTCTGTGCCCTTTGTCACCACTGTGCCCCATGATGCCACTGTGCCGATTGTCACCTCTGTGCCCTTTGTCACCACTGTGCCCCATGATGTCACTGTGCCCCTTTCCCTGTAAAAAGCACTTACTTGAGGATTCCATGTGCTCCCTCGATGTCTTCTGCCGCTGTGGTGAAGCTTCAGCCAATCAGGTTCCTGATAACCAGAATCCGGGAACCTGATTGGCTGAAACGTCCGTTTGTCTTATACAATGAGCGCAGATTGCCTGCGCTCAGAGTATAGACAGCTGAGAGCCGGAGAAAAGCCTATCAGAGCCGCTGGCTTTGATAGGCAGTTCCCCTCAGCCAACCAGCTGCCGCTATTCGGGTAACCGGCGTCCCACGTCCGGTTATCTGAATAGACCAGGCAGCGCTGGCAACCAGCAATAACATACATTCGTGCATTTATGCACGAATGTGTGTTATTTGCAAGAGGGGGAGGCGCTGCAGCGCCCTCTATAGACGGCGGCCAGAACTGCGGCTAAAATGTCAAAATGACATTTTAGCCGAATAAAAGTTCTTAAAGGGCCCGTTTTTTTTTTTTTTTTTTTGTGACTGTGGGAGGGGGGCGGCGCCCGTGCGTCCCTATGGACGGGCCGCCACTGAAGGACATTTAAAAGCAAAATCGAAGGATGAGGTAAGTGAAGGAGGACTGCACTAAGGTAAAGGAAGCAATTTAGGGAATTTTTTTTTTACCTTTACAACCCCTTTAAAGAGGAATCATGAAGAATTCTGGGAGTGTAGTTCTCTGAAATAAAAGGCTCAGCCATTGCTACAGGCTTGCGATGATCTACAAATACCAAAAAAGGGGCATTAAAGAGGAGGGACTGAAGTAGTTTTCCCAAGCTGAGAAACGAAGAGGCCACTCTTTCTGCGTGGAGACTGGGACTGTACAGACATGCTGCACCTGAGGAAAAGAGAGTGGATGATCTCTACCTGGAAACAATGGAGAGAGAGCAGCGAGCTTGCTGACAGTTAAAGAGCCGGACACTGAGGACCCAAAGCAAGAGAAAGAGAGAGTCCCATTTTCCTAATGCATAGAAAGAGAATCTTTGCCTACACAGGACTGGTGAGCGGTCATTGACCAAGCATACACTGCAAATTCACAACAGCAAAAAAGAGCTGTCAGCTAGAAAAAAACTGTAAACTTCAGACACTTTTTAAGGGACACTATCCTGAGCGCTTCAACATTAGATTGTGGACCCCAACAAGCTGGCCAGCAGAAGGTAGTTTGCTAATGATTGCTGACTGTTACTGTAGTAAATACCTACATGCTCTTCCCCCTAGTTAGGGTTACCCAGAGCAGGCCTAAGAAAGAGGTGCACTCCAGGACATGTATTGTATAAAGCCTGTTAACTAAACTGTTTGGCTATTGCATACCACTATTTACTGATGTTTGATTTGCTGTAATTCATTCTATGATTGTTTAACTGATGTAGTATGTCTTCTGATTGTCAACCAATATAGTACACTATTTTTCATGAGTGATGATCAATCTGTGCCAATGCAGCCAGTGCAGTGATCCAGGGATTTGAAATCCTGTTTGTGTCCTTGATCTTTCTGCAGGGCTTCCAGGATGAATTAGAACAATTCTCATTGGTCAACACCAGTACAGAGCATCACTCTAATCCAAAAAAAAATAAGCTTACTGACTGGAAGAGACAGCACAGAGAAGACTCATCAGTGAGCTGGTGTTCCCTCAAGATCTAATCTTCAACTTTTTTGTAGTGGTAGGCAGGGGCATTGTCATGTGTCAAGGTGTGTTTCCTTTGTATGTCAGAAAATGACCTTGATAGTGTTAACAGTCATTTAAAGGTAACTCAAAACGTAAAACTTAATATTGGGAATAGGCCCATAAGCCCTGGTTCACACTGGTGCGATTTGACATGCAACCTGACATGTCAAATCACATGTCAAATTGGCGGCATTTGCAATGGCACCAGGGGCGGACTGACAACTCATGGGGCCCCCGGGCAATAGAAGATTATGGGGCCCCTCTGGCTTACAGATGGCCACCACGCCAGGAGGCAGTGCAGAGGCAGGGCAGCTAAAATCTTGGGATATTCACATTAAAAGCATGTCAGTTTCGGACATATCAGGGACAGATCTAAAAAAACACAGATTTTTACATACTGTCCCTGGTTTTACTGAGCCTGGCAACCCTGATGGGGCCCCCTAGTGGCATGGGGCCCTCGGGCAGTGCCCGAGTGACTCAATGGTCAGTCCGCCCCTGAATGGCACCATCCTAATCGATGTGACGCCGCATCTGTGGCACTGTAGCGATTTCAAAAAGTAGTTTCTGTACTACTTTTTGCAATTTCAGGCCACGATTTACATTGATATCTGCACAGATGTCTCTGTAATTGCGGCCAAAATCAGGACTGACAGGCGGGAGTGAAATCGTGCGAGTTCAGCTGAATTTGCATGGCTTCACTCCCGCAGCCCAGTGTGAACCTGGGCTAAAGTAGATAAAAAATCACCATCACAGGAATATACAGTAGCTCTACCTTTACCTCCTTACATTGTAGCTCTATTCTGCTGTATGAAATACAGCAAAAATTTGATTTTTCAAACTTTTATTTATTTACAACCCCTAATTCCTGGTATATGTTCTACCTATTCACAGCAGGGGCAGACCTTTACCTAACCTGGTACCCTGCTGCCAAAAGCCAACTGAAGGTGACATGAAGGGGATCTAAATGCCCAGACAGAGCAGAGTCTGAACTTATTGAACAATGTATTGCATGCACAATTGAAGGAAGCTTCCAACATGTCCTTGGAGTAAATACCTAAGGAGGAAGCACTGTTTTTGGGTACCAACAACATCTGGGTGATCAGTGTTTCTGGGTTGAATTTGGTAGAAGAAGTTCCTGAAGAGGACCTGCCCCCTTCCCACTTACTCCATTGAGTAAAGTTCTTTCATTGCTTTCACTGACTGTAACATGATGTGTGAATTGGAGATAGTCTGATAAGTCAGAATTCTCTTACATAGTTACAGATTGTGTTGCAGGCAATAAAAGCAATGAAATAACATTTTTCTATAGAGGAGATGGAAGGAAGATCCCCATTAAAAAAAATCATCTCAGAGACCCAAAGCTGTTAACCCCCCTCGTGTGCCAAATGTTCAGAGACAGGAAGAGGACAGGGCATCTCTCCAGCATCCAGCTACTAGCACAATGAGGCCCCGAACACACGTCCGAGGAACTCGACGGGCAAAACTCATCGTTTTGCTCGTCGAGTTCTGTGTGAAGCCGCCGAGGATCTCGGCGAGCCAACTTTCCTCATTGAACAACATTGAACAACGAGGAAATAGAGAACATGTTCTCTATTTGGCTCGACGAGGAACTCGTCGGCTTCCTCGGCCGAAAGTGTACACACACCGGGTTTTTCGGCAGAATTCAGCTTGATCGAGTTTCTGGCTGAATTCTGCCGAGAAACTCGGTCGTGTGTACGGGGCCTGAAGGATATACGTCATTACTTCATTACAACCCTTGAGCCCACACTGATTGCTTGGTTTGTCTAGTGAAGAGGATAAACAGTTTTACTTACCTGATCTTCCACTCCCCCATGTTCCAGCGATGGACTGTCTATCGGGCTCAACATGTCGGCTGTTGCAGAGAAAGGTCTAGCAGAAGGGAGAAGCAGAAGATGGGTAAGTAAATCTTCTCTAATTGTTCCCATAGACCTAAACAAGCACTTAACCCTAATGCCGCATACACATGACCCTTATTCATGTCATGGAAAAAAACAACGTTTTTCTCAACCTGATTCCTCTCAAGCCTGCCTTGCATACACACGATCATGATAAAAAATGCTTGAGCAAATCGCGGTGACGTACAACACGTACGACGGCACTATAAAGGGGAAGTTCCATTTGAATGGCGCCACCCTTTGGGCTGATTATGCTAATTTTCCTTCTTATAACTTGCTTCTGACCATGCACATTGTTTTTCCTGTCGTTAAAGCCTACACACGATGAGAAAAACGACGACGTAAAAAGCGACGAGAAAAAATAGAGCAGGTTCTAAATGTTTAATGGACATTTTTCTTGTCGCGAAAAATGCTCTGAAGCCTACACACGACCGTTTTTCACGACCACTTTAAAAAAATAAAATTGTTCTCGTCATGAAAAATGGTTGTGTGTACACGGTATTAAGGTGGGAAATCATTTTTAAGTGGCCTGAAGTTGGGCCTTAACCCTGTACGCCTAACTCAGTCTTCATTAGGCTGTAAGAATCCCATATGTCTCTTCAGCTAAAAACTGACAGTTGTATCTAGTTCTGCAAAAAAAAAAAAAAAAACAGATCGAATCTGTTTGTATTAGGGTTATAGAGTAATTCTGTGCAGGACTACCAACAAGTACCGTATTTATCGGCGTATACCGCACACTTTTTTGCCCTGAAATTCAGGGCAAAATCGTGGGTGCGCGATATACCGAGCGCAGTACACTCGTGTATAGTCGGGCAGGCTCGGCTCCTCTCGCAGTCACGTCCTGGACGTACAGGACGCACAGGACGTGACCGCGAGAGGAGCCGAGCCTGCCCGACTATACACGAGTGTACTGCGCTCGGTATATGCCGGCGCAGTAGTTCAAACTCAGCGCGGGAAGTGGGGATCGAGCGGGGAGGACACCGTAGAAGGACGCCGGACCCGACGAGGACACCACCAAAGCCGCAGACGGACGCCGCGCAAGACACCAAAACTGTATGTACTAAAATCTTTTTTTTTACAGGAATGTGGGTCCACTTTAGGGGTGCGTGCTATACGTCGGCGCGCGCAATACCCTGATAAATACGGTATGTCATAATGTAAAATATTATAACGATCATTATTATGAGTACTACAATTCCTGTTGAATTTTTCTCCATCAAAATGTTGCCCCTTGATTTGTAATTATGCCCCTGGAAAGAACTCTATTTGTATGGGCAATATACAGTACATATATAATATCAAACACCACAGTAAACCACACTCCGGGTATATTAATCTCTGCATATGCAAACGGACAATCTCTTCATGTTAGAAGGGACCTCTTATATCTTTTTTTTTTTTTAAATCTAGATAAAAACGAAAATCATGGTAATCTAGTGGTTCAGAGTTCATCATGGACAGTGACCTTCCAGCTGTCTGGCCAAGGCCTGCCATCAACTTAAAAAAATATATATTTGTTAAAGGAAACATGTCTTAAAGAAAATACACTGGCTGCCATCGCTGACCTCCTTTTGAAATAATAATTGCTGGGTTGTCACGTTGATCTTTAGAGTTTAATATTTTTCTGAGTCAATGACCAAGAAAAAGTTACCATAAGGTCAAAGCTTTGGATCTGCATACTTCACACTATAATTCAGATCAGTGCCACGACTACAGTGCCAGAGGATCAGAATCACAGCCAGCTAACAATGACAGACTACATATTACATACATTGCGGGGATACAAATTAGTCTTATACTAGTTAATGCAGTCTAAATAAAGATGATTAGTCACATTTTTGCAATTTGATAAGTTCCTAGTGTAATGAAAATGAATCATTGTACTGTGAGATTCTGTGTGCCAATTAACACTTTGGGAGAATTTGAAAATCTTCAATTCTCATACACTGATAGTTGGGTGATTGGATATAAATGTATAATTCTATAGTTTATTGGAGATAAAAATATAAAAGTGCTAAGGTATTTCGGGGAATTGCATAGCCCTTCTTCAGGGCAAGTATGAAGCCTACTTGTATACTTTTATATTCAATATACATTAAAACCTTAAGACAAGTCAAATATTTTAATACATTTTGACTTGATATACAAGCAATGTCTTGATAAACAAGTAGCATCATGTCACAACTGAGTATAAAAGAGAAGAGAAGCACCTTTATGTGTAGCAATATGGTTACATTTAATGAAGGTACAACGTTTAGCAACATTTTGCTACACTTGCTATACTCCTCTCTTCTCTTTTATACTCTGTAGCTCCTGCTGGATTTTGCTTCTAATCCCCTTGTGGAGGTTTCCATTTGTAGATGGACATTTTATGGTTACACAACCTGGTCGCATTGCTATAATCTTTTCATATGGACTATAAATGAAGGGCCTTATGAATAAATGGTTGTGAAATGAATCATCTGAGTTTACATTATTTCTTATGGGGAAATTTGCTTTGATATACAAGTGCTTTGGATTACAAACATGTTACTGGAACGAATTATGTTCACAATCCAAGGTTTTACTGTACCATGAAAATCATCAAGTGAGACTTTTTTTGGACATCAGGCACTCCTCTTTAATCACCCAAGGGTTCCCTGTGATAACGCCACCATTGTCGTTATCAGAAAAGTTTAAAGCCCTAGACCCCAACAAAGTCTATCACCTACCATCTACAATTGGCATATAACCCATTGGAAGCAATTCTCTTTATAACCTCCACACAGTAGTCTGCCAATAGGCAGCCTCCAGCGGAATCATTCCAGCGCTGTCTTCCGCCCAAACTTCAAACACTGATAGAGCAAGCTTTCCTATCATTCGTTTTTTTAGGCAGTTTGATAGGTTGACTTTTGAGGATTAACATCAGCATGGATATCAATCATATCTTCGGTTGTCATTCATTCACATGATGCACTGTGTATTTAGCAAAAAATATGGCGAGCCTTGGTATTTGGTGTGAAAAGTCTTAGTACCATCAAAGAGGGCTGCCATATTGTTGGTTGTCATCCATTCACATGATGAACTGTTTATTTAGCCTATGGTGGGTGCATTGTAAAGCAAAGTGACCAGTAATTTAGCTGCTAGTTAAACTATTGAATCTTTTATGACTAGCCTAACTTCAAATGAGTGAAACACCCTTTACACAGGGTCAGGGGCGGATTGACCATTCAGGCACTTGGGCACTGCCCGAGGACCCCATGCCACTAGGGGGCCCAATCAGGGTTGCCAGCCTTAGTAAAACCAGGTACAGTATGTAAAAATCTGTGTTTTTTTAAAAATCCCAAGATTATAGCTGCCTATCACTCCAGTACCTTTTCAGTGTGTGTATGTGTATTCTGTGTGTATGTATACTGTGTGTGTATACTGTGTATACCATGTATGTATACTGTATGTGTGTGTACTGTGTATGTATACTGTATGGCCCCATAATCTCCTATTGCCTGGGGGCCCCATAATCTCCTATTGCCTGGGGGGCCCTTAATATCCTATTGCCCAGGGGCCGCATAATCTCCTATTGCCTGGGGGCCCCATAATCTCCTATATCCCAGGGGCCCCATAGTCTCCTATTGCCTGGGGGCCCCATGAGTTGTCAAGTCCGCCCCTGCACAGGGTCATGTATTATGTAAACATTCCTTGCCTCGCTACAGTAATAATTTTAACAAGAGAACACAACACACATAATGCAAAAAAACAAAAAACATAAAACAATCATTATTATTTTTAATATTAAAGCTGAACCCCAGACAAACTGCTAAATACATAGAATAATGAATTATTGGTTGATGTTTTTATCTGCCACAATGCATATAATTCTGTAATAGGTGTGCACAGTCTATAGCATTAGGGTGTGCACCCCAAAGCTCACACACATACTACTGATCACACAGAATGTTCATTCAGAAAGGGACGGAGATGGTCAATTACATGTAGCACTACCTCCGGATGAGCTTCTGGATTTTTGGGCTGCACATTACCTCATGGCTCCTCTGAATTCCTAGGGGTGATGTGATGCTTATTGCATATAGTAGAAGTAAAGGAATGTCCACAACAGGTGCTCTTTGCTGTGCTCTTTATTACACAGCTGGGTAAAAACAGTAAACTTGTGGTGAGGAAAGTAAAGTTGAAGAAGAAGGGAGAATAGCAGATTCAGGCATGAAGATAGGGAAACAGTCCTGCTCCCAAGTGTAACACTTCTCTGCGCCACTCCTGCCAGAGTGCGTTTAGTGTACCCAGACAGGATCCTCTCACTGACCTGGCAGCCGGAGTATCATTCGGAAATTGTAGGATAAAGTCTCTGCCACAGACCCTCCTTGGTGAACTTGAATTTGAGGAAAAGTCTCTGCCACAGACCCTCCTCGTGTGAGCATCAGAAAGATACCACTGCCACAGGCCCTCTCTGGATTGAATTCTTGAAATTATCCCTCCTTAGATGAGTTACGTCTGGATCTCCTTCAACTTGTCGCCCAGGTACCAACTGACAGGTGATCAATCCCTCAGTGTCCGGCTACCTCGATCCCCGGTGGTTTGTCCAGGCCCTTTTGGACCGCCAGCCTTTCAAAGGCGCTCCTCAGACTGATTCCCCACTGAACAGCAATACAGCTTGGTATCCTCAAAGGTGGGAACCCAGTCACTCACTGGGTCCCTGTCACTGTTCAGATGCTCCGGGCCAGCATGGCCCCGGAACCAGGAACACCGCGTGGCACGCACGCCCGGGACAGGTAGGCCATAGCGCCGGGGCGCCGTGATGTGGCCACCCTAAAGGTGGGTGCCACACTTGACAATGAAGACCCAGAACTAATGGTCTCCGCCTCATAAATACCCCTCCCCAGCATGCACAGTAAGGTCAAACCCTCCTGATTGGCTGCTGGGAAAAAGCACCCAAACCTTGACTTCACTGCTGCCACCTGCAGCACCGGGGTTGGAAGAACACCCCAGTACAACAGAATAAGCCCGCAGCACAGCCAAGCTGAGACAGAGACACTGTTTTGCACTAAACAATCTGGATCAGAGTCTAACTATACTCTGATCTTCCCCTTAAATTTAACTAGCACCGGTACCATAAAGTACACAGGCGCTACATACATATTTTCTCCGCTCATCCTAAAACATCCTTGCAGCAACAGCTGGCGGGAAAGGAGGGAAGCTAGTAGCACTGCAGGGGGAAGGAGGGAGCCAGGGAAGTAGGGGGAATCTGTGCTACAAAGGGTGATTAGGGTGTGCCTGGGCACACCTGGCACACCTTGTGCGCACGCCTATGGTTCTGTCCAGCCAGTGATCCATTTACCTCTACCACATTGATTAACCAGGTTGAATTTTTATTTATTTTTTTCCATGGCAACTAAAGAAATCTGTATTAAGGAAAGGGAAATCATCTAGGCATCTATTGATTGCAGAAAATGCTAGCAGCCTGGCTGTCTCTGGCTTCACAATGCTATGTCACTGACCTGAGACAAGCAAGCTGCAGGGTGGGCTGGAGTAACTCTTGATCTGAATACTTATCTGGTACTACAGTTACCAGATCAGCATGGCAGGCAACTAACATTTTCAGCAAGAACGGTTAATAATGGTAGCTTTCATATTTCCTTACTTGCAGTTTGCTAAATAGGCAAATAAGGAACATTCCAACCTGATGAGGTCAACACTCTGCTCGTTTGCTGCAGTAGAAGCAGTAAAAGAACTGGAACTGCCCTCTTTCCAAGTCTACAGGGTTCGACTGTGCATTGGGTTAACATCTATAGAATATATAATCAGGTACTCATAAACTGTATTCAAAAATATATTAAAGGATTTTTAGTTTAATGCATTCATCTTGGGATTAATGATAGTCTTCAATTTACAAAGCGCTGAGTATAAATACTTCTATTAATAAACATTTGCATTATGTTTAGTAGCAAAATCAGAATTATGATAATGCTTAGCTTTAACAAAACCGTGGCTGTCATCTGACAACATTTGCTTGTTCGCCTAAAGATCTCCTACATAAAATATGCTATATGCTGACTACAGGAGCAGTGCAGATGTAATCACATTCATTTGAGGCTTTGTTTCATAATTCAATTTAATACGTAGCACTGCATGAAAGAAAGAATCTTTGTACCTTGCCGGAGTACAAACAGACTGACTAAAGGACTGTTTGTGCGTTGTGGAATGATGAAATACCGCAAATTGCTTTGAGCCTCTCGCTCCTTCCAGATCCGCATTATAAATTCTTAAAGATTAATTAGTAGTTGGTAAGTGTATCTCAATTAGATCTGACACAGGTTTGTTATGGAAATATATATCTTTTTCTGTATAATTAATATATGTTAATAGGCATCTGGAGGCAAAATCACTTATAGCTGCATTTTATTTCATCCTACATTTTGACAAATTTACAGTGGATTTCCAAGACACAATAAGAATTTAGAGGTCCATTTCATTTAAAGTGCTATAGAAGCTCTTGGAAAAATGCAGCACTGTGATTGATTTTGATCAAGAGGCTTGCTCAGAGTAGTTGTGTTCTAAAACTCAATTTGTGCCAATGGACTTATTGAATGCTAACCGTAATTGAGCTACAAATAATAGGATCTATATTATTGATGTCAAATATGCATAAATGATAAATACTCAAACTGAGACTATAACATTAATAAAATGTTCCATACATGCTCACCCTGAATACCCCTTCTACCCTACTCACTCTCATGTTTGTGTTGACAACATTGAGGGCACTTCTGATGATAGGGGAAGTTGCCCTTGTCTTTTTTTAAAAGGAGCACGTGAAGAGGAAATATGTCACCTAGGATTGCTGACCTCTTCCTAGCTGTCATGATGAACCAGAGGTTTCAAGGTCTGATGAGTTACTAACTTACGGATTTGTGATTTACTCTTTCAAATCTGTATGTATTTTGGGTCAGTTAGGTAATAAAGCCACATACAGCAATATTATGTGTCTTTCAGAACTGTTTTTGTTAAAAATGTTTTATAGTAAATCTCTTAGAAAGTTAGCAAGCAAGGAATCCATAATATTTCTGGTCTACTGGACATAACTCCAAATGCAGCCTTTGGGGTTGATTTTTCTAAAATTGGAGCGTGCAAAATCTGGTACAGTTGTCCATGATAGCCAATCAGCTTCTAACTTCAGCTTGTTCAATTAAAGTGGCTGTAAACCCTTCGAGACAACTTTATCTCTTAATAATGTAGATAACACTGATCGCTGCCTGTGAAAGTGTACTCACTGCTTTAGTTTCCATGGAAATCGTCCTGCAATGAAAAGTGACGTCATGCGCGATTGCGCAGTAGGTAGTTTTATTAACGGCACATAAAGTGTGTCGTTTCTATCTTCCCTGCATGTCGGACATTTGTATGGACAAGCTTCCCCTCAGAACGGCACAGAGGAGAAGTCTTGCGATGCTGCTCTGATCATCTACTTGGTTTGGTTACGGCGCTATGGCGCATGCGCGAGATTTCCAAAGGGAAACAGAGTAAGGGCGGAAGTGACTTCCAGAATAGATTCAGAAAACAGTAGAAGCAATGGCGCGGGCAATACCCGGAAATGGAGACATTAGAAAGATGCTAAATAAGGTATTTACAGACCTCGTTTCAGGCAGATTTTAATGTATTATCCTTTGTAATGAGCTATTGTATTTAAAATTTTTAAAAATAAGAAAAATCGGCCGGGGTTTACTTCCTTTTTAAGCTTTGACAAAAACCCTGGAAGCTTTTTGGTTATATGCAGAGCTACACCAGATTATGCACTCTCCAGTTTTAGTAAATCAACCCCTATACCCACTCACTCCCGAAACCACTATACTCCATACAAAACTCAACCAAATAGATGACTTATCTACTTCACAATCTCCTTTACACTGCATTTCACAATTCTATAAAATGCTTCTCAACTGGAATATCTTGATAGTTAAATATACATCACCCAATGGGTGCAAGAACTCCATATCAAGCTAACTGAAGATCATCAAAATACAGTTCACTTATATTTCTTCCCTGGACACCCCATCCAATCTTCACTCAATATTTTCCACAACATCGCCCAAATGCTGGAGGGACTACACAAAATTGAGGAACGTTTGCCCACATATGGAAGCAATGCTCAAGGATACAAGCTTATTGGACAACCATCACCAGACATATCATTTAAATTTAAGGATTTAGCTTTCCTTTCAACCCCTGGTTCAGTTTCTTTTAGGGTACAGGCCTTCCAGCAAGCCAGTGTAAGTGAATAATTGCATCCCATTTACTCAAGGCTTTCAAGTCCCTCATCCTGTGCCATGTTCAACTTCCAGTGAACAGTATTGAGATTAGTACAATAACCCACCACTTAAATTGTGCATACAAAAGAAGACTAATGGAGACATTAACATATAATGCTTGCAACACCCAAGACCCAGCAAAATACGGTTCTACAACTCACTTATATTTCTTCCCTTAAAACCTAAGCCAAGGCAATAAATGATAAACTATACTCTCAGGCCCCGTACACACGACCGAGTTTCTCAGCAGAATTCAGCCAGAAACTCGATCAGAGCCGTATTCTGCAGAAAAACCCGGTCATGTGTACACTTTTGGCAGAGGAAACCGACGAGGATCTCGTCGGGCCAAATAGAGAACATGTATTTCCTCGTTAGTCAATGAGGAAACTTGGCTCGCCGAGATCCTCGGCGGCTTCACAAGGAACTCGATGAGCAAAACGATGTGTTTTGCTCGTCGAGTTTCTCGGACGTGTGTACGGGGCGTTAATGGTGCCTTACCCCATCCAATCTTCCCTCAATATCTTCACTCAATATTTTCCACAACATTGCCGGAATGCTGGAGAGACTACACCAGATGAGGAACCTTTGCCCACATATGGTAGCAATGCTTAAGGATACAAGCTTATTTATTTCAGTGTTCAAGCCTTCCAGCAGGCCATTGTAAAGCTTCATACACACAGGCTGAATGTTGGGCGGCATGGCTAGTTCAATAGAAAGCAAACGACATTCAGCCTGTGTGTACTGCAGCTGGCCTGACATAAGCTGACCATCCCCTTGTCAGAGTACAATAGAACATCAGGGGAGATGGTTGTACTAACATTGGACTGTTAGTACATCGTCTCTGATCTGAGCTGTCAGTTTTTTTTTCATTCAGCCTGCTGGGTTAAAAAAAAATTAACAGTGTGTACTGTTAAATTGTTACTAAACCCACAACAGTAAAATCAGTCTGTATATGCAGTAAAGTATGCTTGTTATACTCACTGTGGAACCTAAGGGGTTAATCCTGTGCATTTTGTAAAAAGGCTGTATGATCCTGTCTTCTCTGATCCTCCCCTTCTTCCACAGTCCCCAATCCATCACCTTATAAGACAGAGCCTTTGAGGTCACTCTGCACATGCTCAGTTTGGTGTGTACTTTGATAGTTTTTTTATTTTTCCTGAGAGGGTGCATGTGATCAGCACAGGGCTAATCAGCACTGTCCAGACAGGGGGTCCCGCAGCCAGAGAAGAAGACAGTCAGAGAAGAATGAAAACTCTTCCTACAAGCTTTAACCAGATACTGATAGAAGTCACAAGACTGGTCTAACTGCTAATGAGAAAAGGTATTTAGCAGTTTATATTAACTAAAATATTTGCATTTCCATGTACTGTGTACTGTGTACTGTGAGAGACCAGATATAGTAAATGCAGGGTCCTTGGTTTAGTAACACTTTAAGTGAATAATTACACCCTATTTATTTAATGCTTTCAAATCCTATGCCCTATTGTATTGGGAACAGTACAATTACCCACCACTTAAATTGCGGATGCAAAAGGTCGATCAAAGAAGAGGAATGAAAGACTGAAGCCCTGTACACACGATCGGATATCTGATGGAATCTAATCCGATGGATTTTTTTGTCGGATATCCAATTAAGCTGACTTTCATCAGTCTTGCCTACACACCATCAGTCAAAAATCCGATCGTGCTAAAACGCGGTGACGTACAACACTACGACGAGCCAAAAAAAATGAAGTTCAATGCTTCCAAGCATGCGTCGACTTGATTCTGAGCATGAGTGGATTTTTGTCCGATGGAGTTCCACACAGACGATTGGATTTTTCGCATTAAATGAAAAACTCCAGCAGAACCCCACCATCTTTGCAACCAGTCCCACAAAGCCTTCTCTCTAAGGTGCTCTTGGCCACAGTTGCACGCCAGCTTCCTCTACGTACCATGCAGGGTCAATAAACCTGTATTTTATGTGATAATACCAAGGGACCACTCATATATATATAAATATATACAGTATCTCACAAAAGTAAGTACACCCCTCACATTTTTGTAAAAAAAAATTATATCTTTTAATGTAACAACACTAAAGAAATTACACTTTGCTACAATGTAAAGTAGTGAGTGTACAGCTTGTATAACAGTGTAAATGTTCTGTCCCCTAAAAATAACTCAACACAGCCATTAATGTCTAAACCGCTGGCAACAAAAGTGAGTACACCCCCTAAGGTAGGCTGGGAGGTAGGCTGGAAAACGCTTCGCTACCCAACAGAGTCAAGCATCCAACAATTCTACCCAAGAATTCTACCTTCACAAGATTGATTATTGATCACTACCACAACAAATCCTTGCATCAAGGGAGAAACTTTACTCAAAACTGTTTGAGAGAAGATGGTTACTGGATAGTGAAAGGAAGTAAAGTTATAGCGAAGTACATCAGTAAATGTGTAATCTGTAGAAAGACACGTAGACCCACGGAAGAGCAAAGGATGGCTGATCTACCAGCTGATCGTGTAAACCCATCACCACCATTTCTTTATAGTGGAATGGACTGTTTTGGCCCATTTATCACCAAACAAAACCGCAAGGAGTTCAAGAGATATGGGCTGATATTAACGTGTCTAAGCTCCAGAGCAATACACCTGGAAATGTTGGAGGATATGTCAACCGACGCATTCATCAATGCCTTAAGATGTTTCATAGCCATAAGAGGTACAGTCAGAGAACTTAGATCTGACCAAGGATCTAACTTTGTTGGAGCAAAGAACGAACTAAACAAGGCTCTAAAGGAGATCGACAAAGAAAAAGTAACTGAGTACTTGTTAGAGAAACAGTGTGATTTTCACATGAATGCTCCAAGTGCAAGCCATACAGGTGGAGTCTGGGAGAGGCAAATCAGAACTGTAAGAAATGTGCTAAGTTCAATGTTTAAAAAGAATGCTGGAAGATTAGATGATACTTCACTGAGGACACTATTCTATGAAGTAATGTCTATCGTCAACAGTCGTCCACTTACAGTCAACGACATCAATGACCCAACAAGCTTGGAACCTTTAACCCCTAACCATCTGCTGCATCTCAAGCCTGACTACATACAGCCGCCACCTGAAAGATTCACCAAGGAGGATTTATACGCCAAAAAAAGATGGCGAAGAGTTCAATATCTGTCAGAGCAGTTTTGGAATAGATGGAGTAAAGAGTACTTAGCCAATCTCACACTCAGAAGTAAATGGCAAACACCCAGAAGAAATGTCCAAGTTGATGACATAGTATTAGTCAAAGAAAATTACTTACCTAGAAATCAATGGAAGTTGGTCAGAGTTCTAGAAGTTCAAAAGGACAAAGAAGGACTAGTAAGAAGAGTATTGTTACAAATGGGAGACTCAAACCTTGACAACAAAGGAAAACGTTTCACAACTCCACTCAAGCTGGAACGTCCCATTCAAAAGTTAGCTGTTCTACTTGAGAGTAACAGACACTAGAGAGTTGAAAACTTGATGGAAAATTCCTCAAATTCAAGTTCAAATCCTGCTACTGAGAACATAGAATTATAGGTATTTTGGTGGGAGTGTAGCTGGCCAGCTAAAAAAGCATGTCCTGGAGGCAGAAACCTGTATAATAAGTTCATATAGTTAACACACATAGGTGTATAAAAGTGACAATAACCCACACACAGCTTATATATGTATTTTTAAACTATGGAAAGAGTTATCGCTGTATTTTGCATTTAATATTTTATTTGTGAGCAAGAGTAGAAAAGCAGGATATGCCTGTGAGCTAGCTTTGATGGACAGCGATCCTAGCCAATGACAGATTACCCGCCCCCTCCCTTTGTGAGGCAAAGTGAAACCAAGCTTTCCAGCAGCCATTTTCTGTGAAAGCAGGAGGCAAAATAGTTCCACTGTGGCAGGCGCAGCACTACTTAAATACTGAGTAGCACCATGCGCTATGGCATTAGGGTTAATGATGTAATCTCTGACTCTTCCCTAAGATGCCGTTCTGTGAAGCGCTGAGAGGGTTAAGAACACACCATACAATTCTTCTTAGATAACTGTTCTTTAATAACTGCGTTCATTTATAACTTCAAACTGCTTCATAACATTGCTGCTTGCGCAGCCATAGTCCATATAACACGTGGTATCAGTATTTAAGTAGTGCTGCGCCTGCCACAGTGAGTGTACAGCTTGTATAACAGTGTAAATGTTCTGTCCCCTAAAAATAACTCAACACAGCCATTAATGTCTAAACCGCTGGCAACAAAAGTGAGTACACCCCCTAAGTGAAATTGTCCAAATTGGGCCCAAAGTGTCAATATTTTGTGTGGCCACCATTATTTTCCAGCACTGCCTTAGCCCTCTTTAGCATGGAGTTCACCAGAGCTTCACAGGTTGCCACTGGAGTCCTCTACCACTCCTCCATGACGATATCACAGAGCTGGTGCATGTTAGAGGCCTTGTGTTCCTCCTTCTGTTTGAGGATACCCAACCCCTTCCTCTTTCTTCTGGAAGTTTAATATAAAAATATTCCCTATACCTTTCCTTTTTGTGTCTATAGCCTAGTCCTACATCCATTGGTTACTTGCACTCTGTCAAATTTAGTATAGGTAATTACAGTATAATACCTACTGAAAATCTCTCCACTCACCTATGAAACTGGCCTTCGACCATTAGAACAAATGTTTACAAAGACATTCTGCTGTTACACAGAATGGTACTGTTTGTCCTGTATTGTTTATTACAACCTTCACAAAAACATTAAAGAATAATAAAAAAAAGTTCAATGACTAATCGCAATAAAGTCAACTTTTTACATGATTTGGCCCTGAGAAGACAGACATCGATGCAGCAGCTGAATTACTGTTTTTTTGTGTTTTAATAAAATTCTTTAATAGGCAATACATGGAATTCAATATGAAAGGTATCTCATGAATGGAAGCACTAAGCAATGATGACACCTGTTATAAAAGCATAGGGTACTAATAAGCACTCTGCTTTTCATGATGCAGACAATGAAGTCAACCTGAAAGACCTTTATTCAATAAGGCAATACATACAGCAGTGACAATGTGCAAAGGGCAATGATGGAGAACAACTAAGCAGTATTTAATTTACAATAGTCAGATTATTAATACTGATGTTTTAGTTTTTGTCTTAAAACACTTTATTTTTTTAATTATTGCATAAGCTTGAGAAAGCACAGTGCTGATGATTGCATCTTATCTGTACATTGATCAGCTGATTCGTCATTTTGACAGCCCCACCTGTGCTAATGATAGAACAATCTGTGCATACGTGAAGTAACCATAGGTATACAGGGAATGGCTTGATGACAGGGATGGGAAAAATAGGACTTGACTTGGTGCTCGGCCCAACCAGCTGTCTGTGATGTCAATGAACCTATTAAACATCCCTTTGTAGGTTTTCCATTATTCTGTAGCAAATTCAGGCATGAGATTATTCAGTTAACAAGTCAATTATCAACTATGAGACACAAATCTATAAGAAAGCAGGTCTCATTAGCTGCTTGCAAGACTTCTGGTTGGGATTTACTCACCCAGAAAGCCCTCTTTGTGATTGACCGTCCAAACACCTTGGTGCAAAGCTCTAGAAATTTCCATAATCCTCCCTCAGTCAAGCCATCTTATTGTATGCTATAGGTATATATTGTACACAGGTATCCAGAAGGAGCATCTATCTGTTTATAGAAGGGTAAATGTATAAACAGTTTTTACTTTGGTATAGAAGAATTGTAGTGTCCTTCATACAATGCGTTCTTGAAAGGTATGTTTTGTACATTCTTCAATGTCTTTGTTATATCTATTTGTCTTACCCCTATTATGATTCTTCATTTTGCTGTATCCTTCTCTACTCTAAAGGAAACAAAAGAGGAAAAACGGAGGGCGCACCGACCTAGTGTGATACTGTTTGGTGGATTTTATTAAATCAATAAAAACAAATCATAATACTCACAAAAGGAGTGTTAAAAACAGGCCTTGAATCACAATGCAGCAAAGAACCAACACCATCGGCATAGCACGATATTGTTTCGATCCGTGACCGTGGCTAGGGCTGACGCGTTTCAGGGGAGAACCCCTTTCCTCAGAGCTAAAAGGTCTGCAGTGCCTTTTAGCCTTTCGGAATTTTGCACGTCGGAATTGCTACAGACGATTTTTTTCCAATAGGAATTTTTTTACGTCTGAAAATTTGAGAACCAGCTCTTAATCTTTTGTTGCCGGAAATTCCGTCACCAAAAGTCCGATGGAGCATACACACGGTCGAAATTTCAGACCAAAAGCTCACATCAGACTTTTCTTGTCGGAATTTCATGTGTACGCGGCATTAGACTTAACCCCTAGGGTTTAGCCCTTGCAATACAGGGCCTCTACACTGCAAGGGTTAATAGCTGGTTTTGTCTAGTGGCGAGGAGAATCCGTTTTACTTACCTGATCCTCCATGCCTATGGCAGATGGTGCTCCCACACACTCTAGTGGTTGACTGTTCCTCAGCCTCATCATATGCAGTGTAGGGCTATGAATACACTCTGGTCTTGAGGACTTTAAAATATAAGTGTATTTTCAGATAACATACACTTATTCTTTTTGCCCTCCCCCTCAACTGTTCTGAATAAGTCCACCTTCCCCTCCCAGATGTGTACTTACCTTGCAATCATGTTCACAGTTTACATGCTACTATTGATTATGTACTCGCAATACCTGTACAGCAGTTCCCATGGGGTTCTGTAGGAAGCTGGAGGTTGGGTGTATAAATGTTCTTCTCTTTTAAGAAGTACATCTACAGTAAACCCATTTTTTTTCCTTTTAACTAATTATTGGAAATAGTTAAAGCTTTGTTTTTCTTTTTTGCCATCTGTGTTCCTTTCATTTTCTGTCCTGCAGACACATAATGATGCGGGAGAAAACCTCTTCACAATGGGGGCAACGCCCCCTGGAAACAAGTGTCCAGAGTGGGAAATATTCCTCTCCATCCCTGTCCTGGACCAGAGGTGTTACCAGAACAGGGATGGAGAGGAATATTTTCCACTCTGGACACTTGTTTCCAGAGGGCGTTGCCCCTATTTGTTTACCACCACATTCACTCCGCAGGATGATCACCAGGAGACAAAATCCAGAAACCCCCAGGAGAGACAAAGACAGCCTGATAGAGGTTCTAACCCTTCCTTACTTTTCATTCACTTTACATTTTCACTCAGGCACACGTGAGATGGTACTGTACAGTACAGAATATTGTAGACACATAGAAATAACATTTATTAACATTTATCTTAGGTGTATATTGACACGGTTGTACAGGCTCCTCTCCAGCACTGATATTGCTTGCTCTGATTTCACTGCACACTGTGAGCTTCTCACAATGTGCATTAGAAGCTTCAACAAGTAAGATAAAGCCCTTATCATTTCCTGTCTGGAAAACATCCAGCGTCATCTCTCTCTTTCCTCTATAGCATTATTGTCCCTGTTCCTCACATGTGGGCACCACCTAGAGGGGGCTGCATGCAAATAGCGCCTGTCTGTAATGTCTGCTCCTCATGGCTTAAATCCATCCATAATTTGTATATACGCATAACCCTTCCTTAGAGCCAACCCACTGCTTGCATTAGTGCTAAAAATATCACATCACCCTACCAGTCCCAATCACAGTTATTGCTGATATTTTTAGAAAGCTATGTACAGTACCCACTTATTTTTCTATAGGAGCTCCGGATAGCAGTTAAACATGAAAGGGATTCTAATACTTCCCCACTTTATCCAAGACAAAAAAATAAAAGCTTCAGCATGGCATACAAATTATAGGGTTAGTTTGCTTTTAAAAAAAAAAATGAAAAGGTGAACTAAGACCTTTCCCACCCCTCCAGCCCACTTACAAGCCCACTGCACCTACCTCCATGGGTGTTACAGTAGCACCATCCACACAGCCTGGTGCAGTGGTACTGGGGTTCGAAACCTGTGTTGTTCTTCCTCTTCTTTACCTAAGAATGCTGGGATTGATCAGAGTGATTCTTATTAGTCAGTACCAGCACATGACCACACTGACCAATCAAAGCTGCTCTAATCAGTCCCAGTGTTGCTTGGGAAAGAATAGAAAGAACAGCGCAATACCAAACCCCAGAACAAATACATCTGGCTGCGTGGATAATGAAATTGTATCACCCACAGAGGTAAGTGCAGTGGGGACCGGGCAGTGATGAGGGTATATTGTCTTAAACTTCATACACACGATCGGACTTCCATCTGACTTTTCTGTGGATTTTGGTCCGAAGGGCGTTGGCGGTGAACTTGTTCTGCATACACACAGTAAAACTTTTTCAGCCAACATTCACCAAATCACATGTTTTTTCAGCTCTTTACCACTTTGGGCAAATTCTGCTATTGTTGTCTGATCTTTAGCATTGGTTCCGAGCATGCGTTTTTGTACTTTGGACTTTAGTCCGATAGACTTGTGTACACACGATTGGATTATCCTCCATTGGACATTTGTTGCCGGAAATTTTGAGTACATGCACAGCGAACATTTGTCCGTTCAAAAAATGAAAACAATTGACCGATGGAACATACACACGGTCGGAATGTCCGATAAAACACGTCCGTCGGATCATTGTTGTCAAAAAGTCTGATCGTGTGTATGAACCTTTGGTTTACCTTTTAATTTTTTTTATGAAGTGAACTAAACTTATAATGGGTCTGTTGGTACTAAAAAAATTAAATTATCCAGTAAGGGTTTTCTTATGCCGCGTACACACGACCGTTTTTCTCGTAGTTTTTCACGTCGTCGTTTTTCACATCATGAAAAACGGTTGTGTGTAGGCTTTAACGACAGGAAAAAACGTACATGCTCAGAAGCAAGTTATGAGACGGGAGCGCTCGTTCTGGTAAAACTAGCATTTGTAATGGAGCGCATTTGTCACGCTGTAACAGACTGAAAAGCATGAAGACTAAAAAGCACGAATCGTCTCTCACCAAACTTTTACTAACACAAAATCAGCAAAAGCAGCCCAAAGGTTGGCGACCTCCGAATAGAACTTCCCCTTTTTAGTGCCGTCGTACGTGTTGTACGTCACTGCGCGTTGCTTGAGCATTTTTTTTATGATTGTGTGTCTTCAAGGCAGGCTTGACAAGAATCACGTGGAGAAAAACTTTGTTTTTTTCCATGACATTAAAAACGGTCGTGTGTACGCGGCATACGTGTTGAAAATATGGTAAAACTAACGTGTTAGCCACCTTTGACTTATATTACAAAAGGAAGCTAAAGGAGACCTTGCTGGTTCTGTTGAGTGCTTGTAGAAGTCAATGTTTAGAGTGGAAGATAACATGAAATTTTCCCCTTCTCGGAGGATCTAGTACATTTATCTCCAGGGTGCTCTATTTATCACAGTCAAGGAAGCAACCTGCAACCCTGACTCCATGCAGCAGTCCCGAAGAACTAGGTTAGCATTGCTCTGTTGGGACTAAAGAAGCTCTAACAACATGGGAGACAAATACGACTGACCTCAGCCAGCATCATGCAAAGGACGGGAGGGCTAACTTAGGATGCTTACAGTACCAAAAGAATGCAGGCTATCTGAAAACGCAGCATGCGCAAAACATACATTTCTGAGACCGATAATGTTATCTTTAGAGAGACATTACGACTCTGTGTAGCTTTACGCCACACTACCCTCTTTCGTCTTTGGATTTATCACCCATGAATTATTTATCCAGATTTTAACAAGATAAACCATGTCTGGAGCACCTCCTTAGCAACAAGGCCATGTTTGAGATGGGTCAGAGATCCTAGAACCTCTGACGTATAATCCATTCATCAAATGCACAAATGGCTCTCAGAGGCGATGGAGTTAATTGTGTTTTGTGAAAGAGTGAGAGAGCCTGCATTGCATTGCAATGACAGGCTGACTTGTATGTGGCTTTTCCCTGCCTCCTCTCCTTTCTCCAGCAGGGGACACTCTGTAGCTGATGCTCAGGCTTCTGAGCATCAGCAGTCTCTGGGAAAGAAGAAAAAAAAAATTCTCCTGAATCCCAGCTGCTTTCCAACACACAGCTACATAGCAGTGTAAACCTCAACAGCTATATAGAAAAAGCAGGACGCCACTTGTTCTGAACTTGGGGCTCCAGGCATCCTTCTTTTTTTTGGCCTTTATGGTACCCAACAGCACCATGGAAGAGATGGGACTGCTAAAGGATGTCTAAAGATGGAAGGTATTGATGGGCAAGGCTTGTTAGGTATTGCGAAGATTTTACAGAGAAGTTGTATACCTTCCCTTGCTGGCTGTATCGCTCATTTCACATTGCCTATGAATACCAGGAATTCCTCACTGCTCTGCTTTGCTTTTCTTTTATAGGAGACTTCTTTCTTCTATTCTTTATTGGAAACCCTATGAAGACAACAAGGAGATAAACTTTGCAATAAAAAAAAAATACATATATCCTATATCCATACAGCAAAGGGAGGGGGGAGGCTAAGTCTGACAACAGGATGGTTTGACACAGAGACCTGTATGGACCATGAACGAATAGCTGCCTCCTAATTAACAGGCGGAATAAGAAACATTTTTCTAGAGACGATCTCTAAGGAAAGGACGCAGGGTGACGGAGGATGGGTGAGTGAAGTTTTTTCTGCTTTGCTGCTCACAAAGACTGTTCATGTATGTCAATCCAATCCTTGCCTTTAATTGCTTTATTTAATCTTATCATGCCTGCAAAAAAAAGCACACACACACACACACAAGAGGATGTTAGCCCTTTGATGCGAAATGTAAAATGGAAATACCTGTATATTGGAAATCTCATTTATACAGATGCTCTGCTTGTTCTTTCCTTAATTGTCTGTATGTAGATCTACTTGCAGATATCATTTGATACAATGCAGACATCTGTAAAACATTGTAGGCAAAGGTTGCAGAGTTTTGCACCTGTAGGTAGCAGCAGGTAGCAGGTAGGCAATTTTAGCCATTTAGTATATTATATATTCAGAAGCATAGTTATGCTGAGACACTCATGCAATATTATTGCCTCTGTTGCATCAAATTCAGTCTTTTTCATTTCGGTTTGTTGCCCAAACTTGATGCCCTATAAAGGGCTCGGTGCGGAAGTTGCACATTGTTCTGTGCCTGTGTGTTGCATGGCTCCCCATCCATGCACCGTCTTAGAGACAGAGCCAGTGTCTTGCCTATAGTGTGCCAGAGTTGGAAAGGGTATATGTACTATGCAGGCTTCCTCCACAGTGCCAGAGGATTCATCCACAGCTCCTGAATCTGATGCATTCATTGCACAGTCATAGAGAAGCCTCTTTACTAGCAGACAACACGTAGATGCCAGCTGGGTTTTTACCATTTTAACCATTTCCCTCCTTGCACTGACCCGTCTAGACTATAGAAATGTCCTGCTGTCAACAAAGCTAACTAGAGGTAATGGAGCTAAAAGAGACGGGACTGCATCCCCCCCCCCAAAAAAAAAATCTCTAATCTCTCTTAGTCTGCAACACTGCTAATATCTATCATGCCCTCTGAAATCCTTTTACTGATCCCTTTGCAAGCAAATATTTGGGTTCCCTCTCCAAATTTTCTGGTTGGCTTTCAAATATCACTGGTACAAGTAGCAAGGTCAGATACCTTCCTTGCTCTCCCTTTGAAATCCAGCAGACAGAAAAAAGCAGACTGAAAATAAGGGGTTAAAATATGTTCTTATACATCAATTTCGAATGTATGCCTATTCACGAAGGAGAAAGGGTTAAAAGACATTGATGCGTCCGTTGTATCTCCCCCCCATATATATTGCTCGTTAGGAGCAACAATATGCAAACACTGCATCACTTTAATTAAATTCCAGCCACTAGGAGTTGCATTCAAGAAAAAAAAAGGACATTTCATTCAGTGTTAACCCTTACTTTTCCCGTGGTCCTTTTCTTTTAGCCATTAGTCCCAGGGCTCATTTCAACTTCATTAAAACTAACATGTATTGGCTAATCATATAATTCTTATCAATAAATCTTATCATTGGACTAGTAGATTACATAGACATGTACATACAGAGGACATGTCTATGGTTTTGATGACACTGCTTGATAAGCAAGTGCACATATGTATTTAGTGCATACTACTGCCCCAGAATAATATATATATATGTATATAATATATATATGTTTGAATAAGGCTGTCTTCATAAATGACTTTCTGTGTAGATGTTGTACCCTATGTGTTGAATCCCAATCCAGGGGTGTGGTGATCTATTTGGGAATCAGGATGGTGCAGTCTGGCACTAGGAATGAAGACCCCTGTTTAATGGGGCTGTCTGTACAGCTTTGGATTTTCCTTCAAGGAAGATAGCGTTTCCAACATAACGGTCAAGAGGCTTAGGGAAAGCCAGGATTATTTTATTTGATAAGATTTAATTTAAAACAATTAATCATTGCACTGCTTAAGGGATTTTAGTGAGGGTGAAATAGAATTCATTCTGTCAATGTCTCTCTTAAGGTTTGTAGATCTCAATGCATGTTTTTTTTTTTCTCGCCATGCTGCAGGGTTCCAACTGATTAATCAGCTGAAAGGCATGAGTTTAACGCTGCTCCTGTTACCCGTACTCACCGTGGTGATTGTTGTGGGAGCACAGAAAACTTGTCCAAAGAACTGCCGGTGTGATGGGAAAATTGTCTATTGCGAGTCCCATGCCTTTAAAGACATTCCTCAGAATATTTCAGGTGGCTCCCAGGGATTGTCTCTACGTTACAACAGCATCCAAAAGTTGAAGTCTAACCAGTTCTCCGGCCTTAACCAACTAGTCTGGCTTTACCTTGACCACAATTACATTAATTCGGTGGATGAGGATGCCTTCCAGGGTATCAGGCGGCTAAAGGAGCTCATTCTGAGCTCTAACAAAATTACTAACCTAGCCAATACCACTTTTCACCCTGTCCCCAACCTGAGGAATTTGGATTTATCCTACAACAAAATGCAGGTGCTTCAATCTGAGCAGTTCAAAGGTCTTCGGAAGCTTTTAAGCCTGCACCTACGGTCCAACTCACTAAAAACAGTGCCAGTTCGGGTTTTTCAGGACTGTCGAAATATGGAATTTTTGGATGTGGGATATAACCGGCTCAGGAGCTTGTCTCGTAATGCCTTTGCTGGTCTCCTGAAGCTAAAGGAGCTCCACCTGGAACACAATCAGTTTTCAAAGGTGAACTTTGCCCACTTTCCTCGCCTCTTCAACTTACATTCTCTTTATTTGCAGTGGAATAGGATTAGATCTATCAGTCAAGGATTAAGTTGGACTTGGAGTGCACTGCACAACCTTGACCTGTCAGGGAATGACATACAGAGCATTGAACCTGGGACCTTCCAATGCCTCCCTAATTTGCAGAAGCTTAACCTGGATTCAAATAAACTCACCAATGTCACCCAGGAAACCATAAATGCTTGGATATCTCTGACCTCTATAACTCTTTCTGGAAACATGTGGGAATGCAGTAAAACTATTTGCCCTCTGGTGTTCTGGCTCAAGAACTTTAAGGGAAACAAAGAGACCACCATGATATGTGCTGGACCTAAACACATCCAAGGGGAGAAGGTTATTGATGCTGTGGAAACCTACAATATCTGCAATGAGACCCCTGTGTTGGTGACTGAAAGAGCTTATCAGACAACCAAAGCACCCCCAAAGCCCCAGTTTGTTCCCAAGCCTACTGTCTACAAGTTGGAGAGTGTTCCGCCAACTTTATACACTCCTAGCCCTTCCTCAGGTCTGCAGACACCCATGGCTGAACAAGAATACGAACATGTTTCTTTCCATAAAATCATAGCTGGAAGTGTGGCCCTTTTCCTATCTGTGGCCATGATTTTACTCGTCATTTATGTATCGTGGAAACGATATCCAGCCAGCATGAAGCAACTGCAACAAAGCTCAATGATGAAGAGGAGAAGGAAAAAGGCCAGAGAGTCAGAAAGACAGATAAGCTCCCCATTACAGGAGTACTATGTGGACTACAAACCTTCCAACACAGAACCCATGGATGTATTGGTAAATGGATCAGGACCCTGTACATATACAATCTCTGGCTCCCGGGAATGTGAGGTATGAAAGCTCGAAAAAAAAAAAAAAAAAAAAACTTGAAATTCTAAACATTTTGCTGCTGTTAAGAGTCGAGGTAGGAGTCTGTGACTTGAGTCTTTCTCAATCTCTAAGATGAATTATCAGGCTAGATACAAAACTTTTGAGTATTTTTTTAATACATTTCATTGTTATCACTGTTGTATTTTTTTTTTAATCCACTTTGGTGTAAGGTTGGTTTAATTGAATACAGCAGGAGAAAAAGGTTGTTTTTTTAATTTATTTTTTTCCCTGGGAGCTGGGACGTGAAGGAAGTTCATTCAAGAATGAAATTTGAATAAGCCTATTTTTCCATGGCAGGAGAGTGTGTTTGCCAAGTGGGGCAGTTAGAGATGAAACCCTAGAGATCATTTGATGAAAAGGGCATTCTGTGCCTGTTGTGTGATTTGTTTGCCATTATCGCTAAGTCTTTTTTATGGACTAATGAAAGGATTTGTCATATAATAAAACAGGATAAATCAAACAAACAGCAGTACAACACATACAATTTTGGGTCTGGAAATCAAGAGGAGCTAAGCCAAAGATAACCACTCAGTTTTTTGTTTCCTTGTTTCACGGACAACAGAAAATGATAAAGACCATTTTTTCCTTTTAATAACATTTTGATACATTATATATGATTTGCCTTATGGAAAGATAAGACTGCCTTACTTCTGAACGATTGACAGTCGACCAGTCCATTTTGTAACTCATTCCTATGCGGACCAATAAAACCAAAACTATATTGAACTCAAACAAATGAAAAGGCATTTACAGCTTCTTAACAAATTAAGAGAAATCTTTTTCCTGTCGATGCAGAGACAAGCAAAATCCACGGACACTGGACTGGCCGCTGAGGTTACACAAAAATCCTTTCAGTATTCCACTCCTGATTGCTCAGGGAAGCTGAGCTGTTTTAACCCATTCTTTACTGAATGGGTTAAAGGCAGCTAAGCACATGTTGTGTCTTTCTTTTTCTTTTTTATGTTTGTTAATTTCATGCTGGTAATTTTGGGCTTACTTGGTTATATAAATGAATGGTTCATTTTTTTAAATATGTATTTTAATAATGATAATAATTATAAAGCAAAAAGATGGTATTTCTTGTACACTTTAACTGGACATTTTGAATGAGCAGCTGGCACTGTTGAATGTCTATGAAATGGGCAAGAGATGACAGGGCAAATCTGTACAGCGTGATGCTGGGCAGTAAGCTGGCACGCTGTTGGTATTCTGAGCTTTTCCTTTAGCACTCTATGCAGGAGTTTGCTGAACGCCCCCTGTTGGTTGAAAGACAACTGGGTGGATAATATCCCACACCTTGCCAGCTGATCAGCCCTGACAATGTTGCCCTTCTCTTGTGTTATCTGCTTGGCTGCTGTTTCCGAAATTGGCAACGCTGAATAAACCCGTCTGATGTACAATATGTCAAATTACACACGCTGAACTTAACTTGTGTGATAGAAGTCATCTCTTTTCTGTTTACAGAAAAAAAAAAAGACATGATCAAACATTTTTTGCGTTTTGTTTTCCTTTGAAAACTTGGGTTCGGGGTATTTGGATTGGGATACGATCGACTGGGATACGATCCTAGGTTATGAGCACAGATGAATAATGCTGATCTAGCTTGACATTTGTAGAAGACAAAATTAAGATTCTCTATGAGACTTACACAGAGGAACGACTATGGTACATGTCATTTGTTAATGCTCAATTGTGAGGGCCAGCGATATGAAAATGTATATACAGTGTCTACACAGAGAACTATTTATTTTTATACTATCCATATTTACATCAGTTCCTGGAACTGGCAGTCTTGAATACTTTGCCTGAGCATACTGTGTTTGAAACTGTATGTGATGTGAATTGAACCCTTTCTAATCAGTTAAAAGGTCTTTGTTTCTCTTTGTCGATTGACTTTCTTGGTGGATGATCTCTAGACTAAGACCCCAAACTCCTAAATACACATGTAAACATCCCTCTAGTAGGTCTTTGGACCTACTAAGTTGTATCACATGAGTACATACCTTGAAGGGGTCACACTGTATACTGTAACTACTATTCTGTCATCCATTCTTATAATAATCAGCTCTCAAAAATACATTGTTCTAACAGAATTAAGAATTTGGCAGTTCTAGTGAACCATGCCTGAAGCTCCAGAATATTTTGGTCTCAGATCGATCCTACTGGACATTCTAACAATCAATTTTTTTATTTTTTTCAATACTGTCATTCTCCTGCTAAACTGCAGCATGCACGGCATCATTGATGGTTTACCTAGCACAGATACGAGTTCTATCATATTGGGGAACTGGGAAGCTATCTATACATTTTTAGGCTTATTCATAAAATAGTGCAAGGAGGTAAGCACCAATTCCAAAATGCAGGCCTCACAACAACACATCAGAATCCAGTTTCATTAAACAGAATTCTGATTGGTTGCTTTCAGTTACTGCGGTTTGCATTTTATATCAAAATAAGAAATGTGTGTTGGACAAAGACTACTACCCATACTAAAATATAGAATAGGTGGGGAAATTTACAATGATTGATTCTGCCTCTGAAAGTGATTGTTTTACAACCAGTTTCATTTTGGCATTATCTGATTGTGTAGCTTGGGATTGGAACATCCAGATTGTACAACACTTGGCCATGGGGGCATAAGGCAACATCTTCTAATTTTAACTCCATCCACTAAGAAGTAAAGGAATGATTTACTAAAGGCAAATATACTGTGCACTGCAAGTATAATTGCTCTAGATCAGTGGTCGCTAAACTGCGGCCCTGGGGCCAGATGTAGCCCTTTGCTTGCCTTGAGGTATTTTTTCTACCACTGACACCAACAATGGGGCATAATTCCTGCCACTGACAAATGGGGCATAATTCCTGCCACTAACACCTACAATGGGGCATAATTCCTGCCACTGACACCAACAATGGGGCACAATTCCTGCCACTGACACCTACAATGGGGCGCTATTCCTTTCACTGACACCAATTATGGGGCATAATTCCTTCCATTGGCAACAACATAGCGACACTATTCCTCCCACTGACACCAACTATTTCTCCACCTAGTACTAAAGATCTGGCATTGCTTACTTCCACTGGCAACAATCTAGCTAGCACCCCTAAAATCTGAAGGTCCCTTTCTTTTGAATGTTTGAAAACCCCTGATTTAGATCTTAGTAAAGGAGGGGACGCTCTGCTAATTTCTATTATCCAATCATGTGCAAGCAAAAATGCTGTTTTTTTTTCCATGCATGTGATTTGGTATTCTTTGCAAAGTGAAGCTTTACCTCATTTACTAAGCTCTGGAGCAACTGCACTTGCAGTGCACAGTATATGTTCCTTTAGTAAATCAACTCCGATGAGTCAGGTCTAGGTACCCAATAAGTAGGCCAGCCATACTAACAGTAACCATTACATAAACAAACATCAATGGCTATGGTGAAACTATAGGGACTTTTTCTAGATATTGTCTTTTTATTTCACTGTTCTTTGCTGATATTTTTCAATACTGTAGAGAAACAAAGCAAATGCTAAAAATAGGAACCTGTAGAAAAAAAAAGAAAATCTGTTAATCTTGGTCTTTTTTCCATCTAAAATGACGGATTAAAACTGGAGATAAAGGTTTGATATAATATTGACAAATATTTGGGGGGGAAAAATGAAAGATGATGTACTCACAACAAGAGATCTGGCAGGGTATTTCTGTCTTGTTGAAATCCCATATAAAAAAAAACAGGAAAAGCATTTTTTAAATAGGCAAATACTGTTGGATTTCCCAAAAAAGCAGTCAAATACTTTTTAATAGTTTTAACCCTAATAAATGGTCTGTGTGGCTGTAGTGGAGACATTTTTCTGGAAGCTGTTTACCTGTATGTAAACAAGGCACCACTGAGAAGTGGGAAGGCACCACGACCAGTCATTTATTGGGAAACTCAGAAAAGCGTTTGATGATAAAGAACCCTTTTCAAGTACTGGTTAGAACATTACCTATGTATAGCAGGACTTTAGGTCTGTTCTAGTGGGCTGTTGGACAATTATTTTTTACTAATGCTGTAAGGCTTGGCTGGTCCCCAGTGATCTCACAGCTGGAAGCTTTAGACATGACTGTTCAGCTTAATGTTACTGGATCTAGGCATGTGTATCTTAAACCTTCAAATACCGGTATGTGAATTCTACAATTCAGTTTTTCATTAACCTACAAAATTGCAGCTCTGATACTAAGACATATGGTGGTGTGCAATATGTCAGCCATTGGGACTGTGGGTCAGCAGTTAGATCAAATTCCTTGATGTGATGTAGGGAAGTGACCTGTTTCAGATTTAGCTCTATGGCAGTGAGGTTTTGGATTACCAGCATTGTTTTACAGCATCCATATCACAGACCCCCAGAACTGAAATAAAGGTGTCCCCACTATCACAATGCCAATTATGTAGGCCATTTGAGTACTTGCAATAAAGTCCAACTTGAGAACGGTTTTACGTTAATAAACAAGTCACTTTTTTATACATGCACTACATGCACTAACCATCCATACCATAATCACAACACATCCCCATACAGTGGTACCCTGGATTACAAGCATAATTTGTTCCAGAAGAATGCTTGTAATCCAAGGCACTTGTATATCAAAGTGAGTTTGCCCATAGGAGTCAATGGAAACTCAGATAATTTGTTCCACAGTGACTGCTATTGTATGCAGTACAGTATCACTTGTGGCCAGAGGTGGGGGGCACCGGAGGCACTCAGATGCACTCAGAGACACTCGGGAATGGAGTGTTTCCGACTGTCTCCGAGCATTTCCGAGTGTCACTGGCGCCCCCGCACCTCTGGCCAAATGCGGTACCGCATACCCCATTGGCATGAATACCGCTTGTCTTGCGAGACAACAAACGTAAACTGAGTCAGGATTTAAAAAATATAATAGCTTGTATTGCGAAAACACTCGTAAGCCGTGTTACTTGCAACCTGTATTGGTGCTTTTTTTATTTTAAGAAAGAGCCCCTTTGTCTCTCATCTTCTATTTTATACAAGGACAATAACATATAGGATCTATAGCAACCATTCATAGATAAGGATCCACATTGCATTGTACACACGCCCGTACTTTCCGAGAAAAAAAGTCAGACAGGCTTTTTTTCTCGAAAAGTCCGGCCGTGTGTAGCCTCCATCTGACTTTTTTTGTTGGAAATCCGACGGATCTTAGATAGAGAACCTCTTTCCGTCGGACTTCCGACGGACTCACAGCGGACTTTTGCATGGTCAAAAGAACGACCGTGTGTACGAGGCATTAGTCTTGATACTTTAAACCTCCGAAGGCTGGTGTCTCTGGTTGCAATGCATTACAATGCATACTGCTCTTTTGGGTTAAATAATAATCACAGCCAATCTAAAGTGTGAAAGCTTAGATAATTTACCAGAGTATTGTGTTTTTCCACACGTTCAGCATTTGTGGCACAGGCCAAATGTGCATAGTTGTCATACAAGATAAATAAATTAATTTCTCTAACCAAGACATCAAAAGAATGTGTTTCTGTTGTAGTTGGTGGGCCCTCAACAAGAACCCATAGGCCAAAAGAGGTGCACATTGGGGAATTCTTGAAAATGAATGGCAATGTGCAGCAAAATGCAAATGCGGGGAGCTGTACAGTGTGCAAACATGCAGGTGGACACCCGCAAATGCATTCACTAATGTCTATGCAGTAGTGTCAATGCATTTCCTTCCTCAATTGCTTAACCCCAAAGCCAAATTTGTCATAGTGCAGCGTGTATAGGGATGGTTATAAGATGAGCATATGTAATATGATAAGGCATTTGCATGACTATACAGGGAGCACAGATGCCATGTATTGAGATCCTGTGATTTCAACTATGTCCACAGTATGCCATACTTCCCTACGTCAGTCTAATATCATCATCAGATTTAAATATAGGACTATAGCCATTCAATATTTCACATTGATTCATTGACTTGGTGCCGTGCACTACTGAACTACCACAATAGTTGGAAATACACCGGATCCATCTGTGCATTGTGATGTACTGACATTTTTACTTTCTTATGTACAATTTATTGTGCAAAGCAGTATTATTTAAAATTAAATGCACATAAACTTTTTTTTTTCAAGGTCTACCCTTGCAGTTTTCACAATCCATCTTCTCTGTTTGAATTTAGAGTGAAGTTGTCAACCCAGAAATATGGAAGCTGCCATCTTTGTGCTGTTTTTTCTTTCTTGATGGTGCTTGTTCTGAAGCCTCGTACACACGGGCCAGAATCCCGTCAGGAAAAACAACGTTTTTTTTCCTGACGAGATTCTTGGCAAAAATCTCTTGCCGCCCGAGTTTACAGACGCTCCTTTTAAAAGAACCGCGGTTCTTTTGGAAGGCAAGAACGCGGTGACGTCATCGCTTCCGACGAGCATGCACTCGTCACATTCAATGCCGTTGCCGCCATCTTGCTGCACCCTACCTATGCCTATGAAGCTACCGTGCATGCGTCAAAGTTATTTCGAGCATGCGCGGGTTTCCACGCTGGCAGGTAAGCATACACACACGCAGGAAAACACTGCCGAAAATCACGACGAGAAAATAGAGAGCAGGTTCTCTATTTTTCTCGTCGAGATTTTAGGCAGTTTTCTTGACGAGAAACCTACAAAGGCCTTGTACACACGCTTGGTATATATATATATATATATATATATATATATATATATATATATAGATGCTTGTTCTAGGATAACTGTGAAGTAATGAAGCGAGTATCAAGATGACAGACTCAAGCCTCGTACATACGCTCGGTATATATATATATATATATATATATATATATATATATATATATATATGTATATATATATATACAGATGCTTGTTCTAGGATAACTGTCAAGTAGTGAAGCAAGCGTGTGTACGAGGCTTGAGTCTTTCATCTTGATACTCGCTTCACTACTTGACAGTTGTCCTAGAACAAGCATCTGTACATAGTAGGCCAAACACCTCATGTGAACCTATTTGTTCCAAGATCAATGACTCAATTAGAGAAGAAAGGATAAGGATGACAGGCATAGAACTTGTGCCTTTAAAATTAAGTTAGCAGGGATATCCACCATATTTCTACCCTGGAAGGTTCCTTTTAGGCCCCTTACACATGGAGTCATCTAGAAGCTATGCATCTCGCTCAGCATTTTATTGCACCCAGGAAGGTCAGGTGCCATATCCAACTCCACTGCAGACAGCCTGTCAAAGTCTATAGCAGGCTATGGCTTTTAGGGGGCTGAACACTGTATCAAGAGGTGCTGACATTTAGAGGCCTGTACATTTAGGAATGAAGGTCTTAAACACAGATCTTTTGTATTATTATGTATTCCGGGTCTTCTTCCTTGAATGCAAAGGGCTCTAAATGCTAGTACGACGGGGAACAGGGTTCAGCCCTGTCCAGCCATAGCTGGCCTGCCTGGTTACTGCACATGTCCCTCTCAGGACCACTAAATTCCGTAAGGGACAAGCTTCCCCTGGACAGACTCGTGCAAGGGGCACAAGGGACATATGGGGGTTTATTTACTAACGGCAAATCCACTTTGCACTACAAGAGCACTGAAAGTGCACTTGGAAGTGCAGTCGCTGTAGATCCGAGGGGGACATGCAAGGAAAATAAAAAACAGCATTTTAGCTTGCACGTGATTGGATAATAAAATCAGCAGAAATTCCCCTCATTTCAGATCTACCCCTCAGATTTACAGCGACTGTACTTCCAAGTGCACTTTCAGTGCAATTTCAAGTGCACTTGTAGTTTGCACTTGTAGTGCAAAGTGGATTTGCCTTTCGCACACCTCCCAACTTTTTGAGATGGGAATGAGGGACACCTATCAGCAAAAGTATGCAGGCATAGGACACACCCCTTGCCACGCCCCCTTAAAGGAGAATTGTACAAAAAACAAGATTGGTTAAACCCACAAGTGCTTTTTTTTTATTACCACTATAATTCCTTTATATTGGCTTTTGGAAATTCGCAATTTAGAAATTGATGAAAGTGTTAGCTCTGGGAAACACTTTTTGATAGATAAAAAATGCATTTTATATACAACTATATAGATCAGACCAAAATGAGGGACAAATGAGGAGGAATGAGGGACAGAGGGACATTATTCCAAATCAGGGACAGTCCCTTCGAAATCAGGGACAGTCGGGAGCTATGCTTTCGTAAATAACCCCCCATGATGGTGTCAAATGGAAAAACGATTGCAAATATATAGCCAGAGGCAGCCATCGAATGCAAGTTTCCTACAGAGATTCAAGTTCTCCATATAGATTTCCTATTAGATAACAGCAATTTAGTTAGTCAGACAAACACAACATTTTTTACTGAATACTATTTCCAGGAACCAGTCTGTTTCAATTTACTATGTTGTGTTAGAAAATGACAGCTATTATCTTATCGGTTTCTACTGGAAACACAGACACTTTTATATGCGTCCATTTACAGGTCAGCACTACAAAACATAATGTCAGTGGCAAAGCAACTGTTTTGCAGCAACAGTTTTCATTTGCATGACAATTCTCCAAATCACTAAAAAAATGCTTACAATTAGGTAGTTTAGTCATTTTTCAGCTGCGCTCATTTTACATAATGACACTTACAGGTGCAGTATACAAATAGCATTGCCAATATACAGCCATCGTGTGTGCCGGCCTCAAATGAGGCGCATCTGAAGTATTGCTATGTAATCTAGAGAATAGTTGATGCATTCAATGTCAAAAAATAAAAAATGCAGCTCTAAACACAGCTTGTGACACGAACGCATGATAAATGGTTTAACCTAACATGAACTTATGTAGATGACAAGTGATATTGTGTTATGGAAAGAGCAGGACTGGGTGTACCTATGTGTTCATTATACTTCTCTTTATAACCATGGTGTGGTCTCATTCCACCACTGTTGTCAATGTTTGGTTTTAGCCCACACACTTCACAGGGGGATCCTTAGGCCATGTACACACGGCCGAGAAACTCGACAGGCAAAACACATCGTTTTGCTCGTCGAGTTCCTTGTGAAGCCGCCGAGGATCTCGGCGAGCCAACTTTTCCCATTGCCGTCGGGGAAAAAAAAGACATGCTTTCTTTTTGGCCCGACGAGATCCTCGGCGGTTTCCTCGTTGAAAAGTGTACACACGACCGGTTTCCTCGGCAAAAAAAAAAAAAAAAAACAGCAAGCTTCTTGCTGGTTTTTGCCGAGAAACTCGGTCGTGTGTACGAGGCCTTAGACTCAAAGGGGCATATTTACAAAGCAGTGAATGTGACTTTTACCAAAACATTCACTGGTTGTGAATAAACCACTATCATTTGAAACACGTGCATCTGAAGGTTCACCTGCAGAGAATGTCAAACGTACCGCTTTATTGCACAATACTGCACAATTTGATATACCCGTCACATAACTCTCTTCAAAATCTGATAGATGTGGAAGGTGTATTAGGAAGGGACGTATGATTTATTCCTCTTCTGCTACCATGTAGATTTTTTTTTTACATGGTAACATTCATCAAAGTTATTATTGCATATATCTACAGGCACAGATTCTAAGCATAATTATGGTGCTCCTAATATGGACCTCACCTAAGGGGAAATGCATTCTTCTGGTCAAATACACTATATTGCCAGAAAGTATTGGAATACTTGCTTTACATGCACATGAACTTTAATAGCATCCCAGTCTTACTTAGCCTGTAGGGTTCAATATTGCGTTGGCCCACACTTTGCAAATATAACAGCTTCAGCTCTTCTGGGAAGGCTGTGCACAAGGTTTAGGAGTGTGTCTATGAAAATGTTTGACCATTCTTCTAGAAGCACATTTGTGAGGTCAGGCACTGCTCTAATTCATCCCAAAGGTGTTCTATTGGGTAGAGGTGCAGGCCAGTCAAGTTCCTCCACTCTAAACTCGCTCACCCATGTCTTTATGAACCTTGCTTTGTGCACTGGTGCGCAGTCATGTTGTAACAGCAAGGGGCCATCCCTAAACTGTTCCCACAAAGTTGGGAGCAGTAAATTGTCTAAAATGTCTTAGTATGCTGATACCTTAAGAGTTCCCTTCACTGGAACTAAGGGGTCAAGCCCAACCCCTGAAAAACAACACCACATCATAATCCCCCCTCTTCCAAATGATTTGGACAAGTTCACAAAGCAAGGTGCATTAAGACATTAATGAGCGAGTTTGGGGTAAAGGAACTTGACTGGCCTGCACAGAGTCCTGACCTCAACCCGATAGAACACCTTTGAGATGAATTAGAGCAGAGACTGCGAGCCAGGCTTTTCTAACATCAGTGCCTGACCTCACAAATGTGTTTCTGGAAGAATGGTCAAACATTCCTATAGACACACTCCTAAACCTTGTGGGCAGCTTTCCCAGAAGAGTTGAAGCTGTTCTATCTGCAAAGGGTGGGCCAATTCATTATTGAACTTATGAACTAAAACTGGGATGCCATTAAAGTTCATGTGCGTGTAATGGCAGGCGACCCAATACTTTCGGCAATATAGTGTATGTCCCAAAGACATGTAGCAGTGGTGGAGGCAATGAAAGGAGAAACCATGTGGCTCTTATAGGACAACCTTTAGCTACTATGATGGAACAGTTCACACTTGATGCCTGTTGAAAGCTCCCCAAACACCAAGTAGATGAAAATGTACTGAATTGATTGCCTCTGTATGCATTTACAGTTACAAACGCATCTGCATTGCATGCCATTGCAATAAAGCCTTAACCCCCTTAGCGGTATCCCCGAGCGTGACTCGGGGTGGTTTTTCTATGCTACTATCGGTATCCCCGAGTCACGCACGGGGTAGATGTGCAGAGCGTGCAGCGGCGCGGCTTACCTTTCGCAGCATCCACAGACAAAGTTACTTACCTTGTCCCTGGATCCTCGCTCGATTCACAGTGTCCCCGTGTGCCGCCTACCTCCGTTCCCTGCGACGTTACCACGCACGGGGGCAGAGAACGGCGCCAATTTCTAAAAAGTAAACAAACACATTACATACAGTATACTGTAATCTTATAGATTACAGTACTGTATGTAAAAAATACACACCCCCCTTGTCCCTAGTGGTCTGCCCAGTGCCCTACATGTTCTTTTATATAATAAAAACTGTTCTTTCTTAATGTAAACTGTAGATTGTCCATAGCAACCAAAAGTGTCCCTTTATGTCAAAAATGGTTTTAGAGCAGCTAGAAAACAGCGATAATAAATTATAATCACTTGCAGAATTGTGAGATAGCGATTTGTGGGGAAATTCGTCATAAAAAAACTAAAGTAATGACAGTGACAATTCTGCAACTGAGCAAATTTCAGTGATTTTGAGTTGATTACATTATTGAATAATTTTTATTATAATTATAGTATTATTTGTTATAATTATTTATAATTATTTATTATATTATAATTTATAAATTTGTTTTTAAAACAAATTCATACCCGGAATGCCTACTAGACTCTTGTTTGGTCAGATTTAAATGAGTTATTCCTAAGAATTGCAGGCCTACAGTATAAAACGCCAAATTTCCTTGCAAAATAATTGTACCGCTTTTGGTACGTAATTCCAGACAGAATCATACCGCCAGGGAGGTTAAATTACATGTCACCAAAAGTTAGAAATGATTGTTGAATCCACCAGGGGAGCCAGTTCATAAAGCATTTGGTCCTGTTCACATCCATGCAGTGGTTTTGAAAAATACATTTTTTTTATTTCTGTTTGTGCTATATTGTATCTGCAGTTTAGGCTAAAGCCCAATTCATGGGCATTACTTGGGAGGAGCTACAGTCAGCATTGAAGCCACCCCCCCTATTCTGCAGCACTTCATCCAATCCTGTGCCTCTTCTGCTCTTCCCTGCTATGTTCCTTAAAGAAAAATCTTCCTGTGTACTGATAAAATAGACAGAGCCCAGATTCAGCTGCCAGTTATTCATGGTCGAGAGACTCTAGTAGTAGCTGCCGACTTGTGTTGTTGACACTGTACTGGAGAGGAGTGTCCTCATACAAAAATACACGTCTCCAACAAAACATGCCAGCTACTGCTTTAATCTCTCTTGGATAACTAAGCCCAGAACCACCCATCTGCTCTTCTGGGGAGAGTGACTAGTATAGTAACTGGCATTTGTTGTAGAACTGCACAGTAATGCCGCATACACACGATCAGGCTTTTGCCTGGCCAAAAGCACATCGGAATTCCATCGGAATTCCATCGGAGTGAAATAGAACATGTTCTATATTTAAACTCCGATGGAATTCATCGGAATTCCGATGGAATTTCTCCGATAGGTCATACACACGGTCGGAATTTCCTATGGAAAAAGTCTGTCTGACCTTTTCCATCGGAAATTCTGATCGTGTGTACGCAGAATAAGATGAAGGCCTGCAGATGTTCCACACTGGCAGCTTTTAGAGGGGGCTCTGTGTACGCTGTTATATCCACTCTCTTCTGCGTGCCAGTAAGTCAGAGCTAATTACAGATTTATCTCATTGCAAGCAATGTGGTCAGACAGCTGTAGGGGGAGGGAGGTCACAATGGCAACCATGGTAGCTCAGAAACCAAAGCACAGATTAAAAAATGACCACTTGTTAGGTGCATTGGATACATTGGGGGACTAAACAAGTTTTTTTTTAATTTCTGGTGATAAAATTGAGCCATTATGAAAAAAATAATATTTAACATTTTCAGGTGGGCGTTTACTCCTTTCTATGCTCTTTTGCAAAGATACTAGCTCTGCTGGTATCTGATACTTCCAAGTATGTTGGTTACCATGTCCACTTAACCCATACTGTGGATTCACCCTTGGTAACTCCTGGACACTTTAGTGATTCTAGGAGTTAGAACCGCAGTGTGCCTCATAGGACTAGTAATCTTTTCCAAACATGTTGTATACTAATGGTACCTCTATCTCTGAAAGAGAAACACAATTGGCACCCCCACCTACCAGGCAGGTAAGTATTAAGTATTTTCTTTTCAGAGTGGTGTTGTTTTCATTTTATTATTCAAAGAAAAAGGTTGCTTTAATACCCATTTACTTACATTTATTTCCCCGAAAACCCCATTTAATTAAGCCAAAAGCCACACAAGCCGCACTCAACACCTACTATATGTGAAACTGTACTCAGCAGGTAAAACTATTGTATAGGGTACACTAATAAACCTGTCATAAACCATTTTTTTTTTTCAAATTATGCATATCTATGACTATTTAAGGTAAAACAATAATAATATGTAGATCCAGAAATATAAACAGCTGAAATTATATGCAAGTTTGGATTTTTTCCCAATAAAACTTATGCTTGACCCCATCTCTTTCACACTAAAATAATTTGCTACACTTACCTCCCCTCCAGCCAGGGCCAGTGCGAGGATTTTTGTCTACACAGGCTAAAGTGCCTTTTTTTAAATACTAGTCAAAATATACTGACCCTGACCTTTGACCCTTATACCAACCTTGACACTGACGTAGATCAAGCCTTGATCTAGCTTTTTTTATTCATTATTTAATTTTTATTTTTTTATTATTATTCTTTTTTTTATACACTTTTGTTTGTTTTTCTCCCCTGACAAGGTGAGAAATATACAATGTATCTTTCTCACAATGTATCTTTCTCTCCATTTAGTGGAGAGAAAAAAAACACGGGGGGGGGCAGGTTGCACAGTGACTGACCACTGTGATAACCAATCAGTTGGCTCTCACTGGTGTGTACAAGCAGCGGGAAGGGGTTACAAATCCGACTCCCCAACAAGCAGCTGGGGATTAAGATTGTATTGCCCCCCACTCCCCATTCTAGCACCCTAAGATGGCTGTCTAAGCAACCTTATGCTGTCACCAGCCCTGCCTCCAGCAATGTATTATCTGCAAGCATTATTATCGTCCACACCACCGCTGACATCTTTAACTGGTCTTCCAGGTTTGTCATCTTGGGCCATCTTGATTGGCCAGTGTGAGATGACATTACTCCCATGCATGCACATAGCAGTTGATTCATTCTAAACATTAAGGGCATAACAGAACTGTATACAGAGATGCTTGTGTAAGGCTAAGTATACATGCTTTAGAAATTTGCTAGTGTGCAGGTAGAAAGCTTTTGTTGCAGAAAATTTTACAGAGCCTCTTCTACAACAAAATCCTGCTAACCATTTTTCCCATAATAAATACAGATGGAATTTCACAGTTACCTCAGTGTCCAAGTGGTAGACACTGAAAGGGCACACTAACAAAAGAGAGGGTGCACCGAGCTAGTGCATTATCATAAACACATTTTTATTCAAAAGATAAAAAAAAAAGTGGGTACTCGCAAACACGTGTTGTACATGAGCATATCTAAAGATACAGATGAGAGCGCCTCCAAATCCACTATACTCAGCTGATGGCATGGGAAGACCTGTAAAGTCCATAAATGGCTAACGCATTTCAAGGGTCAGGCATTCTTCAGAGCCAGACACGGAAAGGCGCATGGTCAAGGTAGACTTTTATGAATAATTCACCATTGTTGTAGATTTCCAGATTTGTGGATTTGTGTATCATTTCGATTTGTGGCCTCTACTTATTCATTTTTCACGCAATAGTAATTAGTAATAGTAATAGTGTGAATTGCCCAGACCTGTTGCAGGTCTATTTAAAGCTATATTGCCTTTTACACGATAATCTGCAGGATATGTAGTGATGGTTGAATCAGGAGAAATCCACTAATTTATGATTCACCCATATAACTGCATGGAGAGCTGTATGACCCATGGAGAGTCACTATATTGAGGATTGATGTTTCCATCTTTCTGCTGTGGACGAGAGTTTTAATCATGTTGGATTCGATGTCTGAAAGTGAGAAGGTTTATGTCTTCCCAGATGCAAACTGTTGATGACTGACAGCTAAATTTTTCCTTACCTTTATTGTCATTCTCATATATATAAAGCCATGTCTAGATTAAAAAAGGGAGAACTGTACATGGAGAAGGTAAATATTTCCAGAAGAAATTTCAATCAGGATATAGAAAACTGTTCAATGAAGGCCAATTTCAAATTGAAAATGTTCATTTATGATGACAATTGCACTTTGAATGTGATACTTTGCCAATATATATTGCGGGTAACTATGGCAACAGGAGGTAAGGATGACATCACCACAAGGGGTCAGGCTGTACTGAATTTAAGTCAGCTGCTTAGAAATATTTTCAGCCTAAAGCCCTCTCTTCTATGAGCAAACTGCTGCTTTTTTCTATGTGAGGATAAGTGGCATTCTTTGTGAATCGCACCGTACACAGCCCACAGTCATTGCTGATACATTGCAGTTATCATACAGGGCCTTGTATATACTGGACACACTTGGTGCTGCCTGCAGCAATCAAACAGGTTGTCTCCTAATTCAGATATATTAGACATTTGGTGAACTTGTATGTTCCTTCAAGAAGACTTCATTACTTTTTTTTTGCTTTGTTATAGCTAAAAGGCAAAGGTAGGTGTGAAGAAAAAATATTATTGTTATTAGTATACAGGATTTATATAGCGCCAACAGATTGCGCAGCACTTTACAACATGAGGGTATAATACAATTTAATAAAGAGGGAATCGGAGGGCCCTGCTTGTTAAGCCTCGTACACACAGGCCAGAATCTCGTCAGGAAAAAAACATTGTTTTTCCTGACGACATTCTTGGCAAGAATCTCTTGCCGCCCGAGTGTACACACACTCCTTTCAAATGAACCGCCGTTCTTTTGAAGGTCGAGAACGCGGTGATGACAGCTCAGCAGAAAATAATGTTAAACTTGTGAGTGGTGTTAACCTATCCCACCATCCGCAGCAGCACCAATATAAGGTATACATTACATGGACATTCCTTAAAGCGGAGTTCCAGTTCCCTAATTATTATTTTTTTAAATACTCCACCACAATTAGGTTCAATTTAAATGCAACATTTAGATAATTATATTACTGCTGTTCTTTAAGTTAATGTTTTATTGGTTAAAAACGAAATGATCTCGAAGCAGGAAAGGTCCAAATGTTCTGTGGGCATCCGAAGCCCTCTTGTATTTATTTCCAGGACTTGGTGCAACTGACTACCCAGCATGCACTTCCCGATCTCGCGCCTGCGCAGTAATGCCACTGCATGGTGCTCTTTCGTACTCGGACCGGGAATATGCTTAAAATATAAGGTTCATCACCACTAGGAGTAAATTACCCCTGTGGTCCCGAGGACTTCCTCCCTGTAAATAGTCCTCTTTGAAAATTGTGCCTAACTCCTCCTGTTTGTGTCATTTGTGGTTTGGAAATCACACAAAATTTCGGTATTTCGTTTTGGACGGTCGGAAATTTAGTCTGACAGTGTGTATGCAAGACTGATGGAAGTCAGCTTCATCGGAATTCCGACGGAAAATTCCATCGGATTTTATTCCATCGGAAATTCCGATCGTGTGTACGCGGCATAAGAGTCTCTCTTTCTCTCATTGGCCACCATTGTATAGGACAACTACACTGACCACTACACTTTTCTGCTGACCACAAATGTAAAGTGCACTACAATGTTGGTGTTTCTTTTCTGCTCATTATTATTTGTACCATTTATTAATTGTTACTGACATTTTTTTTATTGTAGAGCAGGGGAATGTTAAAAAAACGATCTGCTCTGGGTGTCAAATAAGCTGAGTACTCTACATTCTTTATTCTTTTATGCATTATTATATTTACGACTTACTGACCATGCAAATGTGCAGGGAATTTGAGATGTAATAATTTAGCTGGGCTTTCCTCGAGACATGACACTTATTTCATGGGTTCCTCTGTATTAAAAAGGTTGGGAAAGGCTAATCTAACCCTTCCTAGCTGTTTCTAAAACAATATAATGGCCTATAACTTGATAAGAGGATGAGGGGAAAGTGGAAGGATTTGACCTATATGTAGAGTAAATGCAAATATAAAATATTACTCCCCCTTGCCTTCCTCATTGAGTTGTGAAATATCACTACAGATTTTAGATACACAATGCACCTCTTCCAACACTAGTGTTTATATGCCAGATAGTTCCTGCGGTTCAGTGACAAGTCATGCAGTTGTCAGCTTGGTCACATTGGGTAACTGCTGCCCCTGGCCCCATGATGTTTATGGACATTAATCTGTAAGGTTTGGCCAATACTTGGTCACCAAGTGCTGCAAAGCTGCATAACGTCATATCGTTGGGCCCTAGGCAAGAAAACTAATTTTCTGTCTCTGAGGTTCATAGAGATATATAACAATTTATAGTAAGGCAGGGGCGTTGGGGTGGGTGGGTTACGTGATATATTTAAATATACAGTAGCTTTACCACGCAGAAGAAGACACATAAACCATGTTCTCTGTTTATTATCATTTCCCTGCAAACATTTTCAGTGAGCAATTGGCTGCAATTGCAAAAATCAGTGTGATGTTTGTCTGGGAATCCAGTTCAAACACCAGGTGCATGTTACATCACCACTATTATTAGATATCTGCTGACAGAAGAAGACCTCCTGCCGACATTTTGGCCAACAATGACTAATATTGTCTTTCTGTGTAATCAACTTATAATATTAACATCAGTCATGTACAAAGAGAATGCATAAATATAGCACCAAATACATATGTACAATCCAACGGCATAGCAACAGAAAAAGCAATAAACAGGAGCAATAAATTCAAATCCGGAGAGTTATATTAAAGATAAAGTCGCCAGATCTCCCATGGGCATAAAAAAATTGACTTTCTTATCCTCCCCTTTCACTTTAATAAACAGCTGACCTTTTTTGAAAAAAATAATAATATTGTGTTTGACCTTTTTTATTTTTATTTTTTGAAGTTCTACCTGCCCCCTGCCTTGATTCTCACCTAGGAGAGAATGATATGCCCGCCTCCTCTTGTAGCCTCCTGGCATAACAATGTCACATATGCTAGGAAGCATTGGCTTCCCAACAGCATAGGAAGATGCATCTAGTATCAGCCTCTTCATTACTTTTAGTTTATGTGCTGACAAGAAGCAGGCTGATAGGAAAAGAAAGCAGAGGGACAGAGAGATGAGCGCTTCACTGTGCTGCTTCTCCTTTCACTGTCCTGTCACAGGCAGGGGCGAATCCAGGATGCCATTAAAGAAATGGGTTAAATGATGCTGTCCATCAAACTGAGGGTGTCTGGTGGCAGTAAAAGTCGTTGCAGGTGTAATCACTGAATTGGAGGAAATATTGAAGCAAAATCTGGTTTTGGGCTTGTTTTGTGCTTAAACGGGCTCTTTGTTTTTTGCATGTTATTTTTCTCTGGCTTTCTAAAGTGTTTTTTTAAGTTAGTTTTAGGTGAAATTGGGAAGGACTAAAACTTTTGTTGGGTTTCCATTACTGTATGGGAGAGGTTTACACTTTATAATAATGTAAGGGTGATTGTTCCCTCATGCCCCGTACACACGTACGGGATTCCTGGCTGACTATTTACCACCGGGAAACCCGAGGGGAAAGCCGAGAACTGTCTCTGCAGCTTTTTACCCTACACACGGCCGTTTTTCCTGGCCGGAAAACTGCCATGAGAGCTTCGGCCGGGAAACCCGGCCATGTGTATGCTCCACCGCAGTGTTTCCCATAGGAAAACTGCTGGGAAAAAGACCCCTGGGAATCGTGGCAGGAAAAAAGACAACGTGTCGGGAAAACTGCCATGGAGCATACACATGTCCAGTTTTCCCGGCCAAAAGCTGTCATGCCAGTTTTCCAGACGGGAAAACTGGTCATGTGTACAAGGCATCCCTCTTGTATCCTGTTGTGTTTCAGAAAGTAAAGGGAATATTATCCAATAGAACACAGGCAGCAATAGTCTATAGTAAGGGTTCTAGCCATTCTGACCTCTATCCAAAACATATGAAAAAAAAAACCTCTTATAGGCATTTTTTATATGACGTGGCAATTTACACAGTACGTTACATATTGTACATTCACCTTAGTTTCTGCCCTCAAGGAGCTTACAATCTAATGTCTTTATCTCACATGTATATATAGCTGTACACATATACTAGGGCCAGTTTTAGGTTTTAACCTAAAATCATGTCTTTGGAGTGTGGGAGGAAATCCGAGTACCCAAAAGCATACTGTAAATCAACAGAGATCTGAAAAAAACGAATATAAAGTGAAACTCCACTTTTAAACAATTTTCCATAAACCCTCCTCCCTTCCTCTTTTTTTTAGAATCACCTTGTCCTTGTGTCCTTCTGTCCTTCACAAGCACAGGGTGAACATGCAAACCCCATGCAGATATTGTCCTGGCTGAAATGGACTCAAACCTCAGTCGTTGTGCTGCCCATATCAACTTAGTGATAGGCAAATATTGGGGTTTATTTACTAAAGCTAGAGAGTGCAAAATCAGGCTCACTTCTGCGTAAAAACCAATCAGCATCCAGGCTTTAGCCCTGATTCACATTGATGCTACTTTGAAATCTCACTACTTCACTTGAAGTAGTGAGATTTCAAGGTAGCAAGGTCAGCGCCATTTCAGATGCTACTTGATAGACATCTGTGTGGCTTCATACACAGATGTCTATTGAAATCGCACCTGAAATCGGCAAAAGTAGTGCAGGATCAGTGCAAATCAGTGCAGTGCCGCAAAATCGATGTCACACTGATTGGAACAGTGCCATTGCCTCCAACAGGCTGCAAATTGTCATGTGATTGGATCTCTCAAATTACAAATCGCTCCAATGTGAACCTAGGCTTATTGCCAAAGCTTAATTGAACAAGCTGAGATTAGAAGCTGATTGGCTACCATGCACAGCTGCATCAGATTCTGAGTGCTCCAGCTTTAGTAAATATACCCCATTGTCTAAATACAATAGTCACATATGTTGTTACTTAAATCACTGGGGTTCATTTACTAAAGGCAACTAGACTGTGGACTGTGCACTTTGCAAAGTGCAGTTGCACTCTGCAAGTGCAATTGCTCAAGAGTAAATTAAATACGTTTTCACTTTGCAAAGAATACCCAATCACATGCGAGTGAAATAAAAAAAATATAGCATTTTGGCTTGCCTATGATTGGATGATGGAAGTCAGCAGAGCTTCCCCTCGTTTACTAAGCTCTAGAGCAACTGCACTTCCAAAGCCTCCTGTAAAAAAGCATGGTTACTACTGTTCTCTCTGCTAGTCTGGGGTGACTGGTCCTGTCTCCACCCTTCCTTTAGTGTTGGGTAAGAAGCCTGTAGTGGGTGGAGCCTGTGGGGCCCCTCCCACAGCTCTGCTCTCTGCACAGTGATAATGTTACTGCTACCTTTATCAGGATAAATCTTGGTTTGCAAAGGCATTTAATGCTTAAAACGTGGATTTCTATCTTAAAGAATACATTTAAATGAACATTTCTCAGAGTTAAAGTGGATTTAAACCCAGATTCATGAAATTTGAGCTGGGAACTATATCTGCAGTGTTTTCTTATCTCTCTCCCAAGCACCGAGTCCCATTGACTTTCTCCTGCCCAGTAGCTCTGTTATCAGCCTGATAACTTCTGACAAGTTCTCTGAGACGGCAGCCTAAAGTGCATGTCGGGGGGAGATTGCTATAAATAGATTAGCAGACAGCTTGCCTCTCACAGCAGAGCTCTGCACATTCCTTCCTTCCTTTGCCAATGAGGAGAGGGGGTGTGTGCCTTTCCTCCAATCAGCTGTTATGGCTGTATGCCAATACTCTACTCCCAGTGCTGACCAGGAAGAGAAAATCTGTAACACGAAGAGCACTTTCTAAAAAATATATAAAGATGAAGACAGAAGATATACATGTAAAACTTATGAAGGGAGATTTGTTTCATCTCTGACTGTGTATCATCTGAGGCTGCTCACTTCACTGGGTATAGGAGATTGTTTACATCCACTTTAAGCTTTAACCAGAGATAGGTTTTGGCATTAAAAAAAGTCTTTCTCTATGTGCACTAAATTACAAGATCATACTTTAATGACACGTTTCTCCTTGTCTGCTATGGCATTGGCAAGGTTTATCCTTTAGGTGTCTTAGAACCTGGGTTTTTGACAGGTACTTAAATAAATGCAGTTGTGATCTGAATATTTATATTAAAAAGGACAACACAGCCAGCAAAAAAGCCTATGAAAAAGGATAGGAGAACCTTCAGTCAAGGACCAGAATCTTAATACAAGGTGATTCTGGAACACATAGGGAGGAGGGGTTATGGAAAATAGTATTAAAATTGGAGTTTCGTTTTAAATGTGTTTTTTCAGATCTCAGTTGATTTAGGTTGGAGAGTAGGTCCCCATGGCCTTAAGCACATGGCTCTAAGTCTAGGATGGCACTGCAGGTGGTTTTATTGAGGTGCCAGTTCATTTATGTGCTGGCCATAGCCAAGGTTGAAAATATGGCCAAATACAGTGCCTCTTCCATTCTTAACCTCCAAATGTCAACAGGTCACTGGCAAAGTATTAGGCCGTCTCTACTTGTTGCCATGGAAAAAAACAGGCTGTGCCAGTAACAACCATTCGCCATGAATACTAATGTTTTATTTCCCGAATTATGCTGAATTACTGAAGCAGCCAGGACACTAGCTGTGTCATCTACATAGACATTAGCAGCGTCTGTGGGGCAGTATTAACCCTTGGCTGTCATGGCATCGCACTGTGCTGCTGATTATGCGCTTGGCGCATATTGGAGGTTAACAGGAAGACAGGTAATAGCAGATAATGAAGCAGAAATCCCATTACATGTTAAGAATACATAATAGCATTGTGGTTTATTCACTAAAGTGCCGTGGCCATTATCAGTCTGTAATACCATTCACTTAAATGCCCTTTAAGTATTGATAATGACTCGGTTCTATAACAAATGTATTCCATAATAATATGCCATTTTGTGGGGAGAGCGGTGACCTTATATATAAGATTATGTCCCTTTACATTTGGATCTATCTTTCAGTTAATGTTGCTTAAGAGCCTGGCGTTTAAAACAGACAACGGTCCCCTGATACCATCCAATCTTCTGCAGACAATTGGCTGCGCTCTGCCCTTAACCCTCTCCTCTCCTGGGCTGCATCATGTACATCTTTCTAGACATCGCCATTACAAGTATTTACAGTCAAAGGCAGCTTTGCTTAGCGCAGCTTCCAGATTTTTTATTTTTTTTTGCTTATGGCTTAATTAAAATGATTATATAGCTTTAGTCAATTATTGTTATAAGCCTGGCTTTTATTAGAGACTTTATTAACACTGCACAAACTTCTTGTCGAATTACAGAGTGCAGTCTATTAATAATGTGGGTCATTTAGCTTCATCTAGGTCCATGAACATGGACAAGCCTCATAGAACTACTGCCCTTGAAATTCTGAAGGGGCACTGAGACCCCTGGACACGTATTTTGCTTTTTTTTTCTGAGGCGTCTGGTGGTTCAGTCAAAGACAGGCAAGGGCAATTCCTTCCAATACACTAAACATTGTGGACTCAATGTATATCCTGATTGACACAATGATGGGAAGCATGGTGAACATGCAGTGCCTACAAAAGCATTAAGGTATTAATGTACATGTATATTTATATCAGTGACCAGGATGTCCTGGCCAGAGTTGGATTACATAACCCCAACAAGTCTACAAAAGTCACAAAATTGGACAACCCCTACTGTTCTCTACTGCTGTGCTGCTATATATCTAGTGGGGATCCAAGTTCTTTTTTTTTTTGTAGACAAGACATGGGATTAATAGGTAAAGTCCTTCAATTCCTTTTGATGTAATGCTGTTCTTTCTCATTAGGAAAGCAGCTTGCAATCCTTCTATTTGTAAGGGAGGGGGGACTACAAATATCTGCCCAGCACTAGTTTAAAGCATTCACTTTACTGAATTGCCAACATAACACATAGAACTGTATTTAACTCATCCCACTAGTCAGGCACTATGCTAACACAGATGGAGGCTTCTGGGGACCTGCACAGGGGTCAAGTCCTGGGGAAAAAAGGGTGGGAATTCCCACCCGAGATCCACTCCCCCACCAAAAAAAAAATGATATGCTGATATGCATAATTACTAAACTACAACTTTAAGCAAGTTGTTTCTAAATCCGGCGATAGCTCGCGGCAGACCTCCGCAATGTCTCCTGGGAACAATGACAAAAGCTCCCAGGAGACATTGCGGCATCGAGGAAGTGACGGAATATCCGCACACTACCTGATGAATCCATATACAGGAAGCAGCCAGTAACAAAGGGTTACTAAGGTTCGCCTGCCCCTGACAGTGACTCGAGCTGGGCATCGCCGCTTAGTGAAGGATTGGCTCGGGTGGCTCTGCTGCTCTAGTCCTGCAAAGGGAACTGCGTTCCTGCTGTGAAAAAAGTGCAGGAACTCTGTTCCCACGCGTTCCCGCAGGACTTGAGCCCTGGACCTGCACTATCATCAGCAGTCATTTGATAAGTCAAAAACATACATACCTTTTTAATAGATTCTTACCAGTATTGCAGGGGCCATCCAAAAAAAAAAAAAAAACTAGACATTCGGTTTGGGCGTTGATGTTTCTAGCTAAAGTTTAAAGAAAATACTTGGAGTTTATTTTTGTTCAGGATTTGATTTAGGAAGGTAAAGGCATCTACCAATGTTTCGGGATCTTGAAGGGTCCCTTTTGTGGCTTTAAGAAATGGACTTTGTGAGACCCCAAAGGGTCAGTTTCTTATAACTTAAGTGATGCTGTCTTCAAAGTAAACATTTGGAATGCACCTGTTTGGAGTACTGGTGACTTTGCATCTTTATATTTGGTTCTGGCACATCCATGGCATTCACTCAAAGCACCGTACATTGCAAATATGAGTACTGTGAGAAGTGCCTTTAGCCAATCATGGCTCAGGATGCTAAGTACACGCCCCACACTATATAAGGCTGCTTGTAATGATTGAGAGAATGTTAGATAGAGGCAGGTTAGTTAGTGGCGTGCAGGCAGTTTAGTATGTATATATATATATATATATATATATATATATATATATATATACATACACACAGTGTAGTCAGTGTAGTGTAGACTATATATACAGTGCAGACAGTGTGTTAATATAATATATATACATATTCTACATTCAATGTAGGCTATCTATACAGTGCAGTCAGTGTACAGTATATAATATAGTGCATTGAAGTGGTTAAGGGGAACCCTATGACTGAATAAAAAAAACAGCATTGGTCCCCCCCCCCCAGTTCCCAGGGGGAATCCACGGCAACATTTAAAAAAAATTGGCGTGGGGTTCCCCCCCAAAATCCATACCAGATCCTTATCCAAGCAAGCAGCCTGGCAAGCCAGTAAAGGGAGCTTCCAGATTCTGATGAGCCCCCCACCCGCAGACCCCAAACCACCGAGCAAGGGTTGTGGGAATGAGGCCCTTGTCCCCATCAACATGGGAACAAGGTGCTTTGGGGGGGACCCAAAAGCACCCTCCCCATGTTGAGGGCATGTGGCCTGGTATGGTTCAGGAGGGGGCCTCACTCGCCCTCCCTATCCTTTCCTCCAGGCTGCATACTCAGATAAGGGTCTGGTATGGATTTTGGGAAGGAGTCCACGTCAATTTTTTTTTTACATTTTGGCGTGGAGTTCCCTTTAATATCCATACCAGACCCGAAGGGCCTGGTATGGATTTTGGGGGGGACCCCACGCGGTTTGACACATCGCTGTTTTCCTTGATTTGTATCTATATTGCCAGGAGCTGGCAATACATTACAGCTGCGAGCAACTTTAAATAAAAAATTTTCTTTAGAAATGTAATTTTGCTGTAAAACACATCAGACCGATGACCCCCTTTACAGGCAGACTAAGGGGACCCCCCAGGTACAATATTTAAAGGGATATTTCATTTTTATTATTTCACTTTAAGCACTAAAAGCATTGCTCCTGAAAAAAATGGTCCTTTTAAAAAAAGGTTTTCCATTGATGCATGGGGCAGTTTCTGTGTCCCCATGCACTTTTTATTGCAATAACTTGCATACATGTCTTTAAAATTAGCACTTTAGATTTTTCATGTTTGTGTCCCATAGACTTTAATGTTCTGGTGCATACCGAACCAGGGGGTGTTTGGCCCATCCCTACTGGAGATACAGTGTATATTATTTAGCATGTTTTACCAGTTCTTTCAATGAAAGCATTGTAGATGTCTTAGTTGATTTAGTTAGTGACTTCCACATCCCTCATTTTACAACTTTATGTTCTGCTTCTTAATTAGTTTGAATTTCTTCTTTAACAAGACTCTAAACTTTAGCTTCTACGCAAATGCTACAATTATTAGTCTTTTTTTTTCCATTTTGCAGGACAAGTCTATTTTAATCAAATAATGCAAAAATATTCCACCTAGATGAAAATAACACCCTATTTTTCACAATGTTTAAAGCCTATAATCATGCCCTGGAAAGTACTCTGTTGAGACCTCATTAGAGGAAGACCCTGAGACATCTCCCTGTGTAACTGAGCACCGTGGGGCACAGAGACTAAGAAAAGTATTGTGTAATTCCCCCTCATCTGAACGTAAGAAGATCTTAAGACTTTTCATCAGAGATGTGTTTGAAAACACACAAGCCTAACATGAGTACTACTGCTGATCCCATTAGCAGATTATCCTACTTTTACCAGTAATATAGTAATAAATAACTGCATAGAACATAGGAAAATCTCTGGCAGATTACCATACCAACACTGCTAATAGGCACATCTTTGGGGACTGGAGTTGAATGCCACTAGACGCTTGTTTTCCCCCAGTACATTTTTCCGAACTATATGCAACAAACCACACATAAAATATATCTAATAGTAGAAAACCCTTAGACCGGCCAAATTCCCCATAGCATTAATTTTCCCATACTGCACTGGTTGCTGTGGGCAACATAGACTGTCATAAACAATTTATGCTGTAAGAGAATTTTCCACCCTGCATCGTGGTTTACTCATACAGACAGATGTGTAGGGATTACACTGTGCTGGCAGAGACATAACTAAAGGGACTAAAATAACAAATCCAGGTCTTGCTGCGATATTTACCTACCATCTGAAGATTTCCTCTGTAGTATTTTTTTCTGCCACTAGACGTCTTCAGTCTAATAGCCAGCATCATTCAACCCACTTCCTCTTACTAACCCTATGTTACATACCTGATCGGAGACTGAAATTACAAGGTTGACCGCTCTCTCTCTCTCTCTCTCTCTCTATCTCCAGCCAGGGCCCACTGAAGGTGGAACAGAGGGTACCAGGGGACAGGAGGTACACGAGTGCCGGCAGATGTTGATAGGAGCACTTGCATCAGGCGATGAGGTCCCAGGCAGGCTGGCAGAACATCAGGTCAGGAACAGGAACTGTGCACGAAGATACAGTCGAAGTTAAAGGGGCACTCCATCTGGGCTGCAGGGTCCAGATGTGTGGCCTGTCAGAGCTTTCAGCACACTTGAAACAGGAACTCACTGTGGTGAGCAGAGCTGGCACAGATAACAGCCAGGTAGGCACTCAAACAGGATGTAGGAACCTAGCCAGAAACATAAGCATGGTTACAGGAATAGCTAAGGTCAGCAGAGGATGGGCAGCGAGGTACAGAGTCATAAGGCAGAGATGTGGTCAGGAACAGAACCTGGTGACAAGGCAGAAGCAGGATCCCAGTTCAGGTCAGAAACAAGCTAGGTCAGCAACAAGGGAACAAGCAGAGTAGTAGCAGGACCTGTCAAGCTTGAGTAGGAGCATCCTTAAATAGCCCATCTAGCGCAAGCATGCATTGAGTGCGTGCCTGTGCCTATACACGTGCACTTACACCTGTAAGGCGTGTGCATGCACTCATTCCTGAGTACATGCACACGCGTGGTCACTATTCTGCTAAGAATTCTGTACTCATGCACCTTTCTGCGAGCCAAAAGTCTGGTAGGTATTCTTTGTCACCCTCCTCCTCCCTTTCTCAGCAGGTGCTTTCTCACATTTTTAGCCTAGGTGAGGATGCCGTAGCCTTGGTCTGCCACCCCTCCCCCTTCCTACCCTACCTGTAGCCTTTTGGGATCGGGTCATACATCCCATGACGTTTAAGAACAGCCTGCTGCTATTGACGCGTCTCAATATGTGCAGTAAGGGATCGGCTGAGATTGATCAGGAAGCCACAGCTGGCCCCTGAATCCAAAATGGCAGCCGTGAAGTAAAACAGCACTGAAGACCTTGGGTTGTATGAAGATAGTGCTGGACTTCTTGGGCTGGAAAGTGTGTGTTTTTCATTTTGAGTCAGCAGCTAAAGTACTTGTAGTTTGACTTTTACTTTTTCAAAAACTTGGTGAAGTTCCTCTTTAAAAGCCAACATTACTAAAAGCAAGCTCGTGCTTTCAGGCAGCCCATTCTTCTTTGACTGTCAATACACATTTATTTTTTCAACAACATGTGCATTGTTGTGCATTAAGTGCATTACATTCTACCATGGTTCTATGTTTCAGCACCACTCTTAGACCTCTTGCACACATACACCTAAAAACAGCACCTATTAAAGTAGCAGTTTACCCTAATACTAAAATTTCTAAATCTACTAACATCCACAATCTAAGACTAATCTAGCCTTGTAAAGAAGAAATTGCTATACATACCTTTTCTGAAGCCGCTCCGGTCTAGTCTAACGCTGAGCTGTCTGCGGTGGCTTCTCTGTGGAGGCGGATGCAGAGGTGGCAGACAAAAATGTAAGCCCCATAGTAACTCTATGGCACTGTACACACGGCCAGGAATCCCTTCAGGAAAAAAATGTTGGTTTTCCTGATGGGATTCCTGGCAAGCTTTTCTTGCAAAGCATACAGACTGCCATTCAAAAGACCCACAGTTCTTTTGAATGGCAAGAACACGGTGACGTCATCGACTATGACGAGCCGGCGCTCGTCACATTCGATGCCGTCGCCGCCATCTTGCTACACCCCACACTAAACTTGTATGCTACCGACCATGCGTCGAACTCTTATCAGTAAAACAATTTCCTGAATGCCTTAAAGTGGGAGTTCACCCTAATACTAAAATCCGCTGTGCGGGTTTACCTGGGACAGGTAAGCATACAGACGACCGGTTTTCTCGGCAGGAAATGCTCTGCCGGAAAACCCGACGAGAAAATAGAGAGCTGGGTTCTCTATTTTTCCCATCTGGATTCTCAGCTATTTTCCTGACAGGAAACTGCTAGGGAGCATACACACGGCTGGGATTCCCGGCCAATGCTCTCCTGGCAGTTTTCCTGCCAGGAAAACCAGTCGTGTGTACGAGGCTTAAGGGTGATGTCACTTTCTAAGCATTTCCCAGCCGTTGTCTTCTGCAGAGCTTCTGCCACTAGAGACCAGACTGGAGTGGCTTCAGAAAAGGTATGTATAGTGATTTGTTCTTTACAGGGCTAGATAGGTTAGTCTTATGCCTCATTTTCACTGAGCGGATCGGTTCGGGTTGGTACGCTATTTTGAGTGTTTCCATTACAAAAGTGGCCCATACAACCGAACCATACCGCAACATTCTGGGTCCTGCTTCAGATGTGGGGGCCATAGAAAATGGTACAGTTCGGTTAGGGCGGAGCTACAATACAATCCACTAATTGGCGGACCCGCTAGGCATTTTTTCTAAACCCTGTATGGCCCCTGACGGTCCGACCTGCAGTGGAAATGCTCACCTGAATAGGCCGGACCATTCTTTTTTTTTTTCTTTCTTTTTTTTTTTTAAAAAGTGTATTGTGCGTGTACTCGAGAGAGGAGCCGGACTGCAGGAGTTGGGAGTAGGCAGGCTTCCCCCAGAGGCAATCTGCCACCTTTCTCCATGCCCCGGGTGGCAATGGCGGGTGTGTGAGGGGGTCCTCCCACACAGCCCGCCCTACCTGCTCCACTTTGAATCCCAACGGGGCAGAGGGACTCCCTATAAGGGAGTGAGAGGATCTAGCCCGCTCAACCAGCCCCGTTAGTCCTTCGCCTCTCTTTTTAGAGACCGCGTGGTCAAAGTGCGTGCATGTTAACCCAATTTCGAGTGCGTGTAAGGCCGAGTACTCACGAGCAGACATGTCCGATGAAACCGGTCAGCGGACCGGTTTCATCGGACATGTCTGCCCGGGGACTTCTGTTCGATGGCTGTACACACCATCGAACAGAACTCCGCGCGTAAACAATACGCGGGGCGTGTCCGCGGTGTCGCCGCGACAATGACGCGGCGACGTGGGCGGGCCTGCCTTTTAAATGCTTCCACGCATGCGTCAAAGTCATTCGACGCATGCGAGGGATGGCGGGCGGCCAGACATGTACGGTAGGTCTGTACAGACGACCGTACATGTCGGGGGGACAGGTTTCCAGCGGACTGTTTTAAAGCAAGTCCAGGAAACAGTTGTCCGCTGGAAACCTGTCTGATCCGCCCGAAAATGGTCCTCTCGTGCCTACACACGGCCAAACATGTCTGCTGAAACTGGTCCGCGGACCAGTTTCAGCAGACATGTTTGGTCGTGAGTACGGGGCCTTAGTGTGGTGGTTTTTGTGGGAGGGGGGTGGGCGTACTAAGCGCAGGCTTACCTCGCATAGCACACCCACCGGGAGCCGGGCTGAGACCACCAAACTCAATTCACATGTAGCCTAGACCGGAATCCGAACCCCTAACTGCAGAGGTGAATGGCTTGTCAGCGCAGTGCCAATCGCGTTGAGCCACCGCCGCTCCCCTGGCCGGACCATTCTAACCCTTCCAAACTGTACCGACCCGAACTGTTCCGTTAAGTGGAAATGAGGCATTAGATCTTGTATGCCAGTAGATTTAGAGATTTTAGTATTAGGGTGAACTTCCACTTTAAGGGATTCTGGCAATTTTTTTACTGATAAAAATGCAACCCATTGCTTGTAATGGGCCTATACACACATATGCATAAACTTGAGCTGCATATATAACAGTAAAGGAAAAATACAAAAATCTGCATTGCTGGCCACTATGTTTCTGTGCATATATGCACATATACTAGCACACACTGTACTCCCTTGATTAAAATAAAGCTGGAAGATTTTTTTTCGTGTATGTATGCGTAGGCACAGCACATATACACACCAATGCTATACAGCTTATCTTGCTTTTATTTCTCCCAGGAATGCCTGATGTTCCTACATCAGTACAGTGTGCAAGTACCATAAAAGAATGGTAATCTGTGTTAAAGAGTGCATTTACTTTTTGTTGCTTGCTGCAATGTATAGGTGTCAAGGCAGCCTTGCATAAACAAACATTCTCCCAAAGGAAGCAAAGACACGGTTAGAAAATGAGAGGTTAAAGAAACTAGCGGAATTTAGCAGAATTAGCTCTTCTCTGTGAGTACTGTATAAATCCTCCAAGTGTAACAAACTACTAATTTTCAATGGGCTCCCCCACTAATTCTCAGACTGCCATGAGAACCCCCACTGGAGCCTGAAGAATTTCACCAGAGGAAGGAATGCATTGCTAAAGGTGACACACTCCCAGGCACCAAAGCAATTACACCAGGTGAGGACACTCTGTATTCATTTTTCCCTTATTCTAAATATGACTTAAGATTTCCCCCTGAGACCATCAAATGAATGAAGACAGCCTTGGCCCTGCCTATAATTTTCCCAGTGATTCTGTATCTTAGCTCTCCCAGGGTTCAGAGATAAAATAGCAGGAAATAGGTTGTGTTAGAGAATATATCCAGTTTTGAGGCTGGAAATTAGATTGAATTCCTACTGCTGAATTGTTAAAATGGGTTCCCCATGGGTTTTCAGTGATGGCCCCGTAGGATTTGATGTACGAATGAGATGTTATTCTCTCTGACCCACTTATTCTGAATGCTGCTTAGTGCTTATAGAAATCACAGCAAAACTGAGTATATATAGAATCTGGACAGGAAAATGATACAGAGAAAATATTTATACTGATACTGAGACAAATATCTGCATTGTTATTGGCGTTTGTGGAAAACTTTAAATAGGACGCATTAAAATGTTTCAACAAGAAAAAAAAAAAGAGTAGAAGTTATGGTGCATGTATACTGGCTGTCCACAGTCCACATGTAGCCCTGGCCTGACCCTACAGTTTTCTTGAACTGATCTTGGCATTTACAGGGGAAGTAAAGAATGAAAAATACCTGAAAGGCATGATCCTGAGAACACGTAAATGATGATAACCATTTCTACAAGCTTTGCCCTTGTGCCAAATTGTGTGGATATTTTGGCAAAAACACTTCTAGAGTTAGCTATTGTAGGCAGCATGGGGTCTACTTTAAATGTTAATGATAATTTTATATCTGTATATACCACCAAATAAAAGGAAGAAGAGGTGGTTTCATGCTTCATGAACTGTAACAAGACTTGTGACTACCCATTGCATCCCTGAAGCCCCTTCCCTCTATAGTTTTCTTGCTGAAAGTAGTCAAAGGCGTCCAAAGGACGCTAGAAGAGGTAACCAAAAAAGGAAAATTGATCACAAATAGGTCATTCTAAGGCTCGGTGCTGTCCTCTTTTATCGTGTTCCCTTAGACACTGGCCCATGCCAGCCATTATGGTAAAGACAGCCCCAGTAACACATATTTATTTCGTCACTAATCTCAGCAGAACCGGTAAGTAAAATCAGAGTTGGGTATTACAATTGCCGGCATGTTAGCCCTGGATATTGGCCTTACTTTGTATACTTCAATACAATACGAGGAAACTTGTCTGATGGCATATTAAATCTAAAGTCCAGTTGAACAGCTAGTTACACATTTGAATTACAAATATGAGACCCAAAATATTTAAATACAGACTGTCTACGTTTAACTGTTATGAAGCCAGATCTTGTCCCCAGATCTGTCGATTTTGAAGCTGTGGTTGGTGCACAAGCCTTTTCCTGGATTAAGAACTTGTTCAGTTGGCCACTACCCCAATCTACTTTTTTTAGAGCTACATTCCACTTATTTTTGTTCTACTTAATATGAGACCCAAGACTTGATGAATTCCTCCTTCCAACTGCCAATTGTGTTGGGCCAGCCCCATCATACCCCTCTGGCTAGAAATATTTGGATGTCATAGCTACACAGGGCACAATAAAGCTGGAGGGTAGTGGGCAAAAGAGGCAGTTTGCCAACCTGTAGATCTAGGGATTATATTCATACTAGAGCACCCAAGGACTCCAGACATCCACAAAGCTTAAAGTAAGTTAAGTTAGTGTTAGGTCAGAACTTAATAGGCATACTTCAGGGACAATGGCTCTCTAGGGAGCTAGTGCTCTCAGAAGGGAGGACGGACATGGCAGTCTAGATACTTCCTCAGTAGATATTTCCTTTAAATGAGCGCTTTTTTGAGGAAGTACGAAGGCTTTGATTATTGACTTCTCCTGAAAATACCCATTCCTGTTTGTCCATGAACAGGTACGAAGTTTAGGAGTTCTGATCAGTGTTCCAGTGTCTCAAAAGTATAGAAGCCAATTTTATTAGAAATTAGGAGCAGATTTAATAGTATTTGGTTTATTTTTATTTTTTGTATTTATCATATCAGTTTTCAAATGAAAGAGGTGCTCTATTCGGGTACACTGTTTACTGTAATCCCGGCACTCTGACTGATGAAAGTCAGCTTCATCGGATATCTAAAGAAAAAATCCATCGGTCTGTTTTCATCGGATGAACCGATCGTGTGTACGTGGCATTAGTGTTACTTAAATGCGACAGAGAAAAACAAGGGCAGAGGGAAGGTAAAATGGCTCCCAAATATGCATGTGAGCGGCAGTGTTATTTTGTCGACTAAAATGAAAACTATTTTAGTCCACTAAAATACGACTAAAACAATTGAGATGACTGAAATACGACTAAAACTAAAATGGCATTTTAGTCAAAAGACTAAAATGGGACTAAAACTAAAATGGCATTTTAGTCAAAAGACTAAGACTAAAACTAAATTCAAATTTGACTTCAAAATTAAGAATGGTTTGTAGTGCATGTTCATACCTCAATACCTTAACCACTTCCATACCGGGCCTATTTTGGCACGTCTCTCCTACATGGAAAATCATACTTTTTTTGCTAGAAAATAACTCAGAACCCCCAAACACTATATATATATATATATTAGCAGACACCCTAGGGAATAAAATGGCGGTCATTGCAACTTTTTATCTCGCACGGTATTTGCGCAATCATTTTTCAAACGCCTTTTTTTGGGGGAAAAAACTGTTTCATGAATTAAAAAATAACAAATCAGTAAAGTTAGCCCAATTTTTTTGTACAATGTGAAAGATGAAGTTACGCCGAGTAAAATGATACCTAACATGTCACGCTTTAAAATTGCGCTCACTCATGGAATATCGCCAAACTTCAGTACTTAAAAATCTCCATAGGCGTCGCTTTTTTTTTTTTACAGGCTACCAGTTTAGAGTTACAGAGAAGGTCTAGTGCTATAATTGTTGCTGGTGCTCTAACGCACGCGTCGATTCCTCAGATGTGTGGTTTGAACGGCGTTTACATATGTGGGTGGGACTTACGTGTGTGTTCGCTTCTGAGCGCAAGCTACTGGGGATAGGGGCGTTTAAAAAAAATATATATTATTTTATTTTTTATTTTTCTTAATTCATTTTATTTTTACACTTTTTTTTACATTTTTATTTTTTTGATCACTTTTATTCCTATTACAAGGGATGTAAACATCCCTTGTAATAGGAATGGTTCGTGACAGGTACTCTTTATGGAGAGATGCAGGGTCAATTGTATTGGATTGGAATAAATGCTTATAGAGCACCGAATGAGAGTTGTGAAACTCGCATCTAAGCGCTTACAACAAGCTGGGGGTATCCAGTTCCCAGGAGCAAAAAGAAGAAACTAGGACATCTAAGTAAGAGAGGGGAACAAGCAAGAAGTAAACAGAAATATGAAAAGAAGGGAGGGGAGGGGGGGGCAGGACACAAAAAGCCTATCCCTACTCCCTGACCAAGGACCGCAGCCTGGGATTAAGGCAGCGTCCTGCTAAGACCCCACATCTCTCCTCCAGGCTGGAAAGCAAGAGATTGTGAAAACAAATTCACGGATCTCATGCTTTCAGCCGCGATTGCGGCTTTGTCTACATTTCGGTACCCGGGCGTGAAGTCATAACATCGCGTCCGGGCCTCCGAGGATCATAGAGATGACTGGTGACCATCTGGTCACCAGTCATCTCTATGCCTCCCATCCAGCGCCGGCAGATCGTTTCTCCGGGTCTCCGATGGCATGGGAGAGCCCGGAGAAGCACCGGATGGCAGTGGGAGGGGGGGACATCCCCTCCCATCGCCTATAAGAGTGATCAAGCGGCGGAACCACCGCTATGATTGTTCTTTTGGTGCACAGAATCGCCGGCTGAAGAGATGGATATCTGAACGATGTCTGTAGCTGCAGGCATCTTTCAGATATCCCCACTGAAATTCCAGGACGTCATAACATACTGTATGCTATTTTTCACTCCAGCAGTATATAATGAGTTTGGAAATTGTAGAGAAATGTTAACTAATGCATTACAATTTAATTACACCCATTACATTTTTAGACGACTAAAAATAGTTTGTACTGGAGATTTAGTCGACTCAATACAACTAAAACTAAAACAAATGTAGAAGACTAAAATGGAAATACAACTCAAATGCCATTTTAGTCCTAAGACTAATGCCGCGTACACACCATCACTTTATGTGATGAAAAAAAACGATGTTTTTAAAAACGTCACTTTAAATGACCGTGTGTGGGGGAAAACGTTGTTTTATGTCTTGTAAAAAACGACCAAAAAAATTGAAGCATGCTTCAATTTTATGTGTCGTTTTTCAAAACGTTGTTTTTTACTTGACAGAAATTGACCGTGTGTAGCAAAAAATTACGTTTAAAACAACGTTTTTACACCCGCGCATGCCCAGAAGCTAGTTATGAAGCGAGCTTCAATGGAAAAACGTGGTGAACGTAACCTCGCTTTGCTAGAGCATTGTGAGAAAAACGATGGTGTGTAGGCAACTTCGTCTTTGAAAAATGAAGTTTCAAAAAAACGTCGTTTTTTACTTCACATAAAATGTTTTTTTTTTTTCATCACATAAAGTGATGGTGTGTATGCGGCATAAGACTAAAACTGAATCGAAATTTGCTGCCAAAATTAACACTGGTGAGCGGTTTGCTAGAGTTTAACTTTAAGGAGCAGGCTACACATTTTAATCACTAAAGGACCAGGCCTATTCTGACACTTTTTGTTTACATGTAAAATTCAGTATGTTTCTGCTAGAAAACTACTTAGAACCCCCAAAGATTACATTTTTTCCTTTTTTAGTAGGGTCCCTAGAGAATAAAATGGCAGTCGTTGCAGTTTTTTATGTCACATGGTATTTGCGCAGCGGTTTTTCAAATGCAATTATTTTCAAAAAAATACACTTTAATGAATAATAAAAAAATAAAAATAAAAAAGAACACAATACATAACACAATATTTTTGTAAAATGTGAAAGATGATGTAAGTAAGTAAATAGATACCTAACATGCCATACTTTAAAATTGAGCACGCTTGTGGAATGACGCCAAACGATGGTACTTAAAAAATCTCTGTGGGCAACAGGTTACTAGTTTACAGTTACAGAGGATGTCTAGTGCCAGAAATATGTACGTATTAACCACAGTGCACGAGCACTGGGAGACAGGGGTACTTTAAAAAAAAAGTATTATTATTATTTTTTTCTTACTTCTTTTTTATTTTTACACTGTGCCTCTAATTTATTTAGTTCTTTTTTGATCACTTTCATTGCTGTCTAAAGAAATGTAAACATCTCTTGTGACAAAAATAAAGCACAACAGGTCCTCTTTATGGAGAGATCTGGGGTCAAGAAGACCCCACATCTCCTCTACAATAAAAAGCATCAGATCAGAAAAAATAAACAAATCAGGAAATAGAGATATTTAGAGGGAGTTGGAGTCCACGGTCCTAGAGAGCCATCAGCTGGCTTAGCTCTGGGAGTACCTACCTAAGCCATTGGAGGTTCACTAAGATTTTCTACACATGCTGTTACCTTACAGCAGTGAGGTGAGAGGCCAATAAGCACAGAGGTGTCACTGCACTGAAAGAAGAGACACTAGTCACATTTTGGTTGTTTGCTTCGCACGTTTCTTCACTCTGTTCATCATTATTCATATTGGACGGGTTTCAGGACTTTTCACATGCTTTATTTATTGAGTCACAACTTTTTTTGCCACCTAGCATATATTTTTTATATTTTTCTTATAGTAGGAGAGATTGCTATATCTCCTTGTGTGTTTATTTAAGTCCATTTGTGAGATTTGATGTCACTTATTGTGTTACATGATTATACACCTTGCAAGTTTACTTCACTCTTTCATATTTATTTATCTTTAGTAGTGCAGCACCACACACTTTGATTTATTCCTCTTTACTGCTACGGATTCAGCTTATCGGTGTCTGCGGCTGTTATTTGTGCATTTCATAGAGTGATAGCGCCAGAGCATCCTTTATATACTTTTTTTTCGGGTTGTAGAAAGTGAATTATATTATGCGCATGAAAGAGCTGGTAGCTTTAGCTAACGAAAACAATTTTAAGTTCAGGGAGGTTTGGACCCCAATGGGTGCGGTCTCCTGAATCCCCTAGATTTTTGCGCTTTATGAGGTGAGGCCCTTAGTGGCATGGGGCCCTCGGGCAGTGCCCGAGTGCCTGTATAGTCAGTCTGCCCCTGGGTGTACAGCATGACAAGAGCTTGATGTGTTTTGTACTGTATCAGCATTTAGTCGTATCCTAATAACAACTAAGTGCTGATACAGCGGGTAACGCATCACGCTCTAGTCCTGCTGTACACCCCGATGTGAGATCCACTTTGTGAGCTAATAAAGTCCAAGAAGAGTGCAGCTGTTTTGCTTCATTGTTACTCTCCTAAGGTAAACCAAGTATGGGGGCAAATACAATTATTTCTTAAATAAACCTAAACATTGGAGATAATTTTAAAATGAGTTTTGGGATGGATTTCTTATACTGTACATAATTACATTGGTCCATCTTGGACCAGTAACTATGTATGCCCCTGGAAGCTGGAAATTACTGAAAATAGACACTGCTGTTCCAGTGATCTCCACTTCCTTACCAATCAAGTGTGGCTGGCCTGATGTATTCTGAACACAGGAGGTTGGCCGCTCAGCATGAGTGCCCTTCAGAGGATGTTTATGCATCTTCTGAATGAATGCAAAAAAAAAAAAAATCTGTGATTAACCTCTTGCCGATCAGCCACCGTTGTTATACGGTGGCAAGTTGACACGGCTGTGCAAACCGCTGTAGGTCTACGTTGGCTGCTTCAAGAGGTATAGGGGGCCCGTGGCATGACGCCAGAGCCGATGCGCGTGGCTGGCGGCCGCGATGTCCGCCGACCACCCGTGATTGCTCCATAGAGAACCAGAACAGGGATCTGTGTATGTAAACAAACAGATCCCTGTTCTGACAGAGGAGTAGAGAGGGATCTGCTGTTCCTATAGATCAGGAACAGCGATCACTCTCTACTCTCAGTCAGTCCCCTCCCCCCACAGTTAGAAACACCTCTCTAGGGAAAACTTAACCCCTTGAGCGCCCCCTAGTGTTAAAACCTTCCCTGCCAGTGACATTTATATAGTAATCAGTGTCTTTTTATAGTCCTGATCAATGTATACATGTCAATGGTCCCAAAAAAGTGTCAAAAGTGTCCGATATGTTCGCTGCAATGTCACAGCTGATCGCTACTATTACTTGTAAAAAAAAAAGGCCATAAATATATCCCCTATATCTTAGATGGGGAACCTCTGCTCCCCAGATGTTTTGGAACTACACTTCCCATGATTCCCAACTACACTGCAGAGTGCCTGAGCATCATGGGAAATGTAGTTCCAAAACATCTGGAGTGCCGAGGTTCCCCATCACTGCCCTATATTGTAGACAGTATAACTTTTGCACAAACCGATCAATATATGCTTATTGCGATTTTTTTTTTAATCAAAAATATGTAGAATGATACATATTGGCCTAAACTGGTGAAGACATTTTTTTTCTTTACTTTTTTGGGGGGGATATTTATTATAGCAAAAAATATTGTGTTTTTTTGAAAATGTCACTCTTTTTTTGTTTATAGCGAGAGAAATAAAAACCACAGAGGTGATCAAATACCACCAAAAGAAAGCTCTATTTGTAGGAAAAAAAGGACATCAATTTTGTTTTTGTACAATGTTGCACAACCACGCATATGTCAGTTATAGCGATGCAGTGCCGTATGGCAAAAAATGGCTTGGTCAGGAAGGGGGTAAATCCTTCTGGGACTGAAGTGGTTAAACCAGGGCTTTTTTTTCTCAGAGAATAGGTGCAGGAACTCCCTACTTCCGAGTCACCTGTTGTGTCCACCCCCTACCCAACTCCGAGCACCATTCCTTGGTTCTACCCCCTACCCACCTCCGAGCACCATCCCTTGTTTCCACCCACTACCCACCTCTGAGCACTATTTGATGGTTCCACCCACTACCCACCTCCGAGCACCATTCCTTGGTTCCACCCCCTACACACCTCTAAACACCATTCCTTGGTTCCACCCCCTACCTACCTTCGAGCACCATTCTTTGGTTCCAATCCCTACCCACCACTCAGTAATGGATACAGATCCAAGTATCAATTTGTGGTGCTAAGTAATTTGTATATGATAGGAAGTAAAATAGATCCCCTGTAGCCAGAAACAATGGAGATTCCCCAGCAACAATAGACTCTGAACAGCTAGCAACAATAGACCCCTCCCTCAACAGTTGATGTCTCCCAGCAACAATTGTCTTTCAGTAGCATAAGAGCCCCCCAGCAACAATAGATCCCCTACCAGTGACAACTGACCTCCCCAGCAACAATAGACCATCCTCCTGTAAAAATAGATCCCCTCCAGAAACAATAGATCCCCCAGCAGCCAGAATTAATAGACCCTCCAATACACCCTAGCACCCCTTGCCATTACATACATTCAGAGCTGGAGGTGCCGGAACTGAGTTCCCCCGCGTTCCTGCTGAAAAAAAGCCCTGGGTTAAACAATGTGTAAAGGTGGGACAGGGATGTCAAGTCACCGCAAGTAGAGATCTCTGGAGCAGTGTTGTCTACTTCAGTGATTTCCAGCATCCAGGGGCATTGACCGAGTATGGTATATGCATAGTTACATCCAACCTGGACTTCTATTGTAACTATGTATAAAGTAGCCATACCTGAAATTCCTCTTTAAGAATATATATTTAAACTATTACATTTAAGCCCATTCATGCCTGGTTGTCTTACATAACTGCATTAAAAGTAGATGGAACATTTGAGATGGATCAAAAGAAGCCAGTGCACTGCGTGTTTGAATATCTTCATTCCAATCAATACATAAGACTTTGAAGCATGAAGTGAGGGTTGTATATGATCTTTCTATGACCTTTTCTAAAAGCAGCACACAAGCCGACTGTCATTAAAATGTGCATTCACAATATACTTTTTACAATTTTAACAGTATTTGACAGACAGAAGAATATATTCACATACATAGGCTGCCAATGATGCTTCTCTATATCTAATTAAACAAAAAAGACTTACATTATTTCCTCTAACATTCTGTCTTCTGCCCGTGGTCACATAATGATCTGTCTTGGCAACAAGGACATTATTATATTACAGCTTCTTGTTGCCATACTTTGAGGACAGTTCATTGAATGGAGTAAGAAGGTGTAGATGCCCCAATGAACTACTCAGGAGCATAGGTGTGCGCAGTTTATTGCATTAGGGTGTTCACCGCAAAACTCAAACACACACGCCTTTCTCTGCAGCTTCAGCTGCACTGGACAGTGAATGAATGGGAAGCAGCTCTATACTGAGCTGCTTCCTGTTCATTCACAAACTGCTATGGTCAACCATAGCTTCAGCTATGGTTGAACACAGTGGGGCAGATCCTCGTACAATTGCATGGGCGCAGCATATGTGAGATACGCTATGCCGCTGTAACTTACTTTTTAATCTTTGAATCCACAAAGAATTTGCGCCGTAAGTTACGGCGCAGTGTATCTCTCGCGGCGTAACGGCGCGTAATTCAAATCGGCGAGTAGAGGGGGGGTTTCATTTAAACAAAGCGCGTCCCCTTGCCGAACGAACTGCGCGTGCGCCGTCCCTAAATTTTCTGCCGTGCATTGCGCTAAATGACGTCGCAAGGATGTCATTGTTTTGACGTGAACGTAAATTACGTCCAGCCCCATTCACGGACGACTTACGCAAACAAAATAAAATATTTTCAAATTTGACGCGGGAATGACGGCCATACTTAACATTGCGTACGCCACAAAATAGCAGCTTTAACTATACGCCGAAAAAAGCCGAACGGAAACGACGTAAAAGAATGCGACGGCCGCTCGTACGTTCATGGATCGTCGGAAATAGCTAATTTGCATACTCGACGCGGAATACAACGGGAACGCCACCCAGCGGACGCCGAAGAATTGCATCTAAGATCCGAAGGCGTACAAAGACGTACGCCTGTAGGATCTAACCTAGATGCCGTCGTATCTTGTTTTGAGGATTTAAAACAAAGATACGACGCGGGAAATTTGAAAGTACGCCGGCGTATCACTAGATACGCCGGCGTACTCTCTTTGTGGATCTGCTCCAGTGAGTGAGTGTGTTAACTGTGTTAATTAAGAAAAGAAAGAAGCCGGTAAATGACCTATTGATTAGCCCCTTCTCCATTCTGAATCATCCCCCGCAGAAGCTGGGAAGAAAGGAGGGAAGCAAGCAGCACTGCAGTCTGTGGGGGGGGCTAAACATAGTGGGAAGCCCAGGCAGTAGGGGGAATCGGCACTGCCTAGAGTGAATAGGGTGTGCCCCGGCTCACCTGGCACACCCCCTGTGCATGCCTATGCTCAGGAGGCAGACATGACACATCTCAAGGTCAAATTTTCAAATTTGGTTGGAGTGTTCCTTTAACACAGATAATAAAGACATTAATTTATAGACATTTTATGTGCTCTTGTTATCTTTCCATGTACAATTCTTCCAGGACTTATTAGGATCTTTATTTACCATAGTGTACCAGCTGCCTGGTGAATAGACCCCAGGGAAATTAAATTTACTGTATCCATATTGCAGCTTTTATACACTGGTATGTTGCATACATAGAAAATATTCTAGGAGTTATAAAGTGATTTCAGGGCTGTCTTTAATATTGATTGGACCCTGGGCAAACATTTTCTTGCCCCCCACCCCCCATGTAATTTTGCTTTCCATCTGCTCTGAGACATACAATAAATAGCAGATAGACTCAAAATCAGTTTACTGAATTAGATCAGGCAGCTAATGCGATTGGTTGCCAGAGGTTACAGTGTATCATTACCTCATTACCTCTCACTGACTGGCTGCTAGAGGTTACAGCACACATTATGGCTCACTGAATATTTGCTAGAGGTTACAGCCAGGGCCGTCTTTACCATAGGGCAAACAGGGGAAGCTGCCCAGGGCCCTGTCACTGTTGGGGGCCCAAAGCAGAGCCCCTGTGCTGCCCACAAATCAGGCTGAAAATCATCAGCGGCACGCAGCCAGTGCCACATCTGCTTCCCTTCCCAGTGTTTTAAAATGTACAGCACCCCTGCCTTCCCTTTAGACGTGCACTTCTCCCTTCCTGCCACTGGGTGCTGCTTGTATATAAAAGTGAATTAGAATGTGATTTTATAACATCCCCAGTTTGCTCTTCCCGAGGCTGACTTCTTCATGTCCTGCTCCTCAAGGTATGTCACTGTTTGCTAATCTATATTGTAAATATAAGTTTTCTGTAGAGTGTGCCCAAAGTCTTTATAATATTTGATGATTCACTGCAGGTCTGGTCAGTGTTTTAAAAAAAATCCTCTATTTTACACATGGCATGGCATGGGGTCACAGCACCGTCTGTCCATTCTGCTTTAGCACCATGGGACCCCATGCCATGCCATGTGTAAAATAGAGGAACTCTTTAAATCACAGACCAGACTTGCAGTCCAAGCTGAGTAAGGTCTCAGAGCACATGGCATTACTGTCTGTATTTAACTGCTTGATGGGCTTATTTTGGGCCTGGCTGGTTCACATGTATGTGTTTTGGCGGCCCACATTTGCGCAGACACAGCAGCCCATTCATTTGAATGGGCCGCCATGCCTGCATTTCCTGCAAAGAAAAGTGCATGCCTCATGTAATAGGCTGCGCACACGGCACACCTATGCCCATCAAGCACTGAAATACAGCACTGTCTGTCCATTTTGCTGTCTGCTGTGACTTATCTGCAGTTCCCGCACTGTCAAACTTGCTGCATTTTTAGACATGTAGGTCACGCTTTTAAAAACACAGTGCGTTTGTGTGTGCAAGAACTGCAGGTAAGTAGCATGGTGCAAAAGCAGAATGGATTTCAAGGCAACTGTGTTTTTAAAATGCTGAATGCACCTTTTTTCTGCAGGAAACAAAGGCATGGCAGCCCATTCAAATCAATGGACTGCTGTGCCTGCACAAATGAGGGCCGCCAAAACACATGACATTAGTAACAGAACTTCACACTGAGATATTGTGACGCAGCACAGGACTAAAAACTTCAAGGGCCAAGGGAATTTAAACGATGGTTGGCAAGTATAAGGCAGCTGCTTTGGGCCCACGACAATGATGGGGCCCAGAGAAGCTGCCCCTTTTGCCCTGCCTTAAAGACAGTCCTGAGTGATTTCAACATACTAGAAACTCTGCAAGTCATAGTTAAACCGGCACAGTATATATCTTTTGTATTGACTGTCTGGGCTTGGAAGGAAATTTATAATCAGGACTACAGGGGTACATCTGCTAAAGGATCTGTGCAAAGATGCTAGGGCTGACTATCTATTTTTTATTTTTTGGCTGACATTGATAATCTCATATACCATTATATTGTACGATATGACACCATATACATCTTGATCTTAGAAAGTACAGATTGCAGAGAAGCCCATCGTTTTACAGCATGTTAGAGAATAGGCATAGATTCATATCAACAATATACTTGTGGCTTTTGCATAACTCTGAAAATCCAATGTTTTTTTTTACTTATAGGAATTGAATTGTGAAAAGACCATCAAGACCAAAAACATAGCAGGCTGACACTTGCTTTTATTATATTATCACTGGGGGTGCTTACAAAGGTTAGGCTTTATTTGCTTGGTTTAAATCTATTTATCCCTTTGTTAGACATCCCATATTTTGGTAATTTAAACAAAGAACAGTCTGTTCTTAAAGTAATTAAGCAACTGGGACTGCAATACTCACCTTTTTTCTGGTGCTGTCCACTGCAGATTCCCAGGTTGACTGACTCCTAGGCAGCATATCTATCAATAGCATTTACTTTATATTTCACTTCATATTAAAATATATATTGTTAATAAGTTTAACTACCTGACAGTTTCGTATATCTCCATGGGGCTCTATTTTTGGTATCTCTGTGCTTCAATTCCTTGGTCTGCACATTTGTTGACGCCACTATAAGTGAGGGTTCACACTGTAGCACGGAGTGACTTAACCACCTGAGATCCGCGCTATAGACAAAAGACGTCCACAGCGCGGCTCTCAAGTGCCGAGTGGATGTCTTTGGACATCTGTTTCTGTGCATTACCCGCGCGCGCCGCTGGGGGGCGCGCAGTGGGTAAACACTGTGCCGGTGCATCGCTGGGAAGCCGATGCGTGTGCCTGGCGGCCGCGATGTCCGCCGGGTACACGCGATTGGCGGTGACAGCAGGGACGTGGAGCTCTGTGTGTAAACACAGAGCTCCACGTCCTGTCAGGGAGAGAGGAGACCGATCTGTGTCTCTTTTACATAGGGACACAGCATCGGTCACCTCCCCCAATCAGTGATAGGCTGCACTGATGGGCACCGATAAGGCAGCACTAGTGGGCACTGAGAAGTGGCATTGGTGGGCACTGAGAGATGACAATGATGGGTGGCACTGAAGGGCATTGATAGGTGGCACTGGTGGGCACTGATAATTGGCACTAATAGGTGGCACTGATAGGTGGCAGTGATGGGCACTGATAGGTGGCAGTGATGGGCACTGATGGGTGGCAATGATGGGCACTGATCAGCACTGGTAGGTGACATTGATAGGCAGCACTGCTAGATGGCACTGATGAGGCACTGACTGGCACCACTGGTGGGCATTGCTAGGTGGCAGTGATGGACATTGATAGGTAGTACTGATTGGCACTGACAGGTGGCACTGGTGGTCACTGTGGGCACTGGCAGGGGGCACTGGAAGACGGTACTTGTGTCCACTAATGAGGCAGAATTGCCTCTTCCACTGGGGACCAATGTCCCTCACTCAGCAGCCGGTGATCGGCTTTTTTCTCTTCTCAAGCTGTCAGCTTTGTTTTGATCACATGATCAGCCGTCATTGGCTGACAGCTGATTACGTGGTAAGGGGCCGGGACCGCCCCCTTACTCGGATCCGTGTTCACCCGAGTCTCAGTGACTTGATGATCACAGCACACGCCGCGCGTGCCCTGCAGGGGACACGCGGGGCGCGCGCAAAGGGGAGGACGTCTATTGAGGTCCGCGCTATAGCCATTATTTGACTATAGCACGATTAAGCAAGACTACACCTGAATTGTCAGCGTATGGGGGACTGACAGCCTCTGTACATTTAGGGTGAACCTAAGCAGATTCTCATTGGCGCCTTTAGGGGTAAGCGCTACACACACACAAAGGTGGGCAGGAACAACCAAAATGTAAATTTCCAGTGGAGCAGGAACAGTTTGAGAGTTGGGGGAGAGTGGCAGAGAGATCTCACTGGTGAAAAATCAAAAACATAAAAGAAGCCAGGGACTTACTAAGTTCCCCCCAAGTCTCGACCCAAAGCTAAAATATAACATTTGGGTGGACTGACCCTGTAATTGCTTTAGCCGATGGACAAAATAATGTGATTTTCCTCTCTAGTAGGCATGAGCCGAACACCAGAACCTGCGAACAGACCAAAAGTTTGTGTGAACTTTAGAACCCCATTAAAGTCTATGGGACTCGAACGTTTGAAATCTAAAGTGCTAATTTTAAAGACTAATATGCAAGTTATTGTCCTAAAAAGTGTTTGGGAACCTGGGTCCTGCTCCTGGGGACATGTATCAATGCAAATTTTTTTTAAAAACTGCATTTTTGCGGGAGCAGTGATTTTAAATGACTTTTTATCCTTTAGAAATTACACTTTGTGCAGGGACAGTTCTAAGCACGGGAAACAAGCGCTGATTTACAGGCATATTATACACCCCCCCAGGTACAAAATTTAAATATTTCACTTTTATTGTTTTATTTAAAATCACTGCTCCCGAATAAACTGCCATTTTTTTTTAACTTTTTTTGCATTGATACATGTCCCCTTGGGCAGGACCCAGGTCCCCAAACACTTTTTATGACAATAACTTGCATACAAAGCCTTTAAAATTAGCACTGTAGATTTCTCCCATAGACTTTTCCAGGGTGTTCTGTGGCTTTTCCGCGAACACCCCAAATTGTTCGCTGTTGGGCGAACAGGCAATGTTCGAGTCGAACTCGAAGCTCATCCCTACTCTCTAGTCTGTAGTCCTGACACATCTTCAGATTCAGTATCGAAATCCAGCAGTTTGATATTTGGTTCTGTTGCAGACCTTGGACTGTAAATTAGCGATCTGGGTAAAGTGCACTGTTATGCTGACATATTCCCTTGTAATGTGCTGGAACACCTACTCAATTGGAGTGGACTGATTTACATGCAAGGGTGAAGTTGTGGCAAAGAGAGGCGTATAATTAAAATGACAAGGGTTAGAGCTGGCTGAGTAGTATTTCCATAAAGTGTTGCATCTTCAGAAATACTCACACTGCCCTTGTTTAACCATTATTATTCAAATAGGAGATTTCTAATGCTTTGCTATATTAACATAACTGCATCTGCATGTCTGCTTCAAAGGCTGCTATTTCGTGGCCTTGAAGGAGGCTATAGCCCTTTGTGCTCAAACATCAGAGACTGGTTCAAAAGGATCTTAACCCTTCTCTGTGGGTACCATGCTGTGTTCTGTAAGTGTCTAAATATTAGAAATACACAAAATACAGCCATTCCCATAGGTGCTGAGGCTGTGATGATGTAATATCTTGCCACACCTTGATGACATAATCAGGGCCGTTTGAAGACATTTGGGGGCCCCAAGCAAAAAAGTGACTTTTCAAGTAGTTGAGAAGCGGGCGGGGGGGGTTGGCGGCTTACCTCTATCCTCCGCCTCACACGCACGCACACGTCGGCATATGTTGGTGTCCGCACAGGGGCCCCAGCAGGGAGGGCCCTTGCCACATCGCTGCGTCCTCCTGCAGTCCGGTCGGCCTTGTACCATAACCACGCGGTACAGGGGATTAAGTTTGCTGTTCCCGGGGCCGGACTGAAAGGAAGTAAACAATCAGTGTGTGCACTTCCTGTCAGTCCGGCCGGGAACAGGAACCTGAATCTCCTGTACCGCGCGGTTATGGTACACGGCCGACCGGACTGCAGGAGGACGCAGTGGTGCGGCAAGGGCCCTCCCTGCTGGGGCCCCTGGCCAGCTCGGGGGCCCCAGGCCCCTGGCCTGGACATAATGATGGTTACAGTGATATCATTCAACCTTCATGGGTTGTACCTGTGTATGAGGTCTGCTGACCCAAATATCTGCAGCCTAAAGGTACGAAGAACACTCGATATGTTCCAGCTCCATCTGACCCCAGTTCTGCTATCAAGTAGAGAAACACATAGGAAGACAAGGACAACCCACAGGTAACACTAGTGTGTTATGTGGAAGAGAGGGGCTTACAGGTGAAGCTAGTGGCTATTGCCATACGGTCACCCTAATACTATCCACAGAAGATCATGTAAAGAATATTATTATTATTATTATTATTATTATTATTATTATACAGGATTTATAAAGCACCAACAGTTTGTGCAGCACTTTACAATGTAGAGGGGGGACAGTAGAATTACAAAACAATTCAATACAGAAGGGACAGGAGGGCCCTGCTCATCGAGCTTACAATCTAAAGGGAGGGGGTAGGTGGTACAAAAGGTAATAGCTACGGGCGATGATCTGATGAAGGTCACTCGGGTACAGTTCTTAGGTGGAGGTGAGTTAGGCTTCCCTGAATAAATGTGTTTTCAGGGATCGCCTAAAGGCGGACAGAGTAGGGGCTGACCGGACATATTGGGACAGGGAGTTCCAGAGCATGGGAGAGGCTCTGGAGAAGTCCTGGAGGCGAGCATTGGAGGAGGTAACATGGGAGCTAGAGAGCAGGAGGTCTTGGGAGGTGTAGAGAGGATGATTTGGGGTGATATCTGCAGATGAGTTTGTTGATGTAGCTGGGGGCAAGGCTGTATCTAGTGGTTGGTATTTTGAATTTTATACAGTGGGGTAGTGGAAGCCAGTGATGGGATTGGTAGAGCGGGGGCAACAGTTACAGATCGGTTAGTAAGCTATATGAGTCTGGCAACAGAATTCATAATAGACTGAAGAGGGAATAGCCTGTGTAAGGGTAGGCCAGTAAGGAGAGAGTGGGCAATAACCAAGGAGTAAATACGATGTTTTTTGATATCATTAGTCAGGAAGAGGCAAATTCAGGAAATGTTGGGGAGGTTAAGGCGGCAAGGTGTAGCCAGTGATTGGATGTGGGGGCTGAAGGGGAGGTCAGAATATCTCCTTTAACCCCTTGCCGACTGCCACACGCACTTTTACATCAGCAGAATGGCACGGACAGGCAAACGGGTGTATAAGTACAGTCCTTTAAATTTGCCGCCGTGTCACGGAGCTCGTGGCAGGGGCACGTGCGTGCCCCTGCCCCGAGCTCCGTGACCGTGCCCGCGGGACCCACGGACTCGATGTCCGCTGGTGTGCTGCGATCGTGTCACGGAGCTGCAGAACGGGGGGATGACTATGTAAACAAGGCATCTCCCTGTTCTGCCTAGTGACAGGACACTGATCGTCTGCTCCCTGTCATTCTGAGCAGTGATCAGTGTCGTGTCACAGTAAGCCCATTCCCCACACAGTTAGAATCACTCCCTAGGACACACTTAACCTGTTCCTCGCCCCCTAGTGGTTAACACCTTCCCTGCCAGTGCCATTTACACAGTAATCAATGCATTTTTGTTGCACTGATCGCTATATAAATGACAATGGTCCCAAAATAGCGTAAAAAGTGTCCGATGTGTCTGCCATAATATCACAGTCACGATAAAAATCGATCATCCCCGCCATTACTAGGAAAAAAATATTAATGAAACTGCCATAAAACTGTCCCCTATTTTGTAAGCTCTATAACTTTTGCGCAAACCAATTAATAAACGTTTATTACGATTTTCTTTACCAAAAATATGTAAAAGAATACGTATCAGCCTAAACTTTTTTTATATATTTTTGGGGGAAATTTATTATAGCAAAAAGTAAAAAATATTTATTTTTTTCAAAATTGTTGCTATATTTTTGATTATAGCTCAAAAAATAAAATCTGCAGAGGTGATCAAATACCACAAAAAAAGCTCTATTTTTGGGATAAAAAAGGACATCAATTTTGTTTGGAAGCCACGTCGCACGACCACGCAATTGTCAGTTAAAAGTGGCCCGGTCATTGGGCAGCCAAATTCTCCGGGGCTGAAGCGGTTAAGAAATAAAGTTTCTTATAAAAAATCACACCGTTACAGGCATTTGTATAGCACCAACAATGTACGCAGTTTCTCGGCTTGTTGTAGTGTTGTACGTCACTGCGTTCTTGACACTCAGAATTTTGTGTGACCGTGTGTATGCGACATAAGTTTGAGCCACTATTTTCTTGTCGGAATTTCTGATCGTGTGTACGCATCATAAGACCCCTTTCACACGGGGCGGATCAGTAATGATCCACCTCCGTATGCTCAGTGGGGATCGCTCCGTTGATCCCTGCTGAGCCGGCGGATGACAGGGCGGTCCCCGCACACTGTGCAGGGACCGCCCTGTCTTTTCTCCGCTTTTCCCTATGGGGGGATCGGATGAACACGGACTGTATGTCCGTGTTCATCCGATCCGCAGACGGAAGGAAAAATGGGGTTTTCTTCCGTCTGCAGAATCGGATCATTGCGGAGGCGGATGAGATCGTCTGTCAGCGGATGTTCATCCGCTGACACCCGCCATCTCATAGGGACCAATGTATGTCCCTTTCTCATCCGCAAACGGATGGATGAAAAAGGGGACATACGGTCCGCAGGTGTGAAAGGGGCCTTAGGCCTCGTACACACGACCAAGTTTCTCGGCAAAAACCATCAAGAAACTTGCTGGGATTTTTTTTTTGCCGAGGAAACCGGTCCTGTGTACATTTTTCGACGAGGAAACTGTTGAGGATCTCGTCGAGCCAAAAAGAGAGCATGTCCTCTTTTTCCTCGACGGGAATGGAGAAACTTGCCTTGTCAAGTTCCTCGACAGCCTAACAAGGAACTCGACGAGGAAAACGATGTGTTTCGCCCGTCGAGTTCCTCAGTCGTGTGTACTGTGTACGAGGCTTAATGCCGCATACACACCATCACTTTATGTGATGAAAAAAAATGACGTTTTTAAAAACGTCACTTTAATTGACTGTGTGTGGGGGAAAACGTCGTTTTATGTCTTGTAAAAAACGACCAAAAAAAATTGAAGCATGCTTCAATTTTATGTGTCGTTTTTCAAAAGTGCACTTTTTACTTCACAGAAATTGACCGTGTGTAGCAAAAAACGTCGTTTTCTAAGACGTTTTTTCATCCACGCATGCCCAGAAGCTACTTATGAAGCGAGCTTCAATGGTAAAACGTGGTGGAACGTAACCTCACTTTGCAAGAACATTGTGAGAAAACGATGGTGTGTAGGCAACTTCGTCTTTGAAAATTGAAGTTTCAAAAACGTCATTTTTTACTTCACAGAAAGTGTCGTTTTTTTTCATCACATAAAGTGATGGTGTGTACGCGGCATTAGAGTTTGTTCACCCTGGTGGTGAAGGGCCAGTAAAAACAGATGGTTGATCCAGGTTTTTATTTTTTTGTTCAATACATTTTTATTATACTTTGAAAGAATAAAAGATGGACAAGTGGCAATTGTAAATAACACAATTACAGAGTCGTAAGAATACAAAGTTGTGCAGTTCCAAAGCAATGAAACCCTTCAAAGGTCATACACCAATAGGTAGATTCAGAGAGAAGTGCCTAAACTTGCGGCGGCATAGCTTAGCCTGTTTAGGCTACGCCGCCGTAAGTTAGCTAGGCAAGTACATGATTCTCAATGTACTTGCCTGCTAATATACGGCGGCGTAGCCTAAAGCGGGCGGGCGTAAGGGCGCCGAATTCAAATGTCTTGGAGGAGGGCGTGTTTGATAGTAATGAGGCTTGACCTCACGTTGTTTACGTTTTGTTTTAACTGCGCATGCGCCGGGCGCCTACATTTCCCAGTGTGCATTGCGGCTATGTACGCCGCACGGGCCTATTGATTTCGACGTGGATGTAAACAACGTAAATCCCGATTCGCAGACGACTTACGCAAACAACGTAAAAAATTTGAATCTCGCGGCGGGAACGGCGGCCATACTTTAACATTGTTATTCCACCTAATAGATGTAATAACTTTAGGCCTGCTAATGCCTTACGGAAACGGCATAAATCGACTGCGGCGGCCGGGCGTACGTTCGTGAATCGGCGTATCAACTCATTTACATATTGTACGCCGACCGCAATGGAAGCGCCACCTAGCGGCCATCCAAAATATTGCAATCTAAGATAGGACGGCGCAAGCCGTCCTATCTTAGATATGTTTAAGCGTATCTCTGTTTGAGCATACGCTTAAACATAAGTCGGCGTAGATTCTGAGTTAGGTCGACTTATCTACTAATAAGTCGGCCTAACTCTACCTGAATCTACCTACAAAAGTACACCAGGAGCATCCTAGATCCAGGTTTTTATTGACTGCTGGTCACACACCTCCAAATGATGGCTGGAGGATTGAATTCTTATCGCCACTGCTTCTATGCTTTGCTTCACAGTATGGCAATTTTAATTTGGAAAATTGAGTTTGACAGGTGTCACCACCTGTGAAGGTGGTGACAGAAGGTGACTGATCTCTTTTCAGGATGGGTTAAGTCTGCCACCCATGTGAAAGAAAAGTGTGCCAGCAGCACCCAGACAATCTGCCTGACCTTCAGTGTTAAAACAGAAATAAACCTTCTTTCAAGAGACTGCAGTCTATCATTTTAGTTAAGGGTTTTATTTTAACTTGAGGTTAAGTTGGCTGTTTTTGTGGAAAGAAAATGGACACAGCTAGAGTCTGGCACACAGTCCTTATATCACACCTCAGGGTACCAGAGAAGTAAGGTAATGTTGTACTGAACCCAACTCTACATGCAGCTGCCAGCCGGTAGACCATGGAGAATAGAGACACATGTTCCGACTTTGTGCAAACAGTAATGAAACTCAGCTGGGCACAGTCTTATAAACACAACACCAAAGTAAAGTGACTTGTACAGAAAAGCCTTTTTGAGCGCGAGATGAATAACACGCCTCATAAGTGACCTGATTAGTTAGGGCTGTTTAATTAGCACTGCCTTAAATGTGCACTATTTGAACTATCAAAGGGTACCACTGCTTAGATATTTTGTTCTATAATGAGTTTTGAAGGGTCCTCTATAACAATTTTCCTAGCAAGAGATAGACGTGACATTTTTGTATATTAAGTAATATTATGGTGTTTTTTTTTTTTTCTCAAATGCTTGCCAAGTGTTATTACTATATGCACAAATCCTGCATTTATCTGTATAATTATGTGCTGTGAATACATACCATTGCAGGTTTGATTCAAGGTACAAATCAAGTTTTCTCCTTAAATAAAGTGGCTCATACTGCTTGTTTCTGACACAATCACACAAGGATTTTTCTTGGGGCTGTAGGGGGGATCGTGGTGGTAGGGGGAGGTCAAAGTAAGAGAGGGAACCTTATGATTCCGTCTTTATTACATTTGTGCTAGTTTTATTACCTTTGTCTGCAGTGCCGGCCCAAGACATTGTGCTGCCTGGGACCAAGAATGAAATGCTGCCCCCCCCAAAAAAAATCACGCCCACCAAAAGGCCCCCACATTCATTATTTTATATCATGATAACTAAAGGGGACTCATCATGGCTCTATACATGTATAAAAGAGGTATAAAGAGGACCTGTCATGGCTCTATACATGTATATAGGAGTATAAAGAGGACCTGTCATGGCTCTATACATGTATATAGGAGTATAAAGAGGACCTGTCTTGGCTCTATACATGTATATAGGAGTATAAAGAGGACCTGTCTTGGCTCTATACATGTATATAGGAGTATAAAGAGGACCTGTCTTGGCTCTATACATGTGTATAGGAGTGTAAAAGGATGTGTCATGGCTCTATACATGTATATGTATATGTATGTCTGCCCACCCGCTCCTGTCACCACTAACAGCAGCTGCGCCGGGCTCCTCACAGGCAGTGGCGCCTGCCCTCTCACTCGCTGACTGCTCCCCCCCTCTGCGAGTGTCCTCACAGGCAGCCCGGCGCTGCGCTCCTCACATGCAGCGGAGCAGGCGAAACGGACTGGCTGGCAGGCGTCAGTATACCGCCCCCTAAAAGTGCTGCCTGGTACCCATGGTACCACCCGGTCCCATCATAGGGCCGGCCCTGTTTGTCTGAATACAGAATCTCTATAAAACAATCCTCTGATTTGCTCATGAAGAGCAAAGCAACAGGTTCATTTTAAAATGTATCTAATGCCTCATAAGCCCCATACACACTATCAGTTTTCCTGCAGGTTTTTCTCTTCAGGTTTACCAAAACCATCTAATATGAGGTCAAACCTCAAGAGTTTCAATTTGAATGCAATCAGGCAGGCCCTTGCACTACATGGTTTTGGTAAACCTGAAGAGAAAAACCTGCAGGAAAACTGATAGTGTGTATGGCCTCGTACACACGGCCGAGGAACTCGACGTGCCAAACACATCGAGTTCCTCGGCCAGTTCAGCACTGAAGCCGCCGAGGAGCTCGGCGGGGCGAGAGCTCCCATAGAACAACGAGGAAATAGAGAACATGTTCTCTATTTCCTCGCCGAGCTCCTCGTCGGCTTCCTCGGCCGAAAGTGTACACACGGCCGGGTTTCTCGGCAGAATTCAGCCAGAAACTCGGTCGGAAGCTGAATTCTGCCGAGGAAACTGGTCGTGTGTACGGGGCCTATGGGGCTATACACACGATCGATTTTCCCGATGGGAAAACTGCCATGTTTGCTTTTGGTCGGGAAAACCGGCCCCGTGAATGCTCCATAGCAGTTTTCCCGTCAGGAAAACTGCGAACAAAAAAATTTGAATTTGTTCTTTTGGCTGAATTCTGAAAAGTAAAAGTTCCTTAGTAAAAGCACCTAACACAGCACACAAAAACACTGACTAGGCACACAGTTAACCCTTTGTTTAACCCCTTTCCAGCCAGTGTCATTAGTACAGTAACAGTATATATTTTAAGCACTGATCACTGTTTTAATGTAACTAGGTTCCCGCAAAGTGTCAAAAGTGTAAATTAGTGTTAGATTATCCACCACAACCTCGCAGTCCGGCTATAACTCGCTGATCGCCGCCATTACCAGTATGAAATATAAATAAATACAATTCCATAAACATATACCATAGTTTGTAGACACTATAATGCTTGCGTCAACCAATCAATATCCACTTATTGTGATTTTTTTTTTACCAAAAATATGTAGCAGAATACAAATTTGATTTCTTGACATTTTTTTATTGTATATGTTTTATAGCAAAAGGTTTAAATATATATATTATTATTATTTTTAATTCTTGGTATTTTTATTGTTTATAGCACAAAAAATAAAAAATGCAGTGGTGATTTAACACCAAAAGAAAGCTCTATTTGTGGGGAAAAAATACATACTGTAGGGGCAGATCCACATAGAAATAGATGGGCGCAGCGTATGTGAGATACGCTACACCGCTGTAACTTACTTTTGGCCTGTTCGAATCCCCAAAGAATTTGCGCCGTAAGTTACGGCGGCGTAGTCTATCTCTGGCGGTGGAATTCAATTAGGGGGCGTGTTTCATTTAAATGAAGCGCGTCCCCGCGCCGAATGAACTGCGCATGCTCTGTTTCTAAATTTCCTGCCGTGCATTGCGCTAAATGACGTTGCAACGACGTAATTTTTTTTAACTTAGACGTGAATTACGTCCATCCCGATTCACGGACGACTTGAAATTCAAAATAAACGCAGGAACGACGGCCATACTTAACATGGCAGGTCTAACTGTACGCGACGAAATGCTAGCTTTAACTATATGCCGGAAAAAGCCGACTAGAGATGCCGTAAAAAAATGCGCCGGCCGCTCGTACGTTCGTGGATTGTCGGAAATAGCTAATTTGTATACCCGACGCGGAAAACTACGTGAACGCCACCCAGGGGACGCCGAAGTATTGCATCTTAGATCCGAAGGCATACGAGGACGTATACCTGTCGGATCTAACCCAGATGCCGTCGTATCTTGGTTTCAAACCAAAGATGCGACGCGGGTAATTTGAAAGTACGCCGGCGTATCAGTAGATACGCCAGCGTACTCGCTCTGAGGATCTGCCCCATACATTTTATTTGGGTACAGTGTCGCATTGTCAGTTAAAGTGAAGCAGTGTTGTATCACAAAAAATGGCCTGGTCATGAAGGGGGATAAATGGAGGTCAAGTAGTTAAATTACCTTTGATAAGAACCATAGATTCATGCATAATCCAGGAGATTGCCAGAAGTGAACACACTTAAGTGAAATTGTATGAGAAGGAGATATTTTCTTGATGACTTCCTGACCAGTAATCCAATCACCAACTGCCATTGGTAAGCGTCTGTTAATTTTAATTGTCAGAAAAAATTGAATAATATCATGCAAAACTAAGTTAAAAATATTGTTCACTTCCCTAATTTCTGCGCAGATATAATATGTTTATAGACACGCTTGTAAATATGATCAGTGGCATTTTTACATGATGTATCTAGTTGGGTTTATCCAGTAGGTATATGGAGCTGATATCTAAGAGGACAGTCTATGTAGACCAAAGTGGCCCGAGGATACAAGCATTTAGCAGGTCATAAGGCTCTTGTCACAAAGCTTCCAACTGTCACTTGGAATGGATGAAATCCCCCACCGCTCTTTCCAGTTCCACTGGTCTTCTTTTAGATCTTTAGTTTAGAACGGAATAAATAAATGTATTATTTAAAGGGAATTTATGGTCTTTCCTATATGTTTTAAAATATAAACATATAAAAGTGATCAGCTTGATGTAAATTATCTTTTCATAATGTTTTAGAAAACTGCTTGTGTAGACAGCCAAAGCCCTAAGGTGCTGTTAGTGATGTTAGCAGTCACAGAGGACTCCATAATATCCCACTTTACTTCTCTCTCAGCAGCTATATAAATGGTTATGCAGGGCTGTCTTAATGAGAGGGTACACCTGGGCACTGCCCAGAGGCATCAACTGCATGGGGGGCACCTGCACTTTCCCCAAAGCAGCTGGTCCTTGAGCCCACGCTGCCCCAAAATTGGGGACCCCATGATGGCACTGAAAGTGATAAATACACAGGGGAGGCAGTCTGCCTTCTACCTACTTGATGTCTGTTTACCCGCACTGTCATCATTGTAGGGGCCCCAGAGCATTACCTTGCCCAGGGGCCCATGATGCTATTAAGACGGCCCTAAACACAGGTGTGGAAGAGCTGGGTCAGTACAGACAGTGGACACTCCGACAAGAGGAGAAGGCTAGAGCATGCCAGGAGGACAAGGGACTCAAGGCTTCCTGAAGTGGTTGAATTACCTTGCAAGTTCCAAGGCACATTGCAAGTGAATAAAAAAAGTATTTATGAAAAGGAAAAAGCTGCAAGCAAGCTTTTAAAATATTAGATTTTTCTGTGCTTTACACATAATTTTTTGAGTTGGTGACAGGGCCTCTTTAAGGTAAAAACATCAAATAAATACAATATGTTCTTCTTGAAAACACTCTCTATTTTCCCGGTACCTACCAAAGTCACACTAAACTTTTCATGCAACCTATAAAGCCGCGTACACACGATCAGTCCATCCGATGAGAACGGTCTGATTGACCGTTTTCATTGGTTAACTGATGAAGCTTACTGATGGTCCGTTGCGTTTACACACCATTGGTTAAAAAAAACGATCGTGTCAGAACGCGGTGACGTAAAACACAACGACATGCTGAAAAAAATGAAGTTCAATGCTTCCAAGCATGCGTCGACTTGATTCTGAGCATGCGTGGGTTTTTAACCCATGGTTGTGCCTACTAACGATCGGTTTTGACCTATCGGTTAGGAATCCCTTGATTAAATTTAAAGCAAGTTGGCTTTTTTTTAAACCGATGGTTAAATAACCTATGGGGGTCACACACAATCGGTTTTGACCGATGAAAACGCCCCATCAGACCGTTGTCCTCTGTTTAACCTATCGTGTGTACGAGGCCTAAATCATTACTGTGGTATTTCCAAATGCTGTTATAAAGAAAACATTATGGTGAAACAAAAATGAATGGATTTATCTGACCTTTCCTAAGCATACATTTTCATGGCCTCTATTACTGGGAGTGTGCCAAGGTAAGTCCTTCACCTAAATATAAAGGGCTAGATTCACATAGCCCACCCTAACTTTGCTTTGGCGTAGAGTATCGTGTTTACACTACACCGCCGTAAGTTAGCGAGGCAAGTACATGATTCACAAAGTACTTGCCTGCTAAGTTACGGCGGCATAGCCTAAAGCGAGCGGGCTTAAGGGCGCCTAATTCAGAAATAGGCTGAGGGGGCTATGTTAATTTGTGTTGACCTGACGTGATTGACGTTTTTTTGGAACGGCGCATGCGCCGTCCGCCTACATATCCCAGTGTGCATTGCGGCAAAGTACGCCGCACGGGCCTATTGGTTTTCGACGTGGACGTAAATCCCTATTCACGGACGACTTACGCAAGCGACGTAAAATTTTCGAATTTCGACACGGGAACGACGGCCATACTTAAAGTGGTTGTAAACTCAAAATATTCACTTTACATATATTTATGCATGTCAAAATTTTAAATCGTTTGCCCTTAGGTTTTTTTTTTTTACCTCTGTCATTCTGAAGTTATGGCTGCAATAAGTAGTGCGGACGTGTACCGCGCATGCGCCGGATTCCCGTCCATTCCGGCCAGCTGAGCCTCTGCCGGATAAATTCTTTCTTTATGTCGGGGCTGCGTCATTTCCTCATGTAGACGTCAGCGCCGACATCCCGCGATGGTTTGTGCATGTTGGTTATCACGTGACCTACACGTCACAGATGACAGGAGACACAGAAGCTTCCTGGTGTATGCTGTGAATGCCTTTTCTTCGTTACCGTAGTAACCGGAAACGTAGAAGAGGCTTGAATATAGTGACCTTAATGCGCACGCGCGGGATTACACAGGCTAGAAGAAACTGTGGGCGGAAATACAGATTGAATTAAACGAGGAAGACCACAACAGAGATGGCGCGGACTTACAAGACGATTTACTCTTTACACGATCACCAGTTACACAGTAAGACAAATAATGTAGATAAAACCATAGCGCTCAATCGATGTATAACTATATGGTGTTTAAAAACATATAAATTGTTATGATAGTACCGGAGGGTTTACAACCGCTTTAACATTACTATTCCAGCTATTTGATGGAATAACTTTAGGCCTGATAATGCATTACGTAAACGGCGTATCTGTACTGTGTCGGCCGGGCGTACGTTCGTGAATAGGCGTATCTAGTGATTTACATATTCTACGCCGACCGCAATGGAAGCGCCACCTAGCTGCCAGCCTAAATATTGCACCCTAAGATAGGACGGCGCAAGCCGTCGTATCTTAGATAGGTTTAAGTGTATCTCTGTATGAGAATACACTTAAACTTAGGTCGGCGCAGATTCTGAGTTAGGTCGGCGTATCTACTGATACGCCAGCCTAACTCTTACTGAATCTAGCTTAAAGTGTCCATCCTTTCCATCCCAGAAAGTCTAGGTGTACTGTATGTATTTAGGATCACTGAGCCCTTTTCATTAGCTTGCCTATCTACACATTCTATGTATCGGAGCCAAATGCAATTGGAAGCATAATGATGAAGCACTCTACGTATTATCATTGCTGATGCATACATCTTAGGCTACACAGCAGCTTATGCAGATGGGACTTGCTTGAAAGCTTCTATGTAAATCTGGTTGCTGGTTGCTAATGCATTTCGTACTCACCTTGTTGTGTGATGTTGTACATTGAATCGATACAACTTGTGTAGTTTTGTGGCGTACAGGAGCAGATGACACAATGCTTTCTGCAGATACATGCTTATGGAGCTCGAGATTATTAAATCTAGCGCAAAAGATAAATACGGTCAGAGCGAAGCCATACAACACTCTGTAAGGGCATCTCATACCTGTTTGCTAACCAGAGAATATAAACAGCCTGCGAAAACACAAGACAAATGTTAAATCAATAGGCAGTGTTCTAGAGTGCCTAACACATTTATCCCTGGAGAAGACCTTTGACTTATTAATCTCATTCCCATGGCAGTTCACAATATGTTATTTTCCTACAAACTTCCATGCATCACTATCTGTTTAGCCCTGTTTTGAAAGAGAGCAGAGAAATACCAAATATATATACATAAGGGTTGATTTACTAAAGGCAAATAGACTGTTCACTTTGCAAGAGAAGTTGAACTTTGCAGAGATTAGGTGAACTGGGTGAAGTTCTTCTGATTTCCATCATTTTTTTATTTTTCTTTCACACAATTGGGTAACTTTTTGCAAAGTGAAATTTCGCCACAGTCGCTAAGCTCTGCGGAAAATGTTCTTGTTAAGTGCAATTTACCTTGCAAGGTGAACAGCGTGTTTGTCTATAGTAAATCAACCCATAGGCCTGGTACACACGACCGGTTTTCTCGGCAAAAAACAGAACGAAAACTGCATCTTGCCGAGATTACCGTTCGTGTGTACGAGGCTTTCAGGTTTCTCGTCAGGAAATCTGGCCAGAATCTCGACAAGAAAAAAAGAGAAGCTGCGCTCTTTTTTCTCGTCGAGATTCTTGTTGGCCTGTTTCCCGACGAGAAACACGAGAGTGTGTATACTTACCTGTCGCCGTGGAAACTCGCACATGCTGGAAATGACTTTGACGCATGCGCGGTAGCTTCCACGGCATAGGTAGGGTGAAGCAAGATGGCGGTGACGGCATCGAATGTGACGAGCGCATGCTCGTCGTACGCGATGAAGTCACCGCGTTCTTGCCTTTCAAGAGAACCGCAGTTCTTTTGAAAAGGTCAGTGTGTACACTCATTTTTTTCCTGACGAGATTCTTGCCTGTGTGTACAGGGCCTTAGACTCCAATGGCAACCAAATACTCTTAGTACTCTGATCCTGATTGCTTTCACACTGGAGCAGTGCGCTGGCAGGACGCTAAAAAAGTCCTGCTAGCAGCATCTTTGGAGAGGTGAAGGAGCGGTGTGTATACCGCTCCTCCACCGCTCCTGCCCATTGAAATGAATGGGCACTGCGGCTATACCGCCGGCTACGCGCCTGGAGTGGCGCTTTGCTGTTGGTTTTAACCCTTTTCGCCTTCTATCGGGGGTTAAAAGCACTCCGCTAGCGGCCGAATAGCGCAGCAAAATTGACAGTAAAGTGCAGCTAAAAATAGTGGCGCTTTACCGCCGACGCATCCACCATCCCAGTGTGAAAGGGGCCTTAGAGCTTGAGTATATGGTCACTTATATAGAACGTATAATCACTTGTATAGTGATTGATCACTCATAAAAGGAAGAATTAGTATTTTGTCAAAACTGTGACTACTTGGTGACTACTGGAAGCAATATTAGACTTCAGCAAACAGCTAAATACAGTTAGAACACATGTGGAGATTGCTTTAATTGTTGGCTAGGTTCACATATATTTTTACTGCCTTGAGACCATACACTCCCAAATGAACAGTCAGACATTCAGGTGAATACACATTGCCGTGTCCCCAATGCTTAGATGCTTAGCCAAACACTAGGCTCAAAGTTACAGAATGGCATTTCAATGCAAAATCCGCTTTCAATGCAAACCTTATTTGCCTCAGTCCGGAGCACTGAGCATGATTTTTGTCCCCTCTATGTTCCCTCTTCTATCTGCATGAGTCACTTTTGACTGGTCTTGCTGACACCATAGAATCCCCATTCTCCAGCACACAGTCGGTGATTGACAGCTTTAGCTGTGCATATTTTCCTATGAGACTGAGTAGGGGGGAGGGGTCTCAGCTCTCCTCTCTATGCTGTACAATGTGTGACATAAGATTCCCACACCCCCTGTCTGCTGGAGATAAGAAATACTTTTTTGATCTGTGTAATTCAGAATGCTGTAGAGGAGAGAGAAAAACAGGTACAACTTATGTATTAGGATTTGTTTCATCTCTGTGTATCACTAGAGACTAGTCACCTCAGTAGGTATATGTGAGGGTTTAAAACCACCTAAAAAAATTGTATTTCTGTTTATTCAGTTCTTAGATTTACATAGCAGAACCAGATTGGTGACCTTAAAGACCTTATCTTTATCTCCCTTCCTACTACCAGGCTGTGATTGTATAGTTTATGAGCTGAAGAACATTGGGGTTGATTTACTAAAACTGGAGAGTGCAAAATCTGGTGCAGCTCTGCATAGAAACCAATCAGCTTCCAGGTTTTATTGCCAAGCTTAACTGCTAGCCGACCAGCTCACGCAGATATACTTCAGCAGGGAGACTCTCCTGCACGAATCAACGTACCTGTATGTCGGTCCATGCATCGAGGATAGCGGGCTCCACGGGAGCGTGCCCACGGGTCCCACTGACTCGATGTCCGCTGGCGACCCGCGATCACTCCAAGGAGAGGCAGAACGAGGAACTGCCTGTGTAATCAAGGCTATTCCCCTTCTGCCTAGTGACATGACAGAGATCCACTGTTTGCAGTGATCTCTGTCATGTTCCAGGCAGCCCATTCCCCCCACAGTTAGAACACACCTAGGGAACACACTTAACCCATTGATCGCCCCCTAGTGTTAACCCCTTCCCTGCCAGTGTCAATTTTACATTGATCAGTGCATTTTTATAGCACTGATTAATGTAATAATGTCACTGGTCGGCAAAAACTGTCATTTGGGGTGAGATTTGTCTGCCACAATGTCGCAGTCCCGCTAAAAATTGCAGATCGCCACCATTACAAGAAAAACAATAAAAAATAAATAAAAGTCCCTAAATCTATCTAATAGTTTGTAGACGCAATGTGATGGATTAGAACTGCAATCAAGCTCAAGCTGAATATCTGCTGCTGCTTCTAATTGTAAAGTGTGGAGATGCGTGCACGTCGGAAGCAATCACACTGGACGTCTATTCAGTTCCACCACTTCCATATCTTTGGTTTATTGCAAGCCAGTGCTCAGCTCTTTACACAAAGAACAATAGAGTATACGTCACTACTATGCAAATGTGATAGTCTAAAAGGAAATTCTTAATTGGCTGAAATACAAGAAGAATGTAGGTGTCCGAAGTTTGGTTGAGCTTGTCCTCTCTTGTATTTCCTCATTCCTTTAGTACGTGGGCAGCGGGGGGTAGAAGCCATCTTTCAGCTACATTCTTGTCTTGATGGGTGGGAGTGCTCCTAGCGGCCATTTTGAGTAAGGAAGTCCATAAAAGCAGTTTATATATACAAAGTAAAATATTGACTTTATAGTATAGAAAAGATGCGTAGAAAATAGGCATTTTTATGATTATCACATTCCTTCACAGCAATAACTTTTGCGCAAACCAATCAATATATGTCTATTGCGATTTTTAACCAAAAAATATGTAGAAGAATATATATCGGCCTAAACTGATGAATAAATTCATTTTTTTAATATATATTTTTTGTTATGTATTATAGCAGAAAGTAAACAAAAATATTTTTTTTTATTAAATATTGTCGGGCCTTGATTATAGCGCAAACAAATTAAAACTACAGAGGTGATCAAATACCACCAAAAGAAAGCTCTATTTGTGGGTAAAAAAGGACGACAATTTTGTTTGGGTACAGCGACGCACGACCGCACAATTGTCAGTTAAAGTGACGCAGTGCCATATCGCAAAAAAATGGCCTGGTCGTAAGGAAGCAAATCCTCTCGGGGCTGAAGTGGTTAATTAAACAAGCTGAAGTTAGAAGCTGATTGGCTACCATGCACAGCTGCACCAGATTTTGCCCTCTTTAGTTCCAGCAAATCTCGCCCATTGAATAGGTCATCACTCTGTTCTCTTCCCCTCGACATATTACTTGCCAGTTCATGTGCATGCAACACAGCCTGATTGGATCTTAGCGCTACCCCTTCCTCTCCAATTTCTACTTTCCTGGGTATTATAGAATTTTTTGTATCAAGACAAATGAGATTACTTATACCGGATGCATTTAAATAGCATTTACTGATTTCATTAATGAACGCATTACTTGGCAATTTCTTCTATTTGCCTGGAGTTTGCTTTAAAAGGAAACCCATAATGAGAGAATACAAAACAAAAACAAGCAATGTGAGAAACAATTTCACAACTCCTGATCTGCATACTTATTGCAGGTTATGCCGCGTACACACGATCATTTTTCAGCATGAAGAAAACGTTGTTTTTCAAAAACGTCATTTTAAATGATTGTGTGTGGGCTTCACATCATTTTTCAGGTTCTGAAAAACTACAACAAAAAAAACAGGCTGCATTTTTTAAGGACGTTTTAAACAATGACGTTTTTCGGGTTGTAAAAAATGATCGTGTGTGGGCTAAAATGACGTCAAAAACCCGCGCATGCTCAGAATCAAGTTATGAGACGGGAGCGCTTGTTCTGGTAAAACTACCGTTCACAATGGAGTAAGCACATTCATCACGCTGTAACAGACAAAAAAGCGCGAATCGCCTTTTACTAACACGGAATCAGCTAAAGCAGCCCAAAGGCGAATGGAACTTCCTCTTTAATGTGACGGAACGCCCACTCCGCCCCCCACTTAGTACGCCACTGGTTGATTTACTAAGGGCAAATAGACTTTGCGAGTGCACTTGCATTAATTTTCCCCATAGCTTAGTGAGAGCGGTGAAGCTATGCTGCTTTCCACCATCCAATCACATGCAAGCAAAAATTATGCTTTTTTTAAAAACATTTTCCTTGCACCTGATTGGGTATTCATTACAAAGTAAGGTGTCACTACATTCACTGGGGAAAATTAGTACATCTGCACTTGCAAGTCCCCACTAAATCCATTGGATCAGCATGACAGCTAGGAAAATAACATCTTCAAAAGAAGAATTCATCAGTGGTAATCTATACATTCTTGCTGTACAGATTTCTTTGAATCCTTTTGCTGCCAGAACTCTTTTTGTATTTTTTTCACATGTTTAACCCCCCTTAATGATCAGGCCATTTTCTGCGATACTGCACTGCGTCGCTTTAACTGACAAATGTGCAGTCGTGCAACACTGTACTCAAACAAAAGTGATGTCCTTTTTTTCCCCGCAAATAAGGTTTTCTTTTGGTGGTGAGAAGAAAAGTGCAAAAAAAGGCCTAATAATGCACTGCCGGCGCTTAGTGTTGCAAAAACACCTTAGAGTGACTCAGTGTGAAAGTGGAATAAAGTGTACCAGAGATACATAAGAGAACACCACAAATGTAAAAGTGGTGTTATCTAAAAAGCAGCTATTTGAATAAAAACAGGAAAACCCATTTAAAAGATGTGTAAACAAATATCTAAAAGACGTGAACTAAAGTTCAAAAGATAAACAGCGCTTTCTTTTGGTGGTATTTAATCTCCTCTACGGTTTTAATTTTTTTGCGCTATAAATCAAAAAAGTGACAATTTTATAAAAAAAAAAAACAATATTGTTAACTTTTTGCTATTATAAATATCCCTCTCAAAAAAAGTTAAAAAAACAAATTTCTTCATCAGTTTAGGCCAATATATATTCTTCTACATATTTTTGGTGAAAAAAAATCGCAATAAGTGTATATTGATTGGTTTGTGCAAAAGTTATTGCATCTACAAAATAGGAGATAGATTTATGGAATTTTTATTATTTATTTTTTACTAGTATTGGTAGCGATCAGTGATTTTTAGCAGGACTGCGACATTGCGGCGGACAGTTCAGACACCTAACTGACATTTTTGACACTTTTTTGGGAACCAGTGACATTATTAAAGTGATCAGTGCTAAAAATATGCACTGACATAGTATTAATGACACTGGCAGGGAAAGGGTTAACATCAGGGGCGACCAAGTGGTTAAATGTGTTCCCTGTTTGTGTTTACTAACTGTATGGGGGACTGAGTGACTGGGGAAACACACAGATCCATCTTCCTGCTTAGCAGAAAGACAGGATCTGTGTGATCTCCCCTGTCAGAACGGAGATTTTGCTTGTTTACACAGGCAGATCCCAGTTCTATCACTGCAGGGAACGATCGCGGGTGGCCAGCAGACATCGAGTCTGCCCAACCCGCTGATTGGCTCCCACGCTTGCCAGGGCCCATGTGCCCACAAATCACTGTGTACGAGGCGACGTACAATGACGGCAATTCGCGGGAAGCAGCCACATTGCCGCAGTGCAACTGCGGTGGCTGGTCCTTAAAGTGGAGGTTCACCCAAAAACTTAATTTTTAACATTAGATTAAGGCTCATTTTGTCTAGGGGAATCGGGTGTTTTTTTTTAAATCAAAGCAGTACTTACCGTTTTAGAGATAGATCTTGTCCGCCGCTTCCGGGTATGGGCTGCGGGACTGGGCGTTCCTATTTGATTGACAGGCTTCCGACGGTCGCATACATCGCGTCACGATTTTCCGAAAATAGCCAAACGTCGGTGCGCAGGCGCCGTATAGAGCCGCACCGACGTTCGGCTTCTTTCGGCTACTCGACAAAATGAGCCTCAATTTAATGTTAAAAAATGTTTTTCGGGTGAACTCCCGCTTTAAGTAATTAGGCCTAAAGATTACTTAAAATCCCCCAAAGCATTAAATATTTTCTAAAAACAGAGATCATAAAGAATAAAATAGTGGTCATTTCAGATTTTATGTCACATGATATTAATGCAACAGTTTATCAAAGGTAAAATGTCAGTAAAAAATACATTACAAATAATTTTAGGGCACACAAATGCAACATATTACACAATTTTTGGTACATTTTAAAAATAGGCAACAAACTTTATGTGCGCTACAATTTTCCATAGGCACCCCTACATGTCATCATTTTAGAGTTAACCATAAATGATGATCCTAGAGTTATTGCTTTCACTCCAGCATGCACTGTGATACCTGTAGGTAGTATGTGTAGTGCAATGTTTTTGTGTGTAAGCACCCATGATTCTTATGTGTAGGTTCCAATGTGCGTGTGTGGGGGGCGGGGGTCAAACATTTTGGTGGGAGAATTTAAGTGCTTGGGTGTAACTTTTTGACACATATTTCACTATAACTTTATTTTTCTTCACCTAGGAGTAAAACAAGTCTCTATGTCATTTTTTTTTTTTTGGAGACAAGTTTTATTTAAAGCGGGAGTTCACCCGAATTTTTTTTTTTAACATTAGATTTAGACTTATTAAGGGGAGCAGAAACAGGTATTTTTTTTAAAATCAATGCCGTACTTACCGTTGTAGAGATAGATGTGTTATTGATTATAGAGCTGCATTAATATGTTTTATATCTGCCTAGTGTTTAGCTATAAGATATCTAAAATCTTATTGGTAGTTAAGGGTTTCTGTACTTTCTATATCATCACAGGTCTCTGCATTGCTTTATTGAAGCAAGCAGATATTTTACTGGAAACAGCAAGTAGGAGATATCATTCTGTCATCAAATGAATGTAATCTAAGTGCTAAGAAAAATAAATATATAAATGCAAAAATTACTTTGTGCATTTTTATAGCAAGAATACAAGATTTTTTATAATCATCGTGTAAAATGAAGTAAAACTCTTTTATTGAGAGGTGTATATTGCATTACCCTTATGTAATGCATAATATTCAGAGAGAAACTCATTACTCTGCAAATAAATTACGCAGTCTGTAAACTGAAATCATCAAATTAATACTGTATATCAAACTGACACAGTTTCCCATGATCATATTCACCCATAACTCACAGAATTATAGCGGTGTTTAGGACAATAATGAGCTATGTCTATTGTGAGCTGAAACAGTTAAAGTGATTTTGTGTACTCAGTCACAAAGTACGACCCGCAAAAGAAGAAGGTTTCCAGTCACGTCCCACCACTGTTCCTCTGATCTTTGATTTCTCATAGAGAAACGTCCTCTTCATACAGTTTTTGACACACTTCTGGATGTGTCAGATACCCCAGAGTGGGTATGGTTCTGCACAGCCCAGCGTACCACTGCCAGCCTACCTCCCCTGTGTATCCATCACTCTCAGTGCCATCATGGGGCCCCCAATTTCAGGGCAGCGTGGGCTCAAGGACCATCTGCTTTGGGGCCCCTAGGCAGTGCCCAGGAGTGCCCTTGCATTAAGACAGCCCTAACCCCACTGTGTTCTATGGTTTCTCCATCCAGCCTCTAGGTCACTAAGTGACACAGTAATGACATAAGGACACTGGCATCCAACACATCAGAAAGTGAGTCGCATGTGAAGAATTTAGATGGTTGTACCTCTTGGACAAAGCAAGATTGGAGGGACAAGTGGCAAGATATGAGAGCGTACATGCTTTTATTTTTCAGTGCCTGCTTTTTAACATGTTTCAATTGGGCAATAGTGTTGAGCAGAATACGCCATATTCGATTTCGCGATATATCTCGAATATATAGTCGAATATTCGAGATATATTCGCTAAATTCGAATATTCGTGATATTTTATCGAAATGAAATGATTGCGAATTTTCGCTATTGCGAATGCGAAAATAATTGCGAAATTTCGATAACTGCGGTAGGAGCACTCTGATTGGCTCAGAATATTCTTGATATTTTACAATAAAAAATAATTGCGAATATTCGGCAAATGCGGAAGGAGCACTCTGATTGGCTCAGAATATTCTTGATATTTTACAATACAAAATAATTGCGAATATTCGGCAAATGCGAAAGGAGCACTCTGATTGGCTCAGAATATTCTTGATATTTTACAATACAAAATAATTGCGAATATTCGGCAAATGCGGAAGGAGCACTCTGATTGGCTCAGAATATTCTTGATATTTTACAATAGAAAATAAAAAGTGTTTTGCATTGGTGGTGATTCTTTACTCTATCCATCTGTCACAGCCGTTTGTCAATCAAACCTTGAAGATTGAACACGTTCATGCTGCATGCTTTGGACTTTTTTTCACTTCACATATCAAAGACATTTTTATGAAAGATTATTTTTCTATTATTGGGACTATATTTCTTTATATGTTTGTTTCACTGTGTATTTCACAAGTTATTTGCGCTTGCTTATTTTATAATTTGCCCACATGTCTTGTCACTAGACATATTTTTTATTCTTGTAGAGCGACTCCATTTTCTGTCTTGTATTAATTTATGTTGTATAACATTTTTGAGTTGCTGCTGTATTCTCCCCTTTTTTTAAGGAATGCGCAATTTTTTCCTTCTTACAAAAAAAAATAATATCAAACATACAAATATTCAAAACAGAAACATACACAAAGCCCCCCCCTTTTGCATCAGAGACAATCAGAGTTCTCCTACCACAGTTATCGAAAATTCGCAATCATTTTCGCATTCGCATTAGCGAAAATTCGCAATTTTTTTTTTTTTATATTCGGCAACATAAAAGGATCGCCTCAGCTTAGCTACTCGGCCCAGGGTCTCTAATCATACCAGCAATGCTTTTAGACGTTGATAGGATGTGATCTGTTTTAAAAATAAAATTGAAAAAATGCGAATATTCGGAATTGCGAATATTCACTGCGAAATTCGAAATATATCGCGAATACTCGAATATGCCATATTCGAGCCGAATATTCGCAATACGAATATTCGTGAGCAACACTATTGGGCAACAAAGTCACTTTAACACTAGTGGCATTTTTTTATCACTAAAAGCTCCTTGTTAGGCTTCCAGGGCCGTTTCATAGCACTAGTGCGTATCTCTCAACATTTCATATGTGGATTAAGGATACTTTGGAAGGAAACCTGAGCTATATGGAGTCTACCAATTATTACGGTACATCCTCGCTTTCCGAGTCACTATGGAACATAATAATGAAGACAGAACTTCTTATCGCCTTCCTTGTGTCAGATCAGTTACTTAAAAAACATAGAAGCCACCAGATCAACATGACAAGCAGGCAAGAAGTTCTTTCAGGCAGTCAGACCCATTGATTTATATTCTTTGTGGTATTTTCGGAATTAAATTAAAATACGTTTTTTTTGCTTGGCGTTTAACATCAAAGGAAATCTTTAGTGAGAAAAATATGGAAGCTGCCCTCACCAACTCCTAGAAATGCTAGCTTTCAGGCGCCTTGCAGTTCTTTGGTGGTAAAAATTGTATTAAACAAGAAAAAAATAAATATTCAGCCAGTTAAAGCTTACACACCAGGGGCTCCAGGAGTATTTTACAGTATTTGCAAGTAAACATGGCATACTTCCATGCACACCTAAGGAAAACTTACCTTTTAGTTCACCATCCTCTAACATTGACAGCTCCATGCTCCTTGCCGCTGCTCCTAATTTTCGACCAACTGCTGGCCCGCGGGCCACATGACCTCCTGCTCTGGTTGGCAAGCCAAGATCAAGGGTTCCCAGAGCATCAGTGTTCTGAATGGAGCCAACGCTAGAGAAAGCACGGCTGTGGATGGTGCAGTGCCTCATAAGCCAATGCTTACTGTATAGTGGTAGAAAAAATATTGCGCTCATTCAAAAAGTGACCAGCAAGCAACTAAAAGTGTTATATTACACCAAAACCAAATACAAAATCAAAAAAAGCTGCACTAATGAATTGAAAAATAATATAAAGATGCCTCTATATAAATAAAAATAAATAAATGAATGAATATTAATATAATGTGAACCAGACTCTCCAAATAAATGGAGAGTAACTAAAGTAATATTATAATACAAGAAATAACCCAGTGATAGGTGCAATCATTCAGAGTCCAAGTATTGAACAATCCATGTCAGTGTAATCCCAATACAGGTGTTAAACGTTGATTTTCCAGTGTAAAAAGCTGCCAACATCTAGAAAACCTCCACCATAGGTAATTGCTGCCTCTTACCAGCTAAAATTGATCTCTGATTAAGGAGATCGCAATCGCATAAAGGCTGGTACTTCCAGACGGATCTCCACCAGGGAAATCCTCAATGCAGGTATTCACATTCAGTGCATGTAATGATGTGCCATGAAAAGAAAACTCGCATAGTATAAAATCCAGGGTATATTTATTAGAAAATATAAAATGCGCACTTACAATACTGTTGATTGTTAGAAGCATATAGTAAAATCGAGCCAGCCGGCTCCTCGATGTGCCAGTCTTTCCCGGGTTCGGCTGGTAACGCGGTGACGTCAGAATGTTGTCGCCTGCCCAACATTTCGTCGCAAAGAGGACATGGTCACGAGATAACGTGCAGCGCTCTGACCACTGCTTAAATACACTAATAGATCTCATAACCTCGCTGTGAATCCCAAGGAGACTGTGTTGACGCCATTTTTGTTAAGGGATCGCATAAGGGAAAAGAAGATGAAATGTCAGGGGACTGTATTAATCACCCCAGCCATTGTGCTAAACCCACACAGCATTATAAATAAAAAAAGTATTAAGGCAACACTGCATACACATTATAGGATGAACAGTGTATTATTTAACCAAATCTAAAAATCTTAAAAAATCGTAAATAAAATTGTCCAAAAGTTGTTTTAACCATATAAATTGGTGAATTATACCAAAACAATATATAACTAATAGCTCTAACCATTGCTTCAAAAACAAAACAAAAAAAACAATGATTTATAATAAATGATAAAAATGTATATAGGTACATAACATATCTAAATATTTAAGGGAAATGAGCCAAAAAAGGGACTTTTATTATTTACAAAAAATGCCCAATCAATAACCCAGAATGGACCTGAGACCACACTGGAATTGATAGTCTCAATAGTATCAAAGAATGCATAAATAGGGACAAAAGAAAAAGGAGAAAAAAAGACAAAAAGGGAAAAACTGTTCAAGACATCCATCATAATAAATGCTTGTAACAAAACAGTCACAATTAATATTGATAAGCCCTCACATATTGCAGGGCGATATGATGAATAGCCAGCCACTTGGGACTCACATCAAGTTCACATACTTGTACATATCAACCAATATACATGCTCAATTAGTAGTGTGGAAAATACATGGAGCAAAGGTAAATTGCATGATTTACTTTCTAATGAGCGCTAAACCACCTCATCTAAGGGAACAACCATCTCACTATAGGTATAACTATCAAATAGGCCTACGAGTTGTCAATAAAACACTTAATGTCTACATCAATATTTAGGCCAAAAAGGGTATAACTTTTGAGCTTATGTACCCATGACATCTCAAGTTGTGATATACTCCTGACAAGATCATTACCCCTCCAATGGGAGGTGAACTTGTCAATACCAAGAAAGATAGTATTATTTGGGTCCCTCTTGTGGACAGCCAAATAATGTTTGGATACTGAATGTTTCGTGTATCCCCTCCTGATGTTGTTGATATGTTCATTAAGGCGTACCTGCAATGGGTGTTTGGTCCTGCCCACATATTGCAGGCCACAAGGGCACTGCAACATGTATATGACTCCAACCGTGGAGCAGGTAATAAACGGCTCAATCGTATAGCTCTTAGATGTACACCCAGACCTGAAGCTTGTAGTCCTTCTGGTTGTGCATCCGTTTAAGGAGAAAACCTGACATCTCCTGCATTGATAATAGCTAGTTAGGCTTGAAAGAAATAGTATAGTATAGTAATGTATAGTGCTGGCTCCTGTCACAGGTGGAGTGATACTAATTGCACTCCGCCTGAGACAGCAACAGCTGACAATACCTGTAGGAAAAGAGATTCCTGAATGGAAGTTTATATTCTAAAGTCACAGGGCCAGATTCAGAAAGGAGATACGACGGCGTATCTCCGGATACGCCGTCTTATCTCTGAGTGTGCATGGTCGTAACAATGCGACTGATTCAGAGAATCAGTTACGCATAGATTTCCCTAAGATTCGACCGGCGTAAGTGTCGTATCTTAGGCTGCATATTTACGCTGGCCGCTAGGTGGCGCTTCCGTATAGTTACGCAATGAATATGCTAATTAGGTAGATACGCCGATTCAGAAACGTACGTCCGTCCGGCTCATCTTTTTACGTCGTTTACGTTAGGCTTTTTCCGGCGTAAAGTTACCCCTGCTATATGAGGCGTAGCCAATGATAAGTATGGACGTCTTTCAGGCGGCAAGGTTTTGAAAATTTTACGTCGTTTGCGTAAGTCGTTCGCGAATAGGGCTGTACGTAAGTTCCGTTCATGTCTAAAGCAATGACGACTTGCGGCGTAATTTCGAGCATGCGCACTGGGATTTTTTCACGCACGGCGCATGCGGCGTTTGTAAAATATGTCAAATACGTGGGGTCACAGTGAATTTACATAAAACACGCCCACATCATCCCCATTTGAATTAGGCAGGCTTATGCCAACACACATACGTTACGCTGCCGTAACTAAGGGCGGAAGTTCTTTCTGCATACGGAACTTGCGCCCTAAGTTACGGCGGCGTACCCTATATGAGATACGTTACGCCGCGCCGACAGATACTGCAATGTATCTGAATCTGGCCCACAGTGTATATTTGGATACATCTCTTCTGCAGTGGAGACTTCAGTTATTACCCAATAAGTTTGGTGAACTTTCTGCCCACATTGTTGCCTGTGACCGGTTACCAAGTTGCTTAAGTGACCCTTGCTCTTTAAAAGGTTGGGTATTCCTCCCTTAGAGTGACAAGTCAATAAGAACACAATGCTGTGTATATCTTTTCAGATTCTGCTGGGGTGGTGTTCATACCTCTGGTCTTTAGATGTCACAATTTACAGTTGTTACATGTATAGTACTTTCTATACTCTCGTGAAATGAGTTTCAGTTCCTGTTTTTTGGATTCTTGAGCTTATTATTAACTAATTTAGGACACTAGACATGATACTTATGCCCAAAAAGATTCCCCCCTCTTTAACTAACTGCTGGTATAATAAAAAACAAAAAAAAGAACAAGTATCCAAATACCAATTTTAGTTACCTGAAGCCACAGTCAACTAATGATGCTTCTCTCATTTTCAATTTACTTCCTGGGCTCCTTCTTTGGGTGTCCACATTACCGCCTGCATGGTGTGGACACCTCCTATTGGTGGAGGCAATACTTCCAGTGGATCCTACCTGTCCAGAGGCAGGAGAACTCATGGGGCGATGAGGGAACCAGTACCCAAGAGAATAAAAAGTCCCCAGGGGAGGAAATTAGCTTTGGCCATAGGCGTGCGCACATAGGGTGTAAGGTGTGCCTGGGCACACCCTAATAACCCTGTACTATGCAGATTCCCCCTGCTGCCTGGCTGCAGAGAAAGGGACTGGGGAATCTCTATCCCCACTGATATTTCACCAAAGCCCCCAAACAGGGCTCCTAAAAAAAAAAAAATAATATTAAAAAAATAATAATAAAAATAAAGTTGTAAAATAATAATAATAATAATAATAATAATAAAAATAAAGATAAACTACTGACACCGATCTCTGCCCTGCTGACAAAGCCCTACTGACTTTCCCACTGCCATATATGGTATATTACACACGCATGTGTGTCTGAGCTTTGGTGTGCACACCCTAATGCAATTGGCTGCGAACACACCTATGGCTTTGGCTCATAGAAGAATCTCTGACTTTGATCCATTATACCGCAGGATGGGTTAGAAAGAGGTGTTTGTAATCAAGGCTGAGGAGTAAAATAAACTATACATAATGCACTATTTAAATGTAATTTTTGTCTGTAGTTCTGTTTTATTATTATTATTTTTTATTACATTAGGGCTATTTTGCATCCCAAGCCTTGCAATAGCTACTGCCCTAAGCAATCTAATCCCACCTATATTGGGAAAATGACATCTGGTTGCTTAGGGCATCAGTTGAGGTCTTCTCTGGTCCCAGTTTCATAAACCAGCTTCTGAGAATTATGCTCGGCATCAAGAAAAACAGAGGAATACAATTTATTCATGTCTAACTGAACAGAATCCCCTTTCAGAGAGAGATGTTTTCCTCCTTAGATAGATGATTCATGTTATGAGCAGCAGGTCAGAGAAACATTACTTTAGTGGAAATGACCCAGTGCCTCCATGTGACATTCAGCATCAAATCCATCAACTGCAAACAGATAATCTGGGAGAACTAAAAAAGAGTTACAGAGATAACACAATCCAAAAATACACTGTAACAATGATAGAACCTAAAATTATTTGGCCTGCAGCGAAATTATTCAGCACAAAGAATCCAATTTTTCTGCACATTACCATTTCCAGTACAGCCTGTTTGATTTGTGAGGTGAAATTAGATGCTGTTTGTAGATAGTTTATTTTTTTTTCTATTACTAGGCATTTGACCAAAGCTCGTCCCAATCTTGTTTTATGAAACACATAATAATATCATTACCTACCTTCACTTATCCTAAATTACAGGATGGCCAAGGCAGCCATGTTATGTATTAAAGTAGATGTAATCTCAGTTGCTTAAAACTAAACTCTACGTAGATATAAAAGACAAAAAGTAATACATGTCTGAAATTATTGATACACTGTTAAATGTATATTTTAAATGCAATCAGTGTTTATACCTAAATTTGACCTTGTATCAGCCTCCTGCATTCCCTGTACAGCAGAGCTCAGAATGAGCAGTAGCAACACAAGGAGCCAAAAGGTGTATGCCGGTCTTTCTCAACCAGGGTCCTGTGGAATCTTAGGGTTCTTTTAAAAGTTACTAGGGGTTGCTTAAGTTATAAGCAATGTCTGCCTCTCAAATGAGTGACTACTGATAATAATGAGGGCCACTTGCTGAATCTGTACCCCATTGGTTGCCCCGACCTTGCAAGTCCTCCAACACCTCTGACACCCTTGGTTCAGACATTTTTAGTGATAAGCAAAATAGTTAAAGACACATACACAATTTAAGTGAGAAAGTCGTGTCTACTGGAAGGTTATAAACATTATTTCCAGTGATATAAACGTAGCTATTGAAGACGTTTCACAAGAGCAAAAGATAGCAATGATATAAAACAGTAAAACAAAGGCAATAACTGATTGCAGGATATAAAGACTTTTCCAAACAGCTCCCTCTAGAGTTGGAAACCTAGGTCAACAGGGAAGAGGAATGACCTCTCTTATGTCAAACCATTCCCTTCTGTTCCTCAACACCCCAAGTCAGATAAATCAACAAGTTACAACACTTTCTAGTATAGTACTAGTATAAAATTAATTAATTAATGCAAATGTCAGTATATGTCCCATAGTTTGTAGATGCTATAACATTTGTGTAAACCAACCAATATACGTTTATTAAGTTTTACCAAAAACATGCAACAAAATACATATTGGCCTAAATTTCTGAAGAAATTCGATTTTTTATATGTTTTATAGCAAAAAAGTAAAAAAATATATATATTTTTTTCATAAATGGCCTGGTTGTGAAGTAAGGTAAATCTTCTGGAGGTCAAGTGGTTAAGGACCTAATATGTTTATTTTTGCTATGTGTGGTGAGCAGCCACCTTGTTACAGACATTTGTGTAAACGACGTCCCGTCAGTGATCTGCCTCTGGTTGCTTGCCAGGAGCTTTTACAGCTACTAAACCAGCAAAAGCAGCATCTTTCTGCTAATTTCTGAACTGTAAACTCACTTCTAACTAATACTTGTAGTTTATCAACGGCAGAAAATTTTATAGCTGTAAAATAGGATTTCAAGATGAGAGGCAGAAGAGGTGGCATGTGATGGATTTAAAGAATACTGCCAATAAAGGAACCAAGACCACAGCTCACAGTAATGGCTTATCAACGAATATCCCACGTATAAATTTAGTAAGCAAGCAGAACATATAACGTATATATAAACAAAAATAGTAGGAGTTGGGATTTAGTTTCTTTTCATATAGTATGAACCAGGGATGGACTGGGACAAAAATTTGGCCCTGGACTTCACCCAGACCAGCCCACTTAAATTTTCCCAATCAGCAGCCCCTTACATCAAAGTGTCCCATCACCAGCCCCTTACATCAGAGTGTCCCATCAGCAGCCCCCTTACATCAGAGTGTCCCATCACCAGCCCCTTACATCAGAGTGTCCCATCACCAGCCCCCTTACATCAGAGTGTCCCATCACCAGCCCCCTTACATCAGAGTGTCCCATCACCAGCCCCTTTACATCAGAGTGTCCCATCACCAGCCCCTTACATCAGAGTGTCCCATCACCAGCCCCCTTACATCAGAGTGTCCCATCAGCAGCCCCCTTACATCAGAGTGTCCCATCACCAGCCCCTTACATCAGAGTGTCCCATCACCAGCCCCCTTACATCAGAGTGTCCCATCACCAGCCCCCTTACATCAGAGTGTCCCATCACCAGCCCCTTTACATCAGAGTGTCCCATCACCAGCCCCTTACATCAGAGTGTCCCATCACCAGCCCCCTTACATCAGAGTGTCCCATCAGCAGCCCCCTTACATCAGAGTGTCCCATCACCAGCCCCCTTACATCAGAGTGTCCCATCACCAGCCCCCTTACATCAGAGTGTCCCATCACCAGCCCCTTTACATCAGAGTGTCCCATCACCAGCCCCTTACATCAGAGTGTCCCATCACCAGCCCCTTACATCAGAGTGTCCCATCACCAGCCCCTTACATCAGAGTGTCCCATCACCAGCCCCTTACATCAGAGTGTCCTCCCTCTCTTCCCCTGCCCATGTGTACTCACAGTTCTGAAGGCAGCATCGCGTTCCTCTCTCCAGTCATGTGATAAGTGACAAATGATAAGGGGAGAGAGGAAGGAAAGTCTGCCGGCTGTCTATCTCCCCCTACAGGCTGAAGGGAGCAGAAAGCTTAAACCTCTCTCCAGCAAGTGATGGCAGCTGCTCCTCCTGACAGGAGTGAAACCCCGATCACTCACTGTCAGAGAGGAGTGGCTCCAGGACTGCACATGACCAGCCCACTGAACCATCGGCCCACCGGGAAAATCCCGGTAGTCCAGAGGCCAGTACATTCCTGGTGTGAACCCATATAATTGTCAATTGCACTCATAAATTTATTACATGAGTCAGTGTTGCATTTATTCCCCATTTTGCAAAATCATGGCCATACCACCTATAAGGTCAGGTGGCAATTGTGGAGGCACATTGTGGGTTGACATTGAGGCCAGAGTGGTCACACTAGACATTCCATCCACAGCATGTGCTCAGGCCTTTATATTTTCAAAAAGAGACAACTATCTCCAAGGCAGAGATTTCCTTAAAAATAAAAATAAATGACAGGAGTTGTTATCCATTGTCGAATTTATCTATCAAAATCAGAAAAAAATGTGACTTGTAGGCACGAAGAAAACACACAATCCAGATAACAGTGTTTAGGTCCTATTAAGGAAGCATTCCTTAAGTGGAACAGCTGAACTCCAGGGAAATTTAAATTCATATTTGCAGTGAAGCTCATATGCAGTGTTAAAGAGTTAAATGCTAATTTTTGTCTAAGGAATATACCAAAGCGGTTTTACTTACCTAATCCCTCGCTCTTGAAGGCTTTTTTGTGCAACCAATCTCTTGGAGACACTCTTCAGTGCTGTGTACATTGATCACACTCTGCGTCATCACATACAATGAAGGACCAGCAGTCCTGCATTGTAAATGGGGATGCTGAGGTCTTTTTTTTTTTTTTTACAAACCAGAGCATCAGAGGGAAAAGAAAATAACTAGCTGCTTGGGGATCATAAAATATGGTTGGTAAATTTTAGTTTTTTTATTTTATTTTAGATTCTTTTCATTTACTTTCAGACCAACCCTTCTCAGCTAGCTTTCCTCCAGCGGTTTCTAGGGGTTCCTTAACCCCTTGTCCACCGGGCCTATTTTGGCACTTCTCTCCTTCATGTAAAAATCAAAATGTTTTTGCTAGAAAATTAATCAGAACCCCCAAACATTATATATTTTTTTAGCAGACACCCTAAGGAATAAAATGGCGGTCATTATAACTTTTTTTCTCGCATGGTATTTGCGCAATAATTTTTCAAACGCCTTTCTTTGTGAAAAAAACGGTTTCATGAATTAAAAAATAACAAAACAGTAAAGTTAGCCCAATTTTTTTTGTATAATGTGAAAGATGATGTTACGCCGAGTAAATAGATACCTAACATGTCACGCTTTAAAATTGCGCACACTCATGGAATGGCGCCAAACTGTACTTAAAAATCTCCATAGGCGACGCTTTACATTTTTTTACAGGTTACTATTTTCGAGTTACAGAGGAGGTCTAGTGCTAGAATTGTTGAACACACTCTAACGCACGCGACGATACCTCACATGTGGGGTTTGAACAGTGTTTACATATGTAGGCATATGTGGGCGGGACTTACATGCATGTTTGCTTTCTGAGCGCAAGCTACCGGGGACAGGGGCATTTAAAAAAAATATATATTTTTTTTTTACTTAACTTTTTTATTTTTACATTTTTTTTTTATCACTTTTATTCCTGTAAACATCCCTTGTAATAGGAATCACTGTGACAGGTCCTCTTTATGGAGAGATGTGGGGTCAATAAGACACCACATCTCTCCTTCAGGCTTACAAGCATGAGATCGTGAAAAAAAATTCACCGATCTCATGCCGACAGCCACGCTTGCGGCTTTGTTTTCTTCCGGGTACCCGGGCGTGAGGTCATAACGTCGCGCCCGGGCCTCTGACGGTCATAGAGATGGCTGGTGACCATCTGGTCACCAGTCATCTCTATGCTTCCCAGCCATTCCCAGCTGATTCGTTCTCTGGGCCCCCAAGGGCACGGGAGAGCCCAGAGAAGCACTGGATGGCGGCGGGAACTGCCGCTTTGCTCATTATTATTGTGCAGAGAATCGCTGGCTGAAGACAGTGATATCTGAATGATGCCTGTAGCTGCAGGTATCATTCAGATATCACCGCACAAAGTCGAGGACGTCATATGACGTCCTCGGTTGTCAAGCACTTTCTGGCCTTCAGATAAGTAATTTCTGACCCTAATGGTCTTTTAGCTATCTGTTATGCCGCGTACAGATGATCGGAATTTCTGCCAACAAAACCGTGGATGTTGGCTCAAACTTGTCTTGCATACACACGGTCGCACAAATGTTGTCAGAAATTCCGAGCGCCTAGAACGCAGTGACGTACAGGACGTACAACGGCACTATTAAAGGGAAGTTCAATACCAGTCGTGTTAGTCGAAGTTTGGTGAGAGACGAGTCATGCTTTTCAGTCTGTAACAGCGTGATTAATGTGCTATCTCCATTACGAACGCTAGTTTTACCAGACAAAGCGCTTCTGTCTTGTACTTGATTCAGAGCATGCGTGGAATTTTGTGCGTCAGAATTGTCCACACACAATCGGAATTTACGAGAATGGAATTTGTTGTTGGAAAATTTGAGAACAAGCTCTCAAATTTTTGTTGTCGGAAATTCAGACAGCAAATGTCTGATGGAGCCTACACACGGCCAGAATTTAGGACAAAAAGCTCCCATCGAACATTTGAGCTCCCATCGAACATTTGTAGTCGGAAATTCCAACCGTGTGTACACAGCATAAGAGTGGGATTCTCCACAATGACCAAAAGAATAAGGACCATTTTTCTCACTGACCACCAGTGTAAAGGGGGGGGGGCTTCTTCCAATTATCACCAATGGAAATGGGTCCTTTCCTCACTGACTACCAATCTAAGGAAGCCTGCCTCCTCTGATTATCCATGCAGTGCTGGATTTTACTGACCACTAATATAAGGGGCATGTCTTAACTTACCTGTAGCTGTAGATACAGTAATTATTAGCAGGAGTTGCCTAAGACTTGAAAGATATTGCGAGGGTTCCTCCTTGTTAAAAAGGTTAAGAAACACTGTTCTAGACAAAAACAGGCATTTACCTCTTGTAGTGTGGTGGAAGTCCTACTGCAATAGTTGTTTTTACATTTCCCTGGAGTTCATCTTTATATTCACTGTCCACTGTTTTGTTCCTATCATTATAATGTATCTGTGTATCCAGTAAGCAACAATAATCCCTTTCATATGTTTTCACATGATCCAGAGATCAATGGAGAAAATACACTTTATTTATACACCTTTACAATACACAGAGGCTTGCCGTGAGACTATGCAGGCTCTGTGTGTGACTATACATTCAGACTATTGTTAGTGCTTGCTTTGTTATCTAGGCTAAAACTTCATGGGAGACGGAACAGAAATAACATTTCTTTCTTGCCATTCTGATTTTTTTGAAAGTTTTCTTGCCATTCATTGTATATTCTTACTTTGCCAAAAAAAATGGTGCTTACGGCTCCACAAAGGATGGAAATGCACTAGGCAAGCATTATAGGATTTTAACAGCATCACCTTTGACTTAGGGATAATGCCGCAATTGAAAATGCGTGTGATGTATTATGCAGAAATCTTAGATTCCCAAGCCAATTGGTTAAGAATTCTCTCTGCTGCTCGCTGAGCACTTACATCAGTTACTCACTCTGGGGGAATGAAAAGTATTTAAAGCAGAACTCCAGCTAAATTTTGCTTTTGAAAGCAGCTGTAAAAGTTGGAATGAGGGGAAGATCTCTCCAATGGTGGAGACAGCCATCAATAAAAATGCCTAAATATAGTATAGGATGGTTAGAAACTCTTTTGGGTTTTAATGCTGCCTGGGGCTCAACTGCAGGGAGCTCTCTTATTTTCTGTACCTGTGACCACAAAGAAATTGAGGGGATATCTCCCCATTAAAGCGGAGGTTCACCCTAAATTTACACTTTTGCCCAATCAAACTGCTAGTAAATATTCTGTTTTTTTTTTTTTAATCTCGATCCTTACCCTATTTATGCTGCCTTATCTGAGCTGTCCATCAAAATCCACTGCGGGGAGTGGGCGTGTATGTTCTTTCTCCCCCGACCAGCGCTATGTCTCCTGACAATCCCAGGAGACGCGCTGTGCTGTGTCTCGTCACAACGGGGCGGGTCATTATCATGATGCCGGCCGTTGCGATGGCAACTGTGCAACACTGCCATCGGGCATTTAGGAAAAAACTAAAGACCCACCTCTTCTGAAAGACCGGTACGACGCTGGATTCCAAGCGCCTTGAGGCGATTGAGTTCGCATTTGCTGCGCTATACAAGTCACTCACTCACTCACTCACTCACTGCACGTGCGCGGTATAGAGCGGTGAATGCTGGGACAGCATTCACCGCATCCCGGAAGTAAACAGTGGTGGGCTTCAGGAGTGCCCACAAACAAGATGGAAACGTCCATCGATCTGTTTTCTAAAATATATTTTTTCGGGAAATCGGAACGGATCGTGGCTACATATATAGGAGTGGTGAGTGCAACCTTAGCTATACTAACAGCGGCAGAATCATCTTAAAAAAAAAAAATTGTATTCCCGCAGAACCACCGCTTTAAGGACACAGTAAGCATGCCCTGCATGGACAAAATGCAGGATTGCTTTAAAAGAGAAGTTCTGTTTTTTCTTTTTTTTTCAAGAATCGTACTTGCCTAGGTGGAAGCAGAATAGTCCAATGCTGCATCTGTCCCCACCAGCTCTAAAGCCTCGTACACAAGTGTTTCCCAGCGGACTTTTTATCACCGGGAAACCCGAGGGGAAAACCGAGAACCGGCTCAGTAACTTTTTCCCCCTACACACGGCCGGGTTTCCCGACAGGAAAACTGCCATGAGAGCTTTAGTCGGTAATCCCGGTCATGTGTATGCTCCATCGCAGTGTTTTCCCATAAGAAAACTGCAGGGTTAAAAACTGCTGGGAATCCCGGAGGGAAAAAGAGAGCTGGTTCTCTTTTTTCCCGGCAGTTTTCCTGTCAGGAAAACTGCAATGAAGCATACACATGGCTGGTTTTCCCGGCCAAAAGCTCTCATTTCCAAAAATTGGTCGTGTGTACGAGACTAATGTGCTGAGAAGCACTTAAGAGGGGATATGGTCACAATATATAAATATCTAAATAGTGGTTCTAGAACAGAGAGAGAACTGTTCAAACTTAGATTGCTTAAAAAGACACACAGCCAATTCAATGAAGTTGGACAAGAAGCGTTTCAGGCCTCGTACACACGACCGAGTTTCTCGGCAAAAAACAGCAAGAAACTTGCTGGGAGATATTTTTTTGCAGAGGAAACCGGTCGTGTGCACATTTTCGTCAAGGAAACTGTCGAGAAACTCGACGAGCCAAAAAGAGAGCATGTTCTCTATTTCCTTGACGGAAATGGAGAAAATTGGCTTGTCGTGTTCCTCGACAGCCTAACAAGGAACTCAACAAGGAAAACAATGTGTTCGCCCTTCGAGTTCCTTGGTCGTGTGTACGAGGCTTCAGTCTTAAACTGAATACTACTACCTGTTAGAGCAGTCTGTGGTGTCAGTAGGGAGTGTAGTAGTCCAAAAATGTTTAGATGTGTGTCTAAGCAAACACAATGTGCAGGGAGAATATGGAAATTGATAGCAATATAAACACACACTCACTCACACACACAAACACACACACACACTTAGGCTGAACTGATGGACTTGTGTCTTTATTCAACCTTACCAAGTATGTAACTATGGGGTCGAATTACTAAAGGCAAATAGACGGTTGCGCTTTGCATAGGCAAGATCGCCGCGATCACATGGTGATCTATGCTATGTCCGGCCCCTTTACCTCCCCCCCATGTCTTCTGCGAGACACACAGGTCCCAGAAGACAGCAGGGACCACTCAGAACGCTCAGCGTGACTCGAGCATGCACAGTAGGAAACCGGGCTGTAAAGCCGCAAGGCTTTACTTCCTGATTACCTTATAGAAGATGCCCAAACCACCACCCGGAGCCGAGGGACGTGTCAGCTTCGGATGAGGACATCACGAGCGCCCTGGAGAGGTACTGTAAGTGTCCTTATTTTTTTTTATTTTTTTTTAATTTTTTTTTTTTTGTTTTCAATCTGAATTTTATTACATTTTGGTAGTTCCCAGGTATACATATATTACTATTATGTTCATAGCATCCAAACCTATAAATATGTGATACAAATTATCTTAGTATAAACGTCTAACAAACATACATACATACATAGAGAAAAAAAAAAGAGAAGAAGAGGGAAGAAAAAAAAAAACAACAAAAAACAAAACAAAAATAAAAATAAAGAAAAAAAAATAATAACAAAAAGCATAATAGAGTCTTCTAGTAATAATCACCCCAGCTTGGCTACTCGTCTATATGGTTCCCTTTAACCCAGTTTAGGAATTCATTAGACTTTCGAAAATCAGACCATGCGGTCCATGTATGGAAAAACTGCTCTTCCCTTCCTGTTTCCCGGGCCAATAAGCTTTCCAAGTCCCTAGAGCGTTCCAATTCCTTCACCCATTCCCCCAGGGAAGGCACTAACCTTGTCTTCCAATATCGTGGAATAACTACTTTAGCTGCTGAAATAAAGTGTCCAAGCACCTCTTCTCTTGCCTTTTTCAAAGAACTCGGGGTCATATTTAGGAGGGCCACTTTGGGTGATGCGCAGATTACTGTACCCTCCAATTTTCCATATAAATCAAAAATTTGTTTCCAAAACTTTTTCACCGGTGGGCATTCCCACCAAACATGTAGCATACTACCTTTTGCCTCCTGACAACGCCAACAGATGTCAGGTATATCTTGATTAATTTGATGCATTATAGAAGGGCACCTATACCATCTACTCACTAGCTTATATGCCTTTTCTTGTGATCTTGTGTCTATTAAGGTTTTATGGGTCATAATAAAACTTTTTTGCCAGTCTGATAAAGCTATATTCTCTTGGAGTTCTTTCTCCCACTTCCGTGTAAACGGGGGGAGATCTGGATGGATTGAAAGCAAAAGGATAGAATAAATTATAGAAATTGGGTGCGCTAGTGGTTCTTTTTGTAGCAACAAAGATTCAAATGCTGTTGGTTCGGCATAAAAATCTTGTTTCGATGGAATTGATCGTATATAGCATAGGGCTTGATATCTCTGTAACCACTGTGTAGAGTTTTGGGAGGTCTTAGTCAATGGGAAATCTACCATTGACAATGAATCTGTCTGAAGTACTTGAACAATTCTCCTATGTTCTTGTTTATACCAGGGCCCAAACGTGATTGAGTGTAGAGCTGGTATAAAATCCGGTGTTCCAAAAAAAGGGGTCATGGGGCTCATTTGTTTTGATATTTTATATATGGGTATCAATCGGTCCCATATATACAGTGTTTGCCTAGTAAGGTCTACTGGTATTGAAAGGCCTTTTCGTAATATAGACGAGGTCCATGGGAGGGCACATAGATCTATAGGATTCATATGTCCCTCCAATTGAACCCATTGCTTCGAGGTGGAGTGGTGAAACCAGTCAATGATACGTGCTAGTATGGTCGCTTTATGATAAATCGAAACGTCTGGTACCCCCACTCCACCTTTATTTTTTGGTAGAGACAGTGTCTCAAAACTAATTCTTGACTGGGCTGAATTCCAAATAAACCTAGAAAATAGTCGGTGAATTTTACGAAAAAACGCTGCCCGAAAAAACGCTGCCATAAGTGTCCTTATTATAAAAGTTAGCAGCTGCAGTATTTGTAGCTGCTGACTTTTATTTTATTTTTTTCAAGCGGACCTCCGCTTTAACATGCACTAATATGTACCCATAATATATAATATTTTTTAATATAGGGTTTACAAATTGTAACATCAATGCGACCGCTACGACTAGGGATTTTCACATTTCTGATTTACACGTCGCCCTAGTATAAATATTGTAGTCTGCAATATTATAATGTTACAGTATGTGATAGTTTATAGGGCCAGTTATGTTTTGCGTGTTGCCACATTACTTCATGCATGTAACATAAAAAATGTAATCTTACACTGGGTCTGCTTTAATAAATCACCAGCATTGGGAATTAGAGACTCTATAAGTCACATTCCATCTGCGGGATGAAACAAGCATGTTACTTAAAACGTCTTATATATTGTATTTCCTATTGTTGTAAGTAGCACACAATCTTTGATATCTATTCATGTCATTTATTGTATGACACTGCTGTTTTGGAGAGATTACAATATAACATCCTAAATGTTGCACAAAGTCCTCTTTTCTCCTATATCTTGGTCATACTTAATAACGTAATTTACAAAGAGCGAGATTATCATCTATTCAATAAAAATAAAAAAAGATGTGTGAAATATAGCGATATAGTGTACAGCAATAAACTTCTTTCAGAGTAGGTCTTCTCTTTTCAGAATAATTGATACTGTCAGTGAGCATTTCCCATTTTAACAGAACACTTCCCACCAAGAGCAGATCCAGAAGCAAGAGACCAGTATGTTTCAGCTGGTGTGTTGCCTCCTGTTACTCTAGTAACGATTGCGAATGGTTTCTGGAATTCTCAACAAAATAACCCATTTGCTTTTAATGGATTTGATGCCCGGGTGTCTGCTGAAGACAGGGGTTATTTACGCTGAACTGGTCTGACATTGACATACTGATCTTCTCATAAATCATCCATCTGAAGTAGAAAACATCTCTGGGACGTATTAGTCTATTGTATGCTGTTACTGTTCAACTTATTAAGTTGAAAATAGCTAATTGGTTTGTAAATATACTGTAGCCTTTTATATACAGTAACACCTTGGTTTGAGAGTAACTTGGTTTGAGAGCGTTTTGTAAGATAAGCAAAATGTTTTAATACATTTTGCCTTGATATACAAGCGATGTCTTGATATAAGAGTAGCATCATGTCACAACTGAGTATAAAAAGATGAGAGGAGCCTCTAAGTGTAGCAATTTGGTTACATTTAATGAAGGTACAACATTTGGCAACTTATTGCTACACTGAGGCCTCGTACACACGGCCGAGAAACTCGACGGGCAAAACACATCGTTTTGCTCGTAGAGTTCCTTGTGAAGCCGCCGAGGGTCTCGGCGAGAGAATTTTATCATTGCCGTCAAGGAAATAGAGAACATGTTCTCTTTTTGGCCCGACGAGATCCTCGGCGGTTTCCTCGTTGAAAAGTGTACACAAGACCGGTTTCCTCGGCAAGAAACACGGCCGTGTGTACGAGGCCTGAGAGGTGCCTCTCTTCTCTTTTATACTCTGTAAAAAAAGCTTTGATATACAAGTGCTTTGGATTACAAGCATGTTTCTGGAACTAATTATGCTCGCAAACCAAGGTTTTACTGTAATGAATAAAGCACTTTTATATTTTGCCAAAATTGTTTCCTTTTTTCATTAGAATTGAAGAAGAGTTCAAGGTATTGATATCATTACATAGTTACATTTATCCAGCTTGAACCAATGTAACTATGTACATACCATGCCTGTGGGATCACCCAGGAAGCTGAAAATCACTGAAGTAGGCACTCCAGTCTCCACTAGCCTTCTGGTTGCATGCTGAGTGGCTGTCCTGCTGCATTGTGGACATAGGAGGTTGCACTTTCTTAATGAATGCAAAGTGTTCTCTGATAGGACAAAGTGGAAAGGTGTCACGCTGTCCAACCTCGCTGCACCGATTTGTAAAAGTAGTTACTGTACTACTTTTGCAGATTTCAGGTGCAATTTTAATAGACATCTGTGCATGAAGCCACACAGATGTCTATCAAGCAGCACCCAAAATCTCCCTGACCTTGCTACTTTGAAATCGCACTGCTTCAAGTGAAGTAGCGCGATTTCAAAGTAGCATTAATATGAACCAGGGCTTAGAGTAAAAATAAACCCTAAAGAGGAGTGGAACTGGGTTTTCATTAACCTATCATTTCGGTAAAAACTGTGAAATTTTGGCCACTTTGACAATTGCTTTAAAGTCAATGGGGAAGGCAAAATTAAAGTACTGTATAACTGAATCCTAGGCAAACACTTCTTGCTTACGGTTTAATATTGTCCAAATAACAACTATGGTATCTACATAAGGAGTTGGATTGGATCGTGTTGGATCGTGTTGGATTGCTGATGCTGCTGATGATAAATACTCGCTGGCTTTAGCTTTATTTTTGTCAATTTGCTGACTTTGTACTGGTGCAACTTGAGCCACATTTCAATGCCTGTGCTAGCAAAAGCACATGTGCAATTGAAAAATATTAACATTAACAATTTCTAACAATTCTAACTTAACAATACACTGGTAAAATTAAAATAAAAAATCCAGGGCTAAATATATAATACAACAAATTCTAGTGTACACAATATAATCTACAACAATAATACAAATACAAAAAAATAATATTAATAATGATTAAAGCAGCGTCTGGAGAGAATGCATAGGAGAGAAGCAGAAATGGGATTTAGAGAAGCACTTAATAATCAGCACAATACCCGAACTGATTAAGTCTTAAACAAATGCATTCAGTGGGATATGTCTATTTCATCTCTATTTTATGAGCATCCCAAAGTGGCAGAGTGGCAAGTGTCGCCCACTCTCTATATCTGGTTCCCGGCATCATCCCCTCCTCCAGACAGCTCTTAATATCGTACTGTCTGAATACAGGAAAACTGATACTTTGATCATAGCAAGAACATATCCTTTTATACCAAGACCCGGCTGAAAATCAGATCGTTTGCATTTCTGAATTTGCATAGTGTTTTTTAACAGTAGAAAAGTAGGCCATATATAATGTAATCATTAGAAGAAAGTGTATGTTCAACTAGTGTTTCCTGTGTAAATTTGTAGAATCTAAGCAGTTTACTATGCATATGCACTGGGGAAAAGAACACCCTTTTTCTGGGACCACCATTACTTCTAAGCAAACTTTGAACTTTTTCCAGTTGTATGCTGGCAACGAATATGATTTTCATGATATTATACTATTATGCTTTAAAGGACAAGAAGAGGTAGTATGCAACTATAATCAAGGCCTGTGTCTGCCCACCAAACCTGACCTCTGCATGTTTTCATTTGGAAGCTCTAAAGATACAGTTGAGATCATTGGGCTTCAGTAGAGATGGAAGGTTTAGATCTGGGTTTACTATTAGTAGTAGGTTTGTTCTTATGGGAGATATTCTCCTGTATAGTTTTTTTTTTCACATTATCACTAGAAATGCAGTTATTATTATTATTTAGGTACTTATATAGCGCCGTAAATTTACACAGCGCTTTACATATACATCATACATTCACATTGGTCCCTACCCTCAAGGAGCTTACAATCTAAGGTCTGTAACTCACATTCATATATACAGGGCCAATTTCGACAAAAGCCAATTAACCTACCAGCATGTCTTTGGAGTGTTGGAGGAAATTGGAGTTCCCGGAGGAAACCCCTTCAGGCATAGGGAGAATATGCAAACTCCAGGCAGGTAGTGTCGTGGTTGGGATTTGAACCAGCGACCCTTTTTACTGCTAGGTGAGAGTGCTACTCACTACACCACTGTGCCGCCCAAGTTATCTCGTACATGCCTATTTACAATTGTTACAATATTTAACGTGAATCTATAACTATTTGTTTTTATAGAGTGGTGAATAGTTAGAACGCCTTTCAGGTATTTTTCACTTTGGGGTTGATTTACTAAAACTGGAGAATTAAAAATCTGGTCCAGCTCTGTACCAATCAGCTTCAAGGTTTTTTTTTGTCAAAGCTTAACCCCCCTGGCGGTATTCCTGAGTCTGGCTCGGGGTGGAATTTCAGGATCAAAAGCGGTAACCCCGAGCCAGACTCGGGATCGCCTTGCAGTGTCCACAGGCACAAGTTACTTACCTTGTCCCTGGATCCTGTGATGCCTCCCCTCTTGTTTGGACAGATTTATGTGAGTTTACAGAATTACAGGCCTACAATATAAAACGCCAAATTTCCATGCAAAATAATGGTACCGCTTTCAGCACCTAAAATCTGAATTAATCATACTGCCAGGGAGGTTAAGGGAACTAACTGAATGACTACCATGCACAACTGCTCCAGTTTTCACACTCTCTAGTTTTAGTAAATGAAGCTCTGTCTGTCGCCTTACTCCCTACTCTCTCTATATGTCCTGATTCCCAAACATGCTGAGACTGAAAGTGAGGGAAAATCCATAATTGTGAGTTGTCAACAGAAGCTGAAAGTGAAGCTGGGCAAGACTGTTGTGCACAAATATTAGCAGGGTGAAGGTCCTGAAAAAAGACCAAAGGATTACAGATCCCCCACTTAACTTCAGAACAGGCATCCCAAAACCTACATCCTATAACATATGTGGGGTGCCAACTGTTAAGAACAGGCTGGCCTTGCATCCAGTGTGAAAAAATGTCTCCAAGTTGGCCAGAAGGCCTGTTTAAAGAAGCACTGAGCAAGTAAATGCTTAAGGTGCCATGACCGTGTGCCAGTGGCTCACAGAAGTGTCACCACCCCCATATTGATCCTCTAGGGACCCTTAGCCCCAGGGGGCATTTGCACTGCAGGCTCTTTGCCTTCCCTTCAACTGGCAGGATCTGGGAAGACCTGTTTCAATCAGGAGGCTCTGGATCCCTCAAAATTCCTCACTCTACAGAAGTGATCCCTGCCCCTTGAAACAAGGTGACACTTGTTCCAATGACAGCTGTTTTTTCTGTTTTGGACAGAGTGGCAAAAGAGTAGAAATTCCGTCAGATGTTAATAAATGTTACTTAGTAGGTTCAAAGGCTGCAACATTTTTTTTGGCAACACAGAAGCCATTATCACTGTCTTCCTGTCCCAGTGATAACCAGTAATATCATTTCCTGTCCAATTGACACAGTGAGTTGAAATTTCCTTACAGTGGGACTTTTACCATAACAACTCGATTAAAAGAAAAAAAAATGTTCTTTAGCAACGAGCATGCATTCCACATTAATAATTATGCTTCCAGAATTAGTGTGTGCTGTAAATTACCTCCAGTATTGCTCCTGTGTCTTCTTGATGGAGGCTTCCATTTTTCTGAAGCCCAGAGCCTCTGAGCAGCAGAAAATCATTAAGTGGAACTAAACCCACTAATTTAATGGTTTCAAAAAACAATTCCATTCTTGGAATGCCAGGAATGCTAACTGTCACATTTGCTTGTGTCGTCAACCAAACTGTTAAACTATCAAATGGCTGGAGTCATAACTGATGGCACGTGCAGCACCATGGCAGTTGCAGATCAAACAGAAGCAGCTTCCTTGGCTGTAAAGGATAGGAGGGTTTAATTCTGCTTTAAGGCTGTCAGCAGATTGTCCTCTACAAATTCCATAGTGCCTAAAAATGGAGAGCAAATGAGCATGTGCAGAGCAGGGTGAGACAATGTATTACTGAATTTTAAATGGTATAGACACTTATTTTTTATGTTTTACACAATTAGACCTGCAAAAGGGATCTAGCAGGACTTAACTTTCTGACTAAAGTTCCACTTTAAAGGGATATAGGAACTAGGTCAAAGAATACCTATTATAACTGAACTACATCTGTCAATGGGGACCCTTCTTTGGATAACCTTATGTTCTAGGCTTTCATACTTATTGCTTTGACAATGTTTTCGATTCTCTGGTCCACAGCAAGTTTTGAGATAAGGCTTTCCAACAGTTTCCTGACACTTTTTGTGCGCTGTGCTTTTTGCAGGTCTGTTACTAAAAAGTGCTAGAAGCAAAACACAGCCGGGCAGCTAGGACTTTCAGAAAAAATGAAGCATGGCAGCCCCCATACTTCTCTCAATACAATGTACTTTAAGGATGCAGATACAGTAAAACCTTGGACTGCAAGCATAATTCGTTCCAGAAACATGCTTGTAATCCAAAGCACTTGTATATCAAAGCAAATTTCCCCATAAGAAATAATGGAAACTCAAATGATTCGTTCCACAACCATTAATTCCTAGGTCCTTCAGTTTATAGTCCATATAAAAAGATTATAGCAATGTGATAGGTTGTGTAACCATAAAATTTCCATCCACAAATGGAAGCCTCCACAAGGGGATTAGAAGCAAAATCCAGCAGGAGCTACAGATTATTAAAGAGAAGAGAGATGCCTCTAAGTGTAGCAATAAGTTGCTAAATGTTGTACCTTCATTAAATGTAACCATATTGCTACACTTAGAGTCATCTCTCTTCTCTTTTATACTCGTTGTGACATAACTCTACTCCAGAGTCTAATTATTGTTATACCTCTTTACTGCTTAATTTCCTTATTACCCTGTATCGTTAGAACGTGGTTACTTTTTTTTTTTTTCTTTTTATTGTTTTCAAAAACCATGGTATAAGTTATACTTCTTCTTTAAAACTAGATGTTTTGACTTCTTCAAGACTGTATAAAAATATGCCCTCTGCTGCGACAAGCGTGGTGAAATCCGCGTGAGAAAAGAACAGTCTGCTTTTGACGGGCGCAACCAGAATGACAACACGCACTTATGAATAACTGCCCTACAGGGAAAGACAATGTGATTCTTGCTGGATTTAATTGTATGTAGACACTTTCCTGTCTCCAGACTATGATCAATTCCCCACTGTATTTACTGACTATTAATGGTGCAGCAGTCTGTAAGTCTTATTATTTCTGCAACATTAATTTTCAGTTTCGAAAAATTCTCGCTATATTTCCATTGTTGTTTATTTTAAACTTTTTTTTTTTAAGAGGTTCTAATGAACAGATCTGAAAGACACTCTGTTAAAAACACTTTACACTTTCAGTCCTACCCTTATAATTAATGTGAAGCAGTCTTACTGGATAGAAGGGTTTCCTCGCTATTGTAAAAAGCCGCATCTACGTACGATAGAAAAATGAAATACTTTTTTTCTCCAAACTATCTGCGGGCATAGAAAGATGAACACAATTAGGGAACCGGAATTTTATGTTGGTGTCAATAATAGCAGGCATCCTTCATGGTTATATCAGAAATTGGGCTTGTCTGCTTTCTTTTCTTGTTTTTTTTTTTTTTTGTAATATGTACATAATGATATTTTTTATTGCCACAAATCCATAGTAAAAATACATTTAATTATTATTTTTTTTATTATATATATATATATATCTATAGATATTAATATCTATAATAATAATAATAATAATAATAATAATAATAATAATAATAATAATAATATAATATTTATTTATAAATATATATATATATATATATATATATATACACATTTATATATATATATATATATATATATATATATATATATATATATATATATATATATATATATATATATATATATATATATACATTTTTATATACATTTTTATATATATATATATATATATATAAATATATATATATATGTGTGTGTGTGTGTATAATTTGGGGTTCACAGACCATACAGTAGATAGTTGTACAGTGTCATAGATTCTCATGCAAAGAAGTCACAGAGGAAAATATATGCAATGCAAACAAGTGTAGAATCCTGAAGGATTAGTAGGATTAGATTAAATGCTTCCTATTTATTCTGTGTCTGGCATTAACAGTGGTTGAATATGTTAAGCAAATAGGATATTTACTTTGCATGGGTATTTTCATTTAGCCTAATGAAGGTGGTGAAAATTTACTTTGCAAAGAATATCCAATCGAGTGCAAGGGGGGGGGGGGGGGGGACAGTATTTGATGATGGAAGTCATCTGATCTTCTCATCTCACTCAATAAGCTAAGGGAAAATTCTATTGGAAAGTCAAATATTCCTTGCAAAGGGAACAGCCTATTTGCCTTTAGTAAATCAACCGTATTTGTGTTCAGTTTACAAAGGGAATAGACAATTTTCGCTTTGCAAAGTCAATGCCCAACTGATCCAGGTCTCCTTTGTAGTAAATGTTGCTGTTATCCTGTAGACTTCTGTACATTTCAATATATAAGTCAAAATAATTTCAAAATATTTAGCTTAGTAAACACAGTAAAGTTGTATTCACTTCAGTCATCCAATGAAGTGTAAGCAAAAATCCTGTTTTTGCTAATATTTTCCTTGCAGATGACTGGGTATTCAGAGGGAACATAGCTTTACCATAAAGAGTTCCAGCCTGTACAAAAATATATATAAGGACACTTGGGTTCCTGAGATGTTGGCACCAAAAGCCAATTTGTCGTTCGCCTTCAGGGGCAGGTGCCGGAACTGCATCTAAGGGAACCCGGTAGTGAAGCCTTCAGGCTTCACAGCTGGTTTCCTACTGTGAATGCGTGAGTTGCGCTGTGCTTGCTCATCTTCTGGGACACATACAGGTCCCAGGAGGCAAGGGGGGGGAGATGAAGGGCATAAATCACTCTGGGAAGGGACGTACCTTGCTTTGGATACAAAGGAATTGAGGAGAATAGCAATAAAAAAATAGCAAAGTTAAAACAAACAGAAAAAAAAAAAGATAGCCAATACACAAGATGCATTAATTGAATAGATGGTGCAAAGTGTTATATGTGGGTGGTACTCAGCTTTAAGTACTAAGCTAAATGAATATTCACTTTACTAAGTAAATCTCAGCTCCTTTTGTAATACAACACCAAAGAAAGAAGATGTAAGAATGTAGTATAATATTGTGTAGAAAAGCCAGGAAAAATAATTATTTCTGCAAGGCTTTTATATATTGTCTAATAATTCCTGCAATTGACAAGTATTGTCAAGTAAAATTATACATGCATGCAATTAACCTGTTCTATCTCTTTTATTATGTTATTGCTATTTATCTATTATTTATTTTCATATATGATTGGGCCTGTAGACCGTCACCAACTGCATTCATCAGCTGACCCACATTGTAATTATTTGAAACACAAAGCAAACCTTAAAGATATTGGGGTTGATTTACTAAAGGCAAATAGTTTGTGCACTTTATAAGTGCAGTTGCACTCTGCAATTACATTTACTCCAGAGTTTAGTAAATGAGAGGGAGCTCACCATCCAATCATGTGCAAGCAAAAATGCATTTTTTTTATTTTCCTTTCATGTGATTGGCTATTGTTTGCAAAGTAAAGCTTTGCCCCATTTACTAAGCTCTGGGGCGAATGCCCTTGCAGAGTGCAACTGCACTTATAATGTTCATTTGCCTGTAGTAAATCAACCCCATAGAATAGTGCTTAACAGACTGTCATAGCCTAGATACTAAAGGCAAGTAGGCTGTACCTTTTGTAAGGCAATTTTCCCCAGAGCCAGGGGTGTCGGGAGGGGGTGGCTGGGGGGGCTGGAGCTCCGAGTGTGCCCCCAAAAAGCCCAGAGTCTCCATAATCCCTAATAGCATTATTAGCCCCGAGCCTATTCCACAGGCAATGGGGAACAATCTCCCACTTATGCAGCGTGGCCGAGTGATGTTACTGAAGTACAAATAGTCCCGCCTCTGGGACCCAGCTTCTATGATGGACGTCCCACTGGTCCAATGCCGGGAATTCGGGACGTGTAACATCCATCATAGGCGCCACCGGGTCCAGGAGGAGGCAGGGAATGACACTGTGGCCGTGCTGGGTGCTGGGTGATCCCCACTCGCGGGTGTGTAAATGGCCGGGCAGCAGAGCTGCTCTCACATCCTGGCTCTCTCCTCCCTGATGCGTGCAGCCTGCTGTGAAGTGGTCTGAATGAGCTGGGCTACACTACGCAGGTAAGGCTGAGCTGAGCTGCAGGAGTGTCAAGAGGTCATATGTCACAGGGGGGTTCTTTGTATGTGTCAGGTGGGTTCAGTGTATGTGTCAGGGGGATCAATGTAGGTGTCAGGGGGGTCAGTGTATGTGTCAGGGGGTCAGGCCTCGTACACACGACCAAGGAACGCTTGCTTTGCGTACACGCGGTCAAGACAAAATCTCCTCGTTCTCAAACGCGGTGACGTACAACACATACAATGGCAGGGGAAGTTCTATTCCACTGGCACAACCCTTGGGGCTGCTTTTGCTAATCTCATGTTACTGCGTGTTAAGTAAAAGTTTGGTAAGAGACGATTTGCACTTTTCAGTCTGTTACAGTGTGAAAAATGTGTTATCTCCGTTACAAACACTACTAGGTTTCTTAGCATACACACGATCGCGTTTCTCGTCGAAAACAAGCCAGAAGAGGAACACGACGAGGAAATTGACACTCCCGTCGAGGAAAAAGAGAACTTGTTCTCTTTTTTCCTCGTCGAGTTCCTTGACGGTTTCCTCGATGAAAAACTTACACACAACCGTTTTCCTCGGCAAAAAAGCTCTCCCACCAAGTTTCTTGATGGATCGAGGAAAACGGTTTTGTGTACGAGGCCTAAGTGTATGTGTCAGGGGGGTCAGTGTATGTGTCAGGGGGTCAGTGTATGTGTCAGACTACATAAAAAAAGAAAAAACAACTGAACATATCAAAATTGCTGCACGCATCTAGTTCAAACTTATAAAGAAAAAACAATACTATATGTCAAATTATATATATATATATATATATATATATATATATATTGTGAGGGATTAGCTCGTGGGGATCACCTTTTCTGAAATCACAGTCTGTAAGCAGGCACTTTCTTTTAAGTCTGGCGGATGCCAGATTTTATTTATACACGGTTTGCAGATTAAAATAAACAAAACAATAAATTAAATCCTTGCCGTCCGGCGCTAAACTAAACAAACATGATCTCCTCTCTATACAGTGTGGGGCTAGTCCCTGACACCCACAAAACATGCAGTAAAGCAAACCTTTTAGTCCAGCACTCAGCGCTCCCCTCACTCAGGTCCCTTCCTGAGTTTCAAGCCAGAGCCCTGTTGTGCTCTCTTCCTGGACATTTAAAGTCCAGCTGATTGTGGACTCCAGTGGACCCAAACATCCGGACCGGAATCCTAGCCAGGCCCAGAGGCTGTAAAACCCGGAATGGATTCCGGTTCAGTCTCTCATAATGGAACGTATGCGAGGTGAAATGTACCTATGATCATGTATCGCACCTCGCATACTGTCACATATCCTCCCCCTCTGCTCAAGCCCCTGCGGCTGAGCACTTGACCCAACCATACAGTGCACACGGGAGAGGGCATCTGCATTATTTTGGAGCTTCCCTGGCCTGTGCTCCACCGTAAATTTAAAAGGCTGTAGAGCCAGGAACCACCTTGTCACACGAGCATTTTTCTCCCTGTTGTCACACATCCACTTCAGGGGAGCATGGTCTGTGACCAGCTTAAATGACCTCCCCAGTAGGTAATACCTCAGGGAGTCTAAGGCCCACTTAATGGCGAGACACTCCTTTTCTACGATGGCATAATTGTTCTCGTGCTTGTTCAGCTTCCTGCTCAGGTATACCACTGGGTGCTCCTCACCATCCCTGATCTGTGACAGTACGGCCCCTAGTCCCACCTCAGAGGCATCCGTCTGTATAACAAACTCCTGGCTAAAATCCGGGGTTACTAGTACGGGTACCATACAAAGAGCCTGTTTTAACTTCTGAAATGCCCCCTCGGCTTCGGGGTTCCATTTGACCATGACCGACCCCTTACCCTTCGTTAGATCGGTCAAGGGGGCGGCAATGGTGGCAAAATTGGGTATAAAACGCCTGTAATACCCCGTAATGCCCAGGAAGGCCATCACTTGTTTTTTATTGACTGGTTGGGGCCATTTTTGAATTGCCTCAATCTTATTGGTCTGCGGCTTGACCATCCCCCGGCCAATAACGTACCCAAGGTATTTGGCCTCCTCCAGGCCTATGGCACATTTCTTTGGATTGGCCGTGAGCCGTGCTTCCCTAAGGGAATCTACGACCGCTTGTACACGGAGCAGGTGCGATTCCCAATCTGGGCTGTGGATGACCACATCGTCCAAGTACGCCGCTGCATACGAACGATGTGGTCTCAAAATTTTGTCCATCATTCGCTGGAATGATGCAGGGGCTCCGTGCAGACCAAACGGCATCCGCTTATACTGAAACGAGCCCTCAGGAGTGGAAAAGGCAGTCTTCTCCTTGGCCGATTCAGTAAGCGGTATCTGCCAATAACCTTTCGTTAGGTCTAGGGTCGTTATGTAGCGAGCCTGTCCCAACCTGTCCACAAGTTCGTCGACCCGGGGCATCGGGTAGGCGTCAAATTTGGACACACTGTTAAGTTTTCTAAAATCATTACAAAACCTAATACTGCCATCAGGTTTTGGGACCAGCACTATGGGACTTGACCACTCACTGTGAGACTCCTCGATCACATCCAACTCTAACATATTTTTTATTTCTTCCGCAACTGCCTCTCGCCGGGCCTCTGGAATTCTATATGGTTTTACATTTACCCGAACCCCTGGTTCCGTCACTATGTCATGTTGGATCGTGTTGGTCAGTCCGGGTAAGCGGGAGAAAAAGTCTCTATTTTTCTGCACGAATGCCCTAACGTCACTTTGCTGTGCTACGGACAGGGAATCCGTGATGGGAACGTCAGGTATCACGGGTATCCGGTCTGTTGGAGGCAGGGACGTGGCCAGTAAAGTCTCTCGGTCCTTCCAGGGCTTTAAGAGATTTACATGGTAAATTTGGTGTGGTTTCCTTTTCCCTGGCTGGTAGACTTTGTAGTTTACCTCCCCCACCCTTTGGACAACCTCAAAGGGACCCTGCCACTTGGCTAAAAACGTACTTTCTACTGTAGGAACCAGTACCAACACTCTGTCCCCCGGGTTGAAAGTACGGACCTTGGCACCCCGGTTATAGACCCTCCTTTGGGCCTCCTGGGCTCGCTCCATATGTTCCCGTACTAGGGGCAGAACGGCTGTGATTCGGTCCTGCATCAAGGAGACATGCTCTATGATGCTCCTATATGGGCTGACCTCTCCTTCCCACGTTTCTTTAGCAATATCTAGCAGGCCCCTGGGATGCCTACCATACAAGAGCTCAAAGGGGGAATAGCCTGTGGAGGCCTGTGGAACCTCTCGTATGGCAAACATGAGATATGGTAGCAAAAAATCCCAGTCTCTCCCATCCTTGTCGACCACCTTTTTCAACATACTCTTCAATGTTTTATTAAACCTTTCGACCAGACCATCTGTCTGGGGGTGGTAGACAGAAGTACGGAGATGGGAGATTTTGTACAATCTACACAATTCCTTGGTAACCCTTGACATAAAAGGGGTGCCTTGATCGGTCAAGATCTCTTTTGGGATCCCCACTCGACTAAACACCTGGACTAATTCCTTGGCAATAACCTTGGCGGAGGTGTTACGCAAGGGTATGGCCTCAGGATAGCGAGTCGCATAGTCCAGGATCACCAGAATATGCTGGTGACCTCGGGCAGATTTCACGACCGGCCCCACCAGGTCCATGCCAATCCTTTCAAAGGGGACCTCAATTATTGGTAGAGGAACAAGGGGGCTGCGAAAATGGGGCGATGGTGCTGACATTTGGCACTCGGGGCACGATTCGCAGTACTCCTTGACCTCTGCATGCAAACCGGGCCAGAAGAATCTTTGGGTGATTCTCTCCCTGGTTTTTTCGACCCCGAGATGTCCCCCCATTACGTGACCATGATCCTGCGAAAGGGTTTGGGAACCAGTAGCTGTTCTACCTCTTCCTCTCCATGTTTTATCACTCGATATAACAAATTGTTTTTAATTGCCATGTAGGGAAAGGACACCACCCAATTAGGATCCACCGGTTCCCCATCCAACACCTTAACATTTTCCCTGGCATTCATGAGGGTGGGCTCTCGCAGCTGCTCGGTACAGAAATCCTCCCTCCTGACCTCCAAGTCGGGTACCACATTTTGGCTACTCTCCATGTCAGGGTCAGGCGAGGTTTCCTGTTCGTTACCCTCAGGCTGGGTGCTAGCTTCTAAGTCCTCCGGTTCCCCAGCCATGGCAGGGAATGGTGGAGGATCTCCAGCCTCCTCGATCCCACCAACAGCATGCCCTTCCCTTTGGCAAAACGGGTCTGGTGAGAGTTCTCGAGTTTCCCCAGTAGGGGGAGCGCTATCTACGGGCCTCCCTTCACTCTCCCATAACTTCCAAAAATGAGGAAAGTCCCTCCCCACTAAGGCTTCATGGAGCAGTGAAGGTACCACCCCCACTGAATGTGTTACACAGCCCCAGGGGGTATCAACCTCAACCACCGCTGTCTGGTAGTCCCGAGTGTCCCCATGGATGCATATTACCCCAATACAACTGGGGTGTAGTTTTGCGGGGTCTACACACACACTCCTGACTAAGGTCACCACACTACCAGAGTCTAGCAGGGCTGTAAGAGGCTTGCCATCTACTGAAATAACGCACATTTGTTTTTCCAGGCGACGCTGACCTGTCGCAACACATGCGACCTGTGCAAACAGAGAAAGGCGTCTTACCCTATCAACATAATCACATTGCATAGGTTCATCATTTAGAGGGCAGTCTGCAGCAATATGAACTAATGCATGGCAACGAAAACACCGTATTTGCCCTACCCCCAGTCCTCTTACTGGTCCCAAAAACCTTCCTGGCTTCTTTGGCCAGTCTCCAGGTCTAGGACCTACAGTCTCATCTGCTGTAACAACAGTCTTATCCACTCTCCCCAAACTCTTGAACCCCGGAACAGTCTTACCCGAACCGTTGGGAGATCTTGCACCCCGAGACACTCCGAAGTGGGGCGTGGGTGGGTTTATTAAGTCCTCGGTAGCACTGTACCTCTCCACTAGGTCCACCATTTGGGCTGCAGTGTTGGGGTCCCCCTGTCCGACCCACTTTCTCAGGGTAGCAGGGAGCGCACGCAGGTACCGGTCCATTACCACACGCTCCACAATCTGAGGGCTGGTCAGAGTCTCTGGCTGCAACCACTTCCTGGTGAGGTGGACCAGGTCAAACATTTGTGACCGGGGTGGCTTGTTGCTGGAATAGGACCACTGATGCACGCGCTGGGATCGGACTGCCATGGTGACACCCAAGCGTGCGAGTATTTCTGTCTTTAGAGTCTCATAGTCCTGGGCCTTATCTGGTTCTAGGTCAAAATAGGCCTTTTGGGGTTCTCCTGTTAGGAATGGGGCCAATAGTCCCGCCCACTGCTCTTTTGGCCATCCTTCGCGGTCAGCGACTCTCTCGAAAGTCGCCATGTACGCCTCAACATCATCCGCCGGTGTCATCTTTTGCAGGTGGTAGGAAGCACGTACAATCTTTGGTTCCGCTAACACCGGAGGTGCGGACCCCTTTTTCAGTTCCACCAGAGCTTCGGCGAACTGTCGGTTCATCTCCTGCTGGGCAGCGTGTTGTGCTGCAACGGCCTCTGCGACTTGGCGGTGTTGTGCTGCAACGGCCTCTGCGACTTGGCGGTGTTGTGCTGCAGCGGCCTCTGCGACTTGGCGGTTTATCTCCTGCTGGGCAGCCTGTTGTGCTGCAGCGGCCTCTCGTTGTGCTGCAGCGGCCTCTGCGACTTGGCGGTTGGTTTCCCGCTGGGCTGCATTGGCCTGTAGCAGGGCCTTTAACATTTCTTCCATTTTCAGAAAAGTGCCCGCTGAATCCACCACGTGTGAGGGATTAGCTCGTGGGGATCACCTTTTCTGAAATCACAGTCTGTAAGCAGGCACTTTCTTTTAAGTCTGGCGGATGCCAGATTTTATTTATACACGGTTTGCAGATTAAAATAAACAAAACAATAAATTAAATCCTTGCCGTCCGGCGCTAAACTAAACAAACAGGATCTCCTCTCTATACAGTGTGGGGCTAGTCCCTGACACCCACAAAACATGCAGTAAAGCAAACCTTTTAGTCCAGCACTCAGCGCTCCCCTCACTCAGGTCCCTTCCTGAGTTTCAAGCCAGAGCCCTGTTGTGCTCTCTTCCTGGACATTTAAAGTCCAGCTGATTGTGGACTCCAGTGGACCCAAACATCCGGACCGGAATCCTAGCCAGGCCCAGAGGCTGTAAAACCCGGAATGGATTCCGGTTCAGTCTCTCATAATGGAACGTATGCGAGGTGAAATGTACCTATGATCATGTATCGCACCTCGCATACTGTCACAATATATATATATATATATATATATATATATACACATATATACATACACCTAAAAAAAGAAAGCCTTGCTTGGCTTGCACCTTCCATCTGCAAACACTTAACAGCTGCCTAGTATATTCGTATTATAGCCTTTCACAGTGTTAATATCTGAACATAATAAGCTTACAGTAGCTGTATGATTTTTTTCCCCCAAACGTCTGCCAAGATGAGAGTGTTTATAACTTTAAATGCTTGATTTCTTTTCCTAAACAAATCTTAAGTATTCAGCTTTAACTGTTCGAAATGTTGAAGATCCAATATGCTCCTTGGCACGTTGCCTTCATACTTCATGCTGGAAACATCTCATGCTTTTTTCAGCTTTATGCTTTAATAATACTGCAAACAGACTACATTTAAGCCATTTAAGGGACATATAACCTAGATTGATGAATTCATTTGTATCATATATAGGTCAGTGACACCTGCTTGCATAGCCTACAGGCCTTTCAGTAGCTTCTAGTCTACAGTGAGTTGCCTTTCCTGGAGGCTGTTCTATAGCACTGACTTTGTTATTGGTGTGGAATACAGACCCTGCAATACTAATACGTCTTCGAATATATGACAGTTTAATTATGTAAATCCAAAGGTAGCATATAAAAAGCAGCATTCTTGATCTGCTTAACAATATTTCACTCTATCTGCCTCCTTGGCCTTTGACCAGTTTATATGCTCTGCTAGATGAGGAGGTGTACACAGGTTTATGTCAGTTGTTTCGACTTGAAAATAAGTAGAAGAGGGCCGATAAAGTCCCATTTCTATATTTATGGGATCGTAGGCAGGAATGCCTGGACATACATGAAAACACAAAAATAACAACTTATTTTTTCAAAAAATTATTTTATTGGATAAAATTTGGCCGTGGCATATACTATTTGTTTAAAAACAGATTTATGAAAGACAACATCACCATACATATTTCAAATAACTCAATACCAAATATGTAATAAATACAGCTCAGCCACTAAGACTCGAGCTGAAAACAATCTGTCTTTAATATTATTCCACAAAACTGTCCCCCTTTGCCACATTAACAAAGGGGACCTTACTACATAATATAGCCGCAACAAAGGGAAGGAGGGGTGGGAAGTTCTGCTGTTGATCCTGCTCTTTATTAAGGGACCCCTTGGAATTCTAGAATGTTCCAAGGGGTCAGATGACCTTAGCTGACCTATCCTGAACCTAGGTAACCTTGAGAATTTTCGCTAGTAACTGCCTAGCTAAACCAATCCCAGCCCTTCCCGCTGATTTCTCACAGCGGGAAGCCTGGAAACTGCTCCTGCCACAATTCCATAGGAAAAGGGGAGCCTTAAGATAGGCTAAACCCCTTAAGGGGTTGGTGATTTAAAGTTCACCTTTTATATAAAAAAAAAACACTGGGCAGTTTAGGAAAATGTAAATGCCGTGCCTGTAGACCATAAGCAGCACCACCACAGGTTGGTCAAAAAATTCCCGTGCCAAGCGATCAGCCTCATTCTTCCTAGAATCTAGAACACACCATACATTGAACGTTCATCCCTAATATCACAGGAGCCAGTGCTTTATCTCCCTTAAAATGTGTGCATTCGCAGTGAGTTCTCACTTCCCCTGAAGGAGCATAGATTTTGGATGAGGCAGGCCGGGGCTGAACACTTTCAATGGCAGTTTTTTGGCCAGGCATTGTGGGTGTTGTTCCTGCCATACTGGCATAGCATTTAAACTAAGCCAAATTTTCTAAACTGCATGGTTTTTTAATCTACCTAAAACCTAACCCATTTGACTGTGTAGTCAGTTTTAATTAAAAGGTGAATTTAGCTTTTTAATTAAAATCCCAATTTCTGCTTCACCTGCTGAACACATATTCCCATATGTGACTAATTTACCTTTCCTATTGCTAGTCTACAAAAAAAACTCCTTGTTTATTGTATATATATATATATATATATATATATATATATATATATATTCATTGTACTAATGTTTTCTTTGAGTAAAACACATTGTTGTCTAGATGTCAAGCTATATCACACATTTTATTCATGTTGATGGCTATAGCAGAACAAAGAACATGCCAGTATACAACACAGACCCCTTCTTGATCACTTACATAAGAGTAAATACAATACAGAACTTTTTTATTTACACAGGTATTGTATAGTACATCCTATTATAGCTATTTCTAGAGTCTGCTGCACAAAACAAATGTATTTTCTACTGGTTATTGTGTAAAACATGCCCTTTCTTTTACTTGAACATATTCATGGTAAATGCAAACAAATAGGAGGCGTTTCATTCAGTAAACTCAAGCAAGACTCCAGGGGTACTGTGACTTTCTCAAAGTTCTTGAACAGTTATTATATTATATATTTTGGGGTTTACAATAAGAAACAAGCAAACATTATACATGTAAAAAAATAGCTACAAAAGCTTTGGTGGCCAGAGACTTTTTTGGACGCCAGTCCAAATAGCCAGCTTCTGCAGATCTCTCAGAATGTACAGATGGCGGGAGACAGAATTAGGGGATTTGATGTTTGCTAATCTATCTTCACTAATGGGCTTCAAAAATAAATGCAAGTGTCAAGTGTTGAAGAGGAGCCACCCATTCAGGTTGATCCTTGGTTGGTCCACAAGAACGGAATAACACTTGAGAGCTCACTCTGTCCTACATCAGAATGTGTGTGCATAGTTTTTTTTTCGTCAGAATGCATTTTCGTCCGAATTTTTGTGATTTTCTCGTTCGTTTTAACAAATGATAACGAACGTGCAGAACTCGAAATCCAAAAGATCCAACGTAAAAAAATGCTTTATTTTCATTCAGTTGCGACAACAGTTCGCTATAGATAGAAAATTTGACTTGACATGACAATAGCGAACTGTGTCTATCGAACTGTGGTTGAATGTGCCTAACCTAACTCTATTAGTCCAAGATTATTCGATATAGAGAGGAAAGATTTGACATAGAGAGAAAAGATTTGACATAGAAAGAAACGATTCAACATAGAGAGAAAAGATTCAACACTATAGAGACATGAAGATTCGACGAAGCAGCTAAAAACATACGATCGCCGCGAGGGGACATTTATGGTCAAATACTTCACCCTTAGGCTGTAGAAGAATTCTAATGTTGTATGACTAGTAATAATAATTAATAAATATAATTATTACTAGTCATACAAAATAAGAATTATACTACTGTATAGCTTGTAGGCAGAGCATTAGACCGGAAATGAACAATTGCGGCGTTGTACAGTTTAGCTGCTTCGTCGAATCTTCTTAGAACAGACACCATAACACTTCAATTGACAGATTCAACCTGAATTAATTCAGATTTGCGGACGAATGCATTTTGGACGAAATTCAGAAACAAAATATTTCAGTGTGCACATGTCTAGTGCATAGTGCCCCAACTGATGCTGCCTCTTCAAGCAGGGAAACTTCAGACAACACTGTAAAAAAACACAGTAGGGCGCAAATACGTACTACCTTACCCCACCAAGTTTTATTAAATAAATAAGCCAACAACATATCAAAACATGAGAAGGTACAAGCATATCAGAACTTAACTCCAGCTTTAGGCAATGCCATAGTTGCCGCGGTTGGAAAACTGACTAGTTTCGGGGGACATGTCCCCTTTCTTACAGCTCTGAGGAAAGGGGCATGTCCCCCGAAATGGTTCAGATTTCCAACCACAGCAACTATGGCATTGCATAAAGCTGGATATGCTTGTACCTTCTCATGTTTGCGAGCATGTTTTCGTCTTTTTTATGTAATAAAACATAATAATGGTAATGCACAAGGGGTTTGAGCCCTCCTGTATCTTTTTTTTTACAGTGATTTGGGGTTTGCCCTGGCAACAGACCTGAGAAAAAATATGTTTTGTGCTGGAACATAACTGAAACTTCTTCTAAAAATGTCAGGTGCTTGGTCGCCATGGACTCCAGTACTTTCTGAGCAACTGACAAGAACCATACTCAGAACAAGCATGTGCCAAATAATTTCACAGTGATATTAAATCTCAATGCTTGCCCAAAACTCACTGATTTAAAATTTACCTGTCCACAAAAATCCTACCTCTAGCACCTACCTACCTAGAGGGTATCGACCATTCCATTAAAATATAATATATATTTTTTTTTTGTGCGTTTTTACGTTTTGTTGCTTTTTTAGGCAGAAATGTGCACCGAAGCTGTCAATGGCCTTGAGAATGGATTTGTACATTTTTCACCCTATCTGAGTTGCTTGCTCCAGCGTTGCTCTACTTTTGACACACAGTGAATCCTCTCTATGCCATATGTTCCAAGCAGTCTTGCACTGTTTGATAGATAGAATGAGAGCAAAACGCATTCTGCGTCCTGACCTCCCATTACTGTCTGTGTACTTTCCTGTGCCATGCACACAAATTAAATTGAGATAGGATCTCTTGGGTCTGGGTGCAGCTTTTCTCCTTGAGTTCCTACTACTGATACAAGGAGACTTTCCCCATTGTGTTACAGATGCTGAGCTTTTCCAGCAATAGATGAGTAATGCTTACACAAATCTAAAGAGTATATATAGTACATATATAGTATAAAGTATAGGTTTATTGATAAGCAGCTAGAAAGGGCTGGGTGTTGAATAACTTATTGCAGTCAATCAAAAATTTCATTTATTTGGAGTTATTGTACACAGGCTTAAGATTTGCACGATCTTAACTGATAATGGGAATTTATTAAAAGCTAGAAAAGACCAAATCTTTACCAGTTGTGAATAGGAACCAATCTGCTTTTATCTTCACCTTTTTTGGTTAAAGGAGAAGTATAGCCAAAGGTTTTTTTTGCCTGTACGGACTACCTATGGACCACAGGAGTGCATTTTGTTGTGGGGAAGATCCCAACTTTATAGTAAGGATCCACCCAGATGCCTGGACTGATAGCTGACTCAGCCTCTCAGCCTCTCAGCTGCTCCAGTAGGAGACTGAACATGCCACTCCCACCCCTCCACAGCCTCGTGCTCCAGTGAGTTCTGAAGATAGAGTGCCGGTGACTGTCAGTCACTGCTCTCTGCCTAGAGCAGAGGGGATAACAGAGCGATCAGCGGTGGTTGATCGCTCAGTTCTCAGTGTAGAGGTGGCTGAGGACAGATGGATCGCTGCTGCATCCACCTAGGTGAGTATACTTTTTATTTGCTTACTATGCACATCTGCTCCAGATTCTGACTGCTCCATTCTTAGCGAATTTCACCCCAATATATATGAGGCAGACTATACTATAATAGTTCCGCCATTTTTTTTTTTTTTTAAAAGCCAGCAGCTACAAATACTGCAGCTGCTGACTTTTAAAATATGGACACTTACCTGTCCAAGCGTGCCCGCAATGTCAGCAGCCAGGGCTGAGCAATCGCTCATCCCTCGGCTGCACCCGCCGCCTTCTTTGTGAGGGAATCGGGAAGTGAAGCGTTGTGGCTTCACTGCCTAGATCCCTAATACGCATGTGCAAGTAGCGCGGCGCGCCGTCACTGGTCCCCACTCTCTCCTGGGAACAGTGGGGGTGCAGGAAGGGGCGTGACTCCCGCATGAGTCTGTTCCCGGAAGTGGGTGCAGACACCTGTCTTAGACAGGTATCTGCACCCCTCCCTCCGAAAGGTGCCAAATGTGACACAACGGAGGGGGGAAGGGTTCCGAAAAGCAGAAGTTCAATTTTTGGGTGGAATTCAGCTTTAAGGCATGTAAAATAAAATAAGAATGAATCTATTAAATACTATCAATTATAAAAAAAAACAAGGGTTGACGCTGCGCTGATCGTGGATAATTGTTGATATGTAAATAATTATTGATATGTAACCTTATAACCTTATATTTTTTATATAATATTTTTTTATATATTATTTGTTTATAATTATGATTGGGGCTGTCAGCCCCATGTTTATCCGATCCGCCTTAATTGATGGGTTGAGGTTTACACACTTTTTAATCTCAATTTTTTTTTATTTTAACTTATTTGGTCTCATTTCCTGATGCTGGTCAATATTAGGCGTTTTTTGACTTAAATTGCATACTTTATTTATATCTCTTAATTTTTATATGTTTTCTTGGGGCCTTATATTTGTACTCAATTTACAATTTTTTATTTAATTTTTATTACAATATTTTCATATTTATTTATATTCACATATTATTAACAACATTAATTTTTCATTTTTCACAGTGCAAAAATCTTATATATTATGCACTTAGATTTATATTTAATTCACACAATTAACACTTAAAATTCACATTTTTTCACTTATCCCAGATTTGTATGGCAATCTAAATATTATATGCCCTAATCTTGGTCTTTATACAATTTTATTATTTTGTGATGTATCTTTATTAATTTTCCACTTTTCACAGTGCATAATTTATAATATTTAAAACTCATATTTATTCACTTACCCTAGATTTGTATGGCAATTTAAACATTATATGCCCTAATCTTGGCCTTTATAAAAAAAGAGTATATTTTTATTACCATTTATTTTTTAGTTCCCTGCTAGTCATACAGAAATCTTAATTCGATCTGTCTTCAAAGATAATGTTTCTATCTGTATTGCTACTGTACCATCGAAACATATTCCATGCCCATTTAGGCCCCGGTTGCCATATACATATTGACCACATGAGGGCTTCTTTTAATCTCATTTGTGTTATTTTTTCATTTTTAAATTGTCCCAGCGCGGCCACCATGAGCGGTCATTTAGCCCGTGGATTCAGATCGAGGCTTGGTCTAGCTGGAGTGTATTTATGCGATGTGTCAGCACGTCGCCCGTGCCCCAGATGACGTCATTTTATGATGAAACGTGCATCGGGAAGGTAGCGTGCTGACGCAAGACGCGTCGTTCCGAGTGGACGGGCGTTTGATTGAGCCGGCCGGCTTTTTTCTGCTTTTATCTATTTGCGATTCTGTAAGTGCAACCTTTTATTTATTTAACGAATTACTGGTAACGTACTTCACTATGTGGGTCCTGTTATTCCTTTCATGTATCCACTGAATATACACATCGGAGGATTCTAGGACATACTAATTACAGCCCAGGATTTTCAAAGGCCCTGGCTAGGGTTTTAGCCACATGCTGGTTTATTAATATGCTCTGGTAAGCCTCCTATCTATAGGGTGTTGGTGGTGGTGGTTCCATAAGTCACATTTTACCTCATGTGTGTGCCGGTTCTTGTCATACTTCACCTTTGAGTGTTTTTCTTGTGACACGCTTCAATACAGTGGATTCGTTGGAGGTTTCAACATTCGCCCCCCCCCCCCCCCCCCCCCCCCCCCCCCCCTGTGAGGATCGTTTAAAGGCCCTGGCTGGGGTTTGCAGCCGCAAGCATTAATTGCTTGCCATGTGGTAAGCCTCCAATTTTTACTAATTCGTGGTGGTGGTTATCGCATATGCTCCTCTCTAGATCATTTATTCACTTTATTATGAACTATATCTATTGCGGATAATACTGGGACTGAGCTTTTTTCATTTATTTTCACAGCTTCCCATTGATTTTGGGTTTATTGGCTTCAATTCCATGCATTATATTTCACATCAATTTTATTGTTTAGGTATACACATTTAACCAGCGCAACTTCTCCTTTTTTCATATAAAGAAAAGCTGCTAGCACTAAATTGTGTACAACAACAAGATAAAACATAAAAAACAAAGAGCAGTGCAGCGCTAATAAATGATGTATACACTTAATCAAATTAATTGTGCATAAAAGTTCATTCTGAAGTGAAATCAAAAAGAAAAAAGAGAATTGAGTGTATAAATAAAAAAGTCCATTTGAAAACCAAGAAATAAAGTTCGTGTGACTTAATCCAGTATACTTTCTTGTGAAAAAAATTCTTAAGTAACCAAATGTGATAAACTCTTGATTGCTGTGAGATAGAATTCACCCGTGCACTCGTGAAGTAGGATTGCCTGCTTACCAGAAACAAAGACTGTTTTACATCAGTCTCATAGGGCTTGTGGGAAGTCTGGTCTCCCTATACCTTTTCAATTTAAATGATGGCAGTGGAACTCAGCATTCAATCCAAGGTGTCATATAACAAAAAAAGAAAGGTCCTCTCATAGCGTATAACGTTTGTCAGAGAAAGAAATTTATTAAGCAATGCACTTACACTTAAGTTGTAAAAGAGCAGCGTAGATAATGGACAGGAGGGAAGCGCCTCCGCTGTAGTGTTCCGATGTTCCTCGCTACACAGTCAGCAAAACACGGCCAGCGTTCAGGACGGAACGCGATGACGTCATGGGTGCCGTGACGTCATCGCGTTCCGTCCTGAACGCTGGCCGTGTTTTGCTGACTGTGTAGCGAGGAGCATCGGAACACTACAGCGGAGGCGCTTTCCTCCTGTCCATTATCTACACTGCTCTTTTACAACTTAAGTGTAAGTGCATTGCTTAATACATTTCTTTCTCTGACAAACGTTATACGCTATGAGAGGACCTTTCTTTTTTGTTATATGACACCTTGGATTGAATGCTGAGTTCCACTGCCATCATTTAAATTGAAAAGGTATAGGGAGACCAGACTTCCCACAAGCCTTATGAGACTGATGTAAAACAGTCTTTGTTTCTGGTAAGCAGGCAATCCTACTTCACGAGTGCACGGGTGAATTCTATCTCACAGCAATCAAGAGTTTATCACATTTGGTTACTTAAGAATTTTTTTCACAAGAAAGTATACTGGATTAAGTCACACAAACTTTATTTCTTGGTTTTCAAATGGACTTTTTTCTTTATACACTCAATTCTCTTTTTTCTTTTTGATTTCACTTCAGAATAAACTTTTATGCACAATTAATTTGATTAAATGTATACATCATTTATTAGCGCTGCACTGCTCTTTGTTTTTTATATTAAATACTATCATTAGTTACTAACCCCATACACTTACCCAAATACAGTATTTATTTGTTTGGTATATTGCGGCTTTATTTGGGCTATGCTGTAATGAGCAATTGTTGAATATAGGCTCACTGACAGCAGGAAGCAGCAAAATGAGCAGTAGGAAAATGAATCAGTGTGCTGCTTCTCCTTTACTGTCCAATCAGCAGACTGGAATGCCACGTACACACGATCATTTTTCGGCATGAAAAAAACGTTGTTCCTTAAAAAATTTCAATTTAAATGATCGTGTGTGGGCTTCAAATAATTTTTCAGGTTCTGAAAAACGACAAAAAAAAAAAATTCGAACATGCTGCATTTTTTAACGTCGTTTTAAACGATGTCTTTTTTCGGGTTGTAAAAAATGATCGTGTGTGGGCTAAAACGATGTTAAAAACCTGCTCATACTCAGATGCAAGTTATGAGACGGGAGCGCTCGTTCTGGTAAAAATACTGTTCATAATGGAGTAAGCACATTCATCACGCTGTAACAGACAAAAAAGCGCGAACCGTCTTTTACTAACACGGAATCAGCTAAAGCAGCCCAAAGGCGAATGGAACTTCCCCTTTATAGTGCCGTTGTACGTCACTGCGCTTTGCTAGATCATTTTTTAAAAACGATGGTGTGTGGGCAACGTCGTTTTAATGATGAAGTTGGAAAAACAATGGTTTTTTTTCATGCTATAAAATGATCGTGTGTACGCGGCATGAGTGTGTGCTTGCCCAAGTCAGGCTTCAGCGTTAAATGTGAAGGATCAAGTTTTTCTAGCAAGAGGGACTAGACTGGTTTAAAAGAGTTAAAAATCCTTTGTAAAGTAAAATAGTTTTATATATACATGTTTCAGCTGTAGCCAAATAAGTGTTATACGGAGGTGTTCTTAAAAGGTTCACTTATCCTTTAAGACTTGCTTAAGGAACTTTTAAAATAAAACAAGGAATGTTCATACATAAAATGTATAACAATCCAGATATCATCTATGACTTTGTTTTTAGATGAAAAGGAAAGGTTTCATTTTTGAGACTGGTGTACCTTATATGACACACCGAGATATGGTTCATTGATGTACCTCTCCTAAGCCTGGATGCTGTAAAATTCTTTGTCTACAAATCATGTACCCATAGTAAAAATCGTGGTTCTTTTGTAATATAAAACAAACTTTTTTTTTTTATATTCTTTGCCGAGTGAATAAAGATTCATTACAGCTCAGGGCCAGCTCTGCAAAGATCTGCACTCCCTTTATACCTGTATTATGCTAGCGAAAACACATCGTTTCTGGGCCAAGAAAAGAAAATTTTGATTTTATATCTTGTTAAAACTCAGCAAGCGCCCCCTTAGCTCTTCCTCTCTGCCTGCCTATTTCTTTAGGATTTTTAATCAAATTCTGATGGCTTTGCGGGCTATGTGATTAACCCTCTGAAATCCTGCATTAGTTTTTCCCTCCTCTGATCTACCACATAAATGTATTAGAAAAGGGGATTATGAAAGTGCGTAAATAATGCTTGTCAAAACTGTCTGTATGCTATAGCGCTGCAAATCCCTACACTCTGTGGATATTTGACCTTCAGTTAGGCTTAGATTCATTATCGTAATTCACAACAGGAAAATCTGTTTGCTTAGTGAATTCTTGTATATCTTTGGAGATGTCAAAGTGTCAGATATGGTAATTGTAGACACATATGAACTAGGGTGCCCACGTGTCCCGGTTTGCCCGGGACTGTCCCGCAATTGACATGTCTGTCCTGGGTCACCTTCATTCTGGGACAATACAATGTCCCGGAATTAAATAGAGCACACAGCTACCCCCTACTAACTAATAACTACATTTCCGGAACTGGTTGCTAGGGCCAGCGCTGCCTGACATCTTGCAACCAGTGACAATTTACTCTCAGGCCCCGTACACACGTCTGAGGAACTCGACGGGCAAAACACAGCGTTTTGCTCGTCAAGTTCCTTGTGAAGCCGCCGAGGATCTCGGCAAGCCGAAATTTCCCATTGAACAACGAGGAAATAGAGAACATGTTCTCTATTTCCTCGCCGAGATCCTCGTCGGCTTCCTCGGCCCAAAAGTGTACACACGGCTGGGTTTCTCGGCAGAATTCAGCTCCGATCGAGTTTCTGGCTGAATTCTGCCGAGAAACTCGGTCGTGTGTACGGGGCCTCAGACAGTGAGACCAGAAGCAAGACCTGCGCCTAGTGCAGCACTGCTGTCCCCACCCACCTCGGCAACTCCTCTTTCTCTGGCACCTAGCGGTAAGCAGCAGGAACTGGTGTGATCTTCACTCTCCAGATAGTGACGCCACTCCTTTCCTTCTACACATGTGGCTCATCATGCAGAGGGAGTGACAGCAGCACTGCATCTGGTGGCAGGCTATGGGTGGCAAGCGGCACTGCATCTGGTGGCAAGCGGCACATTCACCGCCAAATTCCCCATCAACCCCGAGACTACATTAGCCCCCGCCCCCTCATCTTTTTTTGGGAAGGTGAGAGAGTGGGGGGTGTCCCTGAATGGCAATTTGGAAATGTGGTCACCCTAATATAAACATAAGTGGACATATTTAAAATAAATTGTGCTTAGATATATATGTGTGCTGCCACGTTGGGCCTTTCCTGAAAATGCTAGTTTCTTGGTTTGGTTGCTAAAGCATTGGTTTGGGTTTAATTGGTTTCTCCAGATCTGGGGCTTTGAACCACCTACCCATGCTGAAGCATTCTCAACTCTTGAACATGGTAGTATGATCATCTAAACGTCAACTAGGTTCCATATGAAGCCATGAGGACAATGTCACACTAGCAATTCTGTCGCTTGCAAGAAATCATCCGACAGATTTGAAAAGTCCACTCATCTTCACCTATGGCATTGTTCCTTCACTGGCTGAACCAGTTGGGTGTTGCTTCCTTGCTTAGTTAGAAACAACGGGGTGTATAATTCAGTTTTTTTAAACTCTGCACTGACTGTCTTTGCCTGGGTTCCTGTTTAAATCCAATCCGGGGACAAAAGCGGCTTTGGTCCGGGGACAGTGTCCTCAGTCCAGGGACTTTCCCTGGGACGTCTGGTTCCCCTAGTGTAAACATTTTACAGTTGGACAAAAAAAGAAACATATCTATAAAACACACATGTACACATACATGTGCACATGCATACATAACATGCATATAAGTACACTGGGGACTAAAGGCAACCCACCCTAATAATCTATACATTCCAGTTATCTCTGCCACTCATAGGTCACAGATTATATTTGTGGAATAATTTTAGTTTAAAGAAGAATTCCAGGTTTGGCTAAATTATAAATAGTTACATTGGTCCAGCTAAGTGTTGCCAACCGTCCGTATTTGTGTGAATGTGCCAGTAAAAACAGCCGAGAATGGTTCGGCTTGGAACTGCGCATGCGCAGTTTCGGAGCTTGCCGAGCCAAGCATATGCTGTATTTGTCCGGCGGGGGGCGGATTTCACAGAGGCTGTGCCGCGTGGCGCCGGGGCATTATCCAGGTATGGTATATATATATATTTACATTGGTCCAAGCTGGCCTAGTATTACTATGTATAATTTAGCCATGTCTGAAATTTTTCTTTAATGTCAAAGTCAAAGGTTTGAATCACCTTATATTGACCGTATATATATATAATATATAATAGGATTTTTAAATAACAGCTTACCTGTAAAATAATTTTCTTTAAGTACACCACGGGACACAGAGCCCTAGTCATTACATAGTGGGTTGTATGGTCACCAGAGGAGATTGGACACTGGCACAACCTATGAGAACAAGTTACCCTCCATATAACCCCTCCCATACAGGAAGTACCTCAGTTGTGTAGCAAAGCAGTAAGTATCCCTTAGAAAGGGGGGGGGGACCTCTGTGTCCCGTGGTGTACTCAAAGAACAGGATTTTACAGGTAAGCTGTTATTTAAAAATACTACTTTCTTCATCGTACACCACGGGACACAGAGCCCTAGTCATTATGAATATATGAAGGGTGGGAGTCATAGGTTCCTAACTCACCTTGTCCCCGCCGCAGGTTCTCTGCCAATCTTCAACCATCTCGGCGGGGTTTGTGTGCCAACCTTCAGGAGTATGGGTTCCTACTTAAAGGAGACCTTCTCCCTGGGCCTTGTAAAAGACTCTTACCAGGACTTTTAGCGTATAGAGCGAAAGTGCTGGACCCCAGAGCCCAGTCCTCCGGAGAGAGACATTACAGGCGACACCTCGTCCATGAGGTCCGGATACCATCCAGTTTTGGCATAATATAATTAAGCGTCTTAGATGGACCCACAGTGTAGCTCTCTACCCTCATAGGGCTTCTTATGCAGAGCTTTCTTCAGCACATTTTCCTTGCATCCAACACCTTAGACACTGGTAAAAAAAACTTTATATGGTACACCTTACTAGTACCGGATTGAACCCCCTTTTGCCTTCAGAACTGCCTTGATTATTTGTGGCATAGGTTCAATAAGGTGTTGGAAACATTCCTTTGAGATTTTTGTTAATGACATGATAGCATCACGCAGTTGCTGCTGATTTGTTGGCTGCTGATCCATGCTTTCATGTTGTTTATGCCAAATTCTGACCCTACCATCTGAATGTCTCAGCTGAAATCGAGATTTATTAGACCAGGCAATGCTTTTCCAATCTTCCAATTTTGGTAAGCCTCTGCAAATTGTAGCCTCAGGCCTCGTATACATGACCGAGTTTCTCGGCAAAAACCATCAAGCAACATGCTGGGATTTTTTTTTTGCCGAGGAAACCGGTCGTGTGTACATTTTTCGACGAGGAAACTGTCGAGGATCCCGTTGAGCCAATGGGAATGGAGAAACTTGCCTTGTCGAGTTCCTCGACAGCCTCACAAGGAACTCGACGAGCAAAACGATGTGTTTCGCCCGTCGAGTTCCTCGGTCGTGTGTATGAGGCTTCAGTTTTCTGTTCTTAGCTGACAGGAGTGGCACCCGTGTGGTCTTCTGCTGCTGTAGCCCATCTGCTTCAAGGTTTGATGTGTTGTGCATTCAGAGATGGTATTCTGCACACCTTGGTTGTAACACGCGTTTTTTTTGAGTTACTGTTGCCTTATTATCATCTTGAGCCAATCTGCCTATTCTCCTCTGACCTCTGACATCAACAAAGCATTTTTGTTCACACAACTTCCGCTCGCTGGATATTTTCTCTTTTTTGGACCATTCTCTGTAAACACTAGAGATAGTTGTGCATGAAAATCTCTGTAGATCAGCATTTTTGGAAATACCCAATACAGCCCGTCTGGCACCAACAACCATGCCACGTTCAAAGTCACATAAATCCCCTTTCGTCCCCATTTTGATGCTCGGTTTTTGACTTCAGCAAGTTGTCTTCACCACATCTAGATGCCTAAATGCAAGGAGTTGCTGCTATGTGATTGGCTAATTAGCAATTTGTGTTACCAAGCCATTGAACAGGTGCACCTAATAAAGTGTCCGGTGAGTGTATATATACAGTATATATTATTTATATACAGTAATAATGAGCACTTCCAACTTATAAGCACTTGATTTTTCCCTTTTGCAGTATAGAAGACATGTAAGCAGTTCCAAATATCAGCAGCCATGCCTTCTTTTATCTACGAAGCCTTCCATCCCTACTCCTGATATAAAGTGCCCTTTGTTCACATTTACTTCCATTTGTATAGTCACTCCCATTTTGGGCAAAACCCCATGAGGACTGACAATCAGCGCCAATCTGCCAAAGCAGGAAACCCTTGGCAAACGTATATTATTCTGATGACCGTTGACTGGCACAGTAGTATGGGATGTTGCCTAGTAACTAGTGACACCTTTATATCTGTGTTCACTAAAGACAGTGTGCTAACGAGCAGAGAAAAAGGAGATGCAGAGCCCTAGCATTATCTCATTAATTCTACTGTGGGTTAAAACTGTATGTCATGTCTACATTCACCCAACGCTGATATATTAAGACAGTTTTATATCATTTATACAGTTCCAGCATATTCAACAATGTTTTACTCAACACATAGGCCATTAACATTAGCGTCCCTACCACAGTCAAACAATCACAAACACACTATATTTAATTAGGAAGCTGAAAAACTTCATATTATCGTTGTGCTCGTTTCGTGGGAAATCATAAAAAACAGGGGGTCTCCAAACTTTCTAAACAGACAGTTTACTGTCCTTCAGACTTTAGGTGGACTCGACAGTGGCCAGTAGTAGTAGATGTTGCCTCTGGCTTGGTGGTGAGTGGGAATAAAACATTTACATAGCACTTCTATGGTTAGGAAGAGAAGGAATATTTCCCCATCATTATGTCAGTGAGAGGAATAGTGCCTCACCACTGGTGTCAGTGGGTGAAATAGTGTCTATCACTGGTGTTGGTGGGAGGAATAGTGTCCCATCACTGGTTTCAGTGGGAGGAATAGTGTCCCATCACTGGTGTCAGTGCAGGAAATAGTGCCCCTTCACTGGTGTCAGTGGGATGAATAGTGCCCCATCACTGGTGTCAGTAGGAGGAAGAGTGTCTCATCACTGGCGTCAGTAGGGGGAATAGTGCCTCATCACTGGTATCAGTGGAGGGAATAGTGCCCCATCACTGGTGTCAGTAGGAGGAAGAGAGTCTCATCACTGGTGTCAGTAGGGGGAATAGTGCCTCATCACTGGTGTCAGTGGAGGGAATAATGCCCCATCACTGGTGTCAGTGCAAGAAATAGTGCCCCATCACTGGCGTTAGTGGGATGAATAGTGCCCCATCACTGGTGTCAGTAGGAGGAAGAGTGTCTCATCACTGGTGTCAGTAGGAGGAAGAGTGTCTCATCATTGGTGTCAGTAAGAGGAATAGTGCCTCATCACTGGTGTCAGTGGAGGGAATAGTGCCCCATCACTGGTGTCAGTGCAAGAAATAGTGCCCCATCACTGGTGTCAGTGGGATGAATAGTGACCCATCACTGGTGTCAGTGGGATGAATAGTGCTCCATCAGTGGTGTCAGTAGGAGGATTAGTGCCTCATCAATGGTGTCAGTGGAAGGAATAGTGCCCCAACATTGATGTCAGTGGGAGAAATAATACCCTGTTTTTGATGTCAGTGAAATAAATCGTGCCTCATCATTTCAGCTACTAACCTCCCAAACCATGGTGATGGTACCATATGCCGGACAGTATTTTCATCGTTCATGATCTGTACATTGTATATTTATGTGATTTTTTTATATATATTTTTGTATGTGTAATTTTGTAATAAATTGATATATTTTTTATATATTTTGAATCTTTTTTGCGTGTTGCCTACACAGTCCCACTTTATGAGGTATATCCGAATATTTTCAAGTATTATGGGATGATGGCAACCACATGCTGTCATATATGAGTTGTTTTTTTTTCATCATTGGTGTCAATAGAAGGAATAGTGACCCATCATTGGTGTCAGTGTTGTTAGAAGAACTTTTTTTTTATCATTCCAAGTTTATTGTAACAAACAAAAGCAGTACAGAGTAAGTCAGATAGCAGTACCGCTGCTCGCAGAGCAGTATTAGGATATGGGCATGATATAGTAAGCCATAAAACACGTAGAGAAAAAAAAAAGGAGTAAAGAAAAAACAGAAACACAGTAAATATGACCTATATAAATTGGCCGGAAATTCCAGACTAAACCTTGTTTGTTAAGTACCAAGGTTGCCTAGGGGCGAGAGCCACTAACTTTGGGTACTTCGGAGCAGTAGGCCCCGGACCTTATCCTTCCATAGACATAGTACCTCAGAATAACACGTACCTATGGTGGTCATAGCAAACTATTTCCAACAAGCAGCCGCTGCTATACGCAGTTGTTAGAAGAACTTATGCTCCATCATTGGTGTCAGTGGTTGGAATAACACCCCAATTTTGGTGTCAGAAGGAGAAATAGTGCCTCATAGCAAAGAGCTGCGTCCGGACAACGGGCCGCAGTTTGGGGACCACGGCGGTAAAACATGAGGAAAACATACAAACTTCACGCAGAAAGTCTCTTTGGTGGGAACTGAATTTTGGGCTCAGAGACATTGGAAAAGAGAGCTACATACTTAGCCATCATACATTGTAAGCAAATATGTGAGTTTCTTCCTGAAAGAAGAGGTCTCCCTTAAATTCATAATTAAATGTTCTGTTCATCATGTGGTACTTTGTCTCATCTTCCTACATGCTGTCTAAGGCTAGCTGTGAGGTTGGACGGGACACTCCTGCCTCCACAGCTGTCCAACAACACAGCTAGCAAAGAGACTGCTGCCTTGACAGATAGCACTTTTCTCCATCTCCAAGCACTTGTCAGACACGTTTCTTATGAAGAATGCCAAAGTAGGAGGGCTTGTCACCTAAAATGCTCCAGACATGTGGGTAAGTGCTTCCAGATTTTAGAAAAGTGCTGTCTGTCAAAGCAGCTATCTCCTTGCTAGCTGCGTTGTTGGGTGACCAGAGAGAAAGAGGAAAGACACCATATCTGACCTCACAGCAAACCTTAGACAGCACATAGGAGGATGGGACAAAATACAACATGTACCTTGTTCTTCGGGGAACAGAAAAATGGAAGTGTGGCATAAACACTGATGGCACTGATATATAATCTACACCTCAGACCGTATGTGTTAGCTTGTGGAAAAAAATAGTCTGAGTTGCTTGTAGCAACTAGATAGATACTTTCATTCTCGAATCTATTCAAGCTACACTATATTGCCAAATGCATTGGGACACCTGCCTTTACACGCACATGAACTTTAATGGCATCCAAGGCTAAAGCCTCATACACACGACCGAGAAACTCGACAGAATCCATCAAGAAACTTGGTGGCAGAGCTTTTTTGCCGAGGAAAACGGTTGTGTGTATGTCTTTCATCGAGGAAACTGTCGAGGAACTCGACGAGGAAAAAAGAGAGCACGTTCTCTTTTTCCTCGACGGGAGTCTCAATTTCCTCGTCGTGTTCCTCGCTGGGCTGGTTTTCGACGAGAAACTCGAGCGTGTGTATGCTAAGAAACCCACGCATGCTCAGAATAAAGTATGAGACGGGAGTAAAAGTAGCATTTGTAATGGAGATAACACATTTTTCACGCTGTAACAGACTGAAAAGTGCAAATCATCTCCGACCAAACTTTTACTTAACACGCAGTATCATGAGATTAGCAAAAGCAGCCCCAAGGGTTGTGCCAGTGGAATCGAACTTCCCCTGCCATTGTATGTGTTGTACGTCACCGCGTTTGAGAAAGAGGAGATTTTGTCTTAATAGTGTGTACGCAAAGCAAGCTTGTCGAGTTCCTCGACAAGCCTAACAAGGAACTTTTTTCGAGGAAAACGATGTGTCTTTTCCAACGAGTTCCTCGGTCGTGTGTACGAGGCCTTAGTCTGTAGGGTTCAAAATTGAGTTGGCCCACCTTTGCAGCTATAACAGCTTCAACTCTTCTTGGAAAGCTGTCCACAAGGTTTAGGAGTGTGTCTATGGGAATGTTTAACCATTTTTCCAGAGCGCATTTGTGAGGTCAGGCACCGATGTGGATGAGAAGACCTGGTTTGCAGTCTCCGCTCTAATTCATCCCAACGGTGTTCTATCGTGTTGAGGTCTTTGTGCAGACCAGTCAAGTTCCTCAATCCCAAACTCGCTCATCCATGTCTTTATGGATCTTGCTTTGTTCACTGGTGCGCAGTCATGTTGGAACAGAAAGGGACCATCCACAAACTGTTCCCACAAAGTTGGGTAGCGTGAAAATATCCAAAATGTCTTGGTATTCTGACGTTTTAAGAGTTTCCTTCACTGGAAATAAGGGGCCAAGCCCAACTCCTAAAAAACAACACCACACCATAATCCCCCCTCCACCAAATTATTTGGAGGGGTGGTCCAATACTTTCCACAATATAATGTAGATGAGTGAGTTTGGGGTGAAGGAACTTGACTAGCTGGCCTTAACCTGATAGAACACCTTTAGAATAAATTAAAGCGGAGACTGTGAGCCAGGCCTTCTTATCCAACATCAGTGTCTGACCTCACAAATGTGCTTCTGGAAGAATGGCCAAACATTCCCATAGACACACTCCTAAACCTTGTGGACATCCTTCCCAGAAGACTTAAAGCTGTTATAGCTGCAAAGGGTGGGCCAACTCAATATTGAACCCTACGGACTAAGACTGGGATGCCCTTAAAGGTCATGTGCGTGTAAAAGCAGGCGTCCCAATACTTTTGGCAATATAGTGCATGTGATCTGATTGGTAGCTAAAGGTAACATATACTTCTTTACAATTCCATTATTCATACCTCTCAGTGGACAATGATCTGTACCATTTATTCTTCATTAAAAATCACAAGCGTGCTTTTCTGGTTTGTCACCTGACCTTTCAGACTCCGGGATTCTCTTTTATTATGCATTCATAATAAGTGACCAGGGTCATGCTGTACTGTTTAGTGGAATTGCTATCAGGTGACTGCCACTAAACTCCCCACAGTGGAGCCCTTTCTTTAATACTGTATTTTAATAGTCATACTAATCTCCATGTGACCTTCAGTCCCACCGCTTTGTCCTGGCCCCTTTCATTTCCCAGTAGGATCCTAGTCAGTGAGGTTCTACTATAGAATCCCAGGCTGGAGATTAACAACCAAAAGCTGCTTTTTCCTTTTGTTATCCACTAGAAAAAGTATTATTAAATAATGTCTGAAGGAAAAATGTAATACTATGTATAATGCCCTGTACACGCGATCGGTTCATCCGATGAAAACGGGACGATGGATATTTTCATTAGATATCCGATGAAGCTGACTTTCATCAGTCTTGCCTACACACCATCAGTTAAAAAAACGATCGTGTCAGAACGCGGTGACGTAAAACACAACGACGTGCTGAGAAAAATATAGTTTAATGCTTCCAAGCATGCGTCGACTTGATTCTGAGCATGCGTGGATTTCTAACCGATTGGACGTGCCCACAGACGATCGTTTTTTTTCTATCGTTTTTTTAACCATCAGATCATTTTAAAACAAGTTCCTAGTTTTTTCACCGATGGATAAAAAACCGATGGGGCCCACACACGATCGGTTCGTCTGATGAAAAAGGTCCATCAGACCGTTTTCATCAGACAAACCGATCGTGTGTATGCGGCATTAGGTTTAGTAATAAAATAACGTGTATAGGGTCCATGCAAAAGGCTTGGTGCAGCAGTTTGATTTTTAAAACGTGTGTGGTCTTCAGATTGCAACAATGTGTACCCAGATAGTACTGTGCAATGTGTACCCAGATAGTATTGTGCAATGTGTACCCAGATAGTATTGTGCAATGTGTACCCAGATAGTTCTATGCAATGTGTACCCAGATAGTACTGTGCAATGTGTGTCCAGATAGTACTGTGCAATGTGTACCCAGATAGTATTGTGCAATGTGTACCCAGATAGTTCTATGCAATGTGTACCCAGATAGTACTGTGCAATGTGTGTCCAGATAGTACTGTGCAATGTGTACCCAGATAGTTCTGTGCAATGTGTACCCAGATAGTATTGTGCAATGTGTACCCAGATAGTACTGTGCAATGTGTACCCAGATAGTACTGTGCAATGTGTACCCAGATAGTATTGTGCAATGTGTACCCAGATAGTACTGTGCAATGTGTACCCAGATAGTTCTATGCAATGTGTACCCAGATAGTTCTATGCAATGTGTACCCAGATAGTACTGTGCAATGTGTACCCAGATAGTACTTTGCAATGTGTACCCAGATAGTACTGTGCAATGTATTGTGGTGTCAGTACATAGCAGTGTATTTATTGGGGTGTCAGTACATAGCAGTGTATGTATTGCGGTGTCAGTACATAGCAGTGTATGTATTGCAGTGTCAGTACATAGCAGTGTATGTATTGCAGTGTCAGTACATAGCAGTGTATGTATTGGGGTGTCAGTACATAGCAGTGTATGTATTGCGGTGTCAGTACATAGCAGTGTATGTATTGGGGTGTCAGTACATAGCAGTGTATGTATTGCGGTGTCAGTACATAGCAGTGTATGTATTGGGGTGTCAGTACATAGCAGTGTATGTATTGGGGTGTCAGTACATAGCAGTGTATGTATTGCGGTGTCAGTACATAGCAGTGTATGTATTGGGGTGTCAGTACATAGCAGTGTATATATTCGGATGTCAGTACATAGCAGTGTATGTATTGGGGTGTCAGTACATAGCAGTGTATATATTCGGATGTCAGTACATAGCAGTGTATGTATTGGGGTGTCAGTACATAGCAGTGTATGTATTGAGGTGTCAGTACATAGCAGTGTATGTATTGGGGTGTCAGTACATAGCAGTGTATGTATTCCGTTGTCAGTACATAGCAGTGTATGTATTGGGGTGTCAGTACATAGCAGTGTATGTATTGGGGTGTCAGTACATAGCAGTATATGTATCCAGGCATGGGCACATTTTATTTTTCTATTCTCTATCAGTAATTTGTAGTCACCGTCGGATCGGGGACATCGGTGTAACGATCCCATTCTGTGAGTACAAATACACTGAGGATGGCAGAGATCCTCGTGTTGATAATAAGACATTGCACGCTTGTATTGGTGTATTCGGTGAACATTCCATAGGACGGTGTGATTATTTCTGCAGAGAACCATTTAGATGTATTAGAAGATGTCATAGAAGATGATAGGTGTTCTCTATAGACACCATTGTGTGCCCAGATTTCCCCAGAGTCCTAACATGGCTTAAATGTTCCTCTCCTGAACTCAGCACATCCCGACGTTCCTTGATATTACGGTCATGTCCTACGTCTTCTCAGCTCGGTGACCTCTGAGGGTGAATACGCCACCTTCCGTTACATTGTTCCAGGCTGACACAAAGCTATGGATTTCTTTGTCTCCGTAGTCCACACTAAGCCAGCCTAACCCTGATCCCTGCATCCAGTATAGAAACATGTCTGTATCTCTATATGGATAAAGGAGAGCTGAATGTGCGCCCTCTAGCGTTGTACGGGGAACACTTCCAGTAAATTCATGGAACGCAGTTGAAAATTTAATAGAAACCATTGCAGTATAAAGAGCCAACCTGTCATCAGATACATTATATAGACAATACTTATACATGGAAATATTCTTGTGTTCCTTATTACCAATCAATGCAGTGATCAGACGGTGAAGATGATTTGGTGACACAAACACTGTTTAAGAATAAATTTGACACAAAGTAAAACACCTGTGTGAGAAGACTGTGATGGAAGAAGTTATGTAGTTCCAAACTCACGTACACCATCTTAGTCCTAGGGCAGTATTATTTAACCACTTAAGACCCGGACCAAAATGCAGGTAAAGGACCCGGGCAGTTTAACTGACAATTGCGCGGTCGTGCGACGTGGCTCCCAAACAAAATTGGCGTCCTTTTCTTCCCACAAATAGAGCTTTCTTTTTGTGGTATTTGATCATCTTTGCGTTTTTTATTTTTTGCGCTATTAAACAAAAATAGAGCGACAATTTGGAAAAAAATTAAATATTTTTTCCTTTTTGCTATAAAAAATATCCCCCAAAAATATATAAAAAACCTTTTTTGTTCCTCAGTTTAGGCCGATACGGATTCTTCTACCTATTTTTGGTAAAAAAAAAATCGCAATAAGCGTTTATCGATTGGTTTGTGCAAAATTTATAGGGGCAGATCCACATACATCTGCGCCGGGTGCAGCGTATCTAAGATACGCTACGCCGCCGTAACTTATCTTTTTTTTTTGGAATCCACAAAGAATCCACGCCGTAAGTTACGGCGGCGTAGTGTATCTCTCGCGGCGTAAGGGCGCGGAATTCAAATTGCTGTGATGGGGGCGTGTTTTATGTTAATACGTCGTGACCCGACGTAAACAACGTTTTTTTTTAACTGCGCATGCGCCGTCCCTGGGGGTATCCCAGTGCGCATGCTCGAAATTAAACCGGAACTAGCCAATGCTTACGACGGTGAAGTGATTCTACGCAAATTCCTATTTGTGAACGACTTACGCAAACGACACAAAAAATTCAAAATTGTACGCGGGAAGGACGGCCATACTTAACATTGAGTACGCCTCATAATAGCAGCTTTAACTATACACCGGAAAAAGGCGAAAGGAAACGACGTAAAAAAATGCGCCGGCCGGACGTAGGTTCGTGGATCGCCGTAAATAGCTAATTTGCTTCCTCGATGCGGATTTCGACGGAAAAGCCACCTAGCGGCCGCCGAAAAAATGCATCTAAGATCCGATGGCGTACAAAGACGTATGCCTGTCGGATCTAGCCGAGATGCCGTCGTATCTTGTTTTGAGGATTCAAAACAAAGATACGACGCGGGAATTTTGAAATTACGCCGGCGTATCAATAGATAGATAGATATCAATAGATAGCGATATCAATAGATACGCCGGCGTAATTTATTTATGGATCTGCCCCATAGTGGTCTGTGTGTGGACGGTATCAGTAGAGCAGTGGTCTGTGTGTGGACGGTGTCAGTAGAGCAGTGGGCTGTGTGTGGACAGTGTCAGTAGAGCAGTGGGCTGTGTGTGGGCATTGTCAGTAGAGCAGTGGGCTGTGTGTGGACAGTGTACATAGGGCAGTGGATGGTTTCAGTTGGGCAGTGCACAGTGTCAGTAGAGCAGTGGATGATTCCACCAATGTAAGGAGCATTCTTCCCACTGACCACCAATGTAAGAAGCATTCTTCCCACTGACCACCAATGTATGGGAACATTCTTCCCACTGACCACCAATGTAAGAAGCATTCTTCCCACTGACCACCAATGTATGGGAACATTCTTCCCACTGACCACCAATGTAAAGGGACATTCTTCCCACTGACCACCAATGTAAGAAGCATTCTTCCCACTGACCACCAATATAAGGAGCATTATTCCCACTGACCACTAATGTAAGAAGCATTCTTTCCACTGACTACCAATTTAAGAAGCGTTATATCCACTGGCCACCAATGTAAGATGACGTTCTTCCCACTGACCACCAATGTAAGGGAAAATTCTTCCCACTGATCACCAATGTAAGGAGCATTCTTCTCACTGACCACCAATAGAAGGAGCATTCTTCTCACTGACCACCAATGTATGGGAACATTCTTCCCACTGACCACCAATATAAGGAGCATTCTTCCCACTGACCACCAATGTAAGGGAACATTCTTCCCACTGACCACCAATGTTTGGGAACATTCTTCCCACTGACCACCAATATAAGGAGCATTCTTCCCACTGACCACCAATGTAAGGGAACATTCTTCCCACTGACCACCAATGTAAGGAGCATTCTTCCCACTGACCACCAATGTAAGGGAACATTCTTCCCACTGACCACCAATGTAAAGATCATTTTTCCCACTGACCACCATTGTAAGAAGCATTCTTCCCACTGACCACCAATGTAAGGGGACATTCTTCCCACTGACCACTAATGTAAGAAGCATTCTTCCCATTGATCCAATTTTTTCAACTGTCCACTATTGCAAAGGGCATTTTCCCACGGACCACTAATGTAAGGAACATTCATCCCACTGACCACCAATGTAAGGAGCATTCCTCCCCACTGACCACCAATGTAAGGAGCATTCCTCCCTACTGACCACCAATGTAAGGAGCATATGTCTCATTGACAATCAATACCTCCTACTGACCACCCTTGTAAGGGACACAATTCCCAATGACCTCCAAGGTAAGGACATGCTTCTCACTGACCCTTGATGTATTTTAGCAATAGGTCCTTGAATATTACTTTAAGGGTTCCCCCGCAGTAAAAAAAGGTTTAGAAAGTCAGATTTGTTGGGTATAGCTTCACCTTCCCATACATAGCATTATGTAATGAATTACACTGGCATTGTCCTTCATGACAGAATACATTTAAATGCTATCTCCGTGTTAGAGCTGACCTGTGTTACAATCAAACTGAATGATCCCTGCGTTCTGCATGCTGGAAACGTACCTCTAATTGCCATTATGTGTGATGAAAGCCCTGCATATCCTATGATTAACTGTGTACCTGTAGTAATTTTGAAACTGACATCTAATGAGATGACTTTTATTGTTCTGTTATTAAAAAGCAATTCCCAGCACAAGCAAAAGAAATGAGTGAGCTACTAATACTACCCAGAGAACGCCGCAACTGTGTTAAACTCTGAAAGTTCACTGTTTACCTTTGTATAGAAGATTATTGCATATACATACAGAAAATGCCAGCAACAAGAATAATTAAATTCCTGCAGCTGGGATGACAGGTGTATGCAAGCAGCCATGGATGCTCAGCCGAAACAAAGCAATGACAGGCTGAGGGGAGCCATCGCTGTTTGCAGGTTTTCACACATCCAGCGGTTGCCTACAATTTGGGGATAGTTGTCTAACCTTGAATGCTTTTGTCTGTGGCCAAGCTAGAAATATTTCAATATTTATATAATATATTGACCTCTGATATTCACTGACCTCTGTAGTTACAATCATTGTGGAGTACTTCATCCTACAGTTTACATTTTTTTTTTCAAAATTACAGCTCCCCTTTGTACCAGTATAGCACTAAGGTACTTATTTTGCAAAACTAAAACAGCCTTCCATTTATTCTACACAGCCTTACCTCACTCTCTTTGTAGCTGTTTAAAGGCACTACTTCTGCCTTACTTCCTGGTTAGACTTTAGTTTATGACACAGGAAGGAGTTGACCAGCTGATCTCATTAGCACACACCCTGCATCATCTATCCTCAGCTGGTCAACTTCTTCCTAGTCTAATCAGGAAGTAAGGCAGAATTAATGGAGCAGTGTGTTTATACAGCTATAAAGATAGTGAGGTAATCTGGTGTAGAATTAATGGAAAGCTGCTTTTTTTTGATGATTTTCTTTGCAAAAGTACATTATATATTGATACATAAGGTAGCTGAAATTTAGGGGGACAAAAAGAAGGTGAGCAAAAGTAGTTCATATCTAGTATCAGTACCTTGCTCTCTAAAGCCTATCATTTTTTTTTTTTTGTTGTTCAATCTAGCAGGCTGAACAAAAGAAAATTAAAACAAGAAAATCACTGTACTAACTATGCGATGTTAGTTTCTGATAGGGGGACTGTTGTTAGTTTAGTAAAGGTCCATTACAGACAGGAACTCTCATCTTCTGTTTCCCCCGTTGCCACTAAACCCAGTTCAACTTGCTTTCAGAATGTTAGTCAACCTGGCTGCCACTAGCCACACCTGGTTGTTTTTCTTCCTAGTCCTCCTGACTCCTGTCTTCAAGAGAGCACTGCTACAGCTGGCAGTCTCTCCCCTTGTCTGTCCCTGCACAGTGCTGAGCGATTCACTGTCTCTTCTTGCTCTCTCTGCTGCCTCCCTGGCTTGAATCCCTCCAAATGCCTCCTGTGGTGGTATCATTTCAGGCCTTCCTCCCAAGCCCCCGCCCCCCCCCCCCCCCCACGTAAGTGGTCCCTCAAGGGCCAGTGACAGCCTCCCTCAGTACTGCTTCTCCATCTTCCACTTGTCTCCCCCTGCTGGCATGGCTCATGTCTATTTAAGGGCTTCTCCTGGGGATTAGCTAAGGGCCCATAAATATTCAAGCCAGCTCCTCCTCACCTCCACCCACTAGTTCTAGAACATTCTCCAACATTCTGGTAATTAGAGGAGGTACCATCGAGCTGCCAGGATGAGTCATCCAGCCCTGGCCTCTGGTAACCCTGACCCAGATTTAATGACTAAGCCAAAGCCAGCTATGTTTTTTTCTACTCTCACTTCTAGTAGCATACACTAGAGGGTGCTACATACATATCTGGTCAAATGCAAAATCTGAATAGTGTTGGCCACTGGAGGTGTTCACAGGGCTGGAGGAGATGTATAGGTGGTCTGCCACCAAGATGACATTACTTCTGCCCTATACTCACAGAGGACCCAGAACTTTTTCTCCAGCCCTCTGAGCTCCTCCAGCGATCGTGATTTTCTATCATCGGTGGAACCTTGACACTATGCAGATTTTGCATTTGGCCAGATATGTACTTAATGTGAGTTATAACATTTTTAATTAACTACCCACAAGATAGTACTTCCCTTTCTAAGCACACTCACACATGAGCGGTGACGCTTAACCTGGAGTTCAGCTTCAAGGGTCTGTAAGGAGCCTGCAGTGGGTGTGTTTGAGAATTTTTCTTGTGCATTAAAAGCAGAGATTTTCAGATCACTGGATAGCCAACAAAAGAAACCAGGGTGGTCTGTTAAATAACAGCAGTTCCTGGATATAAAAATCATCGTTTTGAGCAGGTAGGCTGTGCTCCTTGTAAGTAACCCAAGCTTTAATTGTGCCTGAAGTGTACATTTAATTCCCACACATTCCAATCATTGCAAGCAATACTTAAGACTGTCACAATTTCAAATATCAACTGCATGTAGCTGTAATATTGTGAAGCAAATAACAGTGCTCAATATGTACTCAAAATCTATGACCTTTACAGAAGAAATTTTCAGAACAATAAACATGAAGAATAGTAATGTAAATATGTTGAAGGATACTATCTCAACAGCAGCCTACTTGAGATTCATTTTGATAAAGTTTTCCCGTGCGAGCAAAAGGTTCTTGGATATACTGAGCACAAGACACAGAAAATAAAGTATCCAGTGGGCAGGCAGTAAATCCCATGGGGCAGGCAAAAGTTTTTACAACATTTTTGATCTTTCAGCCAACTTGGCATGGACACATTTTCATAATGGAGAGGCCCCATCCCATACTATGCAAGGTATCTACTAAGGGTTGCAAGTCTAAATGTACATGTTTTATGTTAACTTATGACTTAAAGAAGAGTTCCGCCGAAAAAAATATTAAAAGTCAGCAGCTACAAATTCTGCAGCTGCTGACTTTTAATATATGGACACTTACCTGTCCTGGGCATCCGCAATGTCGGGTTCCGAAGTCGATTTGTTCCTCGGCTCTCGGGCGCTTCCGCCGCCATCATCGGTAAGGGAATCAGGTAGTAAAGCCTTGTGGCTTCACTTCCTGGTTCCCTACTGCACATGTGTGATTCGCGCTGTGCAATCTCAATGGTCATTGTTGTCTTCCGGGACCTGTGTGTCTCCTAGAAGACAGCGGGGGGGACAAGTAGGTGCCGGATGTGGCGTAGGTCACCGCGATGATCTATGCCCGGAAGTGGGAGCAAATACCTGTATAACACAGGTATCTGCTCCCTCCTACCCCCTGAAAGGTGCCAAATGTATCCAGTGGGCAGGCAGTAAATCCCATGGTGCAGGCAAATTTTTTTTCTAAATTTTTGATCTTTCAGCCAACTTGGCATGGACACATTTTCATAATGGAGAGGCCCCATCCCATACTATGCAAGGTATCTACTAAGGGTTGCAAGTCTAAATGTACATGTTTTATGTTAACTTATGACTTGAAGCGGAGTTCCGCAGGAAAAAATATTAAAAGTCAGCAGCTACAAATTCTGCAGCTGCTGACTTTTAATATATGGACACTTACCTCTCCTGGGCATCCGCAATGTCGGGTCCCAAAGTCGATTTGTTCCTCGTCTCCGGGTGCTTCCGCCGCCATCTTCAGTAAGGGAATCAGGGAGTGAAGCCTTGCGCCTTCACTTCCTGGTTTCCTACTGCAGATGTGTGATTTGCGCTGTGCAATCTCAATGGTCATTGTTGTCTTCCGGGACCTGTGTGTCTCCTAGAAGACAACGGGGGGGACAAGTAGGTGTCGGACGTGGCGTAGGTCACTGCGATGATCTATGCCCGGAAGTGGGAGCAAATACCTGTATAACACAGGTATCTGCTTCCTCCTACCCCCTGAAAGGTGCCAAATGTGACACCGGAGGGGGGGGGGGATTCCAAAAAGCGGAAGTTCCATTTTTGGGTGGAACTCCGCTTTAAGGCTCCTGTATAACAGTCTAAGGCCTGGTTCACACCTATGCATTTTTTGGTGCATTTTCAGTTTTGCAGAAACACACTACAGCCCATTTAACATGGTTTCATATGGGTCAGGTTCACATCTGTGCATGCTATGGAAAGAGCCAGGAACTTTTTTTCTGGTTTTTGATTCCATAGACTTCAATGGATCAAAATGTGTATTAAAAAATGCAAAATGCATCTGGAATATGCAAACTGCAACCTGCATAGCTGGGAACCAGGCCTAAATCCTCCTCCATTTGTTTCTCATGTGCTTCCCCTCCCAGACACTGCAGCTCACAGTAGGAGGGTTTTAGTAAAAGAGGCAGCACTGTCAATCCAGAAAGCAGTGGGCAGGACTAGGTGTGGGAGGGTGATGATCGACAAGCTACAGGATTGTGAATCACTAGTGACAATGCTAATAACCACACTCCGTACAAAAATTGTTATCCCATTGTAGTGCAAGCAGGCACAGACTACATGGAAGTGGCAACTCTGATTTAAATTTAGGAACAGTGCAGCATTGTTGCCACACCCTGAAAGAAAGCTGCATTAGGTGAACTTCACTGGCAGGCTCAACAGGAACTTTTCCGGGGGACTAAGAGAAAACTGTGAGTGCAGATGGATTTATGATTTAGTGCTGCAACATGTTATTTACTTTTTTTTTTTTGCATTCTTTATTTCAGAAATAGTATCAGCTAACAATAAATCATAGCAGATATAGTGGTTGAAAAGCGCAGCCAAAGATTCAATAACTGATGATCAAACAAAGCATATGTAAACATTCTTACTGACAAATAGAGACAAATATGTACAGTTCAATGACAATAAATATCCAAGAGTCCAAAGTTTTTATTGATAAAATGTATTCAAATGAGAAAAAAGTCAAGGGGCCGGATTCAGATACATTGGCGTATCTGTCCGGCCCGCGTAACGTATCTCCAATACGTTACGCCGCTCTAACTTTGGGCGCAAGTTCTTTATTCACAAAGAAATTGCGCCCTTAGTTAGAGCGGCGTAGCGTATGTGTTGCGGCGTAAGGCCGCGTAATTCAAATGGGGATGTAGGGGGCGTGTTTTATTTAAATTTCCCGTGACCCCGCGTTTTTTACGTTTTACTTGTACGGCGCATGCGCCGTCCGTAAAATCTCTCAGTGTGCATTGCTCTAAATGACGTTGCAATGACATTGCTTTCGTCGTGAACGTAAATTACGTCCATCCGTTTTCGCGAACGACTTACGCAAACGACGTAAACATTTCAAAACTCGGCGCGGGAACGACAGCCATACTTAACAACGATGTAAAAAAAAAACGCTGGGCGGTCGTTCGTTTCTGAATCGGCGGAAATCCTCATTTGCATATTCGCGTAAAAAAATGAAACGCCACCTAGCGGCTGGCCTGGAATTGTAGCCTAAGATCCGACGGTGTAAGTCACTTACACCTGTCGGATCTTAGGGAGATCTATGCGGAACCTGATTCTATGAATCAGGCGCATAGATCCGACCGACGGAACTCAGAGATACGACGGCGTATCAGGAGATACGACGGCGTTTTAGGAGATACGCCGTCGTATCTCTATCTGAATCTGCCCCAATGTGTTTTGGGGAACAAAAACCATACCCCCTTCCTCAGGGGTAGGGATCCAACCTTATGCAGGATATATTTACTAGCAGGATAATATTTAATAATGTGTACATAATATTTAACACATATTATAGTTAAAATAAATATAATAACTATTAAATGTGCAATGTTATTTTTGTTTTCTTTTATTTAATTTTAAGTATATTTTCAATAAAATTCGAATTTTAAATGTTATTTTAAATAAATAAAATGGCTGCCTACGCAATTTATAATTAAAATAAATATAATATTATTTACTTAAATATTTATTATTTATTAGCAGGATCACAAGGTACAATTACAGGCATGCTATCCATAGAAAAAATTTCAGCCATGCAGGTGGCCCACGACTCCATAGATCCACTTCGCAGCCCTCTTGTAATCTGCTATGCAGATGTAAAACTCCCTTTCTCGTTCATCCTCTGTGTTGTTCAAATTGTTCAGGTGAAGAAAATTGAAAAAAAACCCATTATTGCAAGACCATCACACATGATGATGGTGTCAAGTGAGCAGGTACAGGCCACCAGGGTGCCAACCCAAAAAGTTGGGGGACCATATTTCTACTTTAAGCGACTGAAAGAGCCACATCTCCAGGCTTCTTGTGCATGCTGCCGAGCTAGCTGATGGGATTGACTCCGTCACTTTTAAAGGTTAAGAAGTATTGTTTCCGGCACACTGAGCTTGCTGTGCAGTCAGCAACAATGCTGTTTGAAGGTGAAATAGAGAACAGATTATTTCAGGTGCCAGGATGGTACATAGGATCACAGAGTGGGTACTCTAAATATACATTACATAGCCTCCTTAAAGGAGAAGTTTGGGGCACATAAAAAATACAAATCTTTATTATCACTTCTATGCTGCAGCATCGGTGTTGTGCTGCAGTTGTCCCATATCGGCTCTAAGATCAAGAACTGAGTGACCACGCACTGCCCCTCCAGCCCTTATTGGAAGCGGGCGCAACTGGCTTCAGCTCTCAGCCATGTGCTGAAAGCCAGAGCCAGCTGTCAATCAAGCAGCTGGGTAGAGCCTGACAATATGGTCAGGATCCTTCCAAAGCCTGGATGCACTCTATGACATCAACTGATAGCGGGCTATATCATAAGTAAGTGCACTCATGTGACCCAGAAGAGAAGTATGACCAAAAAAGCTTTGACCATACTTTTCTTTTAAGTATCCTCATTTGTGGGTAGTCAACTATCATTTAGTCATTGTATAGCTGCTTGCTTGGTTTCTTCTTCCATATAATGCCACAAATCCCCTTTCCTTATTATCTGTAATTTCCTTACCACTTTGTCTTTTTCGCTGCAGGAAGTTTCCCATTAAGCCATACTTCACACGTTGATGCATGTAAAGCCCATGTTTCGAAAGGTTTACTTGCGCTATACATTAGCCTAGCACAGGCATTAATGTATGGGTGTACGTGTGACTTTCCCTCCTGCAGAGATAGCACGCTCCAAGTCGTTCTTCTACTGGAGTGATTTATATATTTTGCTGCATTACCAATTAAAAAGAAAATCAAATTTCAAATGAATGAAGACATCTGGCCTCCATTGCAGCGTCTTTCTCTACTTATGGGGAAATTGGATATTGATCCTGCCAACTATGAGCAACCGTTACTGAAAAGCGCACAACCGTGTATGTTACTTATTATTAAAACATGGTGAGAGGTGTGAGTATTGGGGGTGTTTGATCTAATTTGGCTGCGTCAAAACAAGAGTACGGGTGTCTGATTGCTAGCTTGTCTCCCAGCACTCAGTGACAGATTAATGACTTACTCTGGACAATTATATATATATATATATATATATATATATATATATATATATATATATATATATGTTCCATTATTATTTTTTTTGGTAGATAGGAAATGAGATTGATATTTGACAGGTTTATATATTACATTTCTGGCAGGTTTATATTTCTGTCTGTTACCTCACTGGGGAGACTCTCTATCCTACTAATCCACAAAATTTGTAAAAAAAACAAGGATATGTTCAAAGCGTATCTAAATTCAAAACTGAAAACGTAATATATTGCAGCTTACCAGTTCTTCATTTTCAATCAGTTGTTCCCTTTATTTACACTCATGTGCATAGAGGTGCATTTTTCCCTTTGAGTAACGTTAGGCAGATGCTCCTTCATGCATCATTGTGCGTTTCCTTTGTGTTTTGACATATATTATTGATATGTGTTGACTATGCATGTTTTTAATTTAGGACTTGAAGTGGATAGAGAGAACAACAGTTGACCTAGGCTTGTTAAAGAGTTATTGAACTCAAATTGGGAAAAAACACTGACAGGCAGGGTTTGTATAACAGAAGAGACCCCAGTGGTCATAAATGCCTCCCCCTGCCACATGCACAACTCAGACCACATTTATGGCACTTTATGTGTGCCGTGGTGATGTGACTTCCATATGCATGTGCGTAAAAGATGTCATCACAGCTCGGCCATTCAAGTGTCTGAAGAGAAGGAAATCGGGAGGAAGACTATTATGAAGATGGAAGCACCCAGAACCTGCTAAAGCCAGGACAGAGCAGCACTGGAGGGCTCAGTTTGACAGATAGCACAATATGGAATAACACTGTAGGGGGCCCATTTCTTAATTTTTTTTGGCAGAGTTTAATACCGCTTTAACACCTGTTGTCAATGCATCAGAATGCATTAAAACACACATTAGGGCAGGATTTCTTGAACAGGGTTCCATGGAACCCTTGGGTTTCTCCAGAGATTGCTAGGGGCTCCTTCAGCAATGAGCAATTTCTGCCTTTTAGATAAGTTCCCACTGACACCACTGATCTTTTAAACTATCTGTAAGGGGGTAAGGCTGGCCATAGACGATTCAAATCCAGGCCAGTTCATCTGGAACCGTGTGTGGTAAGACTGAATGTACCAAGTTGATTGATCGAGCAACTGGGGTATAACCAGCCTGCCGAGTTTTACTTCCTATAGTCAATATTCACTGTCTTCTCCCGGCAGGGACGGCTTCCCCCGCCCCCTTGCCTGGACAATACAATACCCCTGTCAGCACTGTCTGTGTTGATGGGGGAATTGTGTGAATTATTTCAAAGAAATTTGATTCGTTCATGGCCTGCCTTATAGGCACTGTTTAGTATTGTTACCCATTTTTTATATTTAAGATTTAATATCTCAAAGATATGATGTGGGTTAAATGAGAGTTCTTTGACCAAGATTGAAACACATTAACAACATTTATTGGTGAGTAGTTGAAAGTCTATCTAATACACAACCATCTATCTATAGTCTACACCAAGGAAGAAAATATTAGGTTAAAATAAAAGAAATACATGAAGGAATACAGAGTATATTCCTTGAAACATTAATCTACAAACATATTCTGTTACAAGTAAAAGGCAGACCATTCCCATAATTACCCTTTGCACCAAGGTTCCATTCTGATGGCTGCTCTCCCACCTGGTCCGTGTATATCATTACAGGCTGATGCCTGATTGGTTGGCATAGCGTGGCTCTGATTGGAGGGCTGCCCTATTCCTGGTTAAGTACTGGCTACATCTCCATCTCATGTATTGATTACGGGTTGGCCTCCCTTCATTCCATATCCCAGCATGGGATTCTTTGAAGTGAGTATGTGTAAAACAATGAGGTTTGGATCCCATTGTTTCTATACCATAGCTCCTAACTGTCCCTGATTTCGAGGGACTGTCCCTTATTTGGAGCAATGTCCCTCTGTCCCTCTTTCCTCTTCATGTGTCCCTCATTTTGGTCTGATCTTTATACTTGTATATAAAATGCACTTTTTATCTTTCAAAAAGTGTTTCCCAGCGCTAAACCTTTTATCCAATTTCTAAATTGCTGCATTTGTAAATTTCAAACTCCAATACAAAGGAAGTAGTAGTGGTTAAAAAAAGCACTTGTGGATTTAATTAACCTTTTTTTTGGTTAATTCTCCTCTAAGTGGGTGTGACAGGGGGCGTGTCCTATGCCTACATACTTTTGTCAGTAGGTGTCCCTCATTCCTATCTTAAAATGTTGGGAGGTATAGTATGCACAAGCCTAGGCACCGAAGTGTCTTCTTAATCCTAGCCATCTTGGACGCTCTGTTACATAGATACAAAGCTAAATTAAATATATTCATAATTACAATATTTTACAGCTATTAACCACTTGCCGACCGCTGCATGTATATGTACGTCCACAGAATGGCACGTACAGGCAGATGGGCGTACATGTACGTCCCCACCTTTCCGCGGGTCGGGGGTCCGATCGGGACCCCCCCGCTACATGCGGTGGTCGGATTCCCGCGGGGAGCGATCCGGGACGACGGCGCGGCTATTCGTTTATAGCCGCTCCGTCGCGATCGCTCCCCGGAGCTGAAGAATGGGGAGAACGTAAACATATTAACCACTTGCCGACCGCTGCATGTATATGTACGTCCACAGAATGGCACGTACAGGCAGATGGGCGTACATGTACGTCCCCACCTTTCCGCGGGTCGGGGGTCCGATCGGTCGGATTCCCTCGGGGAGCGATCCGGGACGACGGCGCGGCTATTCGTTTATAGCCGCTCCGTCGCGATCGCTCCCGGAGCTGAAGAACGGGGAGAGCCGTATGTAAACACGGCTTCCCCGTGCTTCACTGTGGCGGCTGCAACGATCGAGTGATCCCTTTTATAGGGAGACTCGATCGATGATGTCAGTCCTACAGCCACACCCCCCTACAGTTGTAAACACACACTAGGTGAACCCTAACTCCTACAGCGCCCCCTGTGGTTAACTCCCAAACTGCAACTGTCATTTTCACAATAAACAATGCAATTTGAATGCATTTTTTGCTGTGAAAATGACAATGGTCCCAAAAATGTGTCAAAATTGTCCGCCATAATGTCGCAGTCATGAAAAAAATGGCTGATCGCCGCCATTAGTAGTAAAAAAAAAAAAATTAATAAAAATGCAATAAAACTATCCCCTATTTTGTAAACGCTATAAATTTTGCGCAAACCAATCGATAAACGCTTATTGCGATTTTTTTTACCAAAAATAGGTAGAAGAATACGTATCGGCCTAAACTGAGGAACATTTTTTTTTATATATGTTTTTGGGGGATATTTATTATAGCAAAAAGTTAAAAATATTGCATTTTTTTCAAAATTGTCGCTCTATTTTTGTTTATAGCGCAAAAAATAAAAACCACAGAGGTGATCAAATACTACCAAAATAAAGCTCTATTTGTGGGGAAAAAAGGACGCCAATTTTGTTTGGGAGCCACGTCGCACGACCGCGCAATTGTCTGTTAAATCGACGCAGTGCCGAATCACAAAAAGTGCTCTGGTCTTTGACCAGCAATATGGTCCGGGGGTTAAGTGGTTAACCTTTTTTTTTTGGTTAATTCTCCTCTAAGTGGGTGTGGCAGGGGGCGTGTCCTATGCCTACATATGTTTGTCAGTAGGTGTTCCTCATTCCTATCTTAAAATGTTGGGAGGTATAGTATACACAAGCCTAGGCACCGAAGTGTCTTCTTAATCCTAGCCATCTTGGACGCTCTGTTACATAGATACAAAGCTAAATTAAATATATTCATAATTACAATATTTTACAGCTATTGATGGAGATTTCACCTAAACTCACACGGCAACCGTATAGAGAAGCTGGACACAACAAAAATCACTGAATTTTAGTCTCAAACACTATTAAAAACACCTTTTCTTCTCTTTTCTAACATCACTTTGCTGGTGCTATTAAAAATCTAGTATGTAAAGCCTATCGTAATAGCAGAGACAAGGTCAGCAAAGAAGCATATTTCAAGGTCAGATTCATTTATTTTAGGGTAAGAAAAAATGTAGCATGGCCTAGTGTTTTAGCCAAGCATGAAAGATCAGCCACTTCCATTTAATGCAGGTAAGGGCTAGAAAGATGAGCAGAGAAATACAGAGAGACTGGGCAATGTTTATTGCATGTTAGTGTGAACGAAAGATGGAGACCAATGAGGCATGGAACATGTAATAAATATTACGGCAATCTCTCGATGAAACTTTAATGCCTTTCCCACTGTTCGCCTGCTTAAATTCTTATGTGATCTGATTGTCTTTTGTTTATTTCCCATTTTCATTTCGCTGTTTCAGCCGTCGTTCTAGTCTTCATTCAAGCAGATCAGTTGCCTGAGGACAAGTTTTATATGCTAGATGAGGGCTTTTTGTGAAAACGTGTCCATTTATCTATGTAGATAGCAGATAGCACCCAACTTATGTAAAGGCTATGTTCTATGAATGCTTGATTTTTATTTAAAGGGGACCTGGGAGGCATGGAATAGGGGTGCTGCAACTTTTATATTTTTAAAGCGTAAGTTCTACAGCTGTCACCCTCAGCCTGGCTTCACAAATTAGTGATCACTGGCCTATAACAAGGTCACTGAAGTCTGAACTCTTACATAGAATTGTCATGACAGCCCTGGAGTATGGATATTTAAAAACAAGTCTTGCAAAGGCACAGGTCACTGTTATATTTTTAATCAACAGTGTAATAGCTGCTCATGTGCACCTTTTACCAGGCAATACGCCCATCTAAAGCCATAGGCCCGGATTCAGGTAGATTTGTCCCTTTGTTACGGAGGCGCAGGGCAGCGTTTTTGCCCTGCACTCCCGCAAATTTCCTGCGCTACCCGCGATTCACGGAGCATTAGCTCCGTAAATTGCGTGTGCGCTGTGTAAATTTGCCCTGCGTAAGGGCGCCTAATGTAAATGATCCCGTAGGGGGCGGGAATCATTTAAATTAGGCGCGCTCCCGCGCTAAGCGTAGAGCGCATGCTCCGTCGGGAAACTTTCCCGACGTGCATTGCGGCAAATGACGTCGCAAGGACGTCATTTGCTTCAAAGTGAACGTGAATGGCGTCCAGCGGCATTCACGAATCACTTACGCAAATTACGTAAAATTCAAATGTCGCGACGCGGGAACGACGGGTATACTTTAGCATTGGCTGCCCCTGCTATTAGAAGGGGCAGCCTTACGCTAAACACGCCGTACGGAAACGACGTAAATTGTGTACGCAGGGCTCGCGTAACGTTGTGAATCGGCGTTAGTATGCAATTTGCATACTATACGCTGATCACAATGCCCCCTAGCGGCCAACGCAAGAATGCAGCCTAAGATATGAAGGCATAAGGAGGCTTATGCCACGCATATCTTAGGCTGTAATCGGTGTAACAAGCTCTCTGAATCAGGAGAACTCGTTACGCCGTGGCAAGTAAGCAATTGCGCTGCGTAACTATGGTTACGCAGTGCAATTGCTTCTTGAATCCGGGCCATAGTTTACTGTTTCTATAAAATATGATAGCCATGTCTTACATCGTTTTCTTTAGTGAATGTTATGCCGCGTACACATGATCGGTTAAACCGATGAGAATGGTCTGATGGACCGTTTTCATTGGTCAAAACCGATCGTGTGTGGGCCCCATTGGTTATTTATCCATATGTTAAAAAAAGCAATCTTGTTTTAAATTTAACCGATGGATTCCTAACCAATGGGGGAAAAAAACGATCGTTAGTAGGCACAACCATCGGTTAAAAATCCATGCATGCTCAGAATCAAGTCGACGCATGCTTGGAAGCATTGAACTTCATTTTTTTCAGCACGTTGTTGTGTTTTATGTCACTGCGTTCTGACACAATTGTTTTTTTAACTGATGGTGTGTAGGTGCGACGGACCATCAGTCAGCTCCGTCGGTCTGTTCTCATCGGATGGACCGATCGTGTGTACAGGGCATTAGTCATCTAGGTTCATTTAACGCCCCCAACTGTCCCTGATTTCGAGGGACTGTCCCTGATTTGGAGCAATGTCCCTCTGGCCCTCTTTCCTCCTCATTTGTCCCTCATGTTGGTCTGATCTATATAATTGTATATAAAGTGCACTTTTTATCTTTCAAAAAGTGTTTCCCAGTGCTAAACCTTTCATCCAAATTCTAAATTGCTGCATTTGTACATTTTTAAAGCCAATATAAAGGAATAGTAGTGGTAAAAAAAGCTCTTGTGGATTTAATTTACCTTTTTTTGGTTAATTTTCCTTTAAGAGGGTGTTGAAGGGGCGTGTCCTATGCCTACATACGTTTGCTAGTAGGTGTCCCTCATTCCCATCTCAATATGTTGGTAGGTATGTGCATGTGAGAACCACCCCTTATCTTTCCTCTCTTAAAATGTTAAAGACAGATGGTACAGTATGCTTTTATGGGAGATGTTTTACCCAACAAAGGATTTGTATTTCTGTCCATTGTTAGAAGATCTACACCAGAAATCAATTAAAAGTTAACATACTTTATTAAAACCACTTGAAAACCACCCACCGTACATATACTGCGGCAGTAGTATGTGATCTGATACTTCAGTGTCCGGGGTGCGTGTGTGCGCCGCCGGCGTCTGCCGGCGACCCACTGTCAGCGGAAGTCCAGTGGCAAACTCGATGTCCGCTGACACCCGCCAATTATACAGTACGCAAGCAGAACAGCAATATGCCTATGTAAACAAGGCAGATTGCCGTTCTGTTAGTAAGGAAGGTATTGATCCTGTGTTCCTACAAGGCAGGAACATGGATCAGGGCCTTCCTCTAGTCAGAGCACCCCCCACATAGTCAGAAAGCACAGGCTAGGCACACAGTTAACCCTTTGATCGCCCCTTATTTTAACCCCTTCCCAGCCAGTGTCATTAGTACAGTGATAGTGCATATTTTTTTTAGCACTGATCACTGGATTAGTATCACTGGTCCCCAAAAAGTGTCAAAAGTGACGTTAGTGTCCGATTTGTCCGCTGCAAGTCATCGATTGCCACCATTACTAAAAGTAAGTAAAAAATAAATAAAAAACATTTGCTATAGTTTATAGACACTATAACTTTTGCGCAAACCAATCAATATACACTTATTGGGAATTTGTTTTACCAAGATAACGTAGCAGAATACATATTTGCCCTAAATTGATGAAGATATTTGATTTTTTATTGGATGTTTTCATAGCAAAAAGTAAAAAATATATATTTTTTTGTTTTCAAAATTGTCGGCCTTTTTTGTTTATAGAGGTGATCAGATGCCACCAAAATGAATTTGTGGGATAAAAACGGACTTAATTTTTTTTTGTTTTATGTACAGCATCATACAACCACATAATTGTCAGTTAAAATAATGCAGTAACACAGTGTGGTGTCGCAAAAAATGGCCTGGTCATGAAGCGGAGTTAATCTTTCAGAGGTTAAGTGGTTAAACCATTCCATATAAAAATGTTTATATATTTATTATAGCCTGCAAAAAGCAGAGTAGAAAAGACTAATAGGAAAAGAATTACGTTTTGGCATGCTACTTAATTAACACACAATCATAGGGGGTTGCGGAGGGCGAATATTGCCGATGCAGAGCCGTGGGAATCTACAATATCGCGGTCAGGTACTGTAGTACAATATTCAACAAAATATTCAACAAAATAAGTTACAGATGATATTGCCCCAACTATAATATTCCATGGGGGATCCCAACAGATGGATGTCTTCTACTCGTTTTGCGGGACAAAGCCTGCTACTGCTGTGTAAACACACAAATCCCTGTGCTGTCAGGGGTGAGGAGACATGTCGTGTGTTGCTACTAAGTAGGAACAATGATATGTCTTCTCCCCTAGTCAATCCTTTCTCCATACAGTTAGAACGCACTGAGGGAACACACATGTAACCCCTCGATCACCCCCTAGTGTAAACCCCTTCCCTGCCAGTGAAATTTACACAGTAATCACTGCATATTTATAGCACTGATCACTGTATAAATGTCAATGGTCCCAAAAATATGTCAAAAGTGTCCGATCTGTCCGTCGCAATGTCGTAATACCACAAAAAATCGCAGATCAACCCCAAAATGCCATAAAAATGCAATAAATCTTTACCATAGTTTGTGGTTGCTAAAACGCTTGTGCAAACCAATCAATATATGCGTATTGCAATTTTTCTTTACCAAAAATATGTAGAAGAATCCATATTGGCCTAAACTGATTTTATTTTGATTTATTTTTTTCAAAATTGTCACTTATTTTTTGTTTAATAGCGCAAAAAATAAAAAAACGCAGAGGTGATCAAATACCACCAAAAGAAAGCTCTATTTGTGGGGAAAAAAAGGACGTAAACTTTGTTTGGGTACAGCGTCACACGGCCACGGAATTGTCACTTCAATTGACTCAGTGCCAAATTGTAAAAAGTGCTCTGGTCAGGAAGGGGGTACAATCTTCCTGGGGTGAAGCCGTTAAAGGATGTGTTACCAGTAAACCCGCCGGGCGAATAGAGGGAGACTTCTCCTAATCCTTTCACTTTCTGCTATGGAGTGAACAAGCCCTAATATTTACATCCTGTGACTGCACAGTGAAAAGAGAAGCAACAAACTGGAGAAACAGCTCATCTCTTTGTCACTCTGCTCTATCCTCCTATCAGCTTGTTTCTTGTTAGCATATGTGCACTGCATATAGTGGGCTTTACAGCTTTGCACTTTAAAACAAGCATGTCAGATTGCTGGTGACATATATCATCTAAGGCAGGGATCCTCAAACTACGACCCTCCAGCTGTTGCGGAACTACACATCCCATGAGGCATTGTAACACACTGACATTCACAGACATGACTAGGCATGATGGGAATGGTAGTTCCTGAACAACTGGAGGGCCGTAGTTTGAAGACCCATGATCTAAGGTGTCTAATTATGTCACCCACACACAAGGAATCCACTCTTTGACATCTAACAGATGCTGACAATATGTGTTGCAGAATACCTAGCAAAACCACAGCTAAAACATGAGCAATAGAATTACATACTATTATGTTGAATTACATGCTATTAGGCAATCACACTAAATGTAAATAGTCTACAAATATTTAAAGTTCCACCTTAAATAGTATCAAAGTAATGGCTCCTACCATAGCAGTGTAGACATGCAGGCAGTAGGGGGAGCTGTGTTTACCTTTAGGGTAAAATGACAAGTTGACAGGTTCAGGAGGCCACGGGAGGGATGAGGTTATGGAAAAAAAATCCAATCCCTGCCATTCACGTTTAACAAGCCATAATTCACCTTGACATGATTATAACCTCATTAGTCTGTTTCTGCTATATTCCAGAAACTAGGTAAAAAAAGCCCATGATTTTCAATTATGAGCATTTTATACGAAAATGACAGATATATATCATGTAGCACTATACAAAAGGCACAAATTGATCATTACATACATTTTACATAAAGAGCTAATGGAGTAAAAATCAATCCCTACATACAATGCTGTAATCACGAGAGGATTGCACCAGCGCAAGTAGAAAATCCTTCATCTAATAAAGTGATATAGGCCGGGAATTAAATCCAATCTCCAATTTTGCACTTTAATAAATTTAGCTTCCATTGTACAAAAATAAACACAATGTACACAACACACAGGCACAAGGATGAATTATAGCTTGTAGCAGCCTAGCAACTAAAAAGGCCTTTAATTAAATACATCTGCTGCACGCTGAACAAGAATCTGACTGGCTGCTGTAGAAGAGGATTTGGTTATCATTGGGGTGTTTCCATTCTTACTCAAGAGTGTACTTTACATCAGGAATTCAATGCATACATTCAGATGCAGATCCGATACATTAATACAGTACATGGTGTGCCGGTGTATCCACCACCTTCCTCCTGCTATGGCTCACCATATACAAGTACAGCTAACAATACAAATAATTCAAGCATGTCTTTAATAAGTAGGGTTGCAGCACATACAACCTGGCAATAGGAAAAAAAGAACGATACTCATTGCATTCAAGTAGGTGTTTTAATGGTTGCTGTAGACCACAATCATAGGTTACTTGGGCACAATGTTGCTGCAAGCTGAGCTCTTAGTAGACATGTGCGATTTGTATTTCGTATACAATTCGTAAGAATAGAAATTCGTATTTTGGATGCTTCCGATGCTTCCGAATGTACGAATTTTTGAAATATCGTACAAATTTTTAATTCGTACGAATTTTCGAAAATGTGTACATTCAGAAGCATCCGAAATACGAATTTCTATTTTTACGAATTTAATATGAAATACGAAATTTCGCTGACGAATTTTGTTTCGGGGGTGGGAGACTGCTCAGACTGATACTGGTAGTCGATGGGATATGCAGAATTGGACAAAATAAGAATGTTCGTTAGTATCTGTAATGGGAGGGCCCGTGGAACCCAGAATCCCTTAGAAAGTATGAGATACCCTTGCTTCAGCTCCCCATGCACCTTGTATGTCTAAATCACCCTGTGTCTCAAATTGGGGCATAGGGTGACAGAGAAAATATATCTTGGACTACCTAAAATGGGACAGTAATATTTATCCACAATATTCCAGGATATCTGTAAAGAACTATTTACTGTTTGTTGATTCTGAACTCAACAGGTTAATTGAAAGAGACTGATGTGTTCAACTTCAACCACCAGTCTGCCTGTGTAATGTTAAAGAATCCAGACTAACTAAAAGATCTTTTCATTGTGGCTTGTGGTAATCAACCCTGCAATTGTGTGAAGGTGTATTTGTGATAATGTTGATTGTGTCTTCTGACACAGATGCCAAGTCTAGCCTAAAGGTCAGGTCTCTGAGTCATCAGCTGCTGTAAGGGGATTAGTTAATTAGCTCATGTAATTAGGTCTGGTCAAAGGTGTATGTAAAATGAGGAGAATGTAAGAACCTCTTCTTTGGTGTATAAAACTTGTAGTTTTTCAATAAAGATTGTCATTCCTGCTTAAACCTCAAGACAGAGCGTTGTCTCGTTATTGAGGGAGAATTATTCTTATGGGTCTCGTTTGCCTGACTGGAGTGTCAGTAGCTGCCTTGTGTTTGGGAATGGAATATCCTAAACAGCTTTAACCCCTTTCATCCTTGGATTGCCGTCACAATATCATTTTATTATTGTCATAATAATTAAGATTATTCGTTATGATGAAGTTAAAAACCCAGGAAGTCAGCACAGCACAGGGATGATGGGAGCCCCTCATAATGAGCACAGCAGGGGTACAGCCCCAGGAGGAAGTCAGCACAGCACAGGGATGGTGGGATCCCCTCACAATAAGCACAGCACAGGGATGGCGGGAGCTCCTCATAATGAGCACAGCAGGGGTACAGCCCCAGGAGAAAGCACAGCACAGGGATGGTGGGAGCCCCTGATATCTCACCAAAGCCCCCCAATGGTGCTCCTAATAAATTGTAAAAGAAAATAATAAAACATTACTGTAAAAAAATACTGTAAAAAATAATAAAAAAAATGTTGTAAAAGGTAATATTTTTTCTGTAAGGGGCTAAGGGGAAGAATGAATGCTTTGTAATGATGTGTAAGTGGCCATTCTCTTTGCTGTAAGCAGTATTAATTAAATTATATGGTAGCTCCTGTGAGAGAAAACAAGAGATGAAGAGACATGTACTGTAAATTGTAGAATGTTTTTTGATCTTTAATAAAGAAATAAAAGAAGTATTAATAAAATAAAATAAAAAGAAACTACTGACAACAGTCTCTGCCCACTGACACCATCAACTGTTCTACTGACACTGTCCATTGCCCTACTGCTATATATATATATATATATATACGCATGTGTGTTTAAGCTTTGGGGTGCACACCCCAATGTAATAGACTGCACACACCTATGGTGTCCAGCTGGTTATAGTTTGAGGATCTCCATTTTATTTTCATATTTCCCAACATTATGTAGTTAGCATAATACAATGTTGGCTCTGTTATGATGATGTAATATTTGCTGTTCTAACCTTCTAAATGTCATTACATATTTGAGTTCACAAACTGCAAACAAATTTACTGCTTTTTTCACTTATTTAGTATGTCTCCAATCTCAAAATGTTGATTAAAAAAAAAATTCTGTATATATACTGAGTGTTTGGACCAATGCTCAGCAGAGAACCAATGCAGAGTGTTAATCATTTTTTGACTTTCTTTTCACTATAGGGGGATGGAATAGGTAGCAATTTATAAAATATGTGACTTTTCAAGCCATGGTATAGGTTCATGACATTTTACCGTTCATAAGTCGAAGTTTGCTTTGTTCAGAAAATTGCTCACTGCATAAATTCAGGTAGAATCTTCTAAGAACCAATAATAATAATATGTTGACACATGTCTATTGCAGCATTGCAGTGGATGCTTAAGAACACATGTTTACGAGAAGTCAACAATTGTTTTTTAAAATGAATAGGAAGTCAAGGAGAGACCTTAAATGGTACTCGGGTAAACCAGTAATTAGATTGTGAACACCTTAGTAATCAGGAGATGCTGGTTGTGAGCAAAAGTTGGACCTAGAATTAATCCCAGCCAAGACTCTACAAAGTCTCTGAGCTCTTGGATCCAGACCATGATTTGCCAATACTGGAGAAAATAAAAAGCTAGCTTCTCCTTATGATCATCAAAAGGATTGGTGCTGATTTAATCTGTTTATCTGTAATTTCACACCACCAGCTGCCTTCCAGCATCCGTGCTTTGTACTACTGCACGTGGGTTGTGTCAGTGGGCTCCCCCATGTGTGTGTGTGTGCGCGGCTCCTGGGCATGCATGGGGGTATATATACTGGACATGGTTACATGGGGGTATATCATGCTGACATCTGGTTTCAATTCATTCCAAACATTACACGGAGCCTGATGTGTGGAGGCCTCATTCATAAGTGGAGGATTTTTGTTGCAGATGGAGAAATCCATTGCTTTCATTTACAGACTTTTTATAGTATATAATATATCTACTGCTAGTTATATGCAGATTGCTTTGGCAATTGGGGTATTTAATGGAAGGTCAGGTGTATGCAATTTTTTTTTCGTTTGCGCCCCCCCAAAAATTTTGAGCACCATCCGCCACTGATATATATACAGTATATATATATATATATATATATATATATATATATATATATATATATATATATATATATATATATATATATATATTTGCTATATTTCTGTATATCACTTATGTTGATACTATTAAAAAAATTATTTTCGAACATTATTGTCACAATCTGCGCCTTTAAAGCCCCACCCCCAGGGGAAACCTGTATTTGCATACAACAAAGGGATGTTGGCCACTTTCTAGCAGATGACTATCACCTCCAATTTTTGATATATATGGGCATTACAAGGACAGGAAGTTTGGGTGATGTTCCCTACAGACAATTACAAAAAACCTAATTGAAATTTGAATTCTTCCCTTCTATCCAAAAAAATAAAAAACAATTTTGGCTGGAGTTATGTCAAATGGTTGTTGTGATGCTTTTTGACAAGTATCTATGCTGTAATTTACAGTATAAATCTCTCTAACCATATAAGAGGATGAAATGGGAGGGTTTGGTCATGTTTATACAGTATGTTGTCACTTTTCTTGGTCCTATATCTCTCCACCTCAGCATTAATGGTCCATTTATTGAAACTCATGCAAGTCAAGCAGATTTGAGATGTTTCCATCAATGTGAAGAATGAAGGACTGCAATGCACACTTTTCCTTCTTACCTATTTTTTTAGGCACAGAAAACGTACCCAGTTAGACTGCTGCATGGAGACTTATTTAATACATGCCCCGCTTTCCAAGACTTGTTCCCAATTCCATCAGTGATATAAATGTGTTTTCACTCAGTCAGTCCCTATATCTTTGTACATCGCTTTCATGCTTCAGTGAGTGTTGTGTTAGCCACTAATGTATTAGCTTAGAGGACTTTTCAGATCTCGCTGCCCCTCTACTGAAAAATAGATCTTATGGCTCGAGTTTAATTTCTTGCCCACTGCTCCTTGCTTGGTGTGTTGTGGCAGTATATCTTATAGGGGCTTGAAGTCATGAATATATATGCGGGTGTCTGAGCCATTAAGACTTATTTATTTCCTAGTCAATAAGTTGTAAGCCGCCGCTGAATGTGTCCAAGGCTTGATTTTACAGAGCAGAGCCTGCAAAGTCTGACCCCATGCAAAAAATCGAGTGAATGAAGCTTGGCTCATTTTGTGGCATATTTTTTTTTTTGTCTTCGAAATTGATTTTTGTATTTTTTTTCAAGATGCCGAAAAAGGCACTTAGATTTTTATTGGTGTACTTAACATGCAGTAACCACCCTAAGGACTAACAATGCCAACCATGCAGAAACTCAAATATTTGCTAAAAAAAAGTTTCTGTCTATAAGGTAAACACATAAATACAATGTTCATAAACCAGTTTTAATATTTCAACACACATATCTATCTATGTATATATATATATATATATATATATATATATATATATATATATATATATATATATATATATATATATATATATATATAGATAGATAGATAGATAGATAGATAGATAGATAGATAGATAGATAGATATATATATATATATAATAATGCAGCACTCTACAATGTGATGTCCTCATATGTGACCTTGCATCTGTCTTAAAGTTATCACTGATGTATTAAAGCCATTGACAGAATCAAGGACAGTTAGAAACTTGAAACTGTCTTGTTCAGTAACATCTATCTAATTGTATAAAATTTCAGTCTGTCTATATTATTGTGGGAATGTTTATAAGAAATTCAAAGACAGCGACCCTGTCCAGAACAGGTAGAACATGTCCTAATCTACAATAAGTCTCTATCTATTCCCTGTGAGCTGCATTCCAGATATAGACCATGCTAGAAATAGATTTAGACTTGTATATGACATAGTCTGCATTCAGGACTGTAAGAATCATGTGACCCCCATAGAAAGGATTTGTACCTACATTGAAGATATTGATGTTTGGCCAAAGGGCAGGTGCTACCAAGGGCACAAATGCATAAGTATATGCATATGCAAGGTCTTCTCTCTATGTCAGTATCTAGGATTTAAGATACTGATGCTATGAGCTACTTTAGAATGATAACATTTAAATATTGAAATGGAATTTATGGAATAAATGGAAATAATGGGTACCACATCCAAATTAATCTAAGGAAGGCTGTATCATTTTTGGAAATTAAAGGAATTTCTGATACCCGAGACATTGAAAAAAAATGAACATAGCATTGTATATATATATTGCAGGTTCTTATATAGAGTCATCAATTTGCAGAGTGCTTTACATATTTATTGTACAGTCACATCAGACTCTGCCCTCAAGAAGCTTACAATCTAAGGTCACATTCATACAAACACATACTAGGGCCAATTAACCCACCAGCTAGGGATGAGCTTTGTGTTCGAGTCGAACGTATGTTCAACTCGAACATCGTATGTTCAATCGTTCAATGAAATTACGAACAAAACGGGTTGTTCGTGCCAAATTCGAGTGACGCGCCACGGCCCATAATTCACTGCGGCATTGCGTGCTGATGATTGGCCAAGCATGCACTATGACCCGCATGCTTGGCCAATCACAGCGCCGTCAGTACAGAGAGCCGTAATTGGCCAAAGCCAGGGTGAATTGGTCAATTATGGCTCAGGGGATTTAGTACACGCCCCACACTATAAAAGGCCGCCTGCAGGTCGGCCTTGTATAGTGTGTTCCGGGGCTGGTTAGAGATCAGTCAGATAGAGAGAGAGAGTGTCATTTTTTCTAGGTAGATAGAGCAGGCAGGCAGGTTAGTCAGTTAATGTTACAGTGTGTAGAGGATATATATATATACCTCCCAGGTGTTGTACATATATTTATACACTGTATAGCTTAGCTAGATCAGTTCTTCCTAATTTACTGGCAGGTAGTTGATTGTGCTAGCTGCAGTATTCTCGCGTGGTGTATTGCCTGTGTCCTCTGCAGTGTGCACCATAAAGCTACACAGGCATACTATAGACACCCAGCAGGTACAATATTTAAAGGAATTTTTAATTTATTTTTTATTTATTTTTATTTTTAATTTATTTTATTTAAGCATCATGATGCTTAAATAAAAAAAATAAAAATAAATGAAAGATTCCTTTAAATATTGTACCTGCTGGGTGTCTATAGTATGCCTGTGAAAACGTCTTTGAGAACCCGGGTCTTGCCCCAGGGAACATGTATCAATGGATTTTTTTTTAAAAATGGTAGTTTTTTCTGGAGCAGTGTTATTAATGATGCTGCAACATTAAAATCACTGCTTCAGAAAAAAACGACCGTTTTTTAAAACTTGTTTCCATTGATACATGGAAGACCGGGTTCTCAAAGACGTTTTCCGACAATAATTTGCATATGGGGCTTTAAAATTAGCACTTTTGAATTTGAACGTTCCCATTGACGTCAATGGGGTTTTAAATGTTCGCCCGAACGTTCGCTCCGTTCGAAAGTTTTCTGTTGCGAACCGAACGCAGGGGTGTTCGGCTCATCCCTACTACCAGCATGGGGTATGGGAGTAAGCCAGAGTGCCCACAGCAAACCCACATGGGCACAGGGAGAACATGCAAGCTCCAGGTTGGTAGTGCTGTGGTTACGATTTGAACCAGAAACTCTAGTGCTGCCAGGCAGAAGTGCTAACCATTTAGCCACTGTGCTGTCCCACAGCACTGTTGTTTTCAGACACTGATACTTGGAGGTGAACAATCTAATGAACCCAAACTTTGAGCATTCTCATTCTACCCAGTCAGCAGGCCAGTAAGGCCGATACCTCATAATCAGCCTTCTAACCTGGCAACAGTGCAGGAGGAAAGGGCCTTTCTGAAAGGTCATCCCATATATTTATATCCTTCACTAGAATGCACCACTGGCAATAAAACTTATAGTGGTTGTTCAAGGAGACATAAATATTCATAACTCAGCAATATTGTTTCTTTTTCACTATCTGTTTGGGAACACTCTCCTGCAACATGTATAAGCACCAACCTTAGGGAAAACCCAACAAAAACAGACTCTATGAAGATTTAGAGCTTAGGCTGACTAAAGTCTAGCTACAACACACACAATTTGGGCTAGGGGCACTCCTTTTTTGGACAGGGACTGGCAACAGGGAACTAGCATTTTTAGGAGAGATCTGCGTTGGCTGTCTCCTATTGCTTTCATGATAGCTTTCCTAAAAAAAAAATACTTTGTAAATACATGGGAGAACAGTCAGGGAATTCCACCAGGAGACAATCAGACAAGAAGGTGTAGAGCTGATTCATTTAACTTGCCTATATACAGTTCCCTATGAGTACAGGCTTCCCGAAAATGAATGGCAATTGGTAGTGGGGTACATTTTAATGCCAAAGTGTAGGTTTATCTAAGTAATTTGTCTATTCTGTAGAAAACAGCTTAAAAACAAGCCTGAACGGGCTGTCTATCACTGTTACTTTGTCACATAGCGAGGTTCTGATCTGAATGGGGACGTTAAATCCTTATATCACAGAATTGTTGCCGTCAGTCGCAGTCCTGTCTCCTGTGCTGTCGTCCTGGTCACATATCTTCCATTTCTTTCTATTTGATTATGCTCCCTCTCTTGTTCACTGTATCCTTGCAGACACATTGATTTTTGCCGCCTAGCCAAAATGACTTTGATTAATTGAAAACCGGCATGATCTTGAAAAGTAGCTGCACAGCAAACTGGCAGCGTCACTCCAGTTTAATAAAAAATACAAATATAATCTCCTGATTCTGCAAGGGGCATATATATTCAACCATGGCATGACAATACAGAATCTCCCATCTTAATTCTTTGGGGCTTATTTCATAGCAGTTCTTATTATGGACTATTATCAAACTGAGGAGGGAGTCAAAGAGGACATCTGTTTGATCTTTTGATACTACTGTGTAGGAAATGTTTCTCCCTATCCCTGTAATATTCCATTCTGAGTATCTTCTTTAAAACTGAACTGTTGCCAAAATCAATTTTTGTACATTTTCACAGTAGAAATAAATTAATGAAGTTTACTCCATCTCTGGCTGAATGGTTTATTAAATCTCTTAATTTTTTTGGCCCAAAGTCTCCAAACATCTAATTCTGAGACTGTAGTTCCAGCTGCAGTACACTGATCACAGTGGGATGCTCGCTCAGCTCCTCCTCCATTCAGAAAATGCTTTTCCAGTTTTAACAGAATGCATAGTATTCTGAGAATGGAGGGTGCTCACACTGCCACATCCGCAAATTGAGGGGAACACAATAGAAGGGATACCTACTAAATAACCCTGGGTCAGACTTTTTAGGCACAGTAAACAATGAAGAAGTAAAGAAGAAATAACAACAAAAATTATTGAAAAAAGTACATGGTATGAAAAGAGCATTCAAAATACATTTACAACATCATATAAAATGATACACAATATACAGTGAGCCCTTGTGCGTCAATGCGTTTCACCATTAGGCTTCATCAGGACACAGTCAGGGTTCAAGAGTAGCAGAAAAGAGAATGGGTCTCACTGTCTGAAATAAAACACATGTGTTTTACAATTGTGATAATAGTAATAACACAAATCCTAAAAAACACTAAACTAGGGCTTGACAATTTTTTTGGAATCTAGGAGCCAGGAACGCGCCCCATCCCGCCGAGCTCGCGTGCAGAAGCGAACGCATTCGTGAGTAACGTCTGCATATGAAAGCAGTGTTCAAACCACACATGTGAGGTCTGGCCACGATTGGTAGAGCGAGAGCAACAATTCTAGCCCTCTAGACCTCCTCTAACTCAAAACATGCAACCTGTAGAATTTTTAAACGTCGCCTATGGAGATTTTAAAGGGTAAAAGTTTGCCGACATTCCACGAGCGGACTCAATTTTGAAGCGTGACATGTTAGGTATCAATTTACTCAGTGTAACATTATCTTTCACAATATAAAAAAAATTTGGGCTAACTTTACTGTTGTCTTGTTTTTTAATTCAAAAAAGTGTAATTTTTCCCAAAAAAGTGCGCTTGCAAGACTGCTTGCAAGACCCCTGCGCAAATACGGTGTGACAGAAAGTATTGTAAAGACTGCCATTTTATTCTCTAGGGTGTTAGAATAAAATATATATATAATGTTTGGGGATTCTAAGTAAAGGGAAGGAGGTGGGCGGGCAGTGAAAAAACAGGCAGGGGAAGCTCCATTAGCATTGCTGGTTGTCTTGTCTTACTGACGGCCACCACAAGAGGGCACCAGAGAAGCATAGGACTGCAGAAGGCCACAAAGCCGCGCCGGGGGGGCGCACAGAGAGACAGGATACCCCAGCTGTGCCATGCCAGGTCGTTAATTCTAGTCATAAATGCGACCTGGGGCCCGGGGTTTGTCAAACCCTGCACTAATCTGTCCACACAAAGAGACACAGGCTCAGGGGTGTGGATGAAAGTCACAATCTTCCCTCCTCCAATCACAGAACACCTTGCAATTTTTGAAAAGCATGCAAGGTTTTTTTCTGAATGGAGAAGGAGCCAAGTGTACCACAACCAGAACTATAAGTCTCAGTGCCAGATATTCAACACCGACAGGAGATTTCATGCTGAATACGAGTAAAAAATATAAAAAGTGACAGAGACAGGGTACACTTCATTAGCACCCATTTCTTTTTACTGTGCAAATCAACCAACAATCTTTTTTGGCTATACTTCTTCTTTAATGTTTATACATTTATTAGCATGTCTATGCTCTATTGCTTGTAATCAGAAGAGATTTAAGAATGAACTCCATGTAGACAGATACATACAAAATAGAAATATGCATATGTAAATGTTTCTGCATGCTGAAGGATTTGTGATGAGGCCAAACCATTCTTGTGTTTTACTTAGCTCTGCCAGAATGCATATCCAAGTTAATTACCTTTTTTTTTTTACTGCATTTAAAGTGTATGTAAACCCTAACAATGACCCTAGGGTGGTTTTGTGACTATTCAGGCATTTGCCTGAGCCATGCTATGTGACTCGCAACAGGGACTTTAACATGTTTTTTTTTTTTTTTGTATTTAAAAAAAGCTTCACTAACTAACAAAAAAAAATGCTAACAATAAACATCTCTTATTCGTTCTGTCGAAAGAATTTTGTTATTTAATGTTAAAGTAAAAATAAACTGTTGATTTTGTTAGAAATTCTGAGCTGCTCTGTGTGCACTTCTTGTGTTTATCTCAAAGAGCCCTCCTACTTTTCATTGCGGACTTCAGAATGACTGGCCGTTATGTTATAAAGACCTGTGAGTGGTTCAGCAAAAGAAAATTGGGCAGGGCTGACACCACGCAGTCCACAAAAATCCTGTTTTTTTATGCTAAAAAAAAATGTGTCCACTCATTTACTGTAATCGGTTTCTGAAAGATACAAAACAATTGTTATATTTAAATAATTGTATCATTATGTGTGTGGCAACAGAGCTTTGCCCTTCTTTAGAGTTGTCTGTGGGTAAAGGATTATTTTAAACTGTTCCGTTAAAATGATTAAAAAGGGACTAGCTTCAAATGTTTCTGGGTATAGTTTTAAGAAGTAAGTACATTAATTACACTTGATAACAAACTTTAATTTGGAATTAGTTTCCATCATCAAACCTAATGCAATAGGAAACTCTACCTAATAATATTATACAGAAAGCTTTTATTGATATTAATTTATTCATTTTGTTCACCCATTTTTGTCATTAAATCATATAATTTATTATCCATTAGCGCAGAAGTATACAGTATACTGGTGTAATTCATACATCTATATACCCATTAACTCAATGTTACACATGTACTAACTCCCATCAATATTACAATGTATAAAGCCAAATCTTCTATTACATCTGTACCTCTGGGGATCCTAAAAGTTCCCAAAAAACATTTTGTTTTACATCCCTACAGCAGGGAATGAGATATTTTGTAGGACTATTATAGTAAGGTAAGGGCAGAACACTAAGTTTTAAAAAGTATGTTTTATTACATTTCAACACAATTTAAAATCCAGGTGATTGCCAAGTCAGGTTGCAAATATTGAGCAAGTTAATATTGCTGACAAAGTGTGATAAGAAAAAAAACAACTGTCAACTTCCCCGCCCCATTATACAGTACTTCACTTTTTTTTCCGTGGATGGAAGTTGGCAGGAATGTTTTGTACTTGTGCCATGGCATCAGTCTGAATTGGAAGTGGTGATTGTCTAACTTTTTTTGGAATACTCAACCTTTGCCTTTGTATATAACTAACATTTTCTGTTCGTAAGTTTGAACCTCATTGGTTTTAAGAAGTCCACATTATAACATTGGGATTGATTTACTAAAACTGGAGCATGCAAAACTTGGTGCAGCTGTGCATGGTAGCCAATCAGCTTCTCACTTCAGCTTGTTCAATTAAGCTTTGACAAAAAAAAAACTAGAAGCTGATTGGTTTCTATTTCTCTTATAGCTGCAGATTGCCAGATTTTGCACTCTCCAATTTTAGTAAATCAACCCAATTATGACATTAAATGGAGATCTAGGGCCATTGCTTTGACCATAGCATTTCAGAGTATGCTACAATTTATCTCTGGAGTATGAAAACTCAATTTCTGTAGAAAGCCAGCGATTGTCATTTTTTGTGAGCTCTGGACAGGTGTGCTTTTTTAACCTTGTTAATACAGTCCAGATATTGGAGGTCAAGATTATTTGGTCGAATCTAGTCTTTGTATTTTACAATGAAAATGTTATAAAGTTCAGGGAGTCTTCTAGCACAGAGATTGTACCCAATATCACAGTACACTCTGTAGGTTATGTGCCTTGATAAGGACATTGACCTGCCAATAATGTACACAAGGTTTTAAAATGGCTCCCATGTTCTCACGCCAACAATGTGCAGTCTTTCTCAACGTCCAGACTTGATCAGCTATGGTGGAACCTTAGGGTCTCTCCTGAGGTTTCTAGGGGTCCCTTGAGCAGTGAGCAATAATGAATTGATCTATCACTTCCACAAACCCCCAATGTAAGGGATTACTTCTCTGACCAATAATTCAATATTATTTTAAGATTATTGCTGAAAATAAGTTTCTGAAGGGAAAATGTTAAGAAAGGCTGGTCTACCCACTCTCTGTGTGTCCTGTAACTAATGATTACAAGCAACTGGAAGTGTATAGCTATCTGGGAGTCTGTCAATTCTATTGGGTATTCCAGAGTAGGGAAAATCTCTGCTAATGCTATTTATATCTATGGTATAAGAATTAAGACTTAGGCTCCGTACTCACGACCAAACATGTCTGCTGAAACTGGTCCGCGGACCAGTTTCAGCAGACATGTTTGGCCGTGTGTAGGCTCGAGCAGACCATTTTCGGGCGGATCGGACAGGTTTCCAGCAGACAACTGTTTCCTGGACTTGCTTTAAAACAGTCCGCTGGAAACCTGTCCCCCCGACATGTACGGTCGTCTGTACAGACCTACCGTACATGTCCGGCCGCCCGCCATCCCTCGCATGCGTCGAATGACTTCGACGCATGCGTGGAAGCATTTAAAAGGCAGGCCCGCCCACGTCGCCGTGTCATTGTCGCGGCGACACCGCGTCATCGACGCGGCGACACCGTGGACACGCCCCGTGTATTGTTTACGCGCGGAATTCTGTTCGATGGTGTGTACAGCCATCGAACAGAAGTCCCCGGGCAGACATGTCCGATGAAAACGGTCCACGGACCGGTTTCATCGGCCATGTCTGCTCGTGAGTACTCGGCCTTAGACCTACTTGCTTAATTTCTCTTTGGTAACATTGGAATACAGTGCACTAACCAAAATGAAAAATACTACTTGGATGTCATCACACCAAATCCAAAATCCTATAACAACTTTCACGTGTTAAGACCTAGAACCCTTATCAAGTTTTTTGTAGTTTATTTTTCCATTTAGAGACACAGGTCAGGAAGTGATGGGGAAACTTTTCTCTGTCTAGGACCTCCTGTTCTGAAATGCCTGCCCCCTCATCTCTTGTCATGCTGTCACAGGCTGTCAAAAGGACATGAAGTGAGATGAAATCTCCCCAACTGGGTCACATACAGTAATAAAAAGAGGTATTTACTAAGAAATAAAGTTTTACCCTTAATGTAATGTAATGCCCTTGTCCCGGAACTTTCTTCTATGGGGTAACAATTGTCTCCTGTTTGTACTCCTGCATTGTCAATAATGCTCCCAAGTGCATATAGACTGGAAGTGGCTCAAACAGACTAGATAAGATCAGCAAAAAGAATAAAAAAGTTAAAAATATAATATGTTGTAGAAACAATTAACAATTGTTTATAATACAAAGTTCTTTAGAAAACTAAACGTCATCCAGTTAGGGTATAGGTCTCAAATATTCCCTAGCACGAGCAAAGTTGCAGTGGTGAGTCTACAGCAAGATCTTTGCAAGTCTACAGCATGAAAATTCAGCCACAGTGACCCCTGTGGTGGGATGACTATTGCACATCATAACTGAACCAGAACTTGCAGCAGACTTGCAGAATGTTTAAAAGTTATGATAAGAATATACATTGCTACGTACGTTTCTTTCAAATCTCCTTTATTAGGACACCATTTTTTTGTAGCAATTTGTTGTCACTACATTAGTTGTATGTCTGAATTTCTTGTGCTGGGCTCTGTATTATAATGTAGGTATGTCATGAACCATAATACATGATTCTTTTCAGGGAGTGGTCCACAGGGCCTTAAAAGCTTTCAGTGATCTTCTGTATCATTAGCTAGAACAAAATCTCCTTCAAATCATTTATTTTTCAGATTTTAAGAGACTCTCCAGCTCACATGCTATATTGATATCATGTTGCCATCCTTAAATAATTCTGCTGCTGCTGCACAGTGGAGAAGAGACTGTAAAATAAAAGAGGGGAGTGGGTAAAATTCTGTGCTAAGGTCACAAGCTTGTGAAATGGCAATATCTGCAAAAGAAGCCTTTTGGCTTTGGTATCTCTCCTTGTCTTTGGTTTGAGATGTGAAAATAGACAATAGATTGCTTGCATCTCTAAAATATTCTCTGCTTGCTTGATGTCATCAGATGGCCACCCTGACCAGATTAAAGATGTTATAGAACTTTATTAATTCATCTATCTGGGAACAAAAGCACAGAATTTGCCGTTTTGTCATTAAATAATAAAATAATATTTCTACTGTAGCTGGCACTGCAGAAATGTAATGATGTATGCAATTTCATGCACATTTCATTCTACATGTGCTGAGGTGGACAGCTCAGACACATGAGTTATTTTTTTATTTATTTTTTTGCATTGCCATAGTAAGTGAAAAGGAAAAAAGTAGCCAAGTATGTGAGTGCGCTGCTCTCAACTAGATAATCAAAAATGTTATTTTATTTATTTAGCATTCTTTTTTTGTAAGTAGCATCAGTAAAATGTACCATGTGTATCAAATATTAGGAGTAAATATGAGTCTTTACAAAGTAGTAGTGTAAAAAAATAATGATTTATGATATCAGAATATTTTACAATACATACAATTTATATACAAACTGAGAAGAGAAACATCCCCTTGGGGCCTCTAATGTGTTCATGGTGGGGTTTGTACAAAAGACCAATGATACATGTATTATTAGTGGGGTAGGAAAAGGTGAAGTGGCAGAGAGGGGAATCTGAGGGAGTTAATTTGGGGGAGTTTTCTGGCAGGATCTGATGTGGGAAAGATAAAATAGTTATAGGGATATATGAAGCCAGATAACAAGCAATTGTGCTGCAAGTTTGAAAATGACTTGCTAGACTTGTCAGGCTTCACAAGTTTGTTGCACAATCGCAGCAAGTCAGCATTGCATGACTCCAGGTCAACTTTCAAACATTCTGCAAGTCTGCTGCAAGTTCTGGTTCAGTTATGTTGTGCAATAGTCATCCCACCACAGGGGTCACTGTGACTGAATTTTCATGCTGTAGACTTGCAGAGCTCTTTCTGTAGACTCACCACTGCAACTTTGCTCTTGCTAGGGACTTGCCACGCAAATTTGGTACAAAGTGTCAACTAGACCTTGTGCTTCAAGTGCTCTGCCAGTGAAAACGTGCAGCAAGATAAAATACTCACAATTCAACACTGCCACACATTTGTGGCGTGTTATCCTTGCTATCTGGGTACTACACTGGCAGAATTTGTTGAACTATATTGGGCTATGCAGTATAAGACATAAAGGATTGTTATTAGTCAGAGAATGGGTTACTCCCTATATACAGATGTTCCCAATGACTGCTAACATGGACACATTCCTCCTTACAGCTTATACCACTATAAAGACTTATGCCATGTACACACGATCGGTCAAACCGATGAGAACGGTCTGATGGAACGTTTTCATCGGACCAAACCCATCGTGTGTGGGCCCCATCGGTTAATTATCCATAGGTTAAAAAAAAAAGCAATCTTGTTTTAAATTTAACCAATTTAACCAATGGATACCTAACCGATGGAAAAAAAACGATCGTTTGGAGGCATGTCCATCGGTTAAAAATCCACGCATGCTCAGAATCAAGTCGACGCATGCTTGGAAGCCGATGGTGTGTAGGCACGACTGACCATCAGTCAGCTTTATCAGTTAACCGATGAAAACGGTTCATCAGACCGTTCTCATCGGATGGACCGATCGTGTGTACAGGGCTTTACAGTTTATGCATACATGAAATTCAATTGTATTCAATTGTATTATGTCCTCTGCTCACACAATGATATGGACACTAATTATTGGGTGAATGCCAAGACTTTGTCCATACAAAACATTTCATGACTGTATTATCTCCCATCCCCTTTACATTCAATATACAATGTTTTCATAAAATCTATGCAGAACCAGCTAGTTAATCAAGCCAAAATGCTTGCGAATGTTTCTGCACTTTAAAAATGCATTATTTATTGACCTAGTTTAAAGAAAAACTTTTTGTAAGCCATAGTTTTACCCACATCTGCCCTGTGGGTAGGTCACTCACAGCCCTTCGCCCATCAATGTCCATGAATATACATCAATTGGAGGGGGAGATAGTGGGAAGGAGCCATCTCTGTCCTGGAGAGAAGTGAATTATCTGCATACTTATGTAGCTTAGAATTATACCAGGATGATGACCTGGAGCTTCTGAATAATAGGAAGACCGATTCCTAAATAATGTTGTTGCAGAACGCTAATGGACTAGTTTTATACATCACTTGTGTGGAAACCGTATGCAATCAATGCAACACTTTTTATAACTTTATTTTATAACTTTGTTGTAAAGAGCTTTGCTGTTGGGACAAACCTTGACAGTATGCTTATAAAATATAAAAATGTGTATTAATATTTCTATTTCTTTTTCTTTTCTTTTCTTTTTTTTACCTGTGATAAGTACCTATGCTGAAGGTTAGAGTGAAACATAGACAGTTGTTGGCATAAATTAAAAAAGTAGCACAAGAAAATAAAACCTATAAGTAGCATAAGAAGCTAAAACCTATGAAACTGGAATAAACAACTAAAAACAGATATTGATAGAGGACTGCATACTTTTTGTTTTGCTTCAAATGGTATTTAACTGCTTCCTAACCGGCTCCTGTATATATATATATATATATATATATATATATATATACGGCCGCAGAGTGGCTCTGCTGCGCAAATTGCCATATATATACTGCAGCTCCTTTATGAGCCTACGGAAGCCTGCTCCACGGCGAGGGACCCGATCCATGTGGCTGGCTGGCCACCAGCGATCACGTGCATGAGAGCAGCAACAGGGATTTGTGTGTGTACACCAATCTCTGTCTCCTCCCCCAGTCAGTCCAATCCCCTCACAGTTAGAACACACCTAGGGAACACATATTTAACCCCTTAATCGCCCCCTAGTGTTAACCCCTTCCCTGCCAGTGACATTTATTCAGTAATCAGTGGCTATTTTTAGCTCTGATAGCTGTATGAATGTTAATGGTCCCAAAAAAGGGTCAAAAGTGTCCGATCTGTCTGCCGCAGTGTCGCAGTCCCCATAAAAATCTGATCACCGCCATTACTAGTAAAAATAAATATATAATAAAGATGCCATAAATATATCACCTATTTTGTAGACACTATAACATTTGCTCAAACCACTCAATATACTCTTATTGCGATTTTTTTACCAAAAATATGTAAAAGAATACGATGAACAAATTTGTTTTCGTTATTTTAAAATTGGGGTATTTTATTATAGCAAAAAGTAAAAAATATTGTGTTTTTTTTCAAAATGTATGCTTTTCTTTTGTTTATAGTGCAAAAAATACAAACTGCAGATATGATCAAATACCATCAAAAGAAAACTCAATTTGTGGGGGGAAAAAAAGGACATTTTGTTTGGGTACAATGTTGCACGACCACGCAATTGTCAGTTAAAGCGACACAGTGCCGTATAGCAAAAAATTACCTGGTCAGAAAGGGGATACATTCTTTTGGGGCTAAAGTGGTTAATAATCAGTAGATAGATAACATTTCCAGAATGAGAGATAAGGTAGGACAAACAGAGATGTGGTGATCCTATTTGTGCTTTGTGTCTGACCTTGGAATATTGTGTCACCTATCTTTCAACCCACAGTACCTAACAAAGATGGCTTCCCGGGCACTGGGGCACTTTGCATTTGTGTTGCTGTTGGAGATAACTTTAGCTCTGACATCCCTTGCATAGTAGAACACAACATTTGTGGCTTCCTGGTGTATAGAGAGGCAAAAACGTTGTGGTGAACAGGTGGTAAGTAAGACCTCCAACTTGAAGCTGAAGTGGGTACTTGCATATTAAAGATGAGTTACAGCCTTTTTTTAGGTTTATTAAAAGTCAGCAGCTACAAAAAGTGCAGCTGCTGACTTTTAATAAACAGACGCTTACCTGCTCTACAGTCCAGCGACACGGCCGTCAGGAGCTCCGCTCCTCTCCCCCCCTCTTTGCCGGCGCCTCTATTCACTCTATGGGCACCCAGCCATGACAGCTTTCGGCTTCGACTGCGCACCCTGAGTAGACAGGCGATCTCCTGGGACCTGTCACGTGTCCCAGGAGATTGCCTAGAGGGAGGGGCCATCTAAGGCGAGAGGAGAAATCACAGAGGCGGTCACTGGTAGGAAGTGGGACAGGAAGTCTCACTCCTACCGAAGCCCCCACTCCCCCTTAAAACAATGACATGCCAAATGTGGCATGTAAGGGGGTGAGAAGTGCTTAAAGCGGAAGTTCCATTTTGGGTGGAACTCTGCTTTAAGCATATCCTGGACTTGGAAGGTTCATCAGGGGTTCAGAATACACTTGAGTGAATCGTGAAAATGTTATATTTAAACTTAGACACATCCTATGTGTAAAGTGGTTTTAGTTTTTTTCTTTTATTTCTCTGCTTCACCTGGCAATCTTGTAATTTCCTGAAAAGCTCTATGATTTTTTTTTTCAATGGTTTCAGCATCACCTTCTCTTTGTGCCCATTGCAATCTTTGCCAACACACACTGAAATGCAAAAGGTTGCAAAGCAAAGACTCTTCTAACAAGATGTTATAGTGCTCTACAGTAGTTATGTGAGAAGCATATTAAATAATAAGTATTAAAGGGGTTGTGGGGGGTAAGCTTACTGAGGAGGAACAGGAAGTAAGAAATTCAGACAAAGAAAAAAAAATATTTAGAAGGGGTTTCGAAGGAAAGGGTAAGTGAACCCACAATGCACTGCACCTGCTGGAAGGTGAACCTCCATCTCAGTCTCAAGTCTTTTTGCAGACAGATTCTAACAGATTTTCTTCTAAGATTGCTCTGTATTTGGCTCCATCCATCTTCCCATCAACTCTGACCAGCTTCCCTGTCTCTGCGGAAGAAAAAGCATACCCACAACATGATGCTGCCACCACCATGTTTCACGGATAATGTGCAGTGTTAATTATTCGCCACACATTTGGCCAAAAAAGTTAAATTTTGGTCTCATCTGACCATAGCACCTTCTTCCACATGTTTGTTGTGTTCCCCACATGGCTTCTTGCAAACTGCAAATGGGACTTCTTATGGTTTTCTTTCAACAATGTCTTTCTTCTTGCCACTCTTCCATAAAGACCAGATTTGTGGAGTGCACGACTAATAGTTGTCCTGTGAACAGATTCCCCCACCTGAGCTGTGGATCTCTGCAACTCCTTCAGAGTTACCATGGGCCTCTTGGCTGCTTATCTGATTAATGCTCTCCTTGCCCGGCCTGTCAGTTTAGGTGGACAGCCATGTGTTGGTAGGTTTTCAACTGTGCCATACTCTTTCCATTTTCAGATGATGGATTTAACAGTGCTCTGTGAGACTTTGGGATATTTTTTTTTAGAACCTAACCCTGCTTTAAACTTCTCCACAACGTTATCCTGACCTGTCGCATGTGTTCCTTGGCCTTAATGATGATATATGTTCATTAAGGTTCTCTAACAAACCTGTGAGGGCTTCACAGAACAGCTAAATTATTACTGAGATTAAATTGCACACAGGTGGACTCTATTTACTAATTAGGTAACTTCTGAAGGCAATTGGTTCCACTAGATTTTAGTTAGGGGTATTAGAGTAAAGGGGACTGAATACAAATGCACGCCACACTTTTTTATATATTTTTTTGTAAAACAAATTGAAAACCATTTATCATATTCTTCCCACTTCACAATTATGTGCAACTTTGTGTTGGTCTATCACATAAAATCCCAATAAAATACATTTACGTTTTTGGTTGTAACATGACAAATTGTAGAAAATTTCAAGGGGTATTAATTGCTGTACTTTTTCAAGGCACTGTACACAACAAATCACTCCCCAGAGATAACTTGTACAGTAACTGCAAAGTTCCCAGTTTTTTTATATTACATTTCTTTATTTTCTATTAATGAACTTTTATACTATTAAAAAAGAAGACATTTCTTAAGACAAAAAGTTAACTTTCTAATACTAAGAAAGTTTGTTTCCAAACAGTCTTGTCAGCTTCTATAACATTCCACCGTGGATCAACAATACAGCATCTCAGGTCTTAGTCATAAGAAGATAAGTTCATTAGATAAAATTGGTGTAACGCCCCTCATTTCCAACGTAATTCATTCTAACAGCTAAGTTCTCTGCACGGCCCCTGAGGTTACCATTCCCACCCAATCGTCCAAGGAGGACGAGGCACATAACTTTTACTGCTGTGATGAAACCCTGTTTCAATCAGTACTCAATTCGTATGCAATCTGCTGCACATTCCCTACCGTGTAAACAGCTTAGCAAGCTTTCTCTTTTTTACGTAAGCTTACTAAAATGGTCCCATTAAACAGTGCTCTTATCTGGCCTCATTAAGCTCATCCCTTCTATTTGCAAAGATTAAAATACACTAATGCACTGTCTTGAACGGGAGTTGTGCTGATCCATCGAAACGGAAAAGATTAAACTTGGTATTTATTTCAGCGTTGCTTACATCTTCTTGACTGAACATGACGATCCTGATATTGAACCTTCCTAGAGGTTAAAGCAGCCTAATGTATGCATGGCATTAAACGGGACAATTATATATGAAGGAAACAGAGGATTCACTTTAATTAGCCAGCTCGCACTGAATGTCATTTTCTCAATCTTGAGGAGGGACTGGGGGCTTGTAAACTTTACAGCGTTATTGTCATGTTTCAGCTGTTTCGCACTTTATGGAAAATTCAGGGAAGTAATTTTATGAGAAGGTGGGGGTGATGCCTTGTTGAGATTCCAACAGATGTTAAGGGTGGGCACTATATAAAGTCATGCTTTATAATGAACAGAATCTTCAGATGTGGTACAGATAATGTCATAAGGCTAGACACGGCACAAGATCTACATGTCAAGGAAAACATACTGGCTTTGCTCTAATGTATGTTTATAGATGTGCCTTTTTTCTGCAGCTTTACATATTTTAGATGTAATATATTATTTAACAGGATAACAAAATATGTTGTATTTTGTGTATTATAATACATCTTGCTCTATAATCTTGGCTGCTGAGAAGGATATGCATAAAACATCCCATAATAACAGTAGTCTTATTCGAATAATGATACAGAAACAAATTCAACTTGGTAAATGGCAAAACCACAGCTTCATTCAAGATCAACCCAACCTAAATAAACATTGAAAATATCCCATCCCATCTAGTAACAGGTATGCAGTGAGCATGTGAACTGTTTTCTAATACCTTAAATGCTTTTGCTTTTCACCAGTGCTGGATAAGTATAAACAGGCCATAATCCTAGCTGAAAGTGTATGTATTGCCAAAATTTTTATTTATTTATGTTTACCATATTTATCGGCGTATAACATGCACAGGCGTATAACACGCACCCCAATTTTAAGAGGGGAGTTTAAGGAAAAAATGTTTTCACAGCCCCCTCCCCAGTACACAGCCCCCAATCCATTATACATCCCCCATCCATCATACAGCCCCCCTCCCCAGTATACAGCCCCTGTCCATTACACATCCCCTCCATCCAGTACACAGCCCCTCATCCAGTACACAGCCCCCCATCCAGTACACATCCCCCTATCCAGTACACAGCCTCCCATCCATTATCCATCCCCCCATCCATTATACACCCCTCCATCCATTATACAGCCCCCCCTTCCCAGTATACAGCCCTCATCCATTATACATTCCCTCATCCAGTACACAGCCCCACTGCACTCCCAGGAGACCCCCAGTCTCCTGGGACAGTGCTGCCAGCATTCTCTACAGTTAAGTAAAATCACTGTCAGCCTCTTCCACAATGCTCCTCCTGTGTCACTCTTTTGCACACTGAAACTTCCATATACCTCAATAGCTCAGTTTTTTTCACTAATCTGGTCACATGACTGCTCTCCTCTGATGTTACACAGATAGTCATGTGACTGCTCTCCTCTTCAAATCAAAGCTACACTCAGAAAAAGGAGGAGAGCAGCCAGAAAAAACGGAGCTATAAAGATATTTACAAGCTTTGTTTTACACTGACACAGGAGGAGCGGTGTAGAAGGTGCTGGCAAGTGATTTTTTTTCAACTTCAGACTATGCAGGAAGCGTTGTTTCAGGGCGAGGGGAGGCGGGATGGCCGCCTGACCCCCCCCCACCCCCCCAATGGGTGGCTCCTGGGGCAGACCGCCCAATCCCTGCCCCCTATTGGTAAAACATGATATCAGCGTATAACATGCAGGCACTGTTTACCCTCGGTAATTTAAAGTAGGGAAGGCTTAAAAACCCTGCCAGATCATTTTTTGCTGTCTGTATAACAGCCTTCACTGCATCCAAAATATACAACAAGCAAGTTAAAGGAAATCTCCCAAAGTCAGGATTTTCCCACCTTAGGCCAGTCACACACGTAGTGAATTACTTTCCTGCAACTACAGGTTACAGGAAATTAATTTGCTTGATTCCCCGATCAACACAGACAGTGTTGATATGGGAGTTCCTCCTTCAGGGTCATTGTCTTCTCCTGGCGGGTGAAAACAGTGATTATATAGCAGCCACTAGCGATAATCTCAAGAGAATCTGGCAGGCTGGTTGTACTCAAATTGATTGAGCGATCAATTTGGTACATTCAGCCTGCCCATTAACAGTTCGAATCTTGGCCGATTTAGCCAGAACCAGACAGAATTTGGACCATGTATGGTCAGCCTTAGTGTGTTGTACCCAGAACAGGTTGGAACAACTCCAAAAATTTAGGATTTTCACTACTTTTTTTTATTATTAACAATGGCCGTCAATACAATTAGAGGGGAACATCTCCCCAGTGCTCACAGCAGTTAGGGTTCCCTTTCACTTGTGTTCAAAGTACCATCTTATTAGAGATAAGAACTAACCAAACGTTAGCAAATGGGCAGAGAGTACTGGTAATTGAGAGATGTCTGGCGTATTTAAAAGAACAAAAGATTGCAGGAGAGGACTTTGGACCTTTGGCCTGGGAGACAACCAGCTTAGTCTTTTTTTTTATATGCAAGTCCAAGGCCACTACTTATTTTAAAACTTCCTGGATTGTTTGGGCACTGTCTAGCCTTTGACAAAAAAATATAAATTTCAGTGGGTTTCCAAGGATGAACTGATGATGGAAAAAGCTATACAGCTAGAAGTGCACTAGTAGCCTTGGGGTGGTTTGGCAGCCTGTTTCTGTAGTCATACAACTAGTGTGCATGAGTGTTTTCTTTCATACAATTGTGTTACAGCACCCAGTATTATTTAAGGAGACTCTATTACTTCACAAAGGCTTTACAAGCTCACCCTTGACCCATTTATGCTCACCTGACTCCTGCTCCCTAAATCTCTTTTGTTTCATTGGAGCCCTTACAGAATTCCCATCACTTCCTAGGAATGGTGGCCCATGAGAATTCCTCCCTTGATGCAGTGCGGTCATGTGAGAGAGGGGAGGATATAATCAACTTTGTATAAGTTCTGACACTATTTGAAACAGCTCAAGCAGGGTTTGGACTCTCAGCTCTGATAAAGAAATGGAGTAGCAGGGGAATGCAACAAAGGTGAGTGGGTCAGAGCTTTCTGAGACTAAAGAGTGCAAAGTTTAGTAGCATACTCCCATAAACTGATTTTTTTGGTTGAAATATTAACATATTCTTGCCCCTGGAAAAAATATATAAACATACAAGCACATACATATGCTTTTACACATGTTACACTCCTCACCAAACTCAAGTTTTGGATATTTTGTTATTCCCTTGATCACTGCGATAAAATGAAAATTTAATGCCACAATGTTCATGGACACAGTCGCTGAAATAAAGAAAAAAATAAGTATCTCTAAAAGCTGCATTTATGTCCATGTGGATTAGGCCCTACTCTGTCAATTTGCATTGTATGCAAACTCAAACAGGAAATTAGTGTAAGAGTGTAGATGTAAGACAAAAAGTGCATACTAATCTATAAAATTACAGATGACATATTTTAAAAGAATTTGTCTGATTGCTATGGACAGTACCATGAGTATTTTTGTGATTGTAGTAACCAATTATACTATAGGTTTTCCTTTGGCAGAGGCCTAGATAAATAGTGAAAACACTCATTGTTTATTCTTTTTTACAACATTGGAGTAAACTAGGAATCTAGCTAGTTTTTATGGTTACAGTATCAATTCTACCTTCACAGCAATCTGGCAAAATGCATTAGGCCACAGTTAGAGTGTCCTTTCCTGGCTGGCCTTATAGAGGCATTTAAGGTTTACAAGTCACACATTCTCAGCTCCAGAAAGACACATCCAAGGTTACACACACAGCACTGTGTTCATATCATAGCTGACATAAAAAAGCTAAAAGACCAGCATCCCATACAATAAATGATGACCTTGATGTGGATATTGTGAGAAATGTCTTGATTCTGCAGGTAATATAAAATATTGAGGGCCATAAAGTCAAATTCAAGAATATTTATGGCCTTTAAAGAGATTTAAATAGCAAGATGAAATTAAGATGGAAAAAAAAGGAAAAGATATTCAGTGATGCAAGGTCATGAGTTTAGGACAGATATGAGACTCAATGTGCCAAAACAACAGTGCTGCTGCTAAAAGAAAAATAGGCAAGCTGCTTGAAAAATTTCAAAGATAATGTAATGTAATGCAAATAAATGTGGCCATTTAGTGCACATAGGGGCCACTTTCTTAAAAAAATGGCTATTTAAAACCATTGATTTCATATTAAAAAAAGTGTATTGAGGACATATACATATGTACATATTAGCACTTAGTGAAGTGTTGTGTCGGCTTTCAAGAAAATATTCTCAAATGTAGAAACATAAATAGTGCCATGACTTAATTAGTATGATGAATGAACAGAAACAAAATATAGTGCTTACAAAATATCTATATCAAAAGGGTTGTAAAAGCACCACAAAAAAAAGTAAAATAATGGGAACAAAAAAAAGGAAAAAAAAAAGTTTTAAATAATGTGGCTTCATGCAAGCTCTTCCAATCCTTATTTGTGCATACACCTAGGCGAAGCAGCAATTCATCACCTGTCAAAAAGTTGACTAAGAACTCACCTGAGCTGTTGGACCTTTTATTACAGAAAGACAAAAGTGCAATACTATTTAAAGACTAAGGGGCAGATCCACAAAAGAATTACGCATCATTTTAAATTTCTCGCGTCGTATCTTTGTTTTGTATCTACAAAACAAGATACGACGGCATCTGGGATCGATCCGACAGGCGTACATCTTAGATGCAATTTTTCTGCGGCCGCCAGGTGGCGTTTCCGTCGAATTCCGCGTCGACTATGCAAATGAGCTATTTACGCCGATCCATGAACGTACGTCCGGCCAGCGCATTTTTTTACGTTATTTGCGTTCGGCTTTTTCCGGCGTATAGTTAAAGCTACTGTTATGAGGCGTACTCAATGTTAAGTATGGCCGTCTTTCCCGCCTCACATTTTGAATTTTTTACGTCGTTTGCCTAAGTCGTTCGCGAATAGTGATTTGAAAGTACAAATTGCAGTTTACACAGGAGAAAAGTAAGATCAGTTGGACTGTCTTTTGATATAAACCAAAATATAACAAGAAAAACAGCATACATGTTTCTTTAGCCATAAACTTCAGCATGGAGACTCTCTAGCTTGCCATTTGGTCACACTAAGCTAGAGACTCCATTTTGTAGAGTGGAAAAGGAGAATAGCAGCTGTAATGAGAAGAGGGGATGTTGGGGGTGAAAAGGGGAGAATAACAAAATAAAAAAAAGGGAGGGAGGGGGTTCTTGGTGTATATAGGCATACAATGATTTGACCATATTCCCGATATCAGTCCGTAGTCTTAAAATGGGACCAACAGGACCACGGAACTGTAAACTTGTGTTGGGATACGTGTGGATAGCCAGTGGGTTGGGATACAGAGGCCTGCTGCATTTACCATATGCATTGCAAGAGATATATGATAATCCTACTTGGGGATGGAAGTGTGGTATAGTAAGTATTGGGCTGGGGAGAAATCTAGAGAGTATGATGTTACCTGGGATATGATGTCATGTATAGATCTTCAGTATGGTTGCAAAAGCTCACAGCTCCACCAAATGTGTAGCATGGTTTCTTTTTCGTGACCACATCTAGGTTCACTTTTTTATAATTTTTTTCTTTGAAATTTAAGATTCCCTGTGCACCAATATACCATTAATGTACCTATGTTGCAGAAAAGAAAAAGCTATCTTTATATTCTATGACAGAACTTACCTCAGCCTCCAGTTTTCGAAAGAAAACTCAATTTCTTCCTGCTACCCACCCTGGTATTTGGTGTTTGGGATGGGAAAACTGTTAGTAAACCAAGGAAGCAGTTCAGAAGCTGACCTCACTAACACACATCCTGCACCTGCCCTCCCCCACCAGGAGATTGCTCCCACCCACCTCTGTAGTTGTCATGCTTCTCCAATGCAGGCAATGTCATTGAGCACAGTTATCACTAAATACACAGCCATCAATTGTTTTTTACCTTCCTCTTGCACAGATTGTTCATTTGGCAGAGTGTGCACAAGCTGAGCGATCACATAAAAGCCTATGTGGAGCAGAGCTGTAGCATTGAAAACAGAAGTGTGTCCCTGAACGTCTTAAGGTGCACCATACACTATACAATATGATTGTACAATCTCTTTTAGATCTACCATCAACAATGTGATGCAGGGGCCTGCCTAATTGGATACAGAGTGATTAGATAGATAGGTGTTTCCTCCTATTCTATCGTTTTGGTAAATCTAAAGGTCAAAGGTGAAAATCAAAAGCTTCTGTTATATGAAGGTACAACATTTAGAAACTCACAGGCACATTTAAGTATTCAGGCATCAGGGGTAAAGCTGTCCACATAGACCAGGGATATGCAATTAGCGGACCTCCAGCTGTTGCAAAACTACAAGTCCCATCATGCCTCTGCCTCTGGGTGTCATGCTTGTGGCTGTCAGAGTCTTGCTATGCCTCATGGGACTTGTAGTTCTGCAACAGCTGGAGGTCCGCTAATTGCATATCCCTGACATAGACCATCCTCCGCACCGCCATTGATGTCGTCCATTCCACACTGCGGTTCAAGATCGCTCTACTGCAGAGTCTTCCCAGTCACGATTGCAGACCGCTTTACACCGGATCCCTGCATACTGTACTTAAATGTTTCCCTTTAATCATCAAATCTGTGAGTTGCTAAATGTTGTAAATTCATTAAATGTAACCATATTGCTACGCTTAGAGGGGCACCTCTCTTCTTCTCTTTTATACTCTGTAGCTCCAGCATAATCTCATAAGATTTTGGAAATGCTGACAACCATGTATGCTACACCCTAACAATGGTAGTTGAAATATGGTTACTATAGGTTACAAAGTGTTATATCATTGACATCCAAGGAATGTTTCTATTCAGATGTGAATGTCTGTATTTGTCAACCTCATCAGTTTTAACTGAAAGGCACCTGAGTCAGTATATACAAATACAACCATTGTTTGTATCTGTATTTTTTCCCACTGGCTGAACTTACATGACCTGAACCACTCTCCATCTGTGCTGGGTTTAGCTTTGTCCTAAATTAAGTGAAATTCATTTTTCTGTAATGGGAGGGGGGGTAATACCAGCGCACCGTGTTAAAGGTTAATACAAAGAGGGAATTCCAAAAGCTCAACATAAACGGAGGGAGATTGTAAAGGTCGTTAGACATCAAGCAGGTTGTACAGCGGGTGAAAAAAGAGCAGTAAGTTTGGGTCAAGCTGATTTTATTAAGGACGCACACGCACAGGACCAATGCACAGGCTCAAACCTCATACCGTGATGCTTTACTCATACAAAAGTATTACTGGCATTATATGCCACACAGCAAAAACCCATTAAAAAAACGGCATCTAGCTGCCTTTCAGCACATTTTTGTGCATTAAGCGGCGATTTTCTTTGATTGCGTGGAATAGGATTGGAGTCACCTGTGAGTTTTCACAATATATGCCTACACTGAAACTTTCTAGACAACTTTGTATAGATTTCAATTAATGCACCACCTCTCTAGTTCTTTAAAGGTCAGCTTGAAGTTCTCTGACTTCTAAATTGTACATTGATTTGTCCAATTCAGGTTAAAGGGTGAATAGCATAAAAACATACTGTAGTACTGTTGATAGAGGTTCTACAAGGGCATGCACAATTGTTTCCCTACCAGACTAGAATATCATATATTTTATTTACAGTAGGAAATGTCCAAATGGGTAGTTCACCATCTTCAAGGGCCCATTTACATGTTTACGTTGTGGTAAGGCACGCTACATGTATTGATGTGCCGTTGTCATAACATACATTTTTGCACCCCAGTATACTAAGGTAAGACACCTGCATTGCAGAGTACCACAACGCAGGAAACACACCATAAAATGTAAATGGACCCTTATTTTTTCTTAGCTGCAGGTGAACATTAATTCCAGGTATGTCAATTTAATTACATTTTTAAATATTTAAGAACATATAGAAACAGAAAAGTGACGACAGAAAAAAACACCAAGTGGTCCATTGACTGCCTTTCTTTTTTTTTTTTTTTTAAATTGTTTATTTATGAAAGATTTTCAAAAACAAAATACAGCATCTGACAATAAGATACATAAGGTCAACAATTAGACATATACTGCCAATCACATCTGAAACAAATCAGTGTAAACATCTAGGCATACGCTAAATCACAGAAGACCGGTATACCATAAAGACACATGAACTAACCGTGATCCATTGCAAACAGAACCTGTAATGATTAGCCAGTTCTGTACTCAAAATAATAAAGCAAAGGCATGGATATTATAGAAACATAAACAAATGAATGGGTGTACAAACAAACACATACAACGAAAGCACCATGAGAATCAAGTAACATAAAGATTTGCGGGTATAGAGTCTGACGAAAAATCAGAATCGTCCCATAGGGACCATATCTTATCAAAAAGAGGTAAAGTGTCCTCCACCTTAGCTGTCAAATGTTCCATTTTACGTGTGTCAGCTATAATCGATATGACTTGATGGAGGGTGGGGGGTGAAGTGGAAAGCCATAATCTAGGGATGGCTCTCTTGGCAGCTAGGAGAACAAAGGACATAAGTTTCTGTGACGGTTTAGGTAGATCTGTGATAGGTAAACCCAAGAGGAAGTGTATAGGCGTCAAGGGCACAGGATGAGACAATAATTTCTGTAAAAGCTCCTGTATCTGTGTCCAGAAAGGGCTGATGAGGGGGCATTCCCAAAAAATATGAAAAGGGGAACCCACAGACTCCTGACATCTCCAACAAAGATTAGAAACGGCAGGGTCTCGAGCATGCAACAGGTCTGGGGTCCTATACCAAAACATCAGAATCTTAAAGGCTGTCTCCTTCTGTACCACACAGCGTGAAATCTTGTATGTACTCGCCCAGATTTTCCCCCAATCCAGCAAAGAGATCGGACGTCGCAAAATAGTGGACCACTTGGTCATATACTTATGCAAAGCATCTGTCATAGGGGGAAACTCTTGCAGAATCTTGTATATGGATGAGATCTGTTTTGGCTCATAGGGACCTGCCACACAAAGGAGCTCAAAATCTGTGGGTCTTTCCAGCGTGAGTGAGGGGAATGAAGAGAGGAAGAAGTGTTGAAATTGTAGATGAGAATATTGAAGGGAGGATGGGAGATCTAGCTTCGCTTTGAGTTCCGGGAATGGCAAAAAGACGCGTGTAACAGGATGGACCAGATGTCGCAGCTGAAAGACCCCCGCCTGGGTCCAAGGATACATCCTCTCAAATGATAAACTGTCAGGGATATCTGGGTTGAAGAGGACGTTCATTAGAGGGGAGTATCTGGAGGAGAGGGAGAACCGCTCCACACATCTCCTCCAGATAGTCAGGGTAAACAACATTGGGGCAAGACACAGAGATCTCAGTTGGGGCATAAATTTAGCCGAAGAAGGCCATAGCATGTAACAGGGATGTACCGGGGCAGTAACCCCCATCTCAATCTCCGCCCACCTTGAAGAAGCTTTTCTAGAGATCCAAGAGATCAAGACTCGAAGGTGGGATGCAAAGTAATACTTAATAACGTCTGGAGCTGCCAGGCCTCCTCTGTGTTTGGGGGCATAAACAACAGATTGCGCAATCCTATGGGAAGAATCATTCCAAATAAATTTGAGGCAGCGCCTCTGGATAAGTTTCAGCTGCGACATCGGGACCGCCACAGGTAGAGTCTCGAAAAGGAATAACAGTTTAGGGAGTATTGACATCTTAAGAACGTTGATCCGGCCTAAGAGAGAGAGTGGGAGAGAGGTCCACATATTCAAAAGACGTGTTATCTCTGTAAACATGGGGGGGAAATTGGCTTGGTATAAGGAGGAATAAGAGGGAGTGATATGCACACCCAGATATTTCAGCGAGGAGGAGCGCCAATGATATTTAAACTGTCCTTGGAGAGTTTGAAGCACATCAGGTGGTATGTTAATTGGCAGGGCCTCGGTTTTGGACTGATTGATTTTAAAACCCGACAGATTCCCAAATATAGAGAGAGTATCATGTAACACAGGTAACGTGGCGGTAGGGTGGGTGAGTGTCAATAAAATGTCGTCAGCAAAAAGCGACAGCTTATAATCCCTCCGTCTCAGCGCAACTCCTCTTATTTCCGGGTGCAGTCGGATAGCCGCAGCCAGGGGTTCCAAACTTAAAATAAACAGCAGAGGTGACAAAGGACACCCCTGCCTGGTACCATTACTGAGGGAGAACCGCTGAGACAGGCAGGAGGATAGCTGAACTTGGGACGTGGGAGTGGAGTATATAGCACGCAGTGCTTTAACAAAGGGGCCCGAGAACCCGAATCTGTCCAGGACCGCAAACATAAAAGGCCAGCTAAGGCGGTCAAAAGCCTTCTGTGCGTCTAGACTGAGGACAATCGCTGGCTGTTTGGTCCTGGTCAATAAGTCTATCAGGTCCACAGTCCTTCTAGTATTATCGCCAGCGTGTCTCGTGGGGACAAAACCCACCTGGTCTCTGTGTATCAAGGTCGTCAGAAGTGGGGAAAGTCGGTTAGCTAACAATTTAGTGAAAATCTTATAATCTGAGTTCAATAATGCAATGGGGCGGTAGTTATCTGGCAATGAGGGGTCCTTACACGGTTTTGGGATCACCGTCAAAAATGCATGTAAAAAATGAGCATGGGGGATGGTGCCTTTGAGTAATGAGGAAAACAGCGATCTAAGGTGAGGTTTCAGAATGTCCAAGAATGTTTTATAATAAGCATAGGAAAGCCCGTCCGGGCCAGGTGATTTATGGACTGGAAGAGCCTTCACTACCTTCTCTATCTCCTCTAAAGAAACAGGGGCGTTAAGTGTCAGGATTTGGTCATTAGATAGCTTGGGTAGATCAAAGGAGGACATGAAGGCATCAAAGTCAGCCTGGGAAAATTGAGCAGGTGTGTCTTCACTTAGACAGTTATACAGCTTCTTGTAGAAGTCTCCAAAGACTTGCGTCATAGCTTTGGGACAATATGTGGGGGTGCCGTCCGACTGCATCAAATGATCAGGGATCGAGAGAGAGGGGCGTGGTTTCAACCTGTTAACTAGCATCCTATGTGGCTTATTGGCAAATTCATAAAACTTCTGTCTGGCCCAGAGCATAGATTTAGAAATTTTATTCAAATTAAAGAATTTAATACGATTCCGTAGGGACGTCACTACTCTCAACCGTTCCACTGTGGGGGAATCAAGAAGACGAGCTTCCGCAGCAGTAAGCTGGACTAGGAGCTCATCTCTTTGCCTCAGAGAGTCTCGTTTTAGACGAGAGCTGGCGGATATGCACTCTCCTCTGAAAAAAGCCTTATGGGCCTCCCACAAGGTGGAAACCTCAGCTACCGAGCCCTCGTTATGAACAAAGAATTCAGATATTTTTTGTTGCAGCTGGATTTGTGTCAACGGGTCTTTAATCAGGGACTCGTTGAGGCGCCAGTGGCAAGTCCTGGGGGCAGGTGCAGATAAAACAATGTCAAGCTCAATGTGAGCATGATCTGACCATGTGATCGGGCCAATCTCAGAAGAGACTACATACGGGAGCAAGGGGGCCGTCACAAGGAAATGGTCAAGTCTAGTGTATAGCTTATGGGGCGGGGAATAAAAGGTGAACCCTCTCTGAGTCGGATGTTTAACCCTCCATGTATCAAACAGATTGTAAGACCTGGTCAATTTACGGAATGAGGCGGATAGCTTTTGGGCAGCGCTACTAGGGGCATCCCGAAATAAGGCCTGCCTATCTCTAGTTGGGGACATGCATACATTAAAATCCCCCCCTATAATCATGAAGGGGTGGGAAATTGTTTGAAGCTTCTCAAGAACTTCTGAGAGAAATCCAATTTGGCCTACATTAGGAGCATACACATTTACCAAGGAGAACTGGGTGTTTAGGTGACTACAGTCCAGGAGTACGTAGCGGCCTTTAGGGTCTAAATATGAAGATGTAACTCGTATCGGGCATGAGCGTTTAATGAGGATTGCTACTCCTGCCTTACCCGAGGGGTCAGAAGCCACATGTGCCACGGGAAATTGTTTGGATGCGAATTTAAAGGAACCTCCAGATTTGAAATGAGTCTCCTGTACCATAATCACCTCCGCACCGGAGGACCGAAACTCCTTCAGAGCCTGCCATCTTTTACTAATGGAGTTCAGGCCTTTAACATTACATGAGTATACCCTTAGAGCCATTTTACATCATTTAACAGTATAGCTGATTCCACATATAGTACATCTATATCAAGAAATAACCATGGTGCAAAACTTTTAGAGTGTAACCTGCTCATATTCAGAATGAGTGCAATATAAAAAGCTCTGTGTAGCAATGGGGGGTCAAAAAAAAGACCCAATAGGGAAAAATCAAAAAAGAGGAAAAAAAACAAGAAAAAACCTGTGGGACCACAGAAAAGAAAAAACAAAACACATTTTTCAGAAAAGCCCTGGAGATAAAAAAACTCCAGGGAACCCAGGCAGCAGCCCAGGGTTTGGGTGGAGGGCATGTCGACTCCCGAAGATCAAGGGCGGGTGGGTCCCCGCCATACCTGCAAATGGACTGCACCGAGTCATGACCAAAAAAAACAGGAAAAACAAAAACAACTTAAGGGCATTTCAGCTTGTAGGGCAGCCGTAGACAACAGGATCGGGGGTAAGATGTAATAGGGACTGGGAGCGTCTGTGAGGCAATGTGCAGCACGGAGTCAAAAAAAAAAAAGAGAGACCCGAACAAAGTCAGGGTGAGCCTTGACCTTCCATAAAGGCCGAGGAATAAAGGGGGCATAAGAAGTGTCACAAAAAAGATGAAGACTTCAGGTGTGAGCTCCTGAGCGGTTGTTCCTCTGTGGAGTAGAGAACGCCTTTCTCGACTTGCGTTGTACAGGGGTCCAGATCTTGGCCGGTGTCATCAAAGGTTTAGGATTCACCGCGGGGGGCTGAAGGTCTTCTTCAGGGACGGGTGGTAGGTCCAGGTTACGTGTGAAGGCATCACACTCGCATAGGTCTCGTAGAGAATATTGGGTCCCATCTTTCAGGACAGACAGGCGAAAAGGGAACCCCCAGCGATAGGGGACCTGGTGGTTCTGCAGATGAGTGGTAATAGGGCGGAAGCTGCGTCTCTTCGCTAGAGTAATAGGGGATAAATCATTGTAGATCTGTATTTTGGCCTGCTTGAATTCAATGCGAGACTTGTTGCGGGAAGCAATTGTGAGGGCTTCTTTGCTCTCATAAAAGTGAAAGCGTACAACCACATCTCTGGGATTAGATCCCGCAGGGGGTTTAGGGGCCAAAGATCTGTGTGCTCGATCGAGCCGCCAATCAATGTCCGGTATATGGGGTGCGAGAGTGACAAAAAGACCCAGAAGGTATGGGCGCAGTTCCTTATCAGTAACCGTCTCGGGCACCCCCCTTATCCTTAGGTTCTGGCACCTTTCCCTATTCTCCAAATCCTCTTGCTGTAATTGGAGTTGGGACAGAGAATGTTTCATGGCTGCATTGTCATCTTCCAGCACCTGCACATATTGGGTCAGTTCATCGAATTTATTTTCGAGCGTGTCCGTACGCTCTCCTATCTGGTCAATTTCCCTCCTGAGCTCCTGAGCAATTTTACCCACCTCTTTTGCGATGTTATGGGTCAGGTCCTGTAGAAGTGCCTGCAGCTTATGATCCAGTACGTCCACCGTGACCACATCCGAGCTTTCAGGTGGGAGAGCCTGCTGGGATCTGTTGTCCGCCGGCGGGGCTGTTATCGCCGTTAATCGGGAGTCGGCGTGATCCGGCGGGGCGCCCGCGCTACTCGAGGCCGGGGATTGCGGCCTGTATAGGAAGCGATCCATGTCGCGGTTAGGCCTCGCGGACGGCGGCGGGGCGAATCCTCTATATACGGCTTTTTGAAAGCCGATTTTGCCCATAAGGTGGTGGGGGGAGTTCGGGCAGGTGCCGACAGTGCTCCCGGTGCTTTAGTGGCTGCAGATGCTGTGCAGGAGCGGTGGATGGCGAGACGGGGACCGGAGCTCTTCCTCTACACGTCCGCCATCTTCAGAAGCCGCGCATGCGCCCCCTCTTTTTTTTTTTTTATATATATATATATATATATATATGTTATGTTTTTTTTTTTTTTTTTTTTACTTTTTTGTCTAAGTATAGATCTATGTTTGTACCAAGCATGTTTGAAACCACTTACTATTGACTAACTCACTATCTTTGCTGGGAGTCTATTCTAAGCCTCATACACACGGTTGGACTTCAAACAAACTTTTCAGTGGATTTTTGTTTGAAGGGCGTCGGCCGTGAACTTGATATGTATACACATGGCAGGACTTTTTCAACAAACTTTCCCAAAATCATGTGGTTTTTCAGCTCTTTACCGCCACCCTTTGGTCAACTTCTGCTATTGTTGGTTGAGTTTAACATTGGTCCTGAGCATGCGTGTTTGTACTTTTAACTAAAGTCCGGTGGACTTCTGTACACACAATAGGGTTTTGCACCGTAGGACTTTTGTTGCCGAAAAGTTTGTCCGTTTGCAGAGCGAACATTTGTCCGATGAAAACCAAAAAAGTTTGTCCGATGGAGCGTACACACGGTCAGATTTTTTGGAAAACCTGCTCATTTTGAAGTTTGTTGTCAAAAAGTCAGATCGTATGTATGGGCCTTAAGATTGGTTTTGAACTTTCCTCAAGTTAGTCTGAGGTCATGTCCCTGTGTGCTTGATCTTGGATTCATATTGAAAATCCTGCCCTTGAACCTTATTCACCCCCTTGATGTATTTAAAATAGAACTATAGGCAACACATTTTTTTTTTTTTTTTTGTTTTGAATAGAGCAATGGAGGCTTATAACCCCTGTAAAGTTATTTCGGCTCTCTTTGTCCCATTGGGGAGATTTCCCTTCACTTCCTGTTCTATAGCCAAATAGGAAGTGAGAGGAAATACCTGCAAATTAAGGGGAACTCTAGGGGACCCACAGATCACTAGAACTAGTGTCCCCAATGGAAGATTTCCCCTCTGTTACCTTTCTGAGGACAACTCAAAATTTGGGATTTTCCTTTACTTTCACTTTCAATGATAATGGTAAACAGGACAGATAAGGAGGGCGAATCTCCCGAATGGGGGCACAGACAGCAATAAAAACGTGTGTGTCTTCTAATATATCTCCCCTCTATCCAAAACGAAACACAACAAGTTTTTCCTTTTAGTTATACTTTAAAGGTTTCAACCATGTCTCTCCTTTCCTTTCTCCTACTTGGTCCAGCTTGGACCAATGTATCTATACATTTTCCATACCTGTGGGATACTTTTAGAAACTGGATAGTCATCGCTACTACAGTGATTGCCACTAGCTTATGGATCTGGCGCTGGGCATCTGCTTACTCAACACCGGAAGTTGCCCATTCAACATGGGCACCATTCAGGGAACTCTTTACATTTTCTCAATTACCGTATTTATCGTGGTATAACGCGCTCCCGCGTATACCGCGCACCCCTAAAGTGCCCCCGAAATTACTGTAAAAAAAAAATGTTATATGATTGCATTACTTACAGTTTTGGTGTCTTCCCAGCGTCCATCGTACGGTCCAGCATCCGTCTGCGGCCTCGATGGTGTCATCCCGGCTTCTTCAGCGTGCGCCTCACGTCGAGTCCCCGCTTCCCGCGCTCAGTTCGAACGCCTCCGCCGACATATACCGAGTGCAGTACACTCGGGTACATTCGGCAAGGCTCGGCGTCGCTCGCGCTCGCGCTCTGTGACGTTTATGCGTGAGCACTAGTGAAGCCGAGCCTGGCCGAATGTACCCGAGTGTACTGCACTCAGTATATGTCGGCGCAGGATTTCAAACTGAGCAAGGGAAGCGGCTATCGGCGTATATCGCGCACCCATGATTTTCCCCTTATTTTAAGGGGAAAATAGTGCACGATATACGCCGATAAATACGGTAATGTAAAATGTTCTCAGACTGGACAAGGTGAGGAGGTGGGGCAGTGACATCACAATCTCCACCTCACAGAACACTTTTCCTTAAGTGAGAAAATGGAAAGTGTTCCCTAAATTGTACCAGTGTCAGGCAGGCAACCTGCTGTTTTCAGTATGGAGCATTGCACCCGCTTGGTGCTGAACCCATATATTAATAACAATCAATATAGAAGCAGTGCCTATTAGAGTGATTTCTAGCTTCCATGGGGATCCCACAGGTATGGCACATAAATACTTATATTATACAGAAATTGCCATGCCTGGAATTTAGCATTAACTAACCCAGGTATTGTCCCTCACCAAGCTTATGACTGGTCAGTGAAAGGAGAAGCAGAAGAATGATGAGGTCAACTCTCTGTCATTCTGCTCTCTCCTATCAGCATGTTCCCTGCACATGAGAAATACAGCACAACTGCTACATCTTGCTACCATATTCTGAGCCCTTCTGTATATGGACTGTAGGAGGCTGATACCAGGTCAAATTTAGGTATTTACTCTACTTGCATATATAAAAATGCATTAAGTCATGCATTATTAAATACAGATCTGTATTCATGTATGTCTTATCTGCCTGGAGTTCACCTTTAATAAAAATAAATTTCAACATTTGTTTTCTTAGTAAAGCTGATTATAGAGATCTTTTCATCCCAATTAAATGAAAACACATGGATCAGAATCTTTGGAATCTATATATATAAAGAATTTCTGACCTGATTTAGGTTCACAACTTTTTTTTTTTGCTGATTTTGTGACAGACAGTAACAACTGTTTTTATAAAGCTGTGATTTCCGGGCTGAAAGACAGAGAAAATGTGAAAGTTGCAAAGAAAATACATGTTTTTTTTTTTTTTGCAAAAGCTGGTGCACAACCCAATGATTTTAAACTTTTAAAACCAGATACCTGTGTGAATGGGAGCCCTGGCTGCTAGATCCGTGGCAATAGAGGATGGCTTCCATGAATTTACTTTACTGTATATGTTTAAAAGAATTAAACATAAGTTTAATATTTTACCAAAATTTTAGTTTAAATTTTTCTGGCTGAGAACATTTTTTTGTTTACCTTGCCAGAAATGTACTGTATTGTCTTTGTCCCTACCTGTGAATCTTTTTTTTTGTAAACTACTCATTCTTTCCCACTCAATATAAAGATACAGTTAAGAAATAAGCATAGCCATCCGTGGACAGGAAAACATGTGTTATTCACAGGATCACCAGTTGAAAGGAAGAAATGCCTGAAATACAAAAAAATAAAATAATGCAGCCAGCACATATAGGGAATGGTAACTGCAGTATGATACATTTTTGGTTTAAGGTTTAATACTGCCTTAAAGTAAGACCTAATTCACACGTCTAAACTCTAGGCAGAGTCAACCTATGACGAAATGTGTAGGGCAGAGCGACACACTGACGTCACCAACTTCCATGTGTCCTGGAGGGCTGGCTTGTTTGTTTCTGTGTTGGCCGACCCACTAAATCTAAGTTGCATTTTTTCAGCTGATGCTGTAAGTGCAATATCTTTTACTACAATAAACGTTTAAAAGGTTTTATACTGTGTGGAGCATTTCTGCCTTTTTTGGAGAATTTATACTTACCACACGGTGTTAAGTGGTGTTTCAGTTCAGCAGAGCTCCCTTATTTGGCGAAAGGCCCTGGCTGGGTTTAAGCCATAAGCGCAAGCGTCCCCTTGCGATGAGGGGTCCAGGCGGCTAGTAAGTGAGTTTTTCAGCTTTTGATGGCGGCTTTGATGCACAAGATCACTTTAAGGTGGTAGAGTACTGTAGATGGTGAAGAAAGATCATGGCTAGGAATATTCAAGACCCACTATTAAATCACTTGTGGACTTTTTTGATACAATCACTTCTATTCTGTCTTTGCATCTTATTTATATTATATAAATACTATATAAATATATATTTATATATATTTAGCGCGATCCTGTATATTTTTATAGACAATTAAAGAAGACATAGACATACTGTATATACACATACTTTAAAAAGCACCGTAAGAGTCCCAATGCTCCTTTCAAATAGTGAATAAAAGTGAACCTAACATCAGCTATATTTTACATTTTAAAGCTGAACTCCAGGTTTTATCATTATTGCATACTTCCATTTTTGTTTTTCATGTTTTTGGGTTCAGATACACTTTTACAGGGTTATGTGACCTCACATATCAATTTCCATTCTTCCATCCTTTGTGTGCCACTGCTTTTTAGGCTAAGTCAACGCTGTATCCTGGTCTAGGCCAACAAGGCCCAGGCCTAGGGCAGCACTTTGCAGGGGGGCAGCACGGAAAGAGTCCCCGCCGGCTTGTCCTACACTGTTAGTATAACGCAAGCTAAGTTTGACTGTCCTATCACCCTGGACCACAAACCTTCCTCACTGTGCTATATGTTTTCTGCTGTACCATTGGCATGGTTATATCTATCCTTGTCCTCTCCATAAAATTATCAGAAATTTGTGCTTAAAGTAGAACTATAGGCAACATTTTTTTTTTCATTTTGGATAGAGTAAGGGAGTGTTATAGCCCCTGAAATTTGTTTACCATCCCTGTCCCATTGCAGAGATTTCCCTTCACTTCCTGCCCCATAGCCAAACAGGAAGTGAGAGGAAATCTATGCAAATTAAGGGAATCCATTCCCCCCAGGCCCTAAGAACTAGTGTCCCCACTCAAAAAATGCAGGGTGGATCTTAAACAAAAAGGGATGTGGCCTTGACAGGAATTAAAATTTAAATTAGGGGGTGCAAGAGTTTAGCCAGGCCTAGGGCAGCACAAAATCTAAATACACTACTGGGCTAAGTTGCCTTACCAGTGATGGTAATCATTTTGGTATCCCACCATTAGAAGATTGGAAATCACTATCCTACTTACTACTTACAGTTTTAGTAAACCCTGAGTGTGAAATGTGATATACAGTATACATACTACAGGATGAATGTTCGCTATTTGTTCTCTATCTGAAGCCTGTCACTTCTTGCAGTCTAGATTAGACCTTTCTCTCTTTTCTGTTTTCATCTTTAATGTGCCTGCACTGCCTTGCATGGCTCCCTTGAGCCCTGCCATAGACATCCTTATGTTCATGTTTTAGCCTGGGTCGGCGAGAGCATGCACTTTTTTTATCATGATGCCAGGCATGAGGGTTGTGCATGCACTTTTTGCTATCACTAGGGAAGAGGGACCATGCTCTTCTGAAATGGGCAGACCTGGGAGTGGGGGTATTCATGTGATGTATCTCTAAGGAAGAGGGACCAGGTACTTCTGAAATGGGCAGACCTGAGGGTGGGGGTATTCATGTGATTTATCTCTAAGGAAAAGGGACCAGGTAGTTCTGAAATGGGCAGACCTGGAGATGGGGGTACATGTTTTTCCAATTACCCCTGATTTGGATGGACTGTCCCTCCTTTGAAACTAAGCCTCTCTGTTTTTCTCTCCTCATTTGTCCATTATTTTAGTCTGATGGGTATACCTGTATACAAAATGCAGTATTTATCTATAAAAATGTGCCTTATAGTGCTAAACCTTTCATCCAATTTCTAAATGGTTGTATTTGTAAGTTTCAAAAGCCAGAATAAATGAATTAGTGGTAAAAAAAAAAAGCAATTGTGGGTTTAACCAATCATTATTTGTGTATTCATTCTCCAGGGATGTGTACGTGTTCCTCTTTACCATCTCAGAAAAGGTTTGAATACGCCTACGTGATGTACTTAAGTAATACAATAATAGACTGTTTTCCTATCTTTTCTGTAATGGAAAAGACAAAGTTAGTCAGCAATTTCAAGAGCCAATTAGAGTTTGCTGCTTGACATCAAGCTTCCAACATCAAATGATGAACTAGTTCCTGGCGATGGCACATCAGTCAGTGGCAAAGATGGTTACAAAAGTGTGGGCTTCCCCACCTCTTATTACCTAATCACCAAATATTGAGGTAATGGTTTTCAAAAGATAATGCCAGCTTTGGAAGAAATCCAGAGAGATGTTAAAGTATTAGAAAGCCCTTTCAATTACTTCTACTGCTGAGGTTAAAATTAACACATTGTAGTACAAACCTGGAGCAAGACTACCTTATACAATAATTAATTTATTTATGTATTTATTTATTTTAACAGACAAATGATGTAGGCAGGGTTTTGGTTTACCTAAGACTCATTTCACACTTCTCTGGTGCATTGAAACACACATAGATTAGGTAGTCATAAAACTATGCTGTGGTTAGTGTGTTACCATGCTTTACAGTAAGCTGCAGTAAACAAATGGATTTTACTGTGTGTGTTACCGCAACTCAATAATGTAAAGTTAGCTTAAAGTGGAGGTTCACCCAAAAAAAAAAATCTAACCTTGCATTGAGCCGAGTGGGAAGAATGACATTAGGCTGTTTTTTTTTATCTCCTTGCCATACATACCGTTTTATCTATATTTTCACCGCGGCTTCCGGCTATGTAATCTGCGGGACTGGGCATTCCTATTCACATGATAATTGATTGACATGCTTCCAACCGGCGCATACAGTGCATCACGAGTTGCCGAAAGAAGCCGGACTGCGAGTCGGCTCTATACGGCGCCTGCGCACCGACGTTCGGCTTCTTTCAGCAACTCGCGACGCGCTGTATGCGCCTGTGGGGAAGCAGGTCAATCAATTATCATGTGAATAGGAACGCCCAGTCCCGCAGATTACATACCTGGAAAATATAGATAAAACGGTATGTACGGCAAGGAGATAAGAAAAAACAGCCTAATGTCATTCTCCCAAATCGGCTCAATGTAATGTTAGAATTTTTTTTTTGGGTGAACCCCCGCTTTAAGTATTTATATTATCAGGTCAAACTAAATGAATGGAGAGACTAGGAACATGTGCAGAATGGCCTCTTAACCCTAACAGCGAGAGCCAACATGTAAAATATATATATCCAGTACTAGCTCCAACCCTTCTAGTACAGCTAGAAATTCTCTGATCTAAGCCAAGCACAACTTAATAAACATAATAATGGTGTGTGATTCACTATTCAAACATGCAATAAGCTGATTATGATAATCAGTAGAGCTGTTACCTGTCTTTTTCTTCTTCCTATCAACCCATTCTGTGTTTTGCCATCCAGGAGACCCGGTTTATTGATAAAATTGGGAGAGCACTCAGATTCTTAGACCTGACCTGGGAGAGATGTGGAAGGGCCCACTACCTATTAGCATTGAGCTTAATTGTTTGAGAGATAATCATTTATGGGGTTCAATTCTTCATATAATCTTTTTGTCCAACACAGGCTTTTATCAATATGGCTATACTCACACCATGCCTTGGACGCTTTGCTAATAACTTTTTAGGCAGGAACGAAATGCATATATTTTTTACATAAACTTAATTTAAATTAAAAGATGAATGTAGAATAACAGTTCAGCTGATCTAACCTGAATTCAAGGTTTTACGGGAAGGATTAAGCGAGCTGCCAATGGAGTGTATTGTTCCATATTTGTTTTAATAAACAAATTCAGATGGTTTTGGTAGCCATGACTTTGATATCATCCTCATCATCAACAGAAATACCACCTGTTATTATGTGTACAGTATATAGAGGTGAAGGGTTGTATTATGATCCAGAAGTTGAACTGCATCAAACACATCTTAATATGATCTTTGAACCAATACTGATCTCTACTACATCTCACCAATCAATACCAAATATATTCCAGCTGTGCCCACATTGGCATTGCCAATGACATCAGTTCCTATGATAGTAAAAGTACCAATGGTCCTAAACAGTCCTAAATTGGTTGGGGTTTCGTTTCTCTAGAGAAAAGTCCTAGCAATCATCAGTCTTTTTTAGGTTTGCAGACAGTAGGTTGGCCTTAGACTATGACTTGAGGCTGTTTTATGTTTATTGGAAGCAACCAAGCCTTCCAAAATAGGACCTTCTCTTTCCAAAATGATGTTAAGAAGCCTACACTTACCTACTCACAGGGCCGCCCTACCATGGGACCCGATGGTACCATTGTACCAGGCAGCACTGTCAGGGGGGCAGCAAATTTCCTGCCTGCACGCCATCCCATTCCGCCAGCTCCACTCTCCACTCCACTGTGGGGCTAATTGCCGCCCGACCGCTCCTCCCGTTCCGCTCTCCGCTCCACTGTGGGGTTAATTGCATGAATAGAGCCATAACAGGTCCTTTTTATACTCCTATATACATGTATAGAGCCAGGATAGGTCCACTTTAGTTATCATGATATAAAATAATGGATGTGGGGGCATTTTGTTGGGCGTAATTTTTTTTGGGGGGGGGCAGCATTTTATTCTTGGTACCAGGCAGCACAATAGCTTGGGCCGGCACTGCCTACTCATTAACATTAAAGGGGTTCTAAAGGCAGGATTTTTTTTTTTTTGCCCTAATGCATTCTCTGTATTAGGCAAAACACATTCTGTGTTTTTTTCCTCCCCCAGCCCCTCTTATGCTTACCTGAGCCTGATCTACATCCAGTGATGTGCCCGGGAGCAGTGTCTCTTTCCACTTTCTCTCCTCACTGGCCATAGAAAGAACAGGGGTGAGGCCAAGCCACTTTGTGTGTGTCAATGGACGCACAGAGCCTGACTGTGGACGAATGCCTATTTAGCAAGTGGCTTGCTATGGGGGAAATTGGCAGGGGGAGGAGCCAGGAGTGCCAGTGGGGGACCCCAGGTAAGTATGACATGTTTGTGACTTAATAACATAGCTTTAGAATCACTTTAAAGTAGACCTATTATCAGATATTCAGTACTTTCTGTATAATACATTAACCACACAGAAACCACAGTAATTAACCATACAATGGTTTTATCTGTGTTTCTTTGCAAGAGAATGAAATTATCTTTATTCAGGCACTATTCAGAATCACAAATCGTGGGAGGGGCTTAGGTTCCCATGTGGTGATAAGAAAAATTCACTCACTAATTGCCTAGGTTCTACACATGAGCTTGCTTCCATGCGAAAATCAGCCTTAAGGCATAACTCCAGACTAGAAGTGAGCCATAATGAAACCAGTTAACCCTCTAGCAACATCAGACTTAGGCCCTGTACACACGATCAGTCTAAACCGATGAGAACGGACTGAAGTTCAGTTTCATCGGTCCAAACCGACCGTGTGTGGGCCCCATCAGTCAGTTATCCTTCGGTCCAGAAATTTAGAACTTGCTTTAAAATTGAACTGATGGACTGGTAACCGATAGGTCAAAACCGACGGTTAGTATGCAAAAGCATCGGTACAAAACCTGTGCATGCTCAGAATCAAGTCAACGCATGCTTGGAAGCATTGAACTTCGTTTTTTTCAGCAAGTCGTTGTGTTTTACGTCACCGCGTTGGACTCGATAGTTTTTTTAAGTGATGGTATGTAGGCACATCAGACCATCAGTCAGCTTCATCGGTTAACCGATGAAACTGAACTTCAGTCCGTTCTCATCGGTTTAGACTGATCGTGTGTACAGGGCCTAACTGACTGTACTGTCACACTAAACACTACAGACATGACCACAGCTAGAGAACACCAACTCCCAGGTGTGAAGCATTTAGAAACTGATGCTGCAGAGCCTGCACTGCCACCCACCATCCTAGCAATACCTGTCACCTCCCTCCATATCCACAATTACCAGTAAATAAAGGAAATGAACCTCACTCTGTGATTACATGCTCTCTCTCTCTCTCTCTCTCTCTCTCTCTCTCTCTCTCTCTTTCAGAGGCCCCGCTACACCTCTCACATGTGACTTCCCAGGCTAGGTCCCTAGACACTTTGTGCCACAAGCCAGGTGGCAAAATGTGCCAGGTGTTGGTGAAATGGACAAGCACAGCACCCCTTCACTACCAAAGCAACCGTCACTGTACGCTAAGTAACATATTCCCTGGCTGATTTGCTGTCTTAAGCTAGGATAGATATACGGTTGTCCCTAGCAATGACAATATAGCCTACACTAGACAACAAACAATATGCTAAAATATACTGTATGTATGGTAACCAACAGTTCCCATGTAACAACCCCTGTTCTTTGGATAAGCCATGTATGCACCTCTTCAGCAGAGACTTCACATTAATTCCTGTACGAGGAGCTTTTGCCCATAGGGTAATCATACCTGAATAACAGTAGAGTGTCATTGTCCATTAAATGCAATGTCCATGGCTGGTAAATAATCCACCAGTGGTAGCACAGGGTCCATACACTCCCTATTTAGCAATGATCATTAGGTTTAGAGTCCTCAGGCTCCTAGTCCCTCAGGAAGTGGGGGGCCGTCCGACAGCATAACAGCCTACATCTAGCAAGTATTTTGAGTAGATCTCCCTTGGGGCACTGAGGAGACCCTTTTTATGTAAATATCTAGAAAATTGGTGGGAAAAATTTGCAAATCAATTTCCCAGATACACATCACAGAAAAAACAGAAGACTTAATCCAGATAACTGCAGAACAAGAGTCAGCATAGAAAAACATGAACCCTTCTGTAGGCATCTGCCTACAAGCCCCTGCTGCAGCCTTTTACCCTGTGCTAGAAAAGTTACAATGTTGCAGTCTGATTCCTGGAGAAGAGGAGACTAAGGAAAAGCTTCCTCATGCCTGCAGCAGATTAATGACATTGTTTTAAAAAGAAGGAGCTAGATTCACAAACCCTTTACGTCGGCGTATCTATTGATGCGCCGCGTAAGTTGAAAGATGCGCCGTCGTATCTATGCGCGCTATTCAGGGAACTAGATACGCCTGAATTCCTGCTTCATCCGACCGACGTAAGTCTTAGTACGCCGTCGTATCTAGGGTGCATATTTACGCTGGCCACTAGGGGCGCTTCCATAGATTTATGCGTAGAATATGTAAATTAGCTAGATACGCCGATTCACGAACGTACTTGCGCCCACTACGCCGTTTACGTAAGGCTAACGTCCGGCGTAAAGTTATCCCTGCTATATGAGGCGCAGCCAATGTTAAGGTGTGGACGTTAGGAACAGCCGTCAAATTTTACGTGGTTTTACGTAAGTGATACGTGAATTGGGCTGTGCGTAGGTTACGTTCACGTCGAAAGCATTGAGCCGACGTTTCTTAGGAAGTATTTGCAACGTGATTCTGAGCGCGCATGCGCCGTACGAACGGCCATTCATTTACATGGGGTCACGGCTAATTTACATGGAGCACGCCCCCTACCTGCCTATTTTGAATTAGGCCGGCCTACGCTGGCCTATTTACACTACGTACGGCGCCAGATTTTTGAGAATACTGGTCTGGGCTCCCTGTTTTACGTCGGCGTAGCACATATGAGATGCGCTACGCCGGCCAAAAGAAGCGACGAGCTACCTGAATCTAGCTCAAGGTCTTTTTGAAAAATTATACAGTTTCTATGTAAGGCAACAGGTGATAAATCTATTCATGCAAACCTGTGAAGATATTGGAAGAACTACTTTTAGGCCCATTTACACTTAAGCATTTTCTTGAAGTTTTAAAATGTTTTAAAATGTTAAATGTTTTATTATGTTTTATTAACATGCAGATTGTTTTAAATGAAGAATGTTCACACGTGAATGCTCAATCACCTGTCGCTAGATGCCTGTTCAAAAAAGTACAAACGTTCCTTTTCAGGCAGATTTTAGCCCCATAGACCTGCAAAACACATGGAAATCAATTTTAAAACTGCACATAATTATGTAAAAATGAACAGAAGAAAGATTAAGAATTGTCTTGATGCACTGACTCTCAGTTGTGAATCCAGCCTGTGTCAATTAGGAGTTCGCAAAAGCTAGTATAAGTATAAGTCTGACCAGTGATTTCTAATGTTTACTGGCTTTTTTTTTCATTCTGAAATTCTTTAGTGATCAGCAATAACATAACAAATGCTCGGCCATTTTGTTTTTCTCTCCTCTTGCACATGTGGAGATGTTAGAGAAACAAAATAAATTATTCAGGAAGTCCTGCCAATGAGCATTAGACGCCTTGTGTGTGCTATAGTTGATGATGCATCGCAGAGCTGTCTTCCTCTCATACACCTGTGAGTTTCGGAGTGTGAAATGGAAGAATGGAAAGTGTTAAACTGTCTGCTGCTTGACGAAGCCACACTTTCAGAGCACGCTCAAAGAGGGGACATGGGGCTGAGACAGGAAAGTGACATTAATTAAGAAGAAACTTTGAAAAAGGTGAGGTGACCTTGTATTTGAGGGAATGTGTCACCCGTTTAGGTGACACGAGTGATGGAGCTGGTAGCGCAGTTTGACGTGAACGCAAGGTTCACTGCCTTTGTTTCAGTAAACATCTTAAAAAAAAAAGAACGTGTTTTCTGTCCTCTGCCAGTTATTATCAGAAAACTAAGGTGAAGGCAGCCATGGAGAGTTTATATAAACAAATCTAAGCAAATTAGAAATACTAAGCAAGTAGCTAATGCCCGATACTTAAAAATAATTTTCTATTACAGACATATAAATAAATCTGCTGAAAGCTAAATATGGCAATAAAGACTGAGTTGCGCTAATCACATTACAGTTGTCTTTTTTTCTACAACAGGATTGCTATAGCTATGAGTTTCTTCTCATACCTACCTACCTACCCTTCTCACACGCCAAAGACATGCTGGTCTAAATTGGCACTAGTGTGTATGTACCAACTGGTTGTGCGCTTGTGTTATCATATTTTGTATGCCAGTCCCAAGCCAAGCCATTGTGTAGGGTAAGGAAAGACCTGGAGACCCACCTTGAAAAAGTTGCCAATAAAATTCTATAGAAAAGGCTTTCAAGTTTATCAGACATGGTGCCCAGAGCTGGTCCATAGAATTGCCAGGAGTTGGATACAACTGAATGTATATATATATATATAACCTTACCACCTCTACTATTTTATAGTTTTTATATTCAGAATTTTATACTTCAACAAATGCTATCTAACTAATCAAAGTGCTAAGCCCTCCAATGCTACTGACACCACAGGAAGTGATATAACTGACGCCAATGATATTAGCTTGTGTCTGACTCGTATCTGGGAACAATTCCAGTCAAAGCTTAACTCGGACACTGATATGACCTGCTATTGATTTGAAAATCAAACATACATTCTTAAAACAAAACAATTCAAACAAAATTATGGCCAGCTTTACAGTATCAAAGAAGGCAGACATGAACTGATCGATATGCTGCTTCACCTTCATTGTTCCACTCACAGGTTAGGAGCAGGTCAATGACCAAGCTGAATGACTTCAGTAGAGTAAAGTGAGGTCACTGACCTGAATGTGCTACCTTTTAGGGTTATCTACTGTAGTTCATTGGATTGCCTGAACACAATTACAAATCCTTTGAAAGGTTAACAGTACATGTATATGCATTTCATATTCATTTAGCTGTTTTAGGCATTGGAAAGAAAGGAAGAGGTACAATATCTGTTGAGTTTATTTTGTTATGTTCTTCTGTTAGGGAAATTCCCTCTCCCTTCCTGTCTCAGTGACTACCATTGCTAGGACAAGAAATAAGGAGAATTTTCTCCATGAGCACAACAATAATGTCCTGGCAGAGAATATAACCATGTTCTTACTCTGTTAAAATGTATTTCAATTGTTGTCGTAGGCCCCATACACACAAGAGGATTTATCCGCGAATACGGTCCAGCGGACCGTTTCTGCGGATAAATCCTCTTGAGGATTTCAGCGGATTTCTCTGCGATGTACTCACCATCGCATTGAAATCTGCGCCGAAATCCTCTGGTGATGACGTGTCGCGCCGTCGCCGCGATTATGACGCGGCGACGTGCGCGACGCTGTCATATAAGGAATTCCACACATGCGTCGAATCATTACGACGCATGCGGGGGATCCCTTCGGACGGATGGATCCGGTGAGTCTATACAGACCAGCGGATCCATCCGTTGGGATGGATTCCAGCAGATAGATTTGTTTAGCATGTCAGCAAATATTCGATCTGCTGGAATCCATCCCAGGGGAGAAATATCCGCGGAAACAGATCCGCTGGAGTGTACACACCATAGGATCTATCCGCTGAAACCCATTTGCTGGGATTTTTCAGCGGATGGATTCTATCGTGTGTATGGGGCCTTAGTCCTTATTGACAACATTTATTTTCAATTTTTGCTTCGGTTGCCATAATCACTGGGAAAAGAAGTATGATGTTTTTAACTTTTCCTCACTTTGCTCAAGCATAATTCAGGGGGCTTTGATTTGCTGCTCAAGGTCCCGCACAATCATCTTCTTCTCTGATGGCATTGAGAGCCTGGCTGTCTCTTCAAAGGGTGACCGGACCCCAATGATGTGCGCCAGCTCCATCCACTGTCCACTGTGAATCTACTCAAAGGCTCCTACCTATTGGAAATGCTATGTAGTGCATCAGCACAGTGCCCTAAGAAGTAGCGGGTGGAGCTGATGTCATCATGTCAGAGCATCAGCAGAGGGCTGTCTCGAGCTGTAGAAGAAGCAAAGTGAAAGACGAAACACTGCCTCCTGTGACCATCCCAAATAATTTTTAAAAATGTAAATATAACAAGAAAATAAATCTAAGTACACAGTGCAGGGGGATCTAGAGGTAGAGGGGGTATTTGGGGGGAGAGGGCTCTGTCCAATGTTGTGCATTCATTTACTGTTATAGGGAGCGATAAACAAACAACACATGCTGAAAAGCTAGGCTTGGGATTAATATGGTCACATATACAGGGTCCCCAGCTTTCTCTCACCTTGCAGAGGTTATGAATAAACTAATGGTTGTCACACTGTTTATCCACGTAGATGACCCTGCAATGTAATACCCTGATATGATATACGTACATGCATTTTTTATCCCCTTTCAGACGTAAACAGCATCCACGCTTCATTACACATACAGACACCTCTCTCTTACTTTTGTTCTGCACTAGTATTCATACAGTTCCCACGTCTTCCTCATCTTCCACCCACTAGAGAATCATCAAGGACACAACAATCCAGTAAAGTGCCTCAATAACAACACTTATCTTGCGCTGACTACACTTTCCAGTTACAGAATAACATTATCTTAAAAAAAATGAAGATTACAATATAACAGTCAGATGTCTGATGGATATGTGCTGTTCTCCTTCCAAGCATTACATGGACTACCAAGTAATTAAAGCGGAATGCAAACCCTAATGACAGGACATTTAGGCTGCATTAACACCTGAGTTTTGTAGCCTGAAGCCTGAAGCTATAAAATGCTAGAGGGGAAAAAATACATTATTCTCTATGGAGATGGTTCATATCTCCACTCCAAAACTCCTGAAGCCGAACGCCTGAAGCTCAAACAAGTTCTGGACTCTTTTTTGTCGCGTGAATCGGGCTGATTTGGGCGTTTTTGAACGTTTGTATTCCCATAGAAACTAATGGAAACGCTTGATTTAATCGTCTAGCGCTACAACAAGCGTTTCTACAGGCATTTTGTTGCTTTAATCTGTTCTGTGAAATAGAATATTCACCCAGGATAAAGATAAAAAAAATCTACAAACATAGCAACAAATGATGAAAGAGATAAGCATTTTTCCTATTGGCTAAAATAAAAAACGACGAAGTTCAAAAACGTCAGACAACGCTGTATGCAAACGCGCGAATACGTGTTAATACGCCGGAAAAACGACCGAAAACGCTACGCTCAGGTGTGAATGCGGCCTAAGTTTGCAAATGTACTGTGAACATAACCAACTGATGAACATAAACAACTTTGTTTTATTTTAATAACAAATTATACTTTTTTCCTTCCTTTTTTTGTATCTTAGTGCTGCTGATATTCTGCAGCTGCTACCTTTTTCCACAATAGTTGGGCAGGTTTTCAGATAGGAACAAAAGTGGACTATGCCTTGCCATGACATGGTCCATGACAAAACATGCCTGTTTTTTCATGGCCACCTACAGTTTTTAATGGGAGAGCAGTTGACAGGGTGACAACACAGGGGAGCAACAGGTAGACAGAACAGAGCGTTGTCACCCATTAACAGGAAGGACCTTCATAGCAGGATCATCAGATATTATTTTAAGCAAATCTGCAGGTTTTCAAATATCGAATGCAATTTTTGAAATTTCTTTAACATTTTAAACCTTCAAGCCCAACTCCAAAAATAAAATAAAAAATGCATTCCCACCAGCACTGGAAGGGTTGAAATGGTTGTTATGTCTAGGGGGTGGAGGAACTTTTCAGCAATGCAACTGGTCCCTGAATTGTAGAAGATGATGACAGGGCTCCACCCAAAGAGAGGCAGAGGAGGAGAGCGCCAGAGCTGGCTGAAGTAGAGAGACAGGTAACACTGTCAGTACTGTACTCTCCTAGATATAATAAAAATGTAACCCTTGCAATGAATTTGGGATATTCTGGAGTTTGACTTTAAATGAGATTTGGTGATTGGGTTTAATTACACATTGGATATTTGATTTGGTGATCAACATGGTTGAAATGGAAATTTCCCAAGTTTACATGAAAAAAAAAAACTCCAGACATGTTAAAATATACAATAAAAAGTATTTGTCAAACAGCTCTAACTTTTATTACTGAGCTCCATTTAAGCAGCGTTACCTAGGCTGAGCAATTGGCAAGGTTGGATTGCTAGTTGCCCATCTGCCCAATCCCCTTGCTTCTCCATAGTCCCATGCAAGTTGCCCATGAGTTTGATCGGCTTGTTAATATCTAACAGGGTTGGGGAAGTGTACAAATGTATAATCACTGTGTGATCTGACCATAATGATCCAGGTTGGGTGAATTTTCTCTTATGTCTATAGGCTTGGCTCTTCAGACAAGAGGCAACTATGTCTTTAACTGCTCAGAGACCCGAAGCCTAGTTGTGCAGACAGTTGGCTGGTCTTCTTAATGAAGTTGAACAAGGAAGGGGAGCGGGGAATAGATAGGACAGCAGCAGCGGAGAGATGCTATCTGTCAGCAGTGACAGGCAATAAAGTGTCCTTCTCCAGGGTCTAAAATACAGTTAGGTATCTTCATCAATACACATCATCCTTAAAGCACCTCCCCTGTGCTTCCCATTCATATGCACTGGCTTTTCCGATGAATTCAACTGTTTTAACTTTAATGGCAACTGGGATATCTAGAAATTGCTAACAGAAGTAGAATGAATGAACTTTGTTTTATTCACAGGCACATCACATATTCCTTGTATTGCAGTTTGCATGAGTGTTGGGATGTTGAGGTACTTTGCTGCCTGCTCTGTGTAAAGCATATTTCCATCTCTCTAGTAAGTGCATTTTACATGATAGAATATTATTATTATCTTCATATTTTTACCTTATTTATGTGCTGGTATCTTTGAAAATTTTCTATATTCTGACTTCCTTATTCATTTTTTTTCTACATAAAAAATCAAGGGGTATAGCCTATATACTGTAGATTAGTTTGAAAGCCTCTATGCATGTATTTTCAACTTTGGACAGCTGGAACTCACGTAGGTCTCTCATCTCTATATTCCCTTCAAATGTTGCTCATGTAGTAACTGATAGGCAGTTGCAAAACATTCTTTACAGGCTGCAGAATGAACAGAACATGCTCTGTCCAGAAAAACATGAATGGTAAGATATATAATGCACGTAGACACGGTCGGAATTTCCGATTGAAAAAGTCTGACGGAATTTTTTCATCGGATATTCTGACCGTGTTTATGCCCCATCGGTCTTTTTCCGTCGGAAATTTTCCGTCGGATTTAGAAAGAGAACATGTTCGACTGTATGGAATTCCTACAGAGAAAAAAACATGCATGCTCAGAAACAATTCGGTACATGCTCAGAAGCATTGACTTCATTATTCTAGGCTCGTCGTAGTGTTGTACGTCACCGCGTTTTCAACGGTTGGAATTTGGTGTGTCTGTGTGTATGCAAGACAGCTTGAGTTTATTCCGACGGGAAAACCGATCGTGTGTACAAGGCATTAGTCTTTGATCACACCTTTATTCAGGATTTACCTCCATTATAATAGAATGACAAAGAAGTATGCCAAGAATGAACACAGGTAGCAGGTTGCCAAGAAAGGAAGAATATACATGCCAGTCACTTCTACTGACAGGTTCCCATATTAACTCCTTCCCGCCCAGCCCTGGCATCTCTTTAGTTGGGGTGTTACACTCAGGGGGTAGGAAGTCCTGTTCCAATCACATGACTGTTGTGATTGGCTGTTGCAGTAGTCACATTATCAGGAGCCAGTTCCTCCCACTCCTGATCAATACTAAAGACAAGGAACTATGTTTGACAGCTAGGTCACTGTTCTTGGAGCATAGAGAGAGCGTGCTGTGAGTACAGAAACCTCTGACACCCATGGACTCATACATGAAACATGTGGGATTTAAAGCATATCTTGAGTCAGACCCCCTGTGTGTTCTCACTGTTATATACCATCACTTTCTGTCTTGCTGACAATTATCTCCACAACAGACAAGAAGTTAAGCTGGCCATCCACATCTTAAATTTTGGCTCATTGACAGAAATTCTGACATTTGGGCTACTGGTGGCCCTGCTAAAACCACCTGGTTCAACAATCTTCAAGAAATCAAACGTGTTGTGCAGAAAAAAAAGTTGGTCGAACAGTGACTGCAACCAATCAGCTGCAGCCACTGTCCAGGTATTCTGTGGGTGCCAGTTTTCCTAATATAATAACCAGCAGTGGGTGCTATTTCGTATGGATGGGAGACACTATGAATTGTTCTCATTCAGCTCACATGTATGGCCATGGAACTCACAAATGCAACTTGGACAGAAATAAAAATGTGTTTTTAGTAGAATAGGGGAAGGCTAGAATCCCACTTAGTTTTTTATTTCTGTCTGTAGCAGATGTTCCCTCACTTCCTGCCTGATAAAACCATTTTTACTGGGATAATAAGTTAAATAAAATCTCTGTAACAGAGTCCTAAATATCTGTAAAAATCAGCTAGAATATCTAATTATTCTCCACTGTAACAAAAAAGTTTTTTGCTTGACATATTTTGTATGTTTAGGTAGAAACTCACATTTGCATGGAATGGAGAAAATTAGTAGAAGTTGGCGCCTGCCTGGCAAATACTATTTCAGTAAGTGTAAAAATAAATAAATATATAAGTGTGCTTCCAGTGACGTGCTAAGAAACATTTGCATGGGACTAAGTCTGGATGATATATCCACCTACACAATCAATAGTTAAGTAGGGAATCTGTTGAAATGTGGCAGCTGCCATGCTAACTTGTGAAGGCACGTTTCAGGCTTTTCATTCTTGCAGAGTCACTGAACAGGATAAACATGTCAGAAAACCCTATATTTGCCAAGCATCTGCTCAGATCAGCAAAAAAGTAAGCAATGGCAGCTCCCACTTTTGTCTTTAAGGCCTCGTACACACGATAGGTTAAACAGAGGACAACTGTCTGATGGACCGTTTTCATCGGTCAAAACCGATCGTGTGTGGGCCCCATAGGTTATTTAACCATCGGTTAAAAAAAAGCCAACTTTCATTAAATTTAACCGATGGATTCCTAACTGATAGGACAAAACCGATCGTTAGTAGGCACGACCATCGGTTAAAAATCCACGCATACTCAGAATCTAGTTGACGCATGCTTGAAAGCATTTTTTCAGCACGTCGTTGTGTTTTACGTCACCGCGTTTTGACACGATCGTTTTTTTTAACCAATAGTGTGTAGGCGCGACGGACCATCAGTCAGCTTCATCGGTTAACCGATGAAAGCGGTCCATCGGTCCGTTCTCATCGGATGGACCGATCGTGTGTACGCGCCATTATCCTTCATTTTATAGGGATTCTGTTGTTTAATTAAAGAGAGAATAATCTGCTGCAGGTATGAAGTATAGGTACCTTGAGTAGCATGCACATAGCAGCAGTGTGCCAAAACATCCTGTCATGACTGAATGTCAAGCAAAGCTCTCACTCATTATTACTGGTTCATCACCATGACGGGCAGAGTCAATGGGCAAAGGGAATACACGGAAGGTAGGAGGTTGCACACATGCCATGATGCTATGACCAGGATTTGACCATGACAGGAAGGATTGGGAGTCTTCTACAGACATGTGCAGACATCTGTAAGTATCTGTAGATCATACCAGCACATTTTTCCCTTTTTTGCTCCAGTGAGAGAGCATCTTTGTAAACAATCTGTCACTTTTTTTTTTTACCAGTAACAGATTCCCACTATCCACACAACTAATGTAGATAGAGAAACCCTCCCTGCTGTACCATTGTATTCAGACAGTAGGACTATTGGCTACAGTGCTGATCAAACAAGAAATTTCCAACATACTTTTTCAAGAGAAGCTGATTGTTAGACTGCCTTCTCTTTAGCGTAATTGGCCATAGATGGATCACATTTCGGCCAGTTCCCATTGACCCATCTATAGCCAGCTTTAGATAATAGCACATGGGTAAGCAGCAGTTTATGAGACATTGGAATATGTTTCCACCAAGCCGATTAATGGTAAAATAAGTGTTAGGGCTCGTTTAAACTTTCTTCAAAAGTGACATAAGACACACTTTTTTAAAGCACCCTGAATGCCAATCAAAGCACATGTCACTAAATAAAATAGTTACCTTACAGCCCTATTTGTACATTTTGTTTTCTTTGCTTTACTTTGCTTTAAAAATGATACCCCATGTTGCTTTCTTGGTGCTTTATAGTGCCCTCAAAGTCACCATAGAAGTCTATGACAAAGCTCACTTACAGCACCAGAAGCTTTTGAGGGGGCTTTTATTTAGTGTAAGCTTTGATTTGTTTTGGAGGTATTGGAGATTTGATATATCATAGGATGCACTAGGAAATCAACGAGAAAGACATCATCAGTAGTCACTTCTGGTTCATGTGTATATTCTGGAAGAGTCTTGTGCAGATGTCACATCTGGTGTGCAGCATTAAGCAGCAGGAAGGTGAGTGGGGTTCAGACTGGAAAGGAGCAACTAGCAGGTGGCACACATGGTGTGCAATATGGAAACACTATAGCAGAAGATGAGCGGGGACTAGGGAAAGAGGATCTGGGGGACCAGAGCAGGAGAAACTAGCAGAAGTCACGCATGGTTAGTATCATGGGAGCAATATAGTGGGAGGTGAGCTGGGACCAGAGAATGAGAAGGATCAGCAAATCAGAGGATCAGCTGAGCTGGGGGTTACAACTGAGTGGGAGATCAGCAGAGTTGGGGGTTACTACTGAGTAGCGGATCAGCAAAGATGGGAGTATTGAGTGAGGAATCAGCAGATCTGGATGTACTACTGAGCAGGGAATCTTCTGAATGATGGGACTAATAAGCTGGGAATCTGCTGAACAAGGGCACTAATAAGCTGGAGACTTGCTGAACAGGTGTACTAATTAACTTGGGGTCTGCTGAGTAGAGGTACTACTGAGCCAGGGTTCTACTGGGCCCCTTTAAAACAAAAATGGAACATGAACACAGCCCCCCTGCCAGAACACTCCAATCAGTGCTCTCTGCCATTACCTGAGAGTGATGATCGGGAGTCGGTCAGATGCTGGTTTTCATGTTGGACTGACTGACATACACACGGGCCGAATGTCGGACATTTTTCTTTAACCGCGTGAAATTCAGCCCATGTGTACAGGACTAAAATTTCACATGGGTCCGGTCAAGTAAGTGTCTGTCAACAGCTCCTAATGCCGCGTACACACCATCACTTTATGTGATGAAAAAAAATGACACTTTCTGTGAAGTAAAAAATGACGTTTTTGAAACTTCAATTTTCAAAGACGAAGTTGCCTACACACCATCGTTTTTCTCACAATGTTCTTGCAAAGTGAGGTTACGTTCCACCACGTTTTACCATTGAAGCTAGCTTCTGGGCATGCGTGGATGAAAAAACGTCTTAGAAAACAACGTTTTTTGCTACACACGGTCAATTTCTGTGAAGTAAAAAGTGCACTTTTGAAAAACGACACATAAAATTGAAGCATGCTTCAATTTTTTTTGGTCGTTTTTTACAAGACATAAAACGACGTTTTTCCCCACACACAGTCAATTAAAGTGACGTTTTTAAAAACGTCATTTTTTTTCATCACATAAAGTGATGGTGTGTATGCGGCATAAAAGTCATCAAAGCAACATATTTTCTAATTGCTTGCTAATAGCAAAAATAAATTTAAAGTAACATTTTATAATATTTTTGTCTGCTTTACAACAGTAAGATTGTGCTGATTGATTTGCTTTAGCAAACAATGTTTTCCACTTTGTCTTGTTATAAATAAATTCTCTTTATCCCATCAGTCTAAACATTGAAGTAAAATAGTGTAGCTGTTAGCAACATTTCTATGTTCTGTCTTCATTTGTAATCTAGCTACAATGTACAAATGCAACCAAGTATAACATGCACTGTAACATATAACAGAATTCATCGCACAACAAATCAAAAGGAACAAGTTACATTTGCAGCCAGTAAAAGCACCTTCAGTGTTTCTGATGTCAAAAGGACCACGCTACAGCACTTCAAATCTGTGAACAAACAGATATAATAAATCATGCAGTGTCGGGCTGACACGGCCCCCGTAACACATGAAAACCCGTCATCAGTCCACATTTGTGTGTGACTAAACTTTTAAAGGGTCAGTCCTTCCAATGCCGCTATTTGGGCTCTTAAAAGATGCTGTAGTGTTAAACCACCTAACAGTTTCTAATGTCTTTTAACGCTTACGTATTTGGTAAGATGATGTACGTAAAGCATATCTATGGTCAGAATATAAAATTATACATTAATTTACACATTTCCACACTGAATATAAATTACTTTTAGTCTACTCCTATCACTGAATGAGCTTGAAGATTGTAAACTTACTTTGTGAAGATCCCATCACATATTCACTATGCCTTGTGAGTAGACACTGCTGTGTCACAGAATTCACAGAGCCTGCCTTCTGAATTACAAAGGCGCTGAGGGGAGGGGTTTCAGGAGGCGGAGTCAGTACAGAAATCGCTACTTGCAGGTAGCAAGGTACCATGGGATATATAGTCCTTAAAAAAGAAAAAGTATACAGCAGAGGAGAACCTAGGAAGTTTTGCAAAGAAATGGCCAGCAGACAGGTAGAACTCGCAACACATTTTTCAAATAAGCCTATATTGTATTGTCAAAATTAACTATTCTTAGTAATGTCCTTTAAAAGAGAATTCTACCCTTTGCAAAAAATATCAAATGCCCATATTGCCCATATTGAAAAAAATAAAGGTGCAGATCCACAAAAGAATTACGCGTAATTTTAAATTTCCCGCGTCGTATCTTTGTTTTGTATCCACAAAACAAGATACGATGGCATCTCGGGTCGATCCAACAGGCGTACGTCTTAGTACGCCGTCGGATCTAAGATGCAATTTTTCGGCGGCCGCTAGGTGGCGTTTCCGTCTAATTCCGCGTCGAGTATGCAAATTAGTTAGTTACGGCGATCCTCGGCGATCCACGAACGTTTGTCCGGCCGGCGCATTTTTTTACGTCGTTTGCGTTCGGCTTTTTCCGGCGTATATTTAAAGCTACTGTTATGAGGCGTACTCAATGTTAAGTATGGCCGTCGTTCCCGTGTAGAAATTTGAAATGTTTACGTCGTTTGCGTAAGTCGTTTGCGAATAGGGATTTGCATAGAATGACGTCACCGTCGTGAGCATTGGCTTGTTCCGGGTTAATTTCGAGCATGCGCACTGGGATACCCCCACGGACGGCGCATGCACAGTTAAAAAAAAACATTGTTTACGTCGGGCCACGACGTATTTACATAAAACACGCCCCCATCACAGAGATTTGAATACACAATACAAAGATACACTACGCCGCCGTAACTTACAGGGCAAATTCTTTGAGGATTCGAAAAATAAGGTAAGTTACGGCGGCGTAGTGTATCTTAGATACGCTACGCCCAACGCAAACTTACGACGATGTACGTGGATCTACCCCAAAATGTGCATTTATTATCATTATTATTATTATTTTTATTTTGCATTGGAGCCCTCAAAGCATTGCAACCACATTCAGTGGATGACAGGTGCAATGCTCTGATTCCTGTAGACTTTTTCTTATTTATGAAGCTGGAGTAGTATTAATGGACTACTCTGTCACATTACTTTTTTCCTTTACAACTCTCTGTGAATGAGTTATTCTCCATTGTGGGCAGAAAAACCACACACAGCAGTACGGAATTCAAGCATGACAGGAGCCAGTGGGGGCAAGAACCCCAAGAAGTGGAGGGTGGCAGTTTGAGGGCTTTGGGCTTGACTCGCTGTCTTCCAGTTCCTCTGTCCTGCTCTTCCCCTGTTAGGCCCATGTCCTGTGCTGCCTAGCACTGCACCCTACCTCACAGAGAGATCACTCCACAGCAGGAGTCAGGACTTCACTAGAGTGGGCAGCATCGCTCCCTGGTCAGACAGATCTACAGACAGCCCCTAGGAGGAGAGAGAGACTGAGAGCAGAGCAGTGACCAGCGGAGTCATCATCAAGTGCATTACAAAAAGTCAGCGGTGGCCGCATCCTGGCGTTCCCACAGAGCTCTGTGTGCCAGCTGGTACCATAGGTTTGCCATCACTGGCCTATCTTTTTTTAAAGATGACGCTTATTGCTTGTTTTCTATTAGGAAATAACGCAATGCTTCCAGCCGGTGATGCTCATTGACTGCTGGGATTGATGACACGCATCTCCCAGGAGCCATTAAATAGGCTGTAAATGAGGGAACAATTATACCAGAAAAAGACAAGGTAAATAAAATTAAAAAATACCCAATACATTAATTACATGCAATCATTAACTAGATGGATTAAAGTCTTTAATTTGGGTGGAACTCTGCTTTAAGTAGAGTGTGGCTGATCATTTGACTGCAACATGTTGGTGATTTTGTAAGGCAGCGTGTTTTCTTTTATGTCTTTAAGTAGTAATATTCAGCAAGGTGCTGTACTTTTCCCCTTCTAAAGAACCCGCTCTGGAGAATAGGGCCCAGATTCACAAAGGACGTACGACGGTGCAGCGCCATGTACTCCGTCGTAAGTCCTAATCTGGGCCGTCGTATCTATGCGACTGATTCTTAGAATCAGTTACGCTTAGATATCAATTAGATCCGACAGGCGTAAGTCTCTTACGCCGTCGGATCTAAGCTGCAATTTTTTTTGCCCGCTAGGTGGCGCTTCCGTCAATTTCCCCGTCAAGTATGCAAATTAGCTAGATACGCGAATTCCCGAACGTACGTGCGGCCGACGCAGTAAAGTTACGACGTTTACGTTAGGCTTTTCCCGGCGTAAAGTTGCCCCTGCTATATGAGGCACAGCCAATGTATGGCCGTTGTTCCCGCGTCAAAATTTTAAAAAGTTACGCCGTTTGCGTAAGTCGTCCGTAAATGGGGCTGTACGTCATTTACGTTCACGTCGAAACCAATGACGTCCTTGCAACGTCATTTGGAGCAATGCACACTGGGATATTTTAGGGACGGCGCATGTGCAGTTCATTCGGCGCGGGGACGCGCATTATTTAAATGATACACCCCCCTACCTGCCAAATTTGAATTTTGCCGGGTAATTTACGCTACGCCGCCGCAACTTTACAGGCAAGTGCTTTGTGAATAAAGCACTTGCCTGAAAAACTTGCGGCGGCGTAACGTAAATCGGATACGTTACGCCGCCGCACAGATACGCCCGCTGTACCTGAAGCTGGCCCTAGGTTTTCTGCTAGTCAAAATTCTGAAACCCTCAATGCTGTCAAGCGCATAGTGCAGGAGCTGCGAAGGCCAATGGCCATTACTCTGGGATAGGCATTATGGTTATAAGATGCTCATCTGGCAAATGTATACCTCTGTTCTATAATGTAACCATACAGAACAACAGTTACAGTATGTGATATATTATGCAGATCAATTAACAGTTAGCAGTGCTCAATGACTGCTAATGAGGTGTTCTTTGTATTTTATCACTTTAATATATACTTTCAGTTTAGCTACCTTTAAATATCTCCTGAAGGTAGCCTTACATTTATTTAAAGTACTGTACATCTACATGGAAAGGAATATAGGGGCTTCCATTGTTGATGTTCTTTTGAAAATGCTAGTTGACTGGCTGTGTTTGTCTTTGTTACCAGGCCTGGAACAAGTATGCTACAGATAAAAGCATTATCTTGAGCATTTTCAGGAGTAGGTCAGCAATAAGCTTTAGCCTATGTTCACATTGGTACGATTTGTCATGCAAGTTGACATTACAAATCGAATGCCAAATTGGCGGCTTTTGACGGCAATGGCACCGCCCGAATCAGTGCGGCGCTGCACCGATTCCCAAAAGTAGCTCCTGTACTACTTTTGGCAACTTCGTTGGGTGATTTGTATAGATATCTTTGCAGGAATCCACACAGATGTTTGTCAAATAGCCCCTGAAGTTAGACTGCATTGCCGGGTTGAAATCGCGTGAGTTCAGCTGAACTCGCACAATTGCAAATGTGAACCTAGGCTTCTAGGCAGACCCTGACAGAAAATAGTAAAGGACTTCTTAGGATGACAAGTGTCAAGCTATTAAAAGAAAAATGATACTGTTTTTTTATTGATTTTATTTTTTTAATTTTGTTAAATTTTCATTAAAACCTCAGAGTAAAGTGTTACTAAACCCAGTAATATAACCACCTCCCACAGTGCCCACAGCTTATAAATCTTCTTTTTACAATAAAATATTGCCACTATTTACCTTTTTGGCTGATTTGTATACCACAGTCAGTGATAAACTGCACAGTTTCTCCAATGCTGAGAGTTCAGGTAGGAGATTTCCACTGCAACCTGTATACACGCCCACATGTGTGATGCCAATATCATGTGACCTGGCTATCTCTGAAAACAAGTAAATGTTCTCTCCAGCATAAAAGACACAACTGAGCATGTGCGTGTTGGCTACCTTGCCCTCTGTGCATTCTGTACACAATGGAGTATGTATAAAGATGCGGAAAAGAACCTAAAGCTCAATCAGCTGGTTTAAAAAGCATAAGACCCCTTTCACACGGTTGGACCATTCAGGTCTGCCTGTCAATTCTGTCGGCGGACCTGAACGGCCGCTCCATGCAATCCTATGGAGCGTCGGATGTCAGCAGAGACATGTCCGCTGACATCTGACCCAATCTGATCCGTCAAAATCAGACGTATGGCGATACGTCCCCATCCATCCATGGCGGATCGGGTGAGATCTGATGAAAACGGACATGCTGTCCGTTTTTATCAGATCTCTCCATAGGAGACAGCAGTGCTGCACAAGCCCCTCCCCGCTCAGTGAGCAGAAAGCGACTTGTCATCCGCCGGCTCAGCGGAGATCAGTGGAGTGATCTCCCGCTGAGCTGGTGGGAACTGGCGGACTCCATAAGTGAAAGAAGCCTAATACTGCATATTTATATGCAATAGATGCAATATTTCATATTGTCTAATAAAAAATATAGCAAAGCATTCTATATTACTGTCTTGGCACCAGTAAAGAAAGAAACCATACACAAACCTGCTATATATTCATATATATTTGTCAAAATATACACTAAATATACACTAACAGCAAATGCTTACGATTGTGAAATTTGTAAATGCCACCATCCTGCCATGTAGCATCACATGTGAGTAGTGAGTGCAGGACACCCCAGTTTTGATGGGTGTGATTACAGAAGTTCTAAAGTATCTAACCTATGAAGACTGGCATATATGAATAGACAATACGCCTACTGTGAAGACCTTTAAGTAGATTACCCAGATCCGGCCAGGGTCCACTGGAGTACTAGATTTTTTTTTTTTTACGGTTTACTGGAGAAATGGGCTAATTAATATTCTCAAGTAAAGTTAACATTTGTATTTTTGGCATGACACATTTCTTTTAAAGACTGTAATATATGCACACAGGAGTGCCTAATCTCAATATGATACTGGTATCTCTAATTTTAAACACTTACTCTGCTTAATATACAAGTCTCCTGTACTGGGGCACCTGTATGATATCCAGCACTATTTGCACAGTGAGTGGGAACAAGTAGCACAGTGTCTTAAGAACTTCCAGATATGTCAATCAGCTCTAGGAAGCCTCATGGCATGATTTGTGAGGCGAGAATTTGAGTTTATAAAAATAGATAATAAGATGTGCCAGCAGTGAACTGGATGAGTAAGGGGAAATCTATTATGTTAGAGATACATACTGTGCAAAATCTGTTTTAAACCTGAAATCATTTTGGTTCCAATGAGCAGCTGTCATTGAGTGTTAAACTTTCTGTTGAAAAATATAAACAGGAATTATCGCAAAGTACAGATAGCTGCAGAACAAAGAGCACCAATTTACTGTAGGGTAAGGTAAGAGTAAGTAGTGTAAAGAAAACATACTTTCCATGCATGCATTAGGACAGGGGTGGCCAACCAGTGGCACATGTGGCCCGCGGAGCCCTCTGATGTGGCCCGCGACCTCCTGTTCTGGAATGGTGGGTTGGCACCCCAGATTGCAGGCTGGTGGTAGAGGCTGCAAAGCAGAGCCCCATAAGCCAATGCTTCCTCTACAGCGCCACAGGCGGAGTCTATGGCAAAGTTCAGCTAACCCGCAGGATAGACACAGGTGCACTACGCTGACTCTGTGGTGTGGGTAAACCGCAGCACATCAGTGTGAAAGCAGTCTTATGCCCTTTTCACATGATCAGCCGAACCAAATGGGACCCTCAATTCACCTCTATAGAGCGACAGATGTCTGTTTACGCCTGCCTACCTCCAATCCAAAAAACAGAAGAGAATGTGTCCCCTTTCATCTGGGTGGATCGAAGGGGCCTATAGAGTAGCCAAGACCTGTCATCCGCCCGCTCTGTTCATTGTGGCCCTCGACTGGTTACCAAGTTAATTACGTGGCCCTCGTTCTTCAAAAGGTTGGGCACCCCTGCATTAGGGTATAGAGGCAATGCTATAGTGATCATTTATGCAGGTTGTGAAAGGTGAAGTCAAGGCCCAATTTGGCACTGTCCTTTTGTATATGCTTGTAGTCGTCAAGACTATAAAAATAAATTAGATTGCTGCGATGCTCTCAGGGAGCTGACAAATAAATCTGTAGAAGGAAACCAATATTTAAACCATTTTCAGATTTCCGGTATTGTGGCTACTTAAGAGAGTTTGACAATTGGCGTCAGTGATAGGCGGATCCCTTAAAAAGGTCCATGTGCACGAAACGCGTCAGTGGGGCCCACATGCTGACGTCATTGTCACTGTATCCTCGTGGTAGGAGCAGAGACTTTTTATGCAAGTTTTTCTGTCCTTGTTTGATTTTACGCTTGTTTTTGTACTTGATTTTAACGCCAATAAAATACTACACTATATGAACATCATTTGGGCTCCCATTAGGGAGCTTTTTTTGCACAGTGTTTGACCCCACTGGAGAACATCATTCAATTAAATCACCAGAGCAGGATGACTCTTCTCTTTAGGCCGCGTACACATGGTCCGTCCAAACCGATGAAAGCGGCCTGAAGTCCAGTTTCATCGGTCCAAACCGACCGTGTGTACGGTCCATCGGTCTGTTGTCCTTCGGACAAAAATTAGAGAACTTGCTTTAAAATCGAACCACATCAGACCATCAGTCTGCTTCAGCGGTGAACCAAAAAAACGGTCCGTTGGACCATTCTCATCGTATGGATCGACCGTGTGTATGCGGCCTTAGATTAACGGCCTAAGGCATATTATTGTTTGCCATCTGGTGTGTTTAGATTGGTGGAGGTGTACGGTTGTGACGGACCTTTCCCAAACACATTGCGTGATGTTTTTTTTCCACTTTCTGGTGAGTGTTTAGACATAATACACATACTGTTGGAATTACCCTGGTTACACAGAAGATTCTTTTAAGTCAAGGATTTAGATTTTTGGACTTTATTCATAATATAGGACTTTGTGTTCACTAATCACAGTGAAGCACTGCACACACACTCTTGTTTTAATATTTAAACCAGCTAAAGTATAACTAAAGGCAAAACTTTTTTTTTCCAATTTTTGATATAGTGGAGAAGGAGTAGAACACTTGTCATCTTTTATTGCTGTCTACATCCCCATTAGGGAGATTCACTCTCTCTATTTGGCCTTACCATTAGCATTGAAGGTGAAAGTAAAAGAAAATCCCACATTTTGGGTTGTCCCCAGAAAAGTAATAGTGCGGAAATCTTCCAATGGGGGCTCTAGTTCTAGGGGTCCCCAAGGAGTTCCGTTATGCAGGGATTTCCTCTCAATCTCCGCAATCGGACACCGATGTCAAACAAAAATGACTGGGGTTATAGTGCTATCTGAAAAAAATTGCTTATAGTTCTATTTTAACAAGAATAACATCATTTATATCTTTCTCTCTGCAGCTCTATCTCTTCCTTTCTCGTCTCGTCTCTTCTCTTCCTCTTCCTCTTCCCTTCCTCTTTCTCGTTCTCTTTATATCTCTCCCTCTCCTCTTATTAGCTCTTCCCTTTCTTTCATAGCTTCTGTCTTTCATGTTCCTTCTTCTTTTAACAATTATAATAATAATAATTAAATGACAATATACCCATTATATGTGGGGATTTGTGAATATGGAATGCTATGTGAATACCTTAGGCTTTAAGAAGGCTATTGTTCACGTTTCTGTAACTCGCCAAGCACTGGGACTGAACAATATCAACAGCACCACAGAAAAAAGTATCATTTTACTATTAGAGCATAGCAATCAGGTTTCTGCTATTATTTCCTAAGTGTTGGTTCATGGACAACACTTTTTATTTTCTTTCAGTTTTCCTTGAGAAGCCTCGACATATATATTCAGCAGAGGTGTTTACATTACAAATACAGTTAGGATAAAATGAATATACAGAAACGATATGAAGCAAAGCTTGAGGACAGAGCCTGTGTTGTGCTCTCGCTTATATTTCCAAGGTGACATCAACATTTAAAGACTTCAGAATCATTTTTGTCACTCCCACGCATATGCAAAGAAAGAAAATGGTACTTTGCCTGACTATTGTTCATTAATAGACACCTACGCTTCAATTGCCTTGACCCATCCAAATTTAAAGCGCAGAGGAGTGTTGGGAAAAATTGCAGACCGTGAAAGTGAAGATTGTTTGCTAAAAAAATACTACATATATCATGTGCTCCTTACTGCTTACTCAGCTCCATATTCAGAACAACAGTCCACAACGATCTTCCTTGCTTATAGAGGGAAGGCTCCATTTAAGTAACAACACATTAATTACAAATTGTTGATTTTAAAGTTTATTTTGTCTGAAAACAATATGGCCCGGATTCACAGACAGCGGCGCACATTTATGCCGCCGTAGCGTATCTCCTGTACGCTACGCCGACGCAGCGCAGAGAGGCAAGCACAGAATTCACAAAGGAATTGCTCCCAAAACTGCGCTGGATTTCCTAGGCGTAAGCCGCCGTAGGTGGAAGTGGGCGTGAGCCATGCAAATGAGGCGTGACCCCATGCAAATGATGGGCCGAGCGCCAGACAGATACGTATAATGAACGGCGCATGCGCCGTCCCATGGACGCATCACAGTGCGCATGCTCAGAATCATGTCGTAACTACTCCCTAAGATACGTCGGATCACTGCCTACGGCGTGAACGTAACCTACGCCTAGTCATATTCACGTCCTACATAAACTACGCAAAATACGTCGGCTTGTGTTCCCTGGTGCAGCCCTTTGCATGGATGCTGCTGAGTTACACCTCCTTTATGGGGCATAACTTTACGCCGGACGTATGACTTTACGTGCACTGCGTCGGGCGCACGTACGTTCGTAAATCGGCGTATCTCCCTCATTTGCATATGTGAATAGAAAATCAATGGGAGTGCCAAATGCGTCCAGCGTAAATATGCGCCCACTCTACGCCGGCGTAGGCATGTTACGTCGGTCGGATGAAGCCTGTTTTTAGGGGTATCTTAGTTTGTGGGCCCGGTGCATTGATACGACGGCGCATATTTGCACTTACGCTGCGTATCTGGAGATACGTTGGCGCAAGTACTTTGTGAACCGGGCCTAAGAGTAGTTTCATACTGCTGATTTCGATCTGATTTTCAGTGTGATTATGTAGTGAAACTTGGATGAAACTAGGCATAGTCTATGGGGCCAAAATCACAATGGAATTGCTCCAAAGTAGTGCAAGAACTTTTTTCCAAAATCACGCCGTGTTGAGTTGCATTGATGTGAACAGACGCCATTAAAAACAATGTGACTTCCATAGTCATGTGTTACCTTGTGAGCCAAGTCACATCTGATATCGTACTAGTGAATGAAGCCTAATACCTTCTACACACGATCTGAAATTACCAGCTCTCAAATTTTTGCTGTCGGAAATTTCGACAGAAAAAGTCTGATAGGGCTCACATCAAACTTTTCTTGTCGGAAATTTCGACCGTGTGTACGCAGCATTAAAGTGTTACTAAACCCAGGACCCTGCATTCACTATATCTGGTCTCCCACAGTACACAGAACATGGAAATGCAATAGTTTTAGTAAATATAAACTGTTAATTACCTTTTCTCATCAGCAGTATATAGCAGTCTTGTGACTTCTATTAGTTCCTGGAAAAGCTTGTAGGAGGAGTTTTCATACTGCACTGAGCTGTCCTATGAGGCTGCAGGGCTAATGGCCCTTTGTCTGGACAGTGCTGATTGGCCCTGTGCTGATCACATGCTCTCTCCCAAGAAAAAAATAAACCTCTCTACACACCAAACTGAGCATGTACTCTAAAGGCTCAGACTTATCCGGTCTTGTCCAGGGGGGCAGTGCAGAGATGGGAGGATCTATGTATACAGGATCAAGCAGCCTTGTTACACAATGCACGGATTAATCCTTTAGGTTCCACAGGTAGTATAACAAGCATATTTTACTACATATACAGACTGATTTTTCTGTTGTGGGATTAGTTACACTTTAAGCTCAACCTTGTGATAAGCAAATATTGTCTAAATACAAGAGGCATGTATATTCTTACTGTCCTTTGTGTATTTATTCCAGATCTGTGCCGTAGTCCAGTGAGAAACGTTGCTTCTGTGCAGGAGCCTCCTGTAATAAAGACCAGTCACTGCTGCTCTCTCTTTATGCAGGGTGAATGGTCTTGCCTTCGGGCCCCTCCTCTAGTTTTCTGCAAGAAGCCCGTAGTGGGTGGAGCCTGCCGGGTCACTCCGACAGCTCTGCTCTTTGCACATTCTAGATACAGCACAATGATGATGTCACTGCTAATTTTACAAGGTAATAACTGGGTTTACAAAGGCATTTAGTTCACAAAAAGTGTATTTATATCCTTTGTGGATATTGAGGAATATATTTAAATGGTTTGAATGGTTTTGCACCAAGAGTTCAGCTTTAACTTGTAAACAGCAAATGTAGCTTCTGATTTGACCTGCATTCAAGCAAATAGCACCATTTTCAAGCAGTCGCCATGGGGTTGATTTACTAAAGGCAAATAGACTGTTCGCTGTGCAAGAGAATTTGAGCTTTGCAAGTGAATATAATCCTAGCTTATTAAATGGTGTGAAACTTTGCTTTTCCCATCATCCAAAGTGAATTTCCACTACATTCACTAAGTTAAGGGAAAATTCCCTTGAAAAATGAACAGCCTCTTTGTCTTTAGTAAATCAACCCCAATAAAAGAAGTATGGGTGCATTTATAATTGGTCTTCTAAATGCATGTAGCCCATATCAGCTTTTAACTGCACTTCTCCATTGTTGTTATAGGAAAGCGTATGGCTTATTATGAGTCAAGGTAGAACCCAGCTTCTTTCAGCCTGATACATTTTTTTAATGCTATCATAGACACAAGAAAGAAAGGATATTATTTGTTCCTTAGTCCAACAAGATCCCCTTCAGCCCTGCAGAGGCAGAACAGCAGTCTGCCTATGTAAACAAGGCAGATTGCTATTCTGTGACAAGGGAAGATAGAGATCCTGTGTTTCTGTTAAGCAGGAATACAGATCTCTGTCTTTCCACAGTTAAAGTACCCCCCATACAGTTAGAAAACACTCCCTAGGCACACAACCCTTTGATCGCTCCTGATGTTAACCCCTCCTCAGCCAGTGTCATTAGTACAGTGACAGCACATATTGTTTAGCACTGAGCACTGTATTGGTGTCACTGGCCCCCAAATAAAGTGTGACATATTGTCTGATTTGTCCGTTTGCAAAAAAACAATTATTATACACTTATTGACATTTTTTTTAACAAAAATATGTAGCAGAATACATATTGGCCTAAATTGATGAATAAATTATTTTAAAAATAAATACAAAATATTGGATGTGTTTTATAGCAGAAAGTAATGTTTTTTGTTTTTTTTTTCATTTTTTTTATCAAAATTTTCATTTTTTTTTATAGCACAAAAAATAAAAGCCGAAGAGGTGATAAAATACCACCAAAAGAAAGCACTATTTGTGGGGGGAAAAATATATCAATTTTATTTGTGTACAGTGTTGCACGACTGCGCAATTGTCAGTTAAAATAAAGCAGTGCCGTATCACACAAATTAACCTGGTCATGAAGGGGGGTAAACCTTCTGAAGTGGTTAAAACATCTAAAACTCCATAGTGGTCAGTGATTTAGTATGAAAGAAGATGAGTATTATCATATGTATACCGTGAGGAACCAAGGAATTATGAATTGAGAGAGGGCAACCAAGGGCATAAGTGAACCCTCCAGCAGGATCCATATCATGTTAAATTTTTATATCCTTTAACTGAACACTGCATGTCTGTAATCCACAGACAATATTAAACTTAATTGTGTTTGTAAACAATTAAAGAAAAAAAAAGCGCTACGAATTGTCAATTTCATAATTTATCATTGTTCAGCTGAATTCCAACACCTGAAGATCTACCATGGGATATTCGAGGTCCACCACAACCAGGGCTTTTTTTCAGCTGGAACTTGGTGGAACTTAGTTCCACCACCTCTGGCTCAGGCTCTGGCTCAGGCCCTCTGCTCCCCACCCACCACTAGCAGGCCTCGTACACAGCAAGAAACTTGCTGGGAGATATTTTTTTGCAGAGGAAACCGGTCGTGTGTACATTTTCGTTGAGGAAACTGTTGAGAAACTCGACGAGCCAAAAAGAGAGCATGTTCTCTTTTTCCTTGACGGAAATGGAGAAAATTGGCTTGTCGAGTTCCTCGACAGCCTAACAAGGAACTCGACGAGGAAAACGATGTGTTTCGCCCGTCGAGTTTCTCGGTCGTGTGTACGAGGCTTTACTTGTAAACACAAGTCCGGCTCATGATGGCCCAGGGCAACTGCCCCCTTTTGCCCTGCCTTAAAAATGGCCCTGGCTCACCCCTGAACCCTGCACTCTGTGTGTACCCCCCACACCCCAACACTGCAATCTGTATGTTATGCCCCTTAAGATTTTCCCACTGTTAGTGAAATTTGACCACACTATTAACCTATTAACCCACTATGTGATGAGGTTTGGAGGGTGTGTGTGTGAGGGGGTTTTGTGTGTGTGTGTGTGGGGGGGGGGTCGCGGTTGAGTTCCTGCACCTATTTTCTGAGAAAACCCCTGACCACAACTATCCCAGAAAACCGTACATGGCCTGGTAAATTATGAGCAAGTAGAGGTCATGACATCAATATAAAAATGTCCTTTAGATATCTACAAGTATTTTTTTTTTTTTTTTCACGTAACATGCATCTCTGTCACTGTTTGTGGTCATATTTTGTTAATTGTCCTCATAAGATGAATGTAATTAAATGAGTGATTTCTTGCAGCAGAGTATCATGTGCTTCAGCCAGTATATCTCTTGCACATTATCATAATAAGTCAGACGTATTTGCGAGGCCAGAACACAGCTGCTCCAGGAATAAATCATAGATGAGGAATCCAGACAAATAATGAAATGAATTTATTTATTTTTCTGTTGGTTATATTGAATTTTAATTTGATCTGCAGTTTACTCTTAAACTGCCATGTGTTTTTTATATTATTCATCCCTGGAGGCAAACAGAATTACCACTGGCAGCTGGATTTGTTTTATCTGGGTGAAGGAACGATTTTTCTTCCCTTCTGTGCCCAAGTCTTATATCATGAGCTGGAACATTAAAAACAAAAAGTCTAGTCTGCAGACAGTGTGCAGACAGAACGTACTGCACAAAGTATATCAAACAAGGAAAATCCTTACCAATCTAGGACAAAATGGTGGCACAGTGGCTATTAGTCTTTTTACTGCACAGAGATCCTGGGCTGATTTCTGACTATGCATGTTACATTGTACTATATAAAGGCAAAACTTTTTTAGTTTTGGATTGATTGGGGAAGGGTTAGACCCTCTCTCAAGTTTTATTGCTATTTGTCTCCTCCATCCCTTGGATGAGATTCACAACTTTTTGTCCTGTTGACCATTCTATTTAACCGCTTAAGGACTGCCGCACGCCTTTTTACATTGGCAGAATGACACAGACAGGCATATGGGCGTACAGGTACATCCCCTTTCGGATGCCGCTGTGTGGTCGCGCGACCCTGCCGCAAGCTCCATGAGCCCGACCATGGGTCCCGTAGACTCGATCGCTGTGGGGATACCCGCGTTCATCTCACAGAGGGATAGAGCGGGAAGATGCTAATGTAAACAAGCATCCCCCCGCTCTGCCTAGTGACAATGACACTGATCTCCGCCAACGCACATCCACTGAGGCTGCCATGTGTAAGACAGAGCAACCACCCACTCTCTAGACATGGCACATCCACTGAGGCTGCCATGTGTAAGACAGAGCAACCACCCACTCTCTAGATTGGTATGGGTGGTATGGGTGCAATCTCTCTAGATTGGTATGGGTGCTTCTTGTATTTATTTTACATAGATGGTAAAGGTCAAATAGGAGGCTCAAGTTTGAATCAGTGTGTGTGTTTCTGAATCAGATAAAGTAATGAATTTTAATATTTATGGAAATCCACTTATCTGTGTTAAAATATTTTCTAGAGCAGATAATAAGTTAACTAGATTATAGAGAACTAACTTGGTATAGGAAGATGATATTTTTTCAAAACTTGCAAATTTAAATAAGTAGTTTAAATGGTTTCCTGTTGAATTGGTTGAGGAAAGGTGGAAGTACCACTCAAAGCTCAAAGCCATATGCATAACAAGTTTTTTAGTATGAGATTACCTTCAGTGAAAGACTCTTCTGAGTTTTACAGTACAGTACATATTTGTAATGATGCCTAATCTCATCATGTAAGTGTATTATTTTCAGATTGTGACAGGCTGCAAAGTAAAAGCATACTAGCCCATTATGTTGCACTTACCCTCTTCCTTCGGGGGCCGTGGACTCCGGCTCTGTGACTGGCCAGAGTCGCATGACGTCACTCCCGCACATGTGCACGGGAGCCGCCGGTCACGGCACAGGCCCTTTAGAAGTGTGACAACCGTGCCCTTTCTTCGGTGCGCAAGCGTACATGGTAAATATCTCCTAAACCGTGCAAGATATTTCCAGTACCTACAGGTAAGTCTTATGATAGGCTTACCTATAGGTAAAAGTGGTGTAACTAGGTTTACAACCACTTTAAAGTGGTAATAAACCCAAAAAGCAAAAAATAATGTATTTTAACTTTCCAATTCCTAAACATGTTGGCCACATTAGGTGTACTTTTTTAAACGTTTCTTCTGTTTTTCAATGGTGATCTGGCCACTACCACATTCCTGTCTTATGAACAAAAGAGGAAGGTGGGATTGTAATGGTGCTGAAAACACATAATACATATAGACAATATACATACAAATGTAATATTTATTTTATTGGTACAGACATACAAAAAGGGTTCTTTTAAAATTGATTATCAGAGGGAATATTGGAAATGGTGCGTTGCTGGTTTCCCAAAGTTCATAAGATGGTGGTCACAGGAGAATGTCCCATCCCTACATGTTTCACCGTTTAGGCTTCCTCAGGGGATTTAATCTGGGACCACCAGTCCGTAGCCCAGCTCTAACATAAAATATGAAAACAGATTTTTAAATTATTATATATAGCTTGCCATGGCTTGTGAAAGAGCACCAAATACCCATGTTGGTATACCCACACATCACATGGGCATTTGGTGCTCTTTAGCAGTTTATATTTATTTAAAAAAATTGCATTTCCATGTTCTTTGTACTGCAGGAGAACAGCTATAGTGAATGCAGGGTCTTGGGTTTAGTAACACTTTAAGCAAATGGATACCATATTTGGGGATCAGCAATTTTAGCCTTCCTGATGGGAAAATTGTCAGTGGAGATGCTGAGATGCTGACTCTTTTAGTATTCTTGCAATTTCCAGCTGTGAAGGTGATGGTCGGGAAGGGGTTTGCTCTTTTAGGGCTTCTTTGTAACCTTGGTAGGGAAATGACCTTGTTGAGAAATGTTTGATATGAATGAAAATATGATGTTATTATTTTTCATTGCTGGATTTACGTACAGTCATTGTGTAGTTGCTGTATACACATGCACAGTTTATATACAGAGAGATAAAGATAGACAGTGGATTTTCTTGCATTGCTGGATATAAAGGTCATAGTGGTCAGAACTTTACAGAAAAGACAGTTCCCGCTTTCAAAGTGCTTTCACATTGATGAGCTGTGCACAGTAAATGAGAGGTGGCATGTCCCGTATACTCTGGATTCTCTAATCTAATAATGTGTTTTCCCTATGAAGGCTGAAGAAGATTCATATGCCATACAGCAATTTCACTATCTAGCAAAATCTTTCTAACGATATATGGCATTTAGAGGCCTAGACCTGTGGGAAGGAAGCAGGTCAAATCTTACTCTATCATTACAAGTCAGAGAGAATTGGGGCTGAAAGATTATGGCTCTGTGGAGAGGCCACGTGTCACAATGATAACCAAGCTTTATTAACACTGCAGGACCAGTGCTGAACTCCTCTGAGGATGGACCTTCATTGGACCTTCATTTAGTATAGACTGCCAGTGTAACGTATGTCATTACTGAATCATTTTATCTCTTTGCCCTATCAGTACTAGGCCACGCATTAATAAACTAGTATCATTGACTAGAATATGACAACTTATAAAGTAAAAAGCATATCTTGAAAAAAGTGCATAAGCAGAGGTTATCTTTACTGAAGTCAGTATGTCAAAAAATGTATAGGTTCAATTTAGATGGCAGAAATTATGTGCAAATCTCAACTTTAAAAGTCATGCGTGATCCTGTCCCTTCTACCTACGGAGAATACCAGGGCAGCCTCACAAAGGGCATGGGCCCCCTGGAGCAGAGAATGGGGGAGTGCTGCCGCAAATTGAGAACCAGGGGGTGCTGCGCAAATTGAGAACCAGGGGGAGGGGTGCCGCGGATTGAGGACCGGGGGGGATGACAGTGTGACTGACCTCTTCCTCGTGCCACAAATTGAAAGTGTTTTTTCTCCTCTCTCCATGAGAGGGGGGGGGGGGGCTGCAATGAAATTAAAGTTTACTCCTCTCCTCTCAACAGCGAGCTGAGAAGGGGGCGTCTGGGCCCATGGGAATATTTGGGCCCCTTACAGGTGTAATGCCTGTACCCCCCTGATTGCGGCCCTGAAGCCTACCCATTGGGCAGCGGATGGCACCTGAAAGTGGGTGGGATATATTAAGAAGCAAGTAAACTCTGAAGTTGTTGTGTTGAAAGCAGAAAGATTGGGCAAGTGTAAGGATTTGAGTGACTTTGACAAGACCCAAATTGGCTAGATAACTGGGTCAGAACATCTCCAAAATGTTAGTTCCTATGGGATGTTCCCGGTCTACAGTGGTTAGGATCTACCAAGAGTGCTTCCAGGAAAGAAAAACAGCAAACTGGCGACATGGTAATGGGCAGCCAGGGCTTATTGATGCACGTGGGGAATGAAACCTGGCCCGTGTAGTGCCATCCAATAGAAGAGCTACTGTAGCACAAAAAGTTATTGCTGGTTCCCATAGAGAGGTGCTAGAATACACTAGATTTTTTTTTTATGAGGTTAGCTTTAATTTAAGGTAAGATCAAAGGCCAAAACTTGTATTCACTAAGGAAATATTTATTTTTTCAGGCATTTATATAGAGATGACAAATTATGCAGCACTTTACATACAGTATATATCATTTACATTTACAATAGTCCCTGCCCTCAGTGAACTTACAATCTAAGGTCCCTAACTTAATATTATACATACTGTATACATACTGTTCTAGGGCCAATATAGTCAGAAGCCAATTTACCTACCAACATCTTTGTAGCCTGGGAGGAAACGGGAGTACCTGGGGGAACAGGGAGAACAGGTAGTGCCATTGTTCAATTCAAACCAATGACCCTAGTGCTGGCAGGCAGAAGTGTTAACCACTTAGCTACTGTGCTGCCAAGTGTTGAAACCCCAATTCAATGTTTAATGCTGATTGTGTGCCGCTGGGGAGATTTGCATGCTTTATTTGACCTGGCAAACAGGACTGTAAGCTAACCATTTTATTTAGTGACAGAGGCTTTGACTGGCGTTTGGAGAGCTTTAACAAAAGGGGGTCCAAAGCCATGTTTTGAAGCAAGTATAAACTGGCCCTAACAGTTATCATTAACCCTCCTAGCGGTATTCCCGAGTCTGACTCGGGGTGAAATTTTTATACCAAAAGCGGTAACCCCAAGTCAGACTCGGGCTTGCCTCGCTGCAGCCACAGACAAAGTTACTTACCTTGTCCCTGGATCCTGCGATGCCTCCCCGCTGTGTGAGCGAGTGGGACCTCGCTCGATTCACACACTGTCCTCCTGTGCCGCCGATCTCTGTTCCCTGCGACGTTACGACGCACGGGAGCAGAGAACGGCGCCAAATTCAAAAACGTAAACAAACACATTACATACAGTATACTGTAATCTTATAGATTACAGTACTGTATGTAAAAAATACACACCCCCCTTGTCCCTAGTGGTCTGTCCAGTGCCCTGCATGTACTTTTATATAATAAAAACTGTTCTTTCTGCCTGCAAACTGTAGATTGTCCATAGCAACCAAACGTGTCCCTTTATGTCTAAAATGGTTTTAGAGCAGCTAGAAAACAGCGATAATAAATTATAATCACTTGCAGAATTGTGAGATAGCGATTTGTGGGGAAATTCGTCATAAAAAAATAAAAGTAATGAGAGCGACAATTCCGCAACTGAGCAAATTTCAGTGATTTTGAGTTGATTACATTATTGAATAATTTTTATTATAATTATATTATTTGTTATAATTATTTATAATTATTTATTATATTATAATTTATAATTTTGTTTTTAAAAAAAATTCATACCCGGGATGCCTACTAGACTCTTGTTTGGACAGATTTAAGTGAGTTATTCCTAAGAATTACAGGCCTACAGTATAAAACACCAAATTTCCTTGCAAATAATGGTACTGCTTTCAGCACCTTTTTTCTGAAATAATCATACCGCCAGGGAGGTTAAAAGCATAGTGTAGTGGAAAAATAAGTCTAATCGAATTTGGAATTAATAAATGATATCTAATTATAAACCAATTCCAAACGATATTGAAATCAGCTAGTGAGAAAGTGCTGCTGCAGCAAAAAAATGTCAGATAAAACACAAACAGTAAAATATATAACATTTTTATATATCATTAAAAGCATGCCTTCCATTTAACTGTTTTGAGAAAGTTAAAAATATGGGTTTAGTTTCTCTTTAGGCAAAATGTATTCGAATCAGTTCTACACTTAAAGTGGAACTAAATCCATAATTTATTGGTTTAAAAAAACAATTACATTCACGGCATCCCGGGAATGCTAACTGTCACCCATTCTCATGTCATCATTTTGAAATCCCCAAATCATGGCAGACCTGTAACTATAGTATATTAATACAAGGTTGTTTAATGCAAACCATCTCCCCAGTCCCCACTAGTTGCACTAGTTGATCATGCAAGTCGGTATTACCTCTTTACATTTTGTCTTACAATAAATTTTAGTGAAGCAGGACCATTACTTCACCCTTCACTTTAGTACATCAGTCTAAAAATGATAATAATAGACCTGCATGTTTGATATTAACAGTAATTTTTTTTCGAAAAGGTTGCTTGGATACTGCATATACATGTATTTAATGTATTATACTTCCAGCTGGATGGTAAATAGGTTATGTCAGAAAGCCTTTTATCCTTTTTTGAAGAAAAAAATAAAATGCCGTAATCGCATTTAAGGAGGTCGATTGTGAAAAATATTTTATGAAGGTAACTGTATGTGGTTCAGCCCTGGAAGAATTTACCCCCTTCCTGACCAGAGCCCTTTTTGCCATTTTTCTCTGCGTCGCTTTAATTGATTGACGTGCAATGTGGTACCCAAACAAAATTGACATACTTTTTTCCCACAAATAGAGCTTTCTTTTGATGGTATTTGATCACCTCTGCGGTTTTTATTTTTTACGCTACATTTACATTGCTTTACCCAGCCAAGCCATTCTGCCGACGTATGTGTTCATTAGCCGGTCGGCAAGTGGTTAATAAATCTAATGATATTCTTCAGTATATTGATTCCTTTTTCTTTTCACATGTTTTAATTTATATTTTTTCTAACATCTAAATGCAGGCCAAACTGTCCTGCAAAAAGTATGATGACAAGGGTTGGGGCAAACTTTAAAGCCAAACTCCAGTTTAGGCCAACAAAAGATATCAGACTCACCAATCCATTGATGTGTTGCCACTCCTCTCCCAGCATCATTCAACCCACTTCCTTTGAACCCACACCCTGGACTTATAGGTGAAAATATAAGTATGCATCTTTTACTGTCGTGGGTGTAGGGGTGCTCCACCATGGAGGATTATTAGGGGACAATGGAGCCTGAGCCTGGAGTTAGGCTTTAACACTGCCATGGTGCTTGAGAAGTTACAAGAAGAAGTGCATGTAGTGTGTACCAGCTTTACAACACCTGGTCACTTCAACCAATAATGAGCTATCTGCAATCTGTTTTGTTTTGGAATTTAAGCTACAAATTTACCTCTCAATTCTCTAGACAGTTGTGAAAGCTTAAAACACTTTTTCCTGCTGTTGGCAGCTGGGCTAAAATGGTGTCATCACCATCTCACAAATACACCTTAGTCTCATCAGGATGATCAGGGTTGCCAAATTTCAGTAAATTTACGAACAGTTTGTAAAATCTGTAATTTGTGCATCTGTCTATGATTGACATTCACAGACATATCCCAAAATTTTGGATTTTACAAACTGTTTGTAAATTTACTGAAAGTTGGCAATCCTGCTGCTCGTCTTCTGCTATAGGACCAGCACATCATTGTTGAACTTACCTTTAGATAGGCACCTTTTCTGAAAAAACCTTACACAGTCACACAGTTTGGTCTAAATGTAAAGGTGGAAAAAAATATTATTAAAGGCATGCAAATAAAATCATATAATCAGGTTGGAATATTTTTTACAATGATAGGGCCAGATTCACAAAGGAGATACGACGGAGTATTTAAGATACTCCGTCGTATCTCTCAGAGTATCTATGCGACTGATTCATAGAATCAGTTACGCATAGATAGCCAGAAGATCCGACAGGTGTAATGGACTTACACTGTCGGATCTTAGGAATCAATACCGCGGCCGCCGCTGGGGGGAGTTCGCGTCGTAAACCAGCGTCGGGTATGCAAATTAGGAGTTACGGCGATCCACAAAGATTTTTCCCGTCGTTACGTCGTCGCAAGTGTTAGTTTTCCGTCGCAAAGATAGGGCACCTTTAATATGGTGGAAAAGTACTCCACCATGTTAAAGTATGCCCGTCTTTCCCGCGTCGCTTTTGAATTTTTTTTTTATTTATTCTTTTTCCCGGCGTAAGTCATTTGATCACGTCGCGATTCACAAAACGTTGGCGCGTCGTAATTTCGCGCAAAGCACGTCGGGAAATTTGCGACGGGAGCATGCGCAGTATGTCCGGCGCGGGAGCGTGCCTAATTTAAATGGTACCCGCCCCATTTGAATTGGGCCGCCTTGCGCCGGACGTGTTTACGATACACCGCCGCAAATTTCCAGGTAAGTGCTTTGTGCATCGGGCACTAAATCGGAAAACTTGCGGCAGTGTAACGTAAACGGGTTACGTTACGCTGCACCCAAGCTGAATCTGCCCCATAGTTCCTTTAAATTAAGTAGACCTCTCTATATAATGTTGGCAGTAAATAGGAGAATTGGTAAAAAAGAAGAAGTTAAAGTAGATTCATTGTCCTAAGTAACCCATCAAACCCTGAACATTATATTTATACTGTATTGGTGACAGTAAAACAATGAGACCTAAGCGGGCCATATACTCTTATGCCGCGTACACACAATCATTTTTCAGCATGAAAAAAAAAGTTGTTTTTCCAACTTCATCATTAAAACGACGTTGCCCACACACCATTGTTTTTTAAAAATGCTCTAGCAAAGCGCAGTGACGTACAACACATACGACGACACTATAAAGGAAGTTCCATTCGCCTTTGGGCTGCTTTAGCTGATTCCTTGTTAGTAAAAGACGATTCACGCTTTTTTGTCTGTTACAGCGTGATGAATGTGCTTACTCCATTATGAACGGTAGTTTTACCAGAATGAGTGCTCCGGTCTCATAACTTGCTTCTGAGCATACGCGGGTTTTTAACATTGTTTTAGCCCACACACGATCATTTTTTACAACCCAAAAAACGACATTGTTTAAAACGACGTTAAAAAATGCAGCATGTTTAGAATTTTTTTTTTTTGTCGTTTTTCAGAACCTGAAAAATGATGTGTAGCCCACACACGGTCATTTAAAATGACATTTTTTAAAAACTATGTTTTTTTCATGCCGAAAAATGATCGTGTGTACGCGGCATTAACATTTTTTTGTTCAGACTGTGAGCAGAATGAAAAAAAAATAACAGACTCCTCCAGCCATGCTACAGAGTGTGAATGGATGAATCTCCCTGCATGCAGATTGTATTCTAGTAGCGGGCACTGACAGCTTTCAGAATATCCGAATGGCAGCTGCATCTGATTCTATGCAGTAGTTTGGTCAAAAGTTTTTCATCTGGTCCCTTTAAATGTTTAATTGAAGGATGTTGGTCAGGGGATTAGTCACAGGGCCACCCATGAAGTGAATTTCAGGTGTTTATTTTAGGACCAGGTGGAGATTCTCATCGCTTATGGCCAGCTAAGGCCAATAGCATCACATTTTTAGCTATCCATTGACAGTGTTAATCTAGCTCATACATTTCAATCTGATTGTACAAACTCTACCAACAACCATGTAGTGCAAGGTCTACCATATCCAATCCGGCAGGCTCTGTATACAGTAGTTGGAAGATCTAAAGAAGATTGTACAATTTGATTACAAGGTGTAAGAACAGCTTAACACCTGTGTTCTTATAAAAAATGTGTGTTAGAATAAAAAGAGCCAGTATAATTTATTGGTGTGGCTTACCAATACATACCAATGTCAGATGTTAAATGAATTGAAAATGAACATGCTTTTCTCGACCCAATGACTAGAACATGAATAACATGAATTTGGCTGGGTGAATGGCCTCTCCTATCATAACCAGTAATTACAGAATGAACAGATGTTCTTTGAGTCAATGGGCTTTAACCTTTTTCTGAGTAATTTGGCTAAAACTGACACCGCCAACATTGGATTGCTATTAGTATCCTGCAGTTATTTTTGTAGACTAGCACTGGTCTTAGTAGGGTAAGGTATTGCTGGATTTCTCCTACAGTACCTAGCTTTGTTTGTGAAAATGATTGCTACAGGGCAGGAAAGTGATCTATAAGACCTCGGGTCATAGAAAATTCAGGTTGCACCTTGATCTAAGTTTCAGTATAGGAGTCTTTGTTCGTCAGTAACTATACACACCACTATAATTATTTTAGATATCAGCACACACCCCAGAGATCGCCCCAATTGTTGCAAGGCTCACCCAATGCTTTAGTACTATATATACACACAAAACAACTGTAGTGTTAACTAAAACCACAGTTGTTCATCGGTACCTAACTGTTATGCCACGTACACACACTCGCGATGTGAATTTTTTTTTTTTTTTAATGTCATTAAAAACGATCGTGTGTGGGCTCCAGAGCATTTTTCACAACGTTAAAATGGCCAATAAAAATGTAGAACATGCTCTAAACTTTCGTGTCATTTTCAACATTGTAAAAAATGGTCGTGTGTGGGCTTTAGCGTGCATGCTCAGAAGCAAGTTATGGGACAGGAGTACTCGTTCTGGTAAAACTAGCGTTCGTAATGGAGATAGCACATTCATCACGCTGTAACAGACTGAAAAGCGCAAATCGTCTCTCACCAAAGTTTTACTAACACAAAATCAGCAAAAGCAGCCCCAAGGGTGGTGCCACATGAATGGAACTTCCCCTTTATAGTGCCGTCGTATGTGTTGTACGTCACCACGCTTTGCTAGAGCATTTTTTTTTTCATGATCATGTGTAGGCAAGGCCGGCTTAAAAAAAACGTTTTTTTTTCTAGACCATTAAAAATGGTCATGTGTACGCGGCATAAGAGTCACACCAGATCTATTACTGAGAAATGAGGGCAGGAGTAAAATGACTACTCTCTCCTTGTTTAACATAACAGTATTCCATGCCAATGCCTTCTACGTGGTTGTTGATTTGTTGTTAATAAGCTGAAATATAAACAAACTACACACTATATAATTAGGTTGCAACAAGAGGTATAAAAAAGTGTTCCTTATGACCTTGGTATCTAAAGGTAAAGCAGCATGATTAATGAGAACGGAAAAAAAACAGAACATGCCTTAATTTGCAGATCAGTGGATTTATGTAGTTTCATTAGAAAATATATCTAGTCTAAATACAGCATTGAGTAATTAAAACAGAATAAAAGCTGTTTCATATACTCAAGGAAAGGAAAAGGTGATAGTTCGCCCATGTCAACCAATCATATTCTTTAAATGTGTACAAAAACGGATAAAAATGCAGGGCCAGATTCAGGTACATTTGCGGCGGCGTAACGTATCGCATTTACGTTATGCCGCCGCAAGTTTTACGGGCAAGTGCTTGATTCACAAAGCACTTGCCTGTAAAGTTGCGGCGGCATAGCGTAAATCCCTCCGGCGCAAGCCCGCCTAATTTAAATGATCCAGGTAGGGGGCGTGGATCATTTAAATTAGGCGCGTTCCCGCGCCGAACGTACTGCGCATGCTCCGTTTTGAAATTTCCCGCCGTGCTTTGTGCGAAATGACGTCACACCGATGTCATTTTTTGAACTTCGACGTGAGTTACGTCCTTTCCTAATCACGGACGACTTACGCAAAAAAATATAAAAAATTTGACGCGGGAACGACGGCCATACTTTAACATGGCAAGTCTAACTATAGGCCACGAAATAGCAGCTTTTACTATACTCCAGGAAAAGCCGACTAGAGACGGCCGCGCTTACCTTCGTGGATCGCCGGAAAATGCTAATTAGCATACCCGACGCAGAAAACGACGCAAACTCCACCCAGCGGCCGCCGAAGTATTGCACCTGCAAACCGAAGGCGTACAAAGCCTGTCGGATCAAAGCCAGAAGCCGTCATATCTTGATTTGAGGATTCAAACTAAAGATACGACGCAGCAAATTTGAAAGTACGCCGGTGTATCAGTAGATACGCCAACGTACTTCTTCTGTGAATCTGGCCCCCAGTTGCTAAAAGAAAAACTACTCCATGGCTACCTACATATGAACCAGCAGACATGAATGCAAGTAAGGTAAGTTTGAAGAGAGACAGCGCACACAACGGGGAACTCCCAGTCCAATTTGCAAGACCATCTTTTAGGTCATGGGTGCTCAACCTGTGGCTCTCCAGCTGTTGCAGAACTTCAAGTCCCATCATGCCTCTGCCTTTGGGAGTCATGCTTGTAACAGTCAGTAGCTTGCAATGCCTCATGGGAATTGTAGTTCTGAAACAGCTGGAGAGCCACAGGTTGAGCACCCATGTTTTAGGTGCTCAGGCTCAGGCAGAAACAAGTAATGCCCTGTACACACGATAGGTTAGTCTGATGAAAACGGTCTGATGGATTTTTCCATCAGTTATCCGATGAAGCTGACTGATGATCAGTCGTGCCTACACACCATCAGTTAAAAAAACGATCGTGTCAGAACGCGGTGACGTAAAACACAACAACGTGCTGAAAAAAATGAAGTTCAATGCTTCCAAGCATGCGTCGACTTGATTATGAGCATGGGTGGATTTTTAACCGATGGACGTACCCACAGACGATCGTTTTTTTCTATAGGTTTTTTTATCCATCAGATAATTTTAAACAAGTTCCTTTTTTTTTAACCTATGGATAATTAACCGATGGGGCCCACACACGATCGGTTTGGTCTGATGAAAAGGGTCCATCAGACCGTTTTCATCAGACTAACCTATCGTGTGTACGCAGCATAAAAGAGTGTAGCTGGCAACTCTGTAGTCCATATAGTTATAGGCGTAATATATAATTATGCCTAAAAAATGTGATTTCACATGCAAGCCTTTAAACATGGGAAAATAGCCAATGGCTTATTATTGCAGCATTGTAAATGATTTAGTCTGTTATAATCAGGAGTAGATGATACCTAAAGTTCGGTATAACGTTGTAGTCCTCATGAACTCAAGACACACAATTTAAAGAGCAATTACACAACACATTCTACCATCATGGCTACTAAAATATTTGTATTTATCCTGGTTAAATGCAAGGATATTGCAAGGAATTTTTTTTTTTTTATTTAAAAACCCAAAGAGCGAGTCAATATTTCTCACAAGGAAGGGATCACCAGATGATAAAATGTTATTCTGCTTGGAATGTCATCATTTTGAAATCCCCAAATCATGGCAGACCTGTAACTATAGTATAACAAGGTTGTTTAACTCAAACCATCTCCCCACTAGTTGCACTAGTTGATCATGCAAGTCGGTAATACCTCGTTATATTTTCATACAGGTGACCATACCACTTGTCGCTTTTCAGGCTTAACACCATGAATCCTATTTCTGTTATCACTAAAGATGTTTTAGCTGGACAGTAGGATGAAACCCCACGCACTGCAAGGGGTGAATACTCCTTAACCCAGGGTTAGGCAACCCCTGGCTCTGGTGCCACAATTGGCATGCAAAGCCTCTTTTGCCAGCACTTGACTCCCTCCCCATCAGCAGAGCAGGGCAGGGAGATGTCAGTGAGACACTAATGCATTCCAATTTCAGGGTTCCCCTCACCGCACCTGCACTAATGGGGAGGCACTGTGCCCCCACACATTGTAAATGATGGGAAACATTGTTTGGTTCTCTAACTTTGCTATACCTGCGATCGTCAGCTTTTGGGATGGGAAAGAGATTGGGTGCAGCTCTGCTGGGGGGGGGGGGGTGGTCCCTGCTTCCGTTGTTTTACAAAGTGAAAGTTTACATGTACTTTAAGTCTAGGGGAAAAAGCTTACTTTATTTTTTGCGCCATCAGACTTCCCAGTGCTCACTTCTGATGACCTCTCTAATGCTCTGGGTTGAACCCTCACTTTTTGTTCTGCAATGTAATTAATGATGTCACAGTGCCACCATTGGCCGGATCGCTGTACAGAATAGACTTTGGGGGACCAGTCGCACATGAAGGAGTAATAGATGGAGTGATGGGAGTGATTGCACAGGGAGGAGGGATAGATGGAGTGATTGGAGCGATCACCTAGGAAGGCGAAATAGAGTTAGGCCTCGTACACACCAGTTTCCTCGGCAGAATTCAGCTTCCGACCGAGTTTCTGGCTGAATTCTGCCGAGAAACCCGGCCGTGTGTACACTTTCGGCCGAGGAAGCCGACGAGGACCTCGGCGAGGAAATAGAGAACATGTTCTCTATTTCCTCGTTGTTCTATGGGAGCTCTCGTCCCGCCGAGCTCCTCAGCGGCTTCAGGGCTGAACTGGCCGAGGAACTCGATGTGTTTGGCACGTCGAGTTCCTCGGCCGTGTGTACGAGGCTTAAGGGATAGAATAAGTAATCCACTTTATTACTCTACCACTAAACACTTAACAGGCATTTAACCTTTGCAGTGCATGGGGGGCACACTGCATTGGTATTTTTGTCTGGTGTCTGGAGTTGGGCTTTAAGTCTAAAAAAACATCAACGGGTATTGTTATCTGTATGCTGTGGTTACAGATACATATTATATTAGACAATGGATGCTTATTTGTGAGCTTACCATGTATTAACCATCCCCACCTATCTTTTGAACTGCAAATTCACCAGCCCCTGCTGTTCAAATCTTGTAATGTAGAAGGACGTATAACAATATTATAGTATGATGGTACTTAGGTCCTTTGGAATACTGCATATCTTTTATTGAACTGAAGACATGCTGAACATTTGTTTACATTTCTATTGTTCTTTGAACACCATTTAAAAGCCAAGCACATCTATTGTATAAAACAATAGTCTTTGGAGCAGAGGTGTTGCTTACAGTATGTAATCATGTACTTTATTTTAAGGCATGCACTATAAAGATAAATTTGATTGGTTTCTATGGACAGTACAGACACTTTTCCCTTCCACCATTTTATTGAATACTCCTATTATCTATGTAAGTAATCACTATGCTGTAGCTGGTTTCTCAGTCAGTTTTTATTTGTACAAATGTCTTCTCGATGAGGGGACTCCCACACCTGCTGACGCCATCCAATACAATGTGTCACACAGCAGGGCTGTGCGAGTTGGCAGGTTGGCTGTCTCCACACTGTGAAGGTGACAGGATCACATTAATACACACAGACATAACTTCACAGCCCCCCTTCTCATATGCAAATATATTCACAGAGAAATAAAGACTCTTTGATACTTGAGCAATGAACCTTTGCATCCATTTACCTCCCTGAAAAACAAACTATTTTCTTAAAGTCTGCTTTAATTACTTGAATATGTTATGCGATAATTTTGCTGGATGTGAGGCATTTCTGGAAATCATTGTGTAATTCATTTTCTAATGACTTATCGTCCACTTTGTATTGTGCCTGGGAGGGAGCAAAATCTCCCAGAGCTTTACCACCTAATTATGATCAATGATCTAAATCTTTTCTCCAAGTAGGTTGGACTACACATCATTGAATAACAATGAAGCACTAAATGAGCAGGAAAATCTGCAGAGTGGATGTGAAATAGATGCTGTGCCAGGAGCTTACACTTCATACCAAGCTACTTTCACAAGATTGCTCTCTATGCAAGGCCCAGCCAGCACCATGTCTCCTGTCAATGCCTGGTAGACTTCAGAGTAAGCCGCTGCTCAGTTCAGTGCTTTGGGGGATTTGATGCTCTATGTACATCGGAATTATAAAGTCATATCATAAAGACAACTTTGAATTAGAAAGGGCTAAAGATCCGTTCACTTTACATATTTACTACTTGCCTATAGCATCTCTTTCAAAGGCGATGGCATTTTAATGCTCATCTGCGTTGCACAATTATTATCATATAAAACAACAATGGTACAAGCAGCAAAATACAATGATACAAATGCTCATGGGTCGAAAAGCATGACCCAAGGAGAGCAAATGCCCATGGGTCGAAAGGCATGACCCAAGGAGAGCAGTATTAGGTGGAGCAGGCTGTGGCTGATCAGTGATCAGTTGATGCAGATGAGCAAAGCATGGACAAAAAATGTAATTTGTTTGGTTACAAGGAGCAACACAAACTTTCTTCCTACTATTATAATTAATTTAGACCACTTTTTTCTTTAATTTGAATAGGGACTTTTGGCCGAATTTTGCAAATTTTGTCAACTCCAGAACAGGGATAGAGGGAAAGTCTTGATATTTGTATAATTGACATCCATTTAAAAGGGGATTATCTCCACATTGGAAAGACATTCTTTCACTTCCTGTTGATAAGACAGGAGAGGAAATTAAATCATCTCCTTAAATAGGCATAGATGGAAAAGAAAAACTGCCAGTAGTGTTAAAGTATGCCTAAAGTGAAATGCCTAGATTCACAAAGATTGCCGCAACTTTGCGGCAGTGTAGCTTAAGGCATTTAAGCTACGCCGCCGTAAGTTAGCGAGGCAAGTACATGATTCACAATGTACTTGCCTGCTATGTTACGGCGGCGTAGCCTAAAGCGGGCGGGCGTAAGGGCGCCGAATTCAAATGTGTGTAAGGGGGGCGTGTTTTAGGCTTGACCTTACATTTTTGATGGGTTTTTTTACTGCGCATGCACCTACATTTCCCAGTGTGCATTGCGGCTAAGTACGCCACACAGGCCTATTGATTTTGACGTGGACGTAAACAACGTAAATCCCGATTCACGGACGACTTACGAAAATGACGTAAAAATTTCGAATTTCGATGCGGGAACGGCGGCCATACTTAACATTACTATTCCAACTAGTGCCTAGCTCTAACTTTAGGCGGCCTATCTCTAACGTAAACAGGGTAAAAGAACTGCGTCGGCCGGGCGTACGTTCGTGAATTGGCGTATCTACTCATTTACATATTCTACGCCGACCGCAATGGAAGCGCCACCTAGCGGCCATCCGAAATATTGCAATCTAAGATAGGACGGCGCAAGCCGTCGTATCTTAGATACGTTTAAGCGTATCTCTGTTTAAGCATACACTTAAACATAAGTCAGCGTAGATTCTGAGTTAGGTCGGCTTATCTACTGATAAGCCGGCCTAACTCTTACTGAATCTACCTAAAAGTTTTTTCTTATCAGTTAGAGTGAGACTGCATTAGAACAGCTGTCAGGTTTTCAGTACTGTCTGTGCCCCACTCTATTAGTCCCCTGTTTATGGTTATCACCAAGAGTGAAAATGAAAGAAAAACCCCAATTGTGGGCTAACCCCAGAACAGGAGTAGGGGGGAAATCTTCCACTATGGACACTAGTTCTAATTACCTTGATGACAATCAGGGATCCCCTCACATTGGAGGGATTTCCTCTCACTTACTGCTTTGGGTATGGGACAGGAAGTAAAGGAAAACTTCCCCAGTGGACCACAGATGGCACAAAAAAAAACAGACAGGGGTTATAATCCTCCATCCAATAAGAAAAACATGGTTTTGCTTTTAGTTCTACTTTAAAGGGGGTGTAAACCTTTGTGTTTTTTCACCTTAATGCATCCAAAAACACTTTGCTGTGTCCGGCCCCCCAGGCCCCCCCATTTTACTTACCTGAGCCACAAATTTCCATGGGCGCGATCCTGTGTCGCTCTCTCCACAGCTTCTTGGCTCTTCATTGGATAGATTGGTAGCAGCGCAGCCATTGGCTCCTTCTGCTGTCAATCAAATCCAATGACGCCAGTGCCGGGAGGCGCGGGAGAGTCATACACTCTATTGGTGCAATTCTGTGCAAAACTAACTGCACAGTGGAGGTATGACATGTTTGTTATTTAAAAAAAAATTAGCCTATAGTATCAATTTAACCCCCTCCATACTTAATCCAAAATGAAAGAAAACATTTTGGCTTAAGATATACTTTAACTGCTTTGCTGTACTGTAGCTTATTTCATAAAAGCACAGAGTAACAAAAAATGAACCAAAAAAGTAAAGTAAATACAGTATCCACCTCCAGCAAATCAGCCCAATGCAAATTGACTTCTGTCATTAAGTAGGAGTGGAACAGCTTACTTTCCCTTTTCCACACTTTATACACATTACCATTTCTGGTAGAAAAACATAACTAAATATTTGACATCCAACAACAGGCAGCGGAAGAAAATAAATATAGGGAGGAAAAAATTATTACATTCCAACAGTAAATTGTTGTTCCAATCGGCGGACTGTCATTATCGCGCATCTTTTCTGTTTGACCTGAGACTGAATTTGCAGTTTTTGCACCCGGCTTGCTAAATTTAGAGAGCTTCCATATGTTGATGAGGTGGAAGTGATGAGAGCTGGGCTGGAGGTGTTAATGATTCCATCAGGTGTCTTATTTAGCTGCGTGCGTCAAATCAGCGCTAGGCATCATTCAGTTGTGGCCTCATCAACTTGGTTGGAAAAACTCATCGACACATTCCTATACTCTGCCGGCACAGCGACTGCTGCTATAAACTGCTCTCATCGTCGCTTGAAAACCCTTTCAGCCCTGGAGAGATGGAAAAAAATCATTGGCAGTCTATCTAATTAAGTGATAAAAATGGGAGTTATGTGATAGTAAATATGTACAGATTATTCCCTCATTCCACAATTCTTCATTCTTATGAAGGAAATGTCCCTTGTGCGGCCTTCATCATGCAAAATGTTCCATTTTGTTCAATCAATACCATTATCTGTGGACCATCATGTGCAATACAATAGCACAGGGTGACTCATCTCTGTTTATGTTATTATTTCTCAAGCATCCGTGGATTTTACATTGCTGTACAGAAAATTACATGAGCAATAAGTAGAATGGTATATGTAAGAAATGTATACAAATCAGAGCTAATTAAATGCATACATATTTATGTGGCAGCATAAAAACTGCATGGCATGTTTATGATGGCGCAGTGAATGTGCTGTAAACCTACTGACAGATGGAGCTGTATGTTGACATGATCACATGATGCAAACACATTCAAGCAGGTATGTAGGACAAACCAATACATGATTGGACCTATGTGTTTAACACTTTGTGTTCTACATTGTAGAATGAGGGTATGAGTATATATCATGGTGCCCCTATGCAAAGAAAAGAGGTGCCTCTATTAGTGCCGCTGTAAAAAAAGAGGTTTATTTTACAAATCAAGCCATTATTCTAACATTAACCACTTAACCCCCCGGACCATATTGCTGGTCAAAGAGCAGGCCACTTTTTGCGATTCGGCACTGCGTCGCTTTAACTGACAATTGCATGGTCGTGCGACGTGGCTCCCAAACAAAATTGGCGTCCTTTTTTACCACAAATAGAGCTTTCTTTTGGTGGTATTTGATCACCTCTGCGGTTTTTAGTTTTTGCGCTATAAACAAAAATAGAGTGACAATTTTGAAAAAAAAATATATTTTTTACTTTTTGCTATATAAATATCCCCCAAAAATATATAAAAAAAATATTTTTTTCCTCAGTTTAGGCCGATACGTATTCGTCTACATATTTTTCGTTAAAAAAAATCGCAATAAGTGTTTATTGATTGGTTTGCGCAAAAGTTATAGCGTTTACAAAATAGGGAATAGTTTTATGGCATTTTTCTTAATATTTCTTTTTTTACTAGTAATGGCGGCGATCAGCGTTTTTTTCGGTACTTCGACATTATGGCAGACACTTCGGACACTTTTGACACATTTTTGGGACCATTGGCATTTTTATAGCGATCAGTGCTATAAAAATGCATTGATTACTATACAAATGACACTGGCAGAGAAGGGGTTAGTTAACACTAAGGGGCGAGGAAGGGGTTAGGTATGTTCCCTGGGTGGGTTAACTAATGGGGGGGTGGACTGACTGGGGGAAATGACTGATCGCTGATCATACATTGTATGAACAGACGGTCAGGAATTTCTACCCTGACAGGACCGGGAGCTGTGTGTTAACACACAGCTCCCTGTTCTCGCTCTGTAACGAGCGATCGCGGGTGCCCGGCGGCGATCGCACCCGCTGGGCACGCACGCCGAGATCAGGGACGAGCGGGGGGCGCGCGTGCCCCTATTGGCTGCTGGGAGAGAAGACGTATAGCTACGTGATCTTGCCCAGCAGAGCCGACCTGCCGCCGTATAAATGCGGCAGCTGGTCGGCAAGCAGTTAGGCTGTCCATAGATATCATATATTATCCTTTGGATCTGGATCATTGTGACGGGTTTTTGAATTGACTGGAACCATTTTATGGTTTTAGCCATAGGCTTGTGCGGGGGGTGTACCTGGGCACACCCTAATCCCCGTGTGCGGTGTATATTCCCCCCATTTCCTGGGTTTTCCCCCGTGTCGTGACCCCCCCCCCTGCAGTGCTGCTGGCTTTCCTCCTCGGATGTTTCAGAATATAGAATGGGAAAAGGGGCTGATGTGGCATTTACCGGCCCCTTCTTTTTCTAAATGAACACCCTCACTCACTGTGTTCATTCATAACTGAAGCATAGTAAGCTGTAGTACATAGTGGAGAGAACAGAACACTTTCCTGTTCATTCACTGTGCGGTGCAGCTGAGGCTGCAGAGAAAGACATGTGTGTTTGAGCTTTGGAGTGCACACCCTAATGCAATAAACTGTACTCACCTATGGTCTTAGCCAATAGACCCAGTAAACCTGTCCTAAGGGGGAAAAACAGGTTTGAAATCCCTATTCAATAGCTAATATTTCCCATAAGATGGGCTATGTGTGCACCTCTTTGCTTTTTCTAAGACATACAGTAAACATGTATGTCCATTGTTCCAACTTATAGCACAGACAAAGAACTATTGCCTAATGATAGTTGGGGGTGCCTTTTCTGAAAAGTTTGTTTTAAAGCCTAAGTCCATCCAAAATATTTTGTATAGTTGGTAAGAGTTACAGGTTCTCCTTTCTGCCTGTGACCCTTTTGGGAAAAATTCCCTTCACCTCCGGTCTCTGTGACCAATTGTCATTGGTGCATTGGTGATAGTGTATTTGATGAACATTGCAAGAACATTTTTGTCATCATAGCCTTGTATGTAAGTTACCACAAAGCAGCACAATCAGTATTTTGTGAGCAGAGGCAAATAAAAAAAAAAAGTCTATCAAGGTCAGCAGACCTTTTAGTGATCTTCAGGGCTTGGGGTAAGCCAGAGGAAACAATCAACAAATCGCTTAACCCTATTATTTTCTCCAAATACCAAATTTGCTGCCTCTCTAACCCTGATGTGTGAATTGATTTACAAAGTAGGAAAATCAAAAAAATTACAATTACTTTTTTTTACTTAAATATTTTAAATTACTGTACATATGAATACATTTAATCATTGTTTCTAGCCAGCAGATGGAACTCTAGGCTTTTTTTCACATGTCTACAAGGCTACCCTTTAAGTATAACTAAATGCAAGACTTGTTTTTAGATTTAGATAGAGTGGTGATGGGATGGGACCACTGTCATCCGTATTTCTAATAATGACATAAAGCTAGTATACCAAAACAATAAACTTTATAAGCAGATTTACTGTTATTTGGATATGGGGATTCAGTGAATTTAACTAGTTTGACATTTAACTAGTGTTGCATGCTGGCTTTCTGTCATTATCAAATGTGTTCACTACCACCAGCTGTGCACCTTCCCATCCAACAATGGGTTACTGTAATTTTGTGTGGTACAGTATGATGTACTTATACCATACCATTATTGCCTCTGCTACTTATCCTACTAACAAAATGACAGTTAACATATGGGACAAGGGTTTGGACCTGACAAATTTGGCATACACTTTCCCTATTCTGCCTCTAAAAGCCAACCCTCTATAACCATCGGGCCTAGATGGTCAAACTTTCCAGCATTTGAAGGTAGAAGGCCTCTTGTGTTTACACAACTTTACCAAGGATGGAAAGGCCCTTGATCACTTCAACACATGAAACTGCTGGAGTCGCGCGTCTCTAGATTTTTGGAGATGGATTCAGCTTTCTGATATCGCCAAAAGCCTTCCACAGCCACTGTGAAATCTATACTATATTTTTTCACTCGAGAACAGGTTTTCTTACCCACCTCTGGGCCCTCCTTACTGTGACACATGTTGTTAACCCAACCAGCCTACTTGGCCCACTGGGAACAGGAATGCCCACAACCACAGATCCAAAATCTTCTTCTTGACCTATATCTCTTCTATTAATACCAATATATCAGAAAGTAAGGTTAAGCTCCTCATCTTATGGTACAAAGGGCCAGATTCACAAAAGAGATACGACGGTGTATCTTCTGATACGCCGTCGTATCTCTGTTTCTAACTATGCGACTGATTCATATAATCAGTTACGCATAGATAGGCAGAAGATCCGACAGGTGTAATGGACTTACACTGTCGGATCTTAGGATGCAGTACCGCGGCTGCCGCTGGGGGGAGTTTGCGTCGTAAACCAGCTTCGGGTATGCAAATTAGGATTTACGGCGATCCACAAAGCTTTTTCCCGTCGTTACGTCGTCGTGAGTGTTAGATTTCCGTCGCAAAGATAGGGCACCAGCCTACTTGGCCTACTTGTAAAAGTACTCCACCATGTTAAAGTATGCCTGTTTTTCCCACGTCGCTTTTGAATTTTTTTAAAATCTTTTATTTTTCCCGGCGTAAATCTTTTTTCACGTCGCGATTCACAAAACGTTGGCGTGTCGTAATTTATGCGCAAAGCACGTCAGGAAATTTGCGACGGGAGCATGCGCAGCACGTCCGCGCGGGAGCGCGCCAAATTTAAATGGTACCCGCCCCATTTGAATTGGACCGCCTTGCGCCGGACCTGTTTACTATACACCGCTGCAAATTTCCAGGTAAGTGCTTTGTGGATCGGGCACTAAATCGGAAAAATTGCGGCGGTGTAATGTAAACCGGTTACGTAAACTTGCGCCCGCTGTACGTGAATCTGGCCCAAAGACCCTAAGTGCCTAGGGAGATGGGTTTCTAAGATCTCTCTGTTGGGTTGGAGGTGTGGACTAGCCCCAGGCACCCTTTCTCATATTTTATTTAAGTCCTTACTAATAAAACTTTTTTGGGTGCAGGTTGTAGCTTTAATAGTCCTCAGGAAGGATGTACGGGAAATGGAGTGAGTACAGAGTAGGGCAACAAATCTAATAAAGGGTCTGGAGGATATTAGTTATGAAGAAAGGTTGCGAGCACTGAACTTATTATCTCTGGAGAAGAGACGCTTGAGAGGGAATATGATTTAAATTTACAAATATCCTATTGGTGACCCCACAATAGGGATAAAACTTTTTTGTGGAAGGGAATTTAATAAGACACGTGGCCACTCACTAAAATTGGAAGAAAAGAGGTTTAACCTAAACTGCATAGAGGGTGCTTTACTGTATATGCAGCAAGGATGTTGAATTCCTTTCCACAGTTTCTGCTGGGTGCATCAATATTTTCAAATAACTATTAGATAAGCACCTACACGACCACAAAATACAGGGATGTACAATGTAATACTGACATATAATCACACACATAGGTTGGGCATGTTTTACTTGTGTCTTTTTTCAACCTCACCTACTATGTAACTATGTAATAACAAAGATCATTACCATGATCACAGCATCATTGGGTACTATTATACCACAATCAATTCTTGCCCATTCCCAAATGTAGAAAATTAATGACAGCCGCCTTCTAAATAATATACAATGGCAAAAGTAACTGTCAGCGCAAATACTTAAATGCACACATAGATTGAGATATAGTGATTAATCCATAAAAAATATCAGACATTTCAAGGGTTAAAAAGCAATGATATGACTGTTCAGTTGTGGCTGCTGTCCTTAGAGAGCTGACTCTGTGGTAGACAAGAAAGGGTAAAAAAGGAAGCGCCACCTAAGTGTAGTATTAAGAGGTTCCTTTAATGGCAAAGTATACAAATCACACTTATAGGAGAAGAAAAGGCTCATCTATAAAATCCTGGAGTCCTCGTCCCAGATCCTGTGGGCTGCAGAGATGTGAAGATTTGCAGAGTGTATTGGCTCAGTCTAAAGCCTGTCCTGTGATCATCAGGAAGAGGCTTGGTTCAGCGTGGAGCGCACGTGAGGTCACGGGTCACGTGATTGCATCCAGAGACACTTCCAGGGTCAGGGTTTCCATAGTAGACAAAGTGCTGATTGGGCTAGGCGCTCGGAGCCACTGCTCCTTCTATTGGCCTACTAAATGGATACTGCAAGTGGATAAAATATACTTATAGAAGTGATTATTATCCCCCCCCCAAAAAAAAACAGTTTATGAAAATTACTACAATACTTGGATGAGCTAGCTAAATACCCCAACATTTTAATTCCTATTGATTGCTATTGAAGATAGTCTCAGATCTTAGACCCATTTCACACTGGAGCGGTTTGCAGGTGCTATTGAGCTAAAAATAGCGCCTGCAAACTGACCCTAAACAGCTGCTTCTGTTTCCCGGTGCGCTAGCAGGATGGGAAAAAAAGTCCGGCTAGCCCGTGTGTATGCCGCTCCTTCACCGCTCCCGCCCATTAAAATCAATGGGACAGTGCGGCTATACCGCTGGCAATGCGTCTCTGCAGAAGCGCATTGCGGGCGGTTTTAACCCTTTCTTGGCTGCTAGCAGGGGGTAAAATCGCCCACTAGCGGCCAAATGGCGCTGTGAAATTAGCGGTACCGCACCTCCCGCCCCAATGTGAAAGGGGCCTTATTGTACAATAAAATGCGTTAGGGCCACAACACGACTGACCTCGGTATTAAAGGAGAGATAAGCCCACCCAATCCCCCAAGTCCCCTTTGCTTTCATGCTATCTGTGCTTTTCTTGTTTGAATATATTGTTTTTCCCATGTAATGTATGCAAGAGCTGTACTACACTACTACTCCTATTTTTTGCACTGTGAAATTGCATTGAATTTGTCAAAAAAATGTCAATAAAACTTTTTTTTAACAAAAAAACAAACAGAAATCCCAATTGCTTTTAGAACAGTAGTGACAATTGTCTAACAGCTTGTTCACAGGGGAGGCCAGAGGGTGGTAAAAATATGCACCTGGTCTGTGATTTGACTGCCTTCTGGCTCTCCTCCTTAAGCTGCAATGGCAGCCAGACAAAGCTGTACACACGACACGGCCACAATGCTTTCCTTTGTAGCTGCGGAAAAAATGATACTGCATGTCGTGTTTAACAGACAGTAATGTAGCTGAATGTGACTCATTCAAGTGGATTGGGGCCGCATGGAAACCACCCTACAACTGCGTCTAGTACATGTATTGTGGTGTAGTGGTAGGGGCTTTTCGTGGAGACCCTGCCACCTGTCAACCACCTTCGGAAAAGAAATCCATAGCGGATTGCTTTTCAGAGGGGGGGGGTAATGGCTGCCGCAAGTGTGACGTGATTTCCCTCACATTGGAAAGATATCATCTTATTTCCTGACATGACAAGATTTGAAGGAAAACATCCTTCATTATGCACACATGGCAAGATTTTTTTTTAACCCTTTTCTACTCTATCCAAAATGCAAAAAAAAACAGCATCAACATTTTTATTAAAAATAGTCACATCAGCCTAATCCAAACAGAACTTTTAAGATGTTAAATGACTGAATGTGTAAGTCACTATTAAACCTAAATGAGCATTTATATTCTGAATATAAGTTAAAGTGATACTAAACACGCACACTGTTTAATTTACACTGTTCCTTATATTTCTGTGGATGATGACGCTGTAATTATTATAATAAAAAAAAAACATCCAAGTAGCTTTTTTCGAATGGATATACAGCTGTCACATGACCTAGCTCTTTCCCAGCCTGTCTGCAGTTAGACATAAGCAGATGGACCTTCTAGTCCTCCACTGCTGGTCACTTGTTTTAAGTAAAAAATAAATAACAAAAAAACAGCATTTGGAATACAGAGAAAAAAATAATAATTAATATCAATAAACTGTTTTAAATGTTCATACAAATATATATTTGAAATCAAATCTTTATTATTTTTTGGCAACACCAGGGTGTGGGTGGATTTTTGCCAGTCACAGGCTGTGTCATGCCCCTTCAGCCGGTCACTTAGAATGAGAGGGAGGTGAAGCCTCCATCAATCTAAATGTAATATCCAACCCACATTGTATTTAGCTGGTTAGTAGGCACAGAGGAGGCGGGCTGTCATTTACCACTGCATTTATGACCACATGAGTGACTCCATGGTCTCAGATGTAAAAGGGAGGAAATGCTCAACATAGAAACTCACTGAAAACTGAGCATGTGCAGAGCTGCCAACACTGATCTGCAAAATCCCTAGCTGCATTGGGGACATGAACAGAAGGTGGAGATAGAAAACAGCAGTTTTTTTTTTTTGTAGAATACAGAAATTGAATCTCATAGTGACGAGTGAGTATGCACAGTATAGAATGCAGCATTTGTTGATCGTTTTCTTATGATGTGGTTTTAGTGACACTTTAAGGTTAAATAAACAGGGCCACCTACCCATTCAGTGTCTGCTGGTAGGGCCCACATCCAGCAAAGTGTACTCACAGATCCATGTTACCTTCTTGTCTCCCCGGTACAGGATTCTACTACAAGTAGGCTCTAGTGTTGGATAGTGTTGGAGCTTTTCTGGGTGGATCAGTGATCAGTCCAGGCCCAAGCACTGTTGTGTGCATTAATTCAGATAGTACATGGGATGATTTTCTCCACAATGGAGTAAAGCCTCGTACACACGACCGAGTTTCTCGGCAAAAACCAGCAAGAAACTTGCTGGGGTTTTTTTTTTGCCCAGGAAACCGGTCGTGTGTACACTTTTCGACGAGGAAACTGTTGAGGATCTCGTCGAGCCAAAAAGAGAGCATGTCTTCTTTTTCCTCGACGGGAATTGGGAAATTTGGCTCGCCGAGATCCTCGACAGCCTAACAAGGAACTCGACGAGCAAAACGATGTGTTTCGCCCATCGAGTTTCTCGGTCGTGTGTACGAGGCTTCAGACCTCCAACAGGGAGTGGAGACTGTGAGGGAGTGCAGATGGGTAAGTATAACTTGCTGGGCTGGTGGGCATTAAGCAGGTACTTTCATTAGCTGTGGCACAGTGGCTTGTGAGTCTCATCAATGCATAGAGATGGCTATAAATGGGTACCTATATGAATATCAGTGCTTGTACCTAGTTGGCATTTTGTGGGGACCACTTTAACAATTTCTTAACTTTTCCTTCATACCAGTAGTGTAACATTTTGACAAATACACCATAGAAAGACAGGAGAGTGAAAAATGAACTTTTAAATACCATTATTGTCATCTCTTCAATGGTGTCTTCACAGGTATTTGATGTATCCAGTGTGTCCAACAGAAAATAATTAAATTTTGCTCTTTGTCTCAGGAACTGTCTGCAGCCATTATTTATAGTAGACCGTGAAATACAAGCATAGAAGCAACTTTATTTGTATTTGCTAAAAAAAATCCTGTTACACTTTACAGAGAACATTAGAGCATTCACATCTGCCGATCTCCAAAAAATAATTACATTTTAATGTTCCTACTTCAGTCAACAATAACACATATTAGGGTCAATATTTGCCTACTGGTTAAAGAGAACATGAAGTCATTTTAATGAGTTTTTTGGATATACATGTAGAGAGATCAGTTTGATATAAATCCTACCACTGTGTTTAATGATTTTTTAAAACAATCTTGTTTCTATTAATAGTTTTGTAATTACGTATTTATATAGAACAGCGTTATGTTGTCTTTCTATACACAGGATATGCTTTGTGCTTTTTTTAGTGCTGCACATCCATTCTGCTTTACTGCTCCAATCATCATGCAAGTTTATGACCCCCCTGACTTATTCAAAGCAATGCACTCCCTATGTGGCTGAAATTTTTTCTCAACAGTTGTTAAAAAGGGAAGAAAAAAAATTGCAACTGGGAGTTTGCTCCCTCTGGTGGTCAGTCTACAAATCTCTATATTCAACAGCAAACATATGAAATAGTAACCAAGATGTAAAAGTAATTTAAAAAGTACTTTAAAATAACCATATGTGCACTGCCCAAAAAATCATTTTTTTTCTTTTTTTTTTCCTTTTTTTTGGGTCATTCTTTACGATCGAAATTCATAAATTCCTAAATTGGAAAATTTGTAAATTAGAGAATTCAATAATCTGAAAATGCAAAAATTCTAAATAATACCTAACTAACTAACTAATAATAACTAAATATTAAATTATAGGTATTTAAGGAATTTCCTTTTAAATTTTGCTGTTAGAGAATGTAATGAATATCCAAAGATATTATCTGAAATATTGAATGCCGCATTTAAACAAATGGAACAGAATGAACTATTATTAATAATAATAATAATAATAATAATAATAATAATAATAATAATAATAAAAACTTTTTTATTATTATTATTTATTTTTAATAATGTGTTACTTTCTATTTGTTTAGATGCGGCATTCGTTTTGGATAAATTTGTATTCATTACATTCATTAACAGCCAAATTTGAAAGGACATGCCAATACCTATAATTTAATAGTAATAGTTAAGTTATTTTTAGTAAGTTATTATTTCAGATTTTCAAATTTTCGGTTTTTCGAATTTTCTGATTTCGTTCTTATTTTCAGATATTCGTTCTTTTGAAATGTTGTTCTTATTTTCGGATTTTCAAATTTTCCGATTCTCACGTTTTTGGATTTTCAAATCTTCCGATTTTAAAATATCAGATTTTCACATTTTTGAATTTCCGAATTTCCAAATTTCCAAATATTCAAATTTACAAATGTTTGAATATTTTGAATTTACAAATTAACGAATTTATGAATATTCAAATTTACAAATTTGTAAGTTTTCGAATATTTAAATTTACGAATATTCAGAATAATTTGTTAATCAGGTTTGTCCAAATTCTTTAAAACATTTATTTGGAACTAAACTAATTGCACATGTCTAGTAACCACTGCAATAACTTAGACTGGATTAATAAAATTTGGGGCTCAGCAGAGCATTTATCAATACTGTGTTTTCTTTTTTCTTTTTTTTTTTCAATGATTTTTAATGCAGTTCTATTGTTTTCTATGGGCTGCATGGTATACAGATCAGTACACTTGAGCTGTGTTCAGAATCAAAATCAAAGTAGATAATTCAGTAAGTCAGTAATTTATGAGTGTATAAACATGAAAACTACATATACATATGTGCATGCCTACAAACATAATTTTAATGCAATGACATGGAAGTAGAATTGTACATGTCTAAATTCTGAATGGACATTGATATGTCTATACACAAGCACTTTATGGATTATTTAATACATTTTTAAGCAGGTTTTTTTTGCAGCCTCTGCTAGAGACTAGTTGATCAGTAATTTTATTATGGGATTTTTTCTGGTGTCTATGTCCCCTAATGGATGCAGTCTCACTATTAGTTTTGTTGACCATTGCCACAGGGGGTTGAAAGTGACAAAAAAATCCAACATTACTGTATACGTTGTCACTAAAGCTGGAATTAAAATGTTGAAGATATTTTGTTTTTGGTTATTTTGTGTCTACAGGACAGAAAATGAAAGTACACTTTACCCATAGGACAAAGATGGCAAAAAAATAAACTGATTGATTTTATTCAGTTCTTATTCTATCCATTTTTTTTTTTTTTTTGGTTTTAGATATACTTTTAGGCCCCTTTCACACCTGCAGACCATTACCTAGATTCAGAGACGCCGCCGCAACTTTAAGGCGGAGTAGCGTATCGTATTTACGCTATGCCGCCTTAAGTCAGAGAGGCAAGAGCTGTATTCACAAAGTACTTGCCTCCTAAATTACGGCGGCGTAGTGTAAATGAGGCCGGCGTAAGTGCGCCTAATTCAAATTAGGCTGAGGGGGCGTGTTTTATGTTAATGGATGGTGACCTGACGTGATTGACGTTTTTTCCGAACGGCGCATGCGCCGTCCGCGTACATATCCCAGTGTGCATTGCTCCAAAGTACGCCGCAAGGACGTATTGGTTTCGACGTGAACGTAAATTACGTCCAGACCTATTCACGGACGATATACGCAAACAACGTAAAATTTTCACATTTTGACGCGGGAACGACGGCTATACTTAACATTGACTACGCCTCCTAGGGGGCAGCTTTATCTTTTTGTGGCGTATCTCTTACGGAAACAGGGTATCTATACTGCGACGGGCGCACGTACGTTCGTGAATCGGCGTATGTAGTCATTTACATATTCTACGCCGAACTCAACGGAAGCGCCACCTAGCGGCCAGCGTAAAAATTGCACCCTAAGATACGACGGCGTAGGAGACTTACGCCGCTCGTATCTTAACCTAATTTAAGCGTATCTGGTTTCCAGAATACGCTTAAATTTACGACGGTGCAGATTCAGAGTTACGACGGCGTATCTATTGATACGCCGGCGTAACTCGCTCTGAATCTGCCTACATATGTCCGCTTTTTCATCCATCCGTTTACGGATGAAAAAGGGACATACATTGATCCCTATGAAATAGCTGGTGTCAGCGGATGAAGATCCGCTGACACCCGATCTCATCAGTGTCCGCAATCCTTCGATTCTGCAGACGAGGGAAAATCCTATTTTTCCATCTGTCTGCGGATTGGATCAGGTGAACACGGACAGACAGTCCGTGTTCATCTGATCCCCCCATAGGGGAGAGCGGAGTTCTGACAGGGCGGTCCCTGCACAGTGTGCACTGCCCTGTCATCTGCCGGCTCAGCGGGGATCAACAGAGCGATCCTTGCTGAGCAAGCAGGTACACACGTACGAATCCTCACAGGATCCGTACATGTGAAAGGGGCCTTAGTCACAGCATGCATTCAAATAATACAAAAACACATCCAGTGTTAATTTTGGCAGCAAATTTCAATTTTGTTTTAGTCTTAGAGGTTAGGACTAAAATGGCATTTTAGTTTTAGTCCCAATTTAGTCTTCTGCAATTGTTTTAGATGTATTTAGTTGACTAAATCTTCAGTATATTTTAGTCTACTAAAATGTCCTACGATTTAGTCGACTAAAATCTTCAGTACATTTTAGGCAACTAAAACAAATTTTTAGGTATGAACATGCACTACAGACCAGTGTTAATTTTGAAGTCAATTTTGAAGTTAATTTTGAAGTCAAATTTCAATTTAGTTTTAGTCTTATGCCGCGTACACACGATTGGAATTTCCGATGAAAAAAGTCCTATGGACTTTTTTCATTGGAAATTCCGATCGTGTGTGGGCCCCATCTGACTTGTTTCTGTCAGTGTTTAGAAATAGAACATGTTTTATTTTTTTCCGATGAAAAAAAAAAACGATAGGAAATTCCTATCGTCTGTGTGCAACTCCGACTGAGAAAAACCCCACGCATGCTCAGAATCCAGTCGACGCTTGCGCGAAAGCATTTGAATAAAATGTTTTCGGCTCGTCGTAGTGTTTTACTTCATAGCGTTTTGGACAGTCGAAATTTAGTCATAGGCCCCGTACACACGACCAGTTTCCTCGGCAGAATTCAGCTTCCGACCGAGTTTCTGGCTGAATTCTGGCGAGAAACCCGGCCGTGTGTACACTTTCGGCCGAGGAAGCCGACGAGGACCTCGGCGAGGAAATAGAGAACATGTTCTCTATTTCCTCGTTGTTCTATGGGAGAACTCGGCCCGCCAAGGTCCTCGGCGGCTCCAGGACTGAACTGGCCGAGGAACTCGATGTGTTTGGCACGTCGAGTTCCTCGGCCGTGTGTACGAGGCCTGACAGTGTGTATGCAAGACTGATGGAAGTCAGCTTCATCAGAATTGCGATGGAAAATTCCATCAGATTTTAATCCATCGGAAATTCCAATCGTGTGTACGCGGCTTTAGTCTTTTGACTAAAACGGCATTTTAGTTTTAGTCCCATTTTAGTCATCTCAATTGTTTTAGTTTTATTTTAGTTGACTAAAATAGTATTAATTTAATCGACTAAAATAGAATTCATTTAGTCTACTAAAATGTTTTAGTCGTTTTAGTCGACGAAATTAACACTGTACACATCTGCATATGCCATTCAGGCATTATTTCCTCGCACAGCTCAGCCTACAGTCTAATCATCCTACTTGTCACACAAACATACTTTTCAAGTTTTTTTGTGGTGGAGGAACACAAAAAGAACATACAATTTTCATGTAAATATGACATTCAGGAGATTTCAGTCCAGACCCTGAAAATCAAAGGCATCAGTGATATCTATAGAAACAACCTTACATATTTGGCTTTGTACAAAAGTTATTATGCATTAAAACTTTTTTGTTTGTCTTCTACATAGCTGAACAATAGATTTTTTTTGTTTTGTTTTTGCGGTCTAAAAAGATTTTTCTTCCTCCTCATCTATAAAAATACTTGGTGCTACATGTTGATTCCCCAGGTGTTCTCTTTGTGTGCATCAATAAATGAACCCTCATCGCTTCTGACAGGCACCCACTTTAAAAGCTGCGGCACTGTGCAAGTTCCAAACAGCTGCCTATGACTGATTGAGCAAAGGGTCTGCCGGTGAGTGGTGAGCATCTGAGTCCTGCGTAAAGTTGCACACTTCAAAAACAAACGATCAAGCGTGCCTTGTCAACCAAGTGACAGGAGATCACAATATTCTCCATATTTAGAAAGGGATAACTGTGCATGCATACGTCAAGGCATTGCATTAACGGTGGAGAAATTGATAAAGGGAAGCAGCTTCATGGCTTAGACAGGAGGAGTTTTTTCCATCATAACAAACCCTTAAAAACCATAATGTGACATTTAAAAGCAGGGGAGTTGTGCTTCCATCATTAGGCTAGTAAGACGTACCGCCAGGCTGATATGTGCTGAAGAAGCACCCCACTACTACAATATAGAAAGACGTGCTTTGAAATTCACATATAAAAAGTAAACATGGCACTTCTTCCTGTGTATGCTGATCAGCCTTGTGCTGGCAAAATATGACAGCGATGGCCACTTCAACTGAACACTGTGGAGTTCTGTAGAACTGCTGGCAGAGAGTGAAAAATACACTCTGAGCAGGAATCAAACAGCACTTTACTTTAAAAAAAGAATAGCAGGTCTCACTGTGAAGCTGATAAGAACAGAGAGAGGCAGGAGAAGAGCCAGTACAAGATAGGACTGTCCTTGGCATGATGGGGTGAGAGGAGGAAAAAAAGCAACGCAAAGACAAGATACTAAGCAGAAGATATACTTGTTTTCATGTCCCTTTTAGTAATTGTATAGTAGTGAATCAGAGATTTCAAGTGAAAGAAAACTGTTTTCTTCTTCATGTTTACGTCTTGAAGCTTTGATGCTGTCTTCCAGTCTATAGCCATGTCAACTCAACCCAAAATCCAAATCTCCCTCTCCCTTCAGCCATCTCTTTTCCCGATACAGTTGTTGGGCGACCTGTACTTTTCTGTTTTGATTACTGTTTCTAAAATGTTAAACTTTATATATAGGCATGGTTGCATACTACTATCATTCATACTACACTACATTAAAACCTTGGTTTGAGAGTAACTTGGTTTGAGGGGGTTTTGAAAGACAAGCTAAATTTAAAGTTTAAAAGTTTTATTGAAAATTTTCATGACAAAATGCAAATACATGGTGCATAGAAATAAAGATGGTCAAAACAAACCTGCATCCAAGTATATAAACTTGAAAATCACATTTGAAGTGTCTAGACTAACATAGCGAACAGGCTTGATCACAAAGAAAAGTTTACATATTTACCCCACTCAGAACACCTCAGCTATAACCACACCGAAGAGTAATGAAAATTGCCAGAATGGGTCGAGGGTTTCGAGGCCCCAATCACCCGAGCGCCCCAACGGGAACTAACTGCATCCGAGGTGATGCGACAAGCTACATTTTTTTATACATTTTGACTTGATATACAAGCGATGTCTTGATATACAAGTAGTGTCATGTCACAACTGAGTACAAAAGAGAAGAGAGGTGTCTCTGAGGCCTCGTACACACGACTGAGAATCTCGTCGTAAAAGAAACGCTGTTTTCCTCAACGAGTTTCTTGTCAGGCTTGTCAAGAATCTTGTCAAGCTTTCTTTGCAAACACACTGTCAAGACAAAATCTCTTTGTTCTCAAACACGGTGACGTACAACACGTACGACGGCACTATAAAGGGGAAGTTTGATTCCACTGGCGCCACCCTTGGGGCTGCTTTTACTAATCTCATGTTACTGCGTGTTAAGTAAAAGTTTGGTGAGAGACGATTTGCGCTTTTCAGTCTGTTACAGCGTGATGAATGTGCTATCTCCATTACGAACGCGACTTTTACCGAAGGTGCGCTCGCGTCTCATACTTTATTCTGAGCATGCACGCTTTTCTAAGCATATACACAAATGTGTTTCTTGTCGTAAACCAGCCCGACGAGAAACACAATGAGGAAATTGAGACTCCCGACATGTTTCCTTTTTGTCTCATCGAGATCCACGACAGTTTTCATACCTATGACCGTTTTCCTCGGCAAAAAAGTTCTGCCAGCATTTTTCTTGATTGATTTTGTCTAGGAAAACGATCGTGTGTACGAGGCCTGCGTGTAGAAATATGGTTACATTTAATGAAGGTACAACATTTAGCAACTTACATGGTTGATGATTAAAACAGGCCCGTCTAAGTATGCAAACATCCGGGGTAAAGCTGTCCACATAGACCATCCTTCGTACTGCCATTGAGTCGTCCCGTCCACGCTGCGCTCAACGAGCAATTCAAGCCTCGCTTTAATATCGCTCTATTGCAGGGTAGTATTCCTGCCCACGATTGCAGACTGACAGTAGTGAGAGACAGCAGTGCAGAGGATGGTCTATGTGGACAGATTTACCCTGAATGCTTGTATACTTAGATGTGCCTGTTTTAATCATCAACCATGTGAGTTGCTAAATGTTGTACCTTCAATAAATATAACCATATTGCTACACTTAGAGGTGCCTCTCTTCTCTTTGATACTCTGTAGTTCCTGCTGAATTTTGCTTCTAATCCCCTTGTAGAGGCTTCCATTTGTGGATGGACATTTTATGGTTACACAACCTGGTCATATTGCTATAATCTTTTTATATGGGCTATAAACTGTAGGACTTATGAATACATGGCTGTGGAATGAATCATTTCAGTTTCCATTATTTCTTATGGGGAAATTCGCTTTGATATACGAGTGCTTTGGATTACAAGTATGTTTATGGAATGAATTATGCTTGCAATCCAAGGTTTTACTGTACATATAATTCACTGGAAAGGTTTGTAAGTGCTGCGTCCCAATAAACAGGGCCAGATTAAGAACATCATGGGCCTGGTGCTGAGGATTTTGGTGGGGCCTTTTATAAATAATAAATAAATGCGTGAAAAAGACATGAACGCAGCCCGGCCAAGGCAAGTGACCAAAGGCACAGAACCCAGAAGGAAGACCGGGTGAAGATGGAAGTGCCCGGGCCCCGCCTGATTCATCACAGCGCAGCACTGGAGGGCTCAGTCTGAAAATTTAAGTCTACACTAATGTGCTAATATGCTGTGCATACTTGTACATTGTGGCATAACCTACCCCAGGGCCTCTAAAAAGTAGTAATGTCAGGAAAGTTTACTACCGCTTTATTATCACAGGATCCCAGGAGCCTCTCATGGGGCCCCTACTGACCCAGTGGCCCTTGGGCAGTGCCTAAGTGCACCGTTGCCAACATTTAAAAAATATTTTCAGGGACACTTTTTTATATAAGTGCTATATTTAGAGTAGCTGAGATCCCCGATGTTCCTCTATACATCATAGTAGTAATCACAAAATTAAATAAGTACTAATAATGGGGCAGAACAAATATGAGAACTGAGATTTCCTTTAGTTGAACTAACAAAAGTGTCTCCATTCTAGAGCTGGTAACATTGAGGATATTCAGTATAATTTTAAAGAACTGTTTTTGTGGTTAAGCGACATAGGGGAGGAGTATGGACGGTATATAAGTGGGAAGTATGTGCAGGTGAGGGAGAGGAATGTGGAGGGTCTAACAGTGGGCACTATGTACAGGAGAGGAGTACAAAGGGTACGGAAAAAAGCACTATGTACAGGAGAGGAGTGTGAAGGGTATGACAATGGGCAGTATGTACAGGAAGAGTGAGGGGGTATGACAGAGGGTAGTACGTACCAGAGAGAATTGTGGAGGGTATGATGGGACAGTATGTACAGGAGAGGAGTGTGGAGGGTATGACAGTGGGCAGTATGTACAGGAGAGGAATGTAGACGGTATGATAGTGGGCTCTATGTATAGGAGAGGAGTGTGGAGGGTATGACAGTGAACACTATGTATAGGAGAGGAGTGTGGAGGGTATGACAGTGGACACTATGTATAGGAGAGGAGTGTGGAGGGTATGACAGTGAGCAGTATGTACAGGAGAGGAGTGTGGAGGGTGCGACAGTGGGCACTAAGTACAGGAGAGAAGTGTATGACAGCAGGCACTATGTACAGGAGAGGAGTGTGAAGGGTATGACAGTGGGCACTATGTACAGGAGAGGAGTGTGTCGGGTATGACAGTGGGTACTATGTATAGGAGAGAAGTGTGGAGAGTATGACAGTGGGCACTATGTACAGGAGAGGAGTGTGGAGAGTATGACAGTGAGCACTATGTACAGGAGTGGAAGGATATTTAGGGACTGAGTAGTGGTTAAGCGGGTCATACATGGATTGAAATTACGCCAATTATGCAGAGACCAGCCATAGTCAATCTATGTATGGGCTAGCTGGTTTTACACAAGTCAATCTATTAATCAACTTGAGTACAACCAGCCTGTTTTTTTTTCTTAAAACAATCAGTGCTGCCAGCTAAAGTTAGCAACACTGATCATTGTATGCACTGGCAGAACACAATAACACTGCAGGAGTGATTCCCCCATCCACAGGTCAGCAGGTGAGAGGGTGTGTGGGGACAGGCTGGGGAGAGATACTAGTCAGTGGCTGGGTAGGCACTGGTAGTATCAGAGCCAGATACACACAGGTTACATACGCCACGATCGTTAGAGCGAGAACAATAATTCTAGTACTAGACCTCCTCTGTAACTCTAAACATGTAACCTAAAAAAATGTAAAGCATCGCTTAGGATACCAAAAAAAATTGTGCTAACTTAACTAACTAACTGTTTTTTTAATGAATGAAACATTTTTTTCCAAAAAAACATGTTTGAAAAATTGCTGCGCAAATACCGTGCTAGAGCTGCACAATTAATCGTTAAAAAAATCGTGATCTCGATTCAACCCCCCTGACGATCTTCAATGCAGAGTTTGCTGATTCTTTCATATAACAAGTGGAGAGACTTTCAGCTGTCAAAAGAAAATATCTGGGCAGTCTGCCAAGTTTTTAACAGGAAACATTGTAACTAACACTTCCTTCTTAGATCAAAGGGATACACTTCTGTGTGTAAAGAACAAATCTGGGCAGTCTGCGAAGTTTGTAAACAAAATGAAACATTGTAACTAACTAACATTGTAACTAAATTTAACCACTTAAAGTCCAACACTTGTTTCTTAAGTTAGAAAGCAATATTATTTGCTAGAAAATTACTTGGAACTGCCAAACATTATATATATTTTAGCAGAGACTCTAGGGAATACAATGGCTATTGCTGCAATATGTTATGTCACACTGCATTTTCCCACTTCAATGAATAATAAAAACCATAAAAACAAAACAGTGAAGTTAGCCCATTTTTTGTTTTTGTTTTAATGTGAAAGATGATGTTACGCCGCAACAATCGTGAGAGAATCGTGATCTATCTTCTAAGCAAAAAAATTGCAATTCTCATTTTAGCCAGAATCGTGCAGCTCTGTACCCTGCAACATAAAAAGTGCAAAGACCACCATAGAGTAATTTTCTAGCAAAAAACAAATGATGATTTTTACATGTAGTAGAGAAGTGTCAGAATTGGCCTGGGTGGCAAGGGGTTAATTACCATGAGTAATATACAAATAATTATTATAAGCACTGTGATCCTATCAGTCTGCTGTAGTGTGTCAGCTTGTATTTATATTGGCCGCTCTGAATGTAGCTTCTGACAGGCTGTGCAAGCAGGCCCGTATCTCCGGAACCATAAATGATAGCCGTCCCATATTTTAACCAGTTGTGGGGTAGCTCTTCCCATGCCTACCCCCAAATGGTCATCGAGCTACAACCCCCCAAATTCGATCTTAAAAAAAGATTTTGGGGCAAATGGGCCTATCTTGAGAAAGGGGCCTGGAGCTGCAGCTCCATCAGCCCCATTGTTAATCCGGCCCTGCCAATAAACTTGAGATAAAATAAATATTCCTAGGCAACGTTGTTGCATTATGAATGGTTAATGTTTTTAGCATTGGTAAATTATATATATTATTTTCTAATAAACTTTATTGAATTTTAAATATGTTGTCATCGTTCTGCCTATAAAGTCCATCATGTAACAATTTTCTTTAATCACATATAATTCTCTGTTTTTTGTAAATGTGACACAGTATCACTTTTTAAACCACACCTTTTACACTATTTAGCCAGACCCTGTTTTTCTACTTCTTTATGATCCAACAACTTGCTCCCCCAACCTAAGATCTCTGAGTGTATGTGATGCAGGGATGTAAAAATAGGATACAAGAGCCATTCTTATCTTTCTACATCCTTGTGTTTCTATACCATTGACTAACAGAGTAATGCTGGGTACACATGGGAGACCGGACGGACTGAACAAAAAACTGACAGATCGCTGTACTAACGCATCCGATGTTAGTGAGGCAACCCCCCTGCTAAGCTATTGTGTCTGACAGGGGGGGCTGCCCCCGCAATAACACAGAGATCAGTGCTTGCCGTCATTGGCTGCAAGTGCTGATCGGATGCTGTTTTTTCAGCATGCTCGTTTGACAGAAGGCAGTTGGGAGACCAGCTTCTGTAGGATGAAGAGCTGTATATAGGGCCTAAAAGTCACCTGGTTCCTGCTGAACTGATTATTTTCAGATTATTTTCGACCTGTGTTTACCCATCTTTAGAATATTGTCTAATGCAATTAAAATTATATTCCCATGAAAGCTGAACATGAAACGTGCAGGTAATCGTTTTGAAAATGAACCAAACTGGTAAAAATGCAGCCCTTCCACTTATTGCATGACTTTGGCTTCATGGCTCCACCTCTGTGCTGCCACTGACTAAAAATGTGTCCAGTTAATCTTTCCACAGATACTAATTAAAAGCAAAAGAGAAATGTCAAGGTCAGTTATTTAGTGAGCAAGGCATAGCCAAACAAAAAGCTACAGGGTGGAATACATACAAGCAGGAGGAGCAGAAATGACCACTTTACTGCCATTAGGTCTCAGAAGGCCACAATTATATCCCTGTTGTCGTGTTAACATCATAGTAAATAATAGCTAGCTTTTACAGCCCCCAATCCAACAGATTTATATGCTTGCAAACTGGGCCAAAGGGTTTGGAATTTAGGTTGTAATGAGAAGACGTGATCCAACCTGGATTTCACTAATGCATATAACTATGATTCAAGGACAAAGGCTGCATTTTAATATAACATATCACTCTAGACAAAGAACATCATACCGACTCAGATGCCTGAGTAGGCAGATGTCATTAGTTAGCTGTCATTATTAGTTATTTCAAAATATGTGTTGGTTGCACAGTTCCACCAAGTGAAAGCAATCTTATAACCAGAAAGGGCTGATGTTGTACAGGCACACCACCCAGCCCCCATATGCAAGGTCTTCTGTTCTACACAGCAAAGGTCTTCCTACCCCTCCTTTTCCTACAGAGGGTTTGAATCTGCCTGAATTGATGGTTTAACTATAATATTATTTACATGAGAACACATATGGATGAGGATTATTACTGAAATCATATTAGGGGGCCTTTTTATGTCACTGCATTAACAAGCAGCTGTCCTCTCCATGTGATTTCTCCAAGTCCATAATGAAAATACTTCACAGATGCAAGCTGTTCAGGTCGTCATGTAAACCCTGTTCATAACAATATTTGCTCATGAGTTGTGTATATCATGGAGCTGGTGATTGAACGCACAAGGAATGGAAAAAAAATGGAGTTGTTTCTATAACAACGTTCCCAGTCATTAATTAGCCTCATATCTGTGTGCACACTAAGAGATTCTAATGGCTAGTCTTCCTCAGTCAAACTAGGATCAGCAATAAAATGAAGGATATACTAATATGGAAGGATGGTAGGATGCCACGCTTTGTATAATTTCCTATCTTTTACTTAGTATGGTTACATTGGTTAAGAACTAGGTGGATCTGAACACTCATGACCATATACAGTGCATAGACTACCACATATTTTCGGTTAATATAAAGAAAGACACATATTCATGAGTTCAACCAAAACACAAAAATAAATACATTAAAAAGAAAGAAGGGAAGCAAAGCCTTCCAAGCTTATGCAAAATCTTGTATTGCAAGTATATTTAAAATGTCTTAAAAACCTTGCCACCTAGATATGATTGATGGGCTTCCTGTTTCCCACATCCAGTGTCTTGAGCAACTCTTGACTATACTAGTCAACGGCCTAGCCTACACACCCCCCTAACAAGATAAGATGCCATAGCCACAAAAAGCAGAGGACACGCTGATAAAGTCATCAATGTTGTAATTCATATGATGAACAAATGAGAGTTAGAGGGAGTGTTTTGGGTCTGTGATCGCATTCCAGAAAACTCTCAGCAGTGCCATATGTTTGGGAAATAAATATTCCCTTTATTCATATTTGGACAAAGTCTACCTAGTGCACAATACATGTGTGCAGGGCTATGTGAGCTTTTTTTTTTTTTTAATAAAGTGTTTTTTAATCATGTAGAACACTATGTAATGTTTCTTATCTTCTTATTCATTGAGCACTATGCAAAAGGGGGTATTGGAGGTGATTAACATCTTCCGAGAGGTATAAAGCTCCATCCTGGAAGGTGAGAGTGTATCCAATGGGGAACGGTTGTGTTTACAATGGATTCTACAGTATTTATAGTCACAAAAGAAACTAAAGGGTCACAAATTGTTATATTCACAGAAATACTTTTACAGTGGGGACTTTTATATATCTAATTATAACGTTGTGATTATTAGTATTCTATGCAGTTGATCTTGCGCAATGTACTTTTGAATTTGAAGAATTTAAACATATTATGATTGATCATACGTTTGTATTTATTTATATATTTGATTTTGAAATGTATTCACTTTTTTGCAATCATTTTACATTTTTTTATTTGCTTGTAATTGAGTTACATTTGGTGCATTTTAATTTCAATAGTGCAGCACATTATGATATACATATCTGTTGGGTGATTTCACATCATTGTAGTGCTAGCAGCTCATTTGTCTGGTGAAGTTGGAAAAACAAAGATTTTAAAGAAAAGAGTGAAGCTGTAGTAGGGTAGGCTGAAAGAGGCAGAGAGACCTCTAGAACCAATGATAAAAAGAATGGTACAATCTTTCGAAAAAAGATGGCGCACCAGCCTTGTGAATTATCCTTTGATATATTTATTGAAATAGAAAGTATTAAAGACTACTCACAAACATGGAAAGAAAACCACAATGTAACAGTTTTTGGCTTATTACAATCCGTCTACTGATAGCAGTCTCCAGATCCTAGAGAGAGGATGTGCAAACCACTGCTGGCTGACACGTTTCGAAGGATTGCCTTCTTCCTCAGAGCCTCTGAGAAAGAAGGTAATCCTTCGAAACGCGTCATCCAGCAGTGATTCGCACGTCCTCTCTCTAGGATCTGGAAACTGCTATCAGTAGACGGATTATCATAAGCCAAAGACTGTTACATTGTGGTTTTCTTTTCATGCTTGTGAGTAGTTTTTAATACTTTCTCTTTTAATAAATATATCAAAGGATAATGCACAAGGCTGGTGCGCCCTCTTTTTTATATTTTCTTTTTTGACTGCTAGGATACCCCTATCCTGGAGGGCAGCAAGGCCTGAGATATTATCCACTCTGAACTTTGGATCGCTTGGTCAACACATTTGTGCGCAAGGGTATTTTTTTTTGCTGCGGTACAATCTTTCACCTGACTTTACTAGACGTTCAGTTCTACGTGTACAATTACAGAGTTGATGAATTGTAAGTTAAAAATAAACTATTTCACCAATGAATGTATATGCAATGTGCAAGGGCAGCAAAAATGAGAATGGAGCCAGACTATCCTTAATCTTGTATGAGTGGCTGTGTGCTTCCCCGGTAATCTTGACATACTAGTCCATTAACCTATACTGGCTATTTATTAATGTTACTCCTATTATGGATAGTGTGTATTTATTTCGTAATATAAAATGAACTAATGAAATGGGCATAGTCAAGTGGGAGCTGATGCCAACTATAAAAAATTGGAAAGCATACAAAAAGCAAATGATAAAATCATGGCAAAATTGTGGACCATCAAAGCATTCATGTATCTTTTCTAGAGTTAGGGAAATGGCTGGTTTGCAGAAAGATTATCCTTCATCTGCTTTCATAATAGGGTAATGCCTACCAAGAGACACGGTAGGTGTGAAATGCCAACTGTGCAGGAATGGCTAAGACAATGTTTCAATTGTATCTCCTATCCCCAAAGTTCACCAAGTTTAGCTCTGTCATACTCTCTGCATGCTCACCTCCTTCATAAGAGGTGGCACCAGACAACTCATGGGCAAAATCCCAGAAATTCATCCGAAAATGCATTCGGACGAAAACAAATGCACATGTCTAGTAAATACCTTATACAGCCCACTTCCTGTTTCTTGTTTGGTAAAAAACCTAGGCTTATGACATCATGCACAGCTCTCTCTCTAATCTCTCGTTAAGGTTTGCCAGGAGGGAATGAGGCATAAGAGGGCCAATGAGAGCTCCATGGCTGGCAGCGTGTCTGTGTAAATGCAGGAAGTGAACAGGCAACAGCTTCAGATGCCCACAGTTAAAATGGCTGCAGCCAGACTTAGTCGAGGGAGATTTCTGCAGCATATTTGGCAAGTACAGAATCACAGTATAAATAAAATAATATGCAAGGGGGTTGGAGGGAAGCTTCAGAAAGGTATCCAAGAGCATTCTGGGGTTTTAAAGGAGAATGATGTTTGCTTTCATACTCTTACTTTCTTATTGAAAGTCTATATGGCCCCTCAGAAAGGACCAAAGCAGGCAAAAGGTAGGGAGGAGGAATCGCTGTTCTTTCTCATTCAATTGTATGTGTAAATTTCAGCTTGAGCTATTGAGCTCTCTAAACAACGAGCTTCTCACAACAGAGTAGCTGAGAATAGACAGGAAAATAATTATCAAATAAATGTACAGTACGTTTTGCTGGATTATTTTTTAGAAGTGTTTGCCAATTTGTGTCTAGTTGGAAATTGACATAAAACAAAAACTTGTATAACTAAAAAAACTGGTTTTGACTATAAATGCCACTAGCACCATATTTTATCAAGTTAAGAGGAAACAAAATGGTAGAAAAAAAAATAATTGCATTTGCTAGATGGCAATCCTTACACATGAGAATAATACTAACAACATATTTTATTTAAGTATATAAACTTAATATATAATTTTTTTTTTAAATAGGCCAATAAACATTAAAAACAAAAAAGGGACTCATACCCCCATTCAAAAATTGCCCCTCTAATTACATTGTAATGCCTAAATGCAAGTCTAAAGCCCCATACACACTATCAGTTTTCCTGACAGTTTTCTCTTCAGGTTTACCAAAACCATCTAATATGAGGTAAAACATCAAGAGTTTCAATTTGTATGCAATCAGGCAGGCCCTTGCACTACATGGTTTTGGTAAACCTGAAGAGAAAACTGACAGGAAAACTGATAGTGTGTATGGGGCTTAAAAGTCATGCAAAACTTTCACAGTGAAAGGCCGTAGTTAGTGTATATTTTTTCTTTCTATTTTTAGGTTTATTTAATTGCATCTAGCAAAATAGGTCTCTAAATTCAATGCTGTGTAGAAGTACTAGAATACACTTTAGCTATTAGCATGTCATACCCCAAACCTTGAAAAGCAATTTAAAGCTGATAAAATAAATCCAATTCCATTTAATTTTAAACAATTTAGTTTGCAGTTTCACTATGTTTTATTCTAAACTGACAGTCACCTGCACCTGCCTGCTTGATGTGCCATATTTCCTTAGCCTGTCTTTCCCATGTATGCTAATAATTAAATTGCAAGTGATATCGTTTGGGCAAAAGATTTGATTGCTAATGAATTCTCAAGTCTCTGAGTTTAAACGAAAAAAAAAAATGTAATTGCCAGGGGAAGCTTCAAGTACAACATGATGAGAAACATTTTAGCAAAAGAAGAAACCTTTTGTAATTAAAGTATTTGGATGGAGATGAAGTAACCAGTGATTTTAAAAATACAGGTTGTAAATAAATGTCTAATCATCACAGTGGTCATCAGACTAGGCTGCCTTGGGTTGTTTCATTGTAATTAAGGTGATAATCAGACTTACTGCATCACATTTTTATTAAAGTATTTTTTTTAAATCAGTACTTGGGCCACAAACACGTTGATAGATGAGTCCTAGTAATTAATTTAATGTACTGGGTGTCACTGAGCCAAAGTTACACATACTAGTAGATTATCAACCGCTGTGATGCACTGCAACTAAATGCATTAAAGTGCATTGGCTTGTGTGTTGGGGCGAAGCCATTCAAAATGGTTTAGTGGGTTGAGATGAATTAAGAATGAATTGCACCATAGTACATGAACTGCAGTGCATTGCAGTACCAAGCATTTTACTTTGCAATACCACAACATACGAAAATAGACTTTTCAGGCAATTAAATCTTTAAATTCAACAAGGCTATGGACAGACTTTCTTTAAAATAACCTAGTATTAGATATATAGGTAGATTCAGGTACGAAGGCTTAAACTTGCGGCGGCGTAGCTTAGCCTGTTTAGGCTACGCCGCCGTAAGTTAGCTAGGCAAGTAATGATTCTCAATGTACTTGCCTGCTAATATACGGCGGCGTAGCCTAAAGCGGCGGGCGTAAGGGCGCTGAATTCAAATGTCTTGGAGGGGGGCGTGTTTGATGGTAATGAGGCTTGACCTCACGTTTTTTACGATTTTATTTAACTGCGCATGCGCCGGGCGCCTACATTTCCCAGTGTGCATTGCGGCTAAGTACGCCGCACGGGCCTATCGATTTCGACGTGGACGTTAACGATGTAAATCCCGATTTGCGGACGACTTGCGCAAACAACGTAAACATTTTGAATTTCGCGGCGGGAACGGCGGCCATACTTAACATTACTATTCCACTAGGGCAGGGATATGCAATTAGCGGACCTCCAGCTGTTGCAAAACTACAAGTCCCATCATTCCTCTGCCTCTGGGTGTCATGCTTGTGACTGTCAGAGTCTTGCTATGCCTCATGGGACTTGTAGTTCTGCAACAGCTGGAGGTCCGCTAATTGCATATCCCTGCACTAGGGCCTAGCTCTAACTTTACGCGGCCTATCTCTTACACAAACGGCGTAAAAGTACTGCGTCGGCCGGGCGTACATTCGTGAATCGGCGTATCTCCTCATTTACATATTCTACGCCGACAGCAATGGAAGCGCCACCTAGCAGCCATCCAAAATATTGCAATCTAAGATAGGACGGCGCAAGCCGTCGTATCTTAGATATGTTTAAGTGTATCTCTGTTTGAGCATACGCTTAAACATAAGTCAGCGTAGATTCTGAGTTAGGTCGACTTATCTACTGATAAGTCGGCCTAACTCTACCTGAATCTACCTAATAGTTTACCATGCAAAGCATGCATCTTAACCAATATGTAAAGCCCCATACACATGATCGGAATTTCTGATGGAAAAAGTCTGTCTGACTTTTTCATCGGAAATTCCGACCGTGTGTCGCCCCATTGGAGTAATTCCATCGGAAATTCCGATTAATTCCATCAGAGTTTACATAGAGAACATGTTCTCTTTTACTCCGATGGAATTCCATCAAAATTCTGATGTGAATTTGTTCGGACAAAGGTCCAATCATGTGTACAGGGCATTGGTGTCACATTAACAGCTATATAGTGACAGAGTACTTGCCCTGACAAAGGTTTAATTTGTTCTTTTTTGAAAAGGACAGAGCCATCTTTGTTCTGGTGTCTTCCAGGGTAAGCATCCACTTCCTAAACTGAGATGCTAGCTCAGTAATGACATAATACAGGTAAACCATATTGCCTGTGCAGTTCTTGACTGTGCTCACCAATGGCTGACACAGTTTAGCCCCTGATGCAATTTATCACATTGTTGTGACAATATTGCAATCTGATCACTATGGGAGAAGAGACAGAGGAAATGCTGCCTCCTGCATGCAGCAGACTGATGGCATAATTAATCTAGGCAAAATTTCTGTATGGAGCCAAAAGACTGTGCTTTAACCACTTGCCGACCAGCCGCCGTTGTTACACAAAAAAGACAGATAGTGACTTACTAGTAGGAACCACGATCTGTCATTTCCTCTAGGTTAGTCCCATCCCCCTACAGTGAGAAACACACTAGGGAACACAATTAACCCCTTGATCTCCCCTACTGTTAACCCCTTCCCTGCAAGAGACATTTTTACAGTAGTTAGTGAATTTTTATAGCACTGATCACTGTATAAATGCCAATGGTCCCAAAAGAGTGTCAAAAGTGTTCGATGTGTCTGTATATTGTCGCAGTCCCAATAAAAATCGCTGATCGCGAGTAAAAAAATAATAATAATAAAAATGCTATAGATCTATCCCCTTTTTTGTAGACGCTGTAACTTTTGCGCAAACCAATCAATATACGCTTATTGTGTTTTGTTTTGCCAAAATTATGTAGAAGAATACACATCAGCCTAAACTGAGAAAAAAATAGCTTTTTTTTTTCAAAATTGGGGCTATTTATCATAGCAAAGACTACAAAATATTGTGGGTTTTTTTTCAAAATTGAGATAATCAAATACCACTAAAAGAAAGCTCTATTTGTGGGGGAAAAAAGGACGTCAATTTTGTTTGGGTACAGCATCGCACAACTGCGCAATTGTCAGTTAAGGTGACGCAGTGTCGAATCGCAAAAAATGGCCCGGTCATTGAGCAGCCAATTCTTCTGGGGGTGGAGTGGTTAATAATAAAATATACAGTTTTTTTTTGTTTTTTTTTATAAAGATGCTTTTTCTATATATTGTGGCATGTGTCAGGAATCTTTGTTGACACCATATGGGTTCAATGCATCAACATATCACTGACTGTAGACTACAACACTGTTAAAATCACAGATGACTGCAAAAAAAAAAAAAAAAAAATCTGATAAACAGGAAAGACAGGTGATTAACTGCTTATCATCCACAATCTGTATAATAAGGTTCCCCAGCTTGATACCCCCATGTTGAGATTATGTTATTAAACTCTATTGACTGATGCTTGGGCATACTAGCAATTGGGAACCAATCAGCATGGTTTCCAATCATGTGATTACTATGACAGACAATCATGTTGATCACATGAGTTTGTTGACAAAGCAATCTCACCTGCTTAACTGTCATTGTGCCTCACACAACATGAGACACATTGATAGTCGCCCATTAAAGTAAACATCAAGAAAAAATATATATTAGTAACCAAAAGCAAACAAAAACAAATGTATAAGCTGTAAAGTGTAAAATGAATATTTTAAACATTTTTGTTCATGTATTAGTTGTATTAAAAAAGTAAAAGCAGAGAATATACTAAACAGTATATTTATGAAATGAAAACCTAGCCATGAGGCCTATTTATAAAACAGTGAAAGTGGCATTTACTTTATAGATATACCCAATAAAGGGCCAGATTCACGTAGAAGTGCGGTGGCGTAACGTATCGTAGATACGATACACCACCGCGAGTTTTCATCACAAGTGCCTGATTCACAAAGCACTTGCAATGAAAATCTACGCCGGCGGCATCCGGCGTAAGCCCGCGTAATTCAAATGGGCGTGTGCCATTTAAATTAGGCGCGCTCCCACGCCGGACCTACTGCGCATGCTCCATTCTGAAATTCCTGCCGTGCTTTGCGCGAACTGACGTCATTTTTTCGAACGGCGACGTGCATAGCATACTTCCGTATTCCCGGACGTCTTACGCAAACAACGTAAATTTTTTAATTTCGACGCGGGAACGACGGCCATACTTTATACAGCACATACGTGTGCTGTGTAAAGTTAGGGCACCTAAAGCGACGACTAACTTTGCGGCTGAAAACTAGACTAGCAGCGACGTAGCGAACGCGAAAAACCGCCGTGGATCGCCGTAACTCCTAATTTGCATACCCGACGCTGGTTTACGACGCGAACTCCCCCCAGCGGCGGCCGCAGTACTGCATCCTAAGATCCGACAGTGTAAAACAATTACACCTGTCGGATCTTAGGGATATCTATGCGTAACTGATTCTATAAATCAGTCGCATAGATACTCTGAGAGATACTCCGTCGTATCTCCTTTGTGAATCTGGGCCATAGTTGTTGTTATGGCATCCAGACATCATTACAAAAGAGTTAAAGTTGATGCAATCACTAAATTCTTATATAAGCTTTAACATGTTAATGCAATCTCAACATTTATTTGTATTCTTTTTTTTTTTCGTTCTTTCTTTATACTTGTAAAATCTGCAACTCTCCTTAAAATGTTACCTGGTAATCCGGCCATGAATGTGCTTTCTTCAGCTGCTTCCCCTTATAGGGTGACAACTGTCTGCAAATTGTGCTCCTACGTTGTCCTCCTGGCACATGTACCCTAAATAGAGTACAGGGCTGGTCTTTTATTGCTCACTTTAGGGAAGCACACAATGAGGACATGCAGCCAACTTTGGACCAGGTACATGTAGACTGAGCTTTAAAGAAAATGATGAAAAATAGTGAAACTAAGGGGTTGATTTACTAAAGGCAAATAGACTGCACTTTGCAAATGACAGTTACACTCTGCAAGTGCAGTTGCTCCAGAGCTTAGTAAATGAGGTAAAGCTTCACTTTGCAAAGATTATCCAATCATGTGCAAGGAAAATAAAAAAGGTGCATTTTTCTTGCACATGGTTGGATGATGGAAGTTAGCATACATTAGCTTCTGCTCATTTGCCAAGCTGTGGTGTAACTGCTCTTGCAGAGTCAACCTTTAAGTATTTAAGGGGAAAAAGGCAATAGTTCCCAATGCACAATGCCAAATGTCATACAGTTAGGTTATAGAGCTACTTAAAAAATAAAAAGGCGCACAGCAAATAGGTAGATCATATTAACTTGGGCTTTCACTTCTTTCTGACAGTTGTACGCATATATTTGGCAGCGCAAAGGGGGCCTTATTCTATGCCACATATGTGTACCTGTTTTAATCTGGAAACGTTCACAGTTGCTCATCCCCATGAAGCCGCCGAGGATCTTGGCGAGCCAAAGTTTCCCATTGACTAACGAGGAAATAGAGAACATATTCTCTATTTGGCTCGACAAGATCCTCGTCGGTTTCCTCGGCGAAAAGTGTACACACCACCGGGTTTCTCGGCAGAATACGGCTCCCATCGAGTTTCTTGCTGAATTCTGCCGAGAAACTCGGTCGTGTGTACGGGGCCTGATACTTACTGTTGGACCTAAGGGGTTAATCCTCTGCACTGTGTAAAAAGGCTGTTTGATCTTGTCTTCTCTGATCCTCCCCTCTTTCCATTGTCCTCTAATCATTTCCTGATAACACAAAGCCTATGGAGTCAGGCTGCACATGCTCTGTTTGGTGTGTATTGCTAGAGAGGTTTTTGTTTTTGTTTCTTGGTAGGGTGCATGCGATTAGCACACGGTCAATCACCACTGTCCAGACAGAGAGTCAGGGGTCTTGCAGTCCCATAGGGTAGTCAGAAAACTCTTCCTACAAGCTTTAACCAGTGCTTGGCTGGACACTGCTAGAAGATAAAAAAAACTGCTCTAACTGCTGATGAGAAAAGGTATTTAGCAGTTTATAGTTACTAAAATAATTGCATTTCTATGTTCTGTGTACTGTGTGAGAACAGATATAGTGAATGCAGACTCCTGGGGCTTGCATCCCTTTCTGCCAGTTGTACACATATACTGTATGTGGCAACATGAAGGGGGCCTTATTCTGTGCTGCCACATATGTATGTATACCTGGTGTGAGCTGGGAGCGTGCACAATCACTGTCCCCACCGGGTCCCAGGCAAATAGCAATGATTGGGAGCAGGTAGGACAGACTCCTGAACACATGATCACTTTGACAGCCAATCACAGTGTTCACAAGATCAGGAAGTACAGAAAAAGGGCTGGCAGGATCTATCAGAAAGAGTTTACAGTACATGAAATCTCTAGTACCTAAATAAATACTTGCTAGGAGGTAGAGGTTTTTTTTAGCAAGAGAGACATGCAAAGTATTTTCTTTGCCGGAAAATGTATTTTTGTTTCTAGCAATTTTGTATTTAGGCTTCGATAACACTAGTGCGATTTCAGATGTGACTTGCGTCATACTGAATTACATTACAATGGAAAACACATTGTTTTCAGTGGTACCCATTGACATCAATGCAACGTAAAACGGCACAATTCTGGAAAAGGTTTTTGTTCTACTTTGATGTGATTCCACAGCAATTGTGGCCCCACAGAATATGCAAAATACATCCAAGTAGCATTCAAGTTGTGCTACATATTCACACTGAAAGTCAGATCAAAATCTGATTGGAGCATTGTGAACCTTAATGCAGTGGAACCTTGGATTACGAGCATAATTTGTTCCAGGGAAATGCTCGTTATCCAAAGCACTTGCATATCAAAGCGAGTTTCAGAATAGAAGTCAATGGAAACAAAAATACATTTGTTCAGCATTGACTTCTATGGCATGCAATACCGCATGTGGCCAGAGGTGGGGGGCGCTGGAGAGCCTCGGAAATACTCGGGGACAGCTTGGCTGAGCTCAAAAACCCTCGGAAAGGCTTGGGAACATAGGGTCAGATCCACAAAAGGGATACGACGGCGTATCTACTGATACGCCATCGTATCCCTGTTTCTATCTTTGGAATTTTGAATTTTGGAATCCAAAAGATAGGCAGAAGATCCGACATGTGTAAGGGACTTACACTGCCGGATCTTAGGATGCAGTACCGCATCCGCCGCTGGGGGCATTTTGAGTCTAAATGCCGCTTCGGGTATGCAAATTAGCACTTACGGAGATCCACGAAGCTTTTCAGCTTCGTTTTTTCTCCGTAAGTTTTAGTTTGCGATCGTAAAATTAGGGCTGCTTTTACAAAGTGTAAACTGTTTATACCTTGTAAAAGTAGACCCTTCTTACCCGCGACGTTGTTATTTTTTTTTTTTTTTTTTTTTCGCCGTATCTTTTTTTTTTCCCGACGCAACTTTTTTTACCCGGCGCGATTCACAAAAGTCGGCGTAACGTAAAACCGCGCTATGCACGTCAGGAAAATGACGTCGGGAGCATGCGCTGCACGTCCGGCGCGGGAGCGCGCCTAATTTAAATGGGACTCGCCCCATGAAAATAGGAACGCCTTGCGCCGGACGGATTTAAGTTACACAGCCGAAAATTTCTAGGTAAGTGCTTTGTGGATCGGGCACTTAGGTAGAAATTTTACAGCAGTGGGAATTTTTTAAATGGGAATTTTTACGTTACGGCGGCTCTTTGTGGATCTGGCCCATAGTATTTCCAAGTGTTTCTGAGTATTTCCAAGTATTTCCGAATGGCTCCCATCGGCTCCGCTAGACCCCGATCGGCTCCGGCGCTCCCGCACTTCTGGTCAAATGCAGTACTGCACACTGCTGCGGCTTGAATCCTGCTTGTTTTGCGAGACATTACTGCCAAACTGAGTCAGGTTTTTTTTTTAAAAATGCAAGTTTTGCGAAGTGCTCGTTAACCGCGTTACTCGCAATCCGAGGTTTCACTGTATACGTTGATTGTGGCACATGCACAGTGCAGAGTACATTCCTAGCAAAATGCCCAAAACAGAGCGGGGTACCATGGCAATGTAACTCCATTGTGCATGCATATGATTTACATTAATGGTACCTTCCCGATGACAGACCCAGAGGATGATTGACCCTGAAGTAGACCAGTAGAGGATGTCATCAGTGGTCATGGATGCAATGGGGGCAGCACAGATTTTGCATTACTGAAGGAGGGCAGTGTAAAGGATAAGTGTGCAATAACACAAATACATTACGGCAATAGCCCACCCAACAGACAAGCAGTGTAGCTCCACAGTTATAATGAATTTCAGTAAAAAAAGAAAACTTAACTGACATAAGATAAATAAAAGATAATAACAACGTTGTTATGTTTAGGCAATGTACTGTGGCCTTGCGAGATGTCAGTGATATGTACAGGCAAATCTAGTAAATTGTATTCATTTCATTCAGATTCGGCGGTGCAGCACATAAATGTGTTCAGGAAGGTCAGAGAATGGAGCCAGCAGCATATTTGATATTCCGAGACTGTGGCCTGACCCAATACGCTCTCTACTCCGTGTATGCTGCCAGCAGAGGAGACACTATATCTGTGAAAAACAAATCACATCCAGATTGTTACTGTTGACAACCGCTCCTTCCTGGCTGTCTGACCACACAGGCTGTGAAGGTGATCACGATGAGGATCTAACAGAATGTTCCATCTGCTATGCTTAGGGTTCAACAGTTTTATAACAAATGTTGTACATACAGTAGGCAATTAGTTATAAATGGATGTGAAGCAACTGCATGTAAATACTCATGTGCAGATGAAAGTTGTGAAATGATGTGAGATCTTATGAGAAGTTTGCACTCTGACACTGAAGCCAACCAACACGCCTATAGCATTAATTTGAGGTTTTTTTTATGTGTTTGACGCACATTAAAAACACTCCCCAGGAGATTGTGACTGGTTTTCTATGGAGCCGGTTCACATATCTCCGCAGCGGCTCCGATTTGATTTGCACAGAAGCCCTGTGAGTCTTTTGGTCCATTTAAGGTCTGAATTCAGCCAAAAATGTGTGCTGAAATCGGACCTGAAATGGCAAACGAGGACACGCAGGACTCCTGCTGTGATCCGCTGCATTCTCATATGTGAACCCAGCCTTAGGCCCCGTACACACGATAGAATCCATCCGCTGAAAAATCTCAGCGGATCGGTTTCAGCGGATAGATTCTATGGTGTGTACAATCCAGCGGATCTGTTTCCGCTGATTTTTCTCCCATGCGATGGATTTCCAGCAGATAAATATTTGAAGACATGTCTTCAAATCTATCCGCTGGAATCCATCCCAACGGATTGATCCGCTGGTCTGTACAGACTCACCGGATCAATCCGTCCAAAGGGATCCCCCGCATGCGTCGTAATGATTCGACGCATGCGTGGAATTCCTTATATGACTGCGTCGCGCACGTCGCCGCGTCATCATCGCGGCGACGGCGCGACACGTCATCGCCAGAGGATTTCGGCGCGGATTTCGATTCGATGGTGAGTACACTCCATCGCATCAAAATCCGCGCAAATCTTCGAGAGGATTTATCCGTGGAAACGGTCCGCTGGACCGTATCCGCGGATAAATCCTCCCATGTGTACGGGGCCTTAGTCTCATCTGACCATCACACCTTTTTCCATGTGGCCTCAGAATCTTCAAGGCAAAGCTCAGTTGTGACTGTATGTGGCCTTTCTTGAGTAGTGGATTTTTTCTTGTAACCCTCCTATAAAAGCCACGTTTGAGGAGAATTTGTGATATTGTCATCACATGCACATAATCACCACTCTTTTCATAAATTTCTGCAACTGCTTCGGAGTTGCTGTAGGCATGTTGATAACCTGACCAGTTTCCTCCTTGCTCTTTCATCCAGTTTGGAGCAACGTCCTGATCCTAGGATGGTCTGGGTTGTACCAAATACCTTCCACTTCTTAACCTCCCTGGCGGTATGATTCTGTCTGGAATTACGTACCAAAAGCGGTACAATTATTTTGCAAGGAAATTTGGCGTTTTATACTGTAGGTCTGTAATTCTTAGGAATAACTCACTTAAATCTGAGTCTGAGTCTAGTAGGCATCCCGGGTATGATTTTTTTTTTTAAAACAAAATGATAAATTATAATATAATAAATAATTATAAATAATTATAACAAATAATAATATAATTATAATAAAAATTATTCAATAATGTAATCAACTCAAAATCACTGAAATTTGCTCAGTTGCAGAATTGTCGCTGTCATTATTTTTTTTTTTAATGACGAATTTTCCCACAAATCGCTATCGCACAATTCTGCAAGTGATTATAATTTATTATCGCTGTTTTCTAGCTGATCTAAAACCATTTTTGACATAAAGGGACACTTTTGGACAATCTACAGTTTGCAGGCAGAAAGAACAGTTTTTATTATATAAAAGTACATGTAGGGCACTGGGCCGACCACTAGGGACAAGGGGGGTGTGTATTTTTTACATACAGTACTGTAATCTTTAAGATTACAGTATACTGTATGTAAAGTGTTTGTTTACTTTTTTAATTTGGCGCCGTTCTCCGCTCCCGTGCGTCGTAACGCCGCAGGGAACGGAGATCGGTGGCACACGGGGACACTGTGAATCGAGCGAGGAGGTCCCGCTCGCTCACACAGCGGGGATGCATCGCAGGATCCAGGGACAAGGTAAGTAACTTGCCTGTGGATCCAGCGAGAAGGTAAGCCGCGCCACTGCACACTCTGCACAGCTACCCCGAGTGTGACTCGGGGATACCGATCTTAACATGAAAAACCAACCCCGAGTCACGCTCGGGTTTACCGCCAAGGGGGTTAATAAAATACTTTACTGTGCTTCTAGGCATTAATAAAGCCTTTGATTTTTTTTTGTATTCACCTCCTGACTTTTTCCTGTCCACAACTTTATCTCAGATGATCTTTTGACAGTGTCTTGCCACCCATAGTTGATTATTTGCTTCAGTTGCACTACCAGGGACTGAAATGCTCCAGGAAAGCTGTTTTCATGCCAAGCTAATCAAAAATGACCACAATTGATCACAGTTGAAAGTCAAACAGCTTTAGGGCCATTGAGATGGTGATTAGCTACACCTGATTGACTTTACAAGTCACTTTAGGAAGGGGGTGATCCTTTTTCCAACTCAGTGATTCTGTTTTTGAATTTGTTTTCATTTTTTTCTGACATGTTGGTGTTATATCTTTCACCTGGATGTTATAAGTTGCACTAAGTAAATACAGCTGGATAAAACAAAAACTGTGCCTGTCTTTGCTTCAGACTGCAAAACAACAACATATAATTATTCTAAAGGGCGTGATTTTTTTCTATACCCACTGTACTCTCTTTGGATTCGAGTATTGGGATTTTGGACTCTTCTAAGAGAGTAGATCCCAAATAGACAATATTAAAGTGAACATTTGGAAAACCTCCAAGAGTGTATACTAGACCATAAACCAAATCACAGAACCATGACTTATTTTTGCATGCAATGGGGGCAGCACAAATATGTTTGGGCTTTCTTTTGTTAAAAATGTTACTTTGTCATTGATTATCTTTTTCTGTTATTGAATTTATGTTGTTGTGTTAAAAAAAAAATTGATTTAGCTATACTTTTTATAATAAATATTTATATGTCTTTTACATTATTTTTATTTACTTATAGGCAATTTGGTAGTTTGTTTCTCTTCTTGGTTAATACTTTATTAGGGGAGTATTTTTTTACCAGTAGTAGCTGAAACAATATTGGTGCAAATGCAGTGTAATTGTTAGATCATGGAAATGTTTTAAATAATTTTTATCTCCAATGTTCAGACGGGAAAAGTTATTGTCGGAACCTCTAACCACGTGTTGACAGAAGGCATAATTTCACTGTCAGAGCTGATAAAGTATTACCTGACTAAACCATGAAATATGAAGCAGAGGTCACAAGTTGCTAGGAGGGATTATGTGAACTATTGATCATCCCTCGTATTGTCACAGATGTGTAAAAGTGATGTTCCATTGATGATGTAGCTGGTCACATTTTGAAGCAATCCAGATGCATATTACAGGCTGAATCCTTACCTATAACTACACAGCCTGCAGATGTATTGGAATTGTGTGTCACAATGTTACTGGTGAAATCTCATACTAATATTAAATTGTAATTTAACAGTACAACTTATGAAAATAGCCTACAGAGTCAAGGACATGGACATCAGCCCTTGCTATCTCTTTCTGGTGTCTTGCCAACCCTTGCATCACACTAGTATATTCCTTAGGCTATAGAATGTTTTTTTTTCCCCACCAAGTGACCTTAAGAATCCCCATCTAACTATTGTGATAAAAAAAAAAAAATTAAAGGAAACCTGCCATGAAAGATTTTTTTTTTAACCACTTCCCGACAGCTGTACGACTATTGACGGCCGCAGGGTGGTTCTACTTCTCCGGAGCGCCGTCAATTGACGTCCGCCCCTTTCCGCGTTCGGGGAAACTGCTGTGGGGAACTGCTGTGCTGGCTGTGTCCCTTGGACACAGCCAATCACAGATCGCCGTGAACGGCCAATCGGAGTGGCCGTTTGCTAGGCGATCTGTGCGGCCAATGAGAGATGATCTCATATGTTTACATATGAGATCATTTCTCATTGCCGGCTCTCACAGACAGCGGTGCTGTCAGGGAGAGAGGAGAGCGATCTGTGTCTCTTGTACATAGAGACACAGATCGGTCACCCCCCCAGTCACCCCCCGACCCCCCACACAGTTAGAACACTATATAGGACACACATTTAACCCCTTCCTCACCCCCTAGTGTTAACCCCTTCCCTGCCAGTCAAATTTATACAGTAATTAGTGCATTTTTATAGCACTGATTGCAGTATAAATGTGAATGGCGCCAAAAATGTTTCAAAAGTGTCCGATGTGTCCGCCATAATGTCGCAGTCGCAATAAAAATCGCAGATCGCCGCCATTACTAGTAAAAAAAAAAATAATAATAATAATTCTGTCCCTTATTTTGTAAGCGCTATAACTTTTGCGCAAACCAGTTGCTTATTGCGATTTTTTATTTTTTTTTACTAAAAATATGTAGAATACGTATCGGCCTAGACTAAGGATAAAAAAAAAATAAAAAAAAAATTGAGCTATTTATTATAGCAACAAGTAAAAATTATTATTTTTTTTTCAAAATTGTCGCTCTATTTTTGTTTATAGCGCAAAAAATAAAAAACGCAGAGGTGATCAAATACCACCAAAAGAAAGCTCTATTTGTGGGAAAAAAAGGACGCCAATTGTGTTTGGGAGCCACGTCGCACGACCGCGTAATTGTCAGTTAAAGCGACGCAGTGCCGAATCGCAAAAAGTCCTCTGCGCAGGAAGGGGGTTTAAGTGCCCAGTAAGGAAGTGGTTAAATAAAATTTCTACTTGCCTTGCTGTCATGTAACTTGGCCCTGAGGTCCTGGGTCCATTCATCTCAGGGTTCTTTTTTTTTACACAGGTTAGAATAAAGGATAGGACTCCAGTCCCTTTTTTTTCTACTTATTTTTTTTTCCAATATCTTTATTGTTTTTTTATTAATACATAAATATCCAAGAATAGATTACATTACTTAACAGTCTCCAGTCACTTTAAAGCTGAAGTGTATGTTTGAGATTTCTTGCATAATTACATTGGTCCACTTTGAGATAGGCCATCAGGATTGATCGATTTTCAGATATATACCATAGTTTGTGGACTGTATAACTTTCCTACATAGTAAATAGCATACACTGATTTGGGTTAATTTTGTCACCAAAGAAATATAGCAGAATACATTGTGGCTGAAATTCGTGAAGAACAATTATTTATTTGCAAAAGAAATAAAGAAAAACACTTTTTCTTTCCAAATTGTATTTATTTTTTGTTAATTTAGCAAAATTTTTTTATAAAAACCCAATGTTGGTTAACCGATTGCTGTCCGCTGCACGCAGATATACGTCTGCAGCATGGCATGGACAGGAAAAGGGACGTACCTGTACGTCCCCTTTAGGAAGCGGTTGTTGCGGGCGCCGGCGCGCGGCGATCTACGTTAGTGTTCCCGCAGGTCCCGCAGACTCGATCGCCGCGGGCATACCCACGATCCTCTCACAGATACATAGAACGGGGAGGTGTAAACACAAGCCTAGCTGACACTGTCACTGATCGTGTTCCCTGTCATCGGGAACACGATCAGTGACGTGTCACAGCAAGCCACGCCCCCCTACAGTTAGAATCACGCCTTAGGGAACACTTAACCCCTACAGCGCCACTTGATGGTTAACCCCTTCACTGCCAGTGTAATTTTCACAGTAACCAGTGCATTTTTATAGCACTGATTGCTGTAAAAATGACAATGGTCCCAAACAAATTTCAAAAGTGTCCGATGTGTCCGTCATAATGTCGCAGTCACGATACAAATCGCAGATCACCGCCATTACTAGTAAAAAAAAATATTAATAAAAATGCTATAAAACTATCCCCTATTTTGTAGACGCTATAACGTTTGCGCAAACCGATCAATAAACGCTTATTGCGATTTTTTTTCCAAAAATGTGTAGAAGAATACATATCGGCCTAAACTGAGGAAAAACAATGTTTTAGATCTTTTTGGGGGATAGTTATTATTATCGCAAAAAGTAAAAAATATTGAATTTTTTTCAATATGATCGTTCTATTTTTGTTTTGTAGCACAAAAAATGAAAACCACAGAGGTGATTAAATACCACCAAAAGAAAGCTCTATTTGTGGGGAAAAAAGAAGGCCAATTTTGTTTGGGAGCCATGTCGCATGACCGCGCAATTGTCAGTTAAATCGACGCAGTGCCGAATCTCAAAAAGTGGCCCGGTCATTTAGCAACAAAATGGTCCGGGGCTTAAGTGGTTAAATACCACCAAAATAAATCTTTATTTGTGTAAACAAAATCATAAAAATGTAGTTTGGGTACAGTGTCCCGCAAATGTCATTCAAAGTGTGACAGCACTGAAAGTTGACATTTGGCCTAGGCAGGAAGGGGGTAGAAGTGTCTGGTATTGAAGTGGTTAAGGCAGCCCATTTATTTGAATGGGGTTGCCTAATGCATTAAAACCCACCACACAAGGTTCATATAGCATTTCCGACAGCACACCACAATGCTAAATGCATAACAGCGCATATCAGTCAGGCCAGGTACATCGCATTGCACCAAGGCATGTGCATTATCTCAACACAATAGTGCAAATGGTGCCTTAAAGGAATTAAACTTTTGCTGTTTAACCACTTCCCATCTGGTCAATAATCAATTGACTATTGACGTCCTGCAGGATTTCATGCTGGCGCGTGCCCGTGGGGGCGCGCAGCACGGCGATCGGTGATGTGGGGTGTCAGTCTGACACCCTGCATCTCCGATCTCGTTAAAGAGCCTCCGGCGGAGGCTCTTTACCACGTGATCAGCCGTGTCAACCACGGCTGATCACGATGTAAACAGGAAGAGCCGTTGATCGGCTCTTCCTCACTCGCGTCTGACAGACGCGAGTAGAGGAGAGCCGATCGGCGGCTCTCTTGACAGGGGGGGTTCGCGCTGATTGTTTATCAGCGCAGCCCCCCCTCGGATGCCAACAATAGGAGTGCCCCCCAGTGCTAAAAAAAAACCCCACCATGCCCATGTTGCACTGACTGGCACTGGGCACTGGGAACTGGCTAAAATGTGTCACCCCTCAGTGTCCATCAGTGCCACCCAGTGTCCATCAGTGCCACCTCTTAGTGCCCATCTATTCCCAGTGCCCATCTGTGCCACCCATAAGTACCCATCAGTGCCACCCATGAGTGCCCATCAGTGCCGCCAAAGAGTGCCCAGTGCCGTCTATGAGTGCCCATCAGTGCCGCCTATGAGTGCCCATCAGTGCCGCCTATGAATGCCCATCAGTGCAGCATACCAGCGCCGCCTATCAGTGCCCATCAGTGCCGCCTATCAGTGCCCATCAGTGCCGCCTATCGGTGCCCATCAGTGCCGCCATATCAGTGCCCATAATTGAAGAAGAAAACTTACTTATTTACAAATTAACAGAAAAAAATAAAAACTTAATTTTTTTCAAAAATGTTGGTCTTTTTTTAGTTGTTGTGCAAGAAATAAAAATCGCAGAGGTGATCAAATACCACCAAAAGAAAACTCTATTTGTGGGAACAAAATGATAAAAATTTCATTTGGGTACAGTGTAGCATGACCGCGCAATTGTCATTCAAATTGCGACAGTGCTGAAAGCTGAAAATTGGCTTGGGCAGGAAGGTGCGTAAGTGCCCGGTATGGAAGTGGTTAAGGATAAATATAATCTTAAATACTAAAGATTTGTGTTTTTGAACAGGACATTTTAAAGTGTGAGTTTTTTTGTTATAAATCTTAGATTGATTTTTTCTGCTACCAACAATTACTAACCTTTAATGAATCACTGTACAAGAGAATCTATAAGCTGTAAAAATGGGACTCGGTTCATGAGAGGGATTGCATTTGGCTGGTAAACTTCCTTCGATTTTTCTTCCTGCAGGTTATTTTTCCACATTTGTACTAAAAAAAAAAAAAGAAGAAAAATAGCAGCAGGTAGAAAACAAATTAAATTACCGTAATATACACATTTAAATTAAAATGTGTCTTAAATTTGAAAAATGACAGTTGATATGCCCCAGGACCCAGTACATTCCTTGTAACTTTGTATTTTCCAACTGATGCAAGGACAGGTGACATTGAGGACAATGGGCCAGATTCTCAGAAGAGTTACGACGGTGTATCTCAGGAAACACCGTCGTATCTCTGTTTTTTGACCCGGGTATCTATGCGAGTGATTCCTAGAATAATTTTCGCATAGATACGGCCAAGATCCGACAGGTGTAAGTGACTTACACTGTCGGATCTTAACTGTAATTCGCTGCTGGACGCTAGGTGGCGTTTACGTTCAGGTCTCATTTGACAATGCAAATGAGCCTGATACGCCGATTCCCGAACGAATTTGCGTTGCGTACTCGTCGCTTGTGTCGTTTCCGTAGGCGTAAGGTTACCCCTGCTATATATGGGGAAACCTTACGCCAGTCCACCGTATGCCATGTTAAGTATGGCGTCGGGTTCCGTGTCGTCTTTTCTCGTCGGGTACGTCGTTTTCCTAAGTCGTTCTTGAATACGACTTTACGTCAATGACGCACACGTCGGCGTTTTCCGTCGTGAGTTGGAGCATGCGCACTGGGCTATTTTTCAGCCCGGCGCATGCGCAGTTCAATCGACGCGGGGGCGCGCTTTATTTAAATACAAGCCGCCCCCTTTGAATTACGCGGGGATACGCCGGGCCATTTACACTACGCCGCGGCAAACTACGGAGCAAGTGGTTGAAGAATACGGCACTTGCTCCAGTAAGTTGCGGTGGAGTAGTGTAAATGACTTACACTACGCCGGCGCCATATCTACAAGAATCTGGCCCAATGTTTATAAAGGATGGTGTCTCTGCAGTAGTCTATTCTGATAAATACAAATGTTGAGACTTTGGGCGCCAACCACTTTATACATTTCTTCCTCTGCAGATCATACTGTCACAGTGCCCTGAGCACCACATACTGAAACAATACAATGAAGGTAACATTTTGCGACTAGTTGTATGTGATTACCTGTTGCGTCACGGAGTTCCAGCATGCAGCCCTTCATGTGCTTCTCCTTTGTAGGATCCAAAGCACTCCCTTACTCTATAATCACACAATCTTTCTAAGTCATTGCATTCCTTGCCAATTTCTTCCGCTGAGAACTTCTCATTTTACAATAAAAATGTGCTTATTGACTGTGGCTTCGGCAAAGACTCTTCAGTGGACTTATTTATATTTTCTGGAATTTTTCCAGCAAAGCCAATTGGTACGTAAAACTATTTACTATGAGGCAATGAGGTGATTGGGCCTTCTTTATACTCCAAAAGGGACATGCTATAGCTTCATACTGGATGAACTACTGATTGAATGTAGGATTGGTTTCTCTATTTATGTAAATCCGTTCCAAATTGCAATTATTATGCCGCGTACAGACGGTCGTTTTTTGTGATGAAATAAAACGACGTTTTTTAAACATCATTTTCTTTTTTTTTCTTACAATACTTTTTTTATTGTTGTTTGCATACAAAAAGATACAAAAGATATTACATCATCGTGCATAATATAAAAAATACACAACCATACATTTTTCCCCATTTTCCCCCTATCTTGTCCTCACCTCTTTCTTTGTACCATTTTAAATAAATGAAAGATCTCATTATTCTAAACTGTCATACCTCGCCTCCCCCCCCCCCCACCCCACACACCCTCACCCTCCCACCCACCCTCCCATCACACCGTGAGCCAATTTTGGAAATCAATATACTTTAAGTGAATCTTCCCCATGGAGGAATGCCCGATAGCGGGTTAAGATATTTATTGAATTTAAAATGAAATAAAACGACGTTTTTGAAACATCATTTTCAAAGACGAAGTTGCCTACACACCATCGTTTTTTCACAATGCTCTAGCAAAGCGAGGTTACGTTTCACAACTTTTTTCCATTGAAGCTCGCTTCATAACTAGCTTCTGGGCATGCGCGGGTGTAAAAACGTTGTTTTAAACATCGTTTTTTGCTACACACGGTCAATTTCTGTGAAGTAAAAAACTTCGAATTTTTTTTGTCGTTTTTCAGAAGACATAAAACAACGTTTTCCCCCACACACGATCATTTTAAATGACGTTTTCAAAAACGTTGTTTTTTTTCATCACAAAAAACGACCGTCTGTACGCGGCATTAGCATTAACCCTTTACCATCTGCTTGTCGTTACTCAGAACCGCAGCTCAGATCTCCACTGTGCACATGCATTGCTGCTCTATCTATCTATCTATCTATCTATCTATCTATCTATCTATCTATCTATCTATCTATCTATCTATCTATCTATCTATCTATCTATCTATCTATCTATCTATCTAGCTGGCTAGCTAGCTACTTTTCTGTGTTTTGCCAGCTGTGTATCTATCTTTAAAATTTTTGTTTCTTAGATATTTTAAGTGCCTTATTTGTGATTATTTATTGCTATATAAAGTGTTTCTTGTGACTGTGCTTCCATTCTCGGAAACCCTATAATTTGTAATTTTTTCAATGCTGTTTCTCTTACATAGCTCTTCCGGAGATGTCTTTATTTCCAATACTCCCATTATTAAAGTAATACAAGGCAAGACAGAACAATTTGTATGATTTTATGTCTATTTGTTCTTCCTAAAGTACCGCGCCCATTCTAGCCAAGTGCTCTTTGCTACTCTCTTTGTAAAAACAGTACTTAATTTAATGAAAATCTTGCTATTTCCTGTAACTTCTCCTTGTTGTATTGTGCATTGGAATCAGAGTACCCAGAGAAGCAAAACTAAAAATAAGATTTGTTCTAGGAAGGGTGTTTTATTGCTCATAAAGGCCTGAATTCAAGAAACAGCAACCCATAGTAACCTTTTACACTTTTCAGCCAATTCTCCCTCACTTAAAATGTCCAACAGCTGGCTTATTTTACACTGCTGTATCATCTGCAGTCTCTTATTACACACATTGTAGCAGGATGGATACTATAGGTAAGAAAACAGTAACAATAAAGATTAAAGATGCTTCTTTAATGACAGATTGGTAGACCTATAACGATTTGATAAGAAAGCATGTGTCACTACTAAAACTACCTGGGAAAAAAATCTTTTTTAAAATGAAAATGGCTTTAATTTGCAGCAAATTTCTAAGATAAAAATCCATTTCACAGCAAAATATGTACTGCCAGTGAACACTGTGAATGGGAATGGCTGTGAAAATCATACTGTTCCTTAACACCATGTACAGGCATCCTCCAAAGTATTTGTGTTTTTTTTAATGCGTTTCTCAAAATTGCATTAAAAGACCCTCTACAAGCTATAAAGTATTTTTTATATTGTTTTGCATTGCCACAAGTGGTTATGTTTATTTTCAAGGAGCACAACATCTTTTTCATATCCTTTTCCATCTTCATAAAGTGCCATTACCTTGTTACGCAGGTCTTCTGACAGTTCTTTTTGGCTCTCCGTGGCTCAGTATCTAGCCTGCTCAGTGCATTCACGTGAGAGCTAACAAATTCATTGAACATTTACACACAGACACTAATGGCAATTTTAAAAGCCAAATTTGTGGGAAATAAACCTATATTTACCATTTTAACCTTTTTGTGTCACATTGTGTGCCTGTACCAAGGCCTAACATTTCAGTGTATGTAAACATTTGATAAAGGGCCATTTGTGTGATTTCTGATAGCATTATGATATAAAAAGGAGCCAAACAACTATGTGATGAGAAAGGGCTTCATATTATTACTATGCTTATCCCTCGATCGTGGCAGCTCCCGACACCGCCATGCTCATTAAGAGAAACAGGCAGGGGAGCCTTGCGGCTTCACTGCCCTTTTCCTACTGCGCATGTGCGAGTCTCGCGGAGCTGTATGAATGGTCTCTGGGATACACACAGTTCCCAGAAGGCAGCGCCCACCATTCCCCAGATGACAACACGAGGATGAAGACCAGCCACGGACTATGAAGATGCAGATTAGGAAGATCAGCATAACAACTGCAATTTCTGGTAAGTAAAAAATGTTTTTCTATTTTTCTGTAAAATTTTGGTGAATTTTTTTTTTTTTTTTTTTAGGGTGGACCTCCCTTTTTAAATCGGTTGTAAAACCGCTGCAGGTTTTTTTTTCTTACCTGAAAGGCAAAAGCATTATGTGCTAGTATGCATCGCATACTAGCACATTATGTGAAACTTACCTGAAAACAAAGCCATCCATCGAATCAATGTCATCACTGGAGATAGCTTCCATCTTCACCTGTCTTGCTTCCGGGTTCAGGGACTCCGGTTCTGTGACTGGCCAATGAGTCGCAATGACATCACTCCAGTGCATGTGCCCCCAGTCATGCACGGGTGGTCGTTCCTTCAGCGTGCATGCGCCAGTGACATCACTGGCTGCATGTACAGTAAATATCTCCTAAACGGTGCACGTTTAGGAGATATTTACACTACCTATAGGTAAGCTTTATTATAGGCTCACCTATAAGTAACATTTAAAGATGGAAGTTTACTTCCTCTTTAAATGAATTAGTCTTTTGGCATGATCAGTCACATTTTCAATAGTAAAACCAAAGTTTCATGATTTCTGCCAGGGTATGCAAACTTTTGAGCACAACTGTATGTAATAATGCAAGATGCAAGATAACTTGGCACATAAAATAACAGGTTTGTGTTTTCTATATTAAACTGATGTACCTGCCATTGATCAGACAATTTCAAAACCCTTCCATTCCAAGTTATCCAACCTAATAATACATTATTCACCATCTAATAGTTATGCACACATGAATGTACCTTCTGCCAAGTGCCAACATGGGTCATTAATGGGCTTGTGTCAGCAGCTGTCAATTTTGTTAGTAAAACGCAGTTGAGTGTATGTTTTCTTTATAAAATGCCATTACCCTATGAAACTTGTCTGTAAGCTGTTTGCAGCTCCATTCCCATTGCAAAGCAAATCACACACACACACACACTTCATCATGAATTAATAATACTTCTTTAGAAGAGTATGTGAACTCACGCAGATCTCAGCGATTTAGGGAACATGCTGATTTTGAAGGCTGTAGTTTACTCTTTGCAACTTGGAGACTGTAGGTGGTTTGCCCTCCAAATCAGTGGGACGGGTTTTCAACCGCTGCAATGTCCACAATCAGAAAGCTCAGAACATTAGGAGAAATACACATTGCTAGGCAAGGAACACAACAGAAGAAAACATTCTGGAGAACAAATTAGGCTGTTTTAAAGAACATGGGAAAACGAAGAATAACTATACAGTAAAACCTTGGTTTGAGAGTAACTTGGTTTGAGAGCGTTTTGCAAGACAAGAACATTTTTTAATACATTTTGCCTTGATACACAAGCGATGTCTTGATATAAGAGTAGCGTCATGTCACAACTGAGTATAAAAAAAGAAGAGAGGAGCCTCTAAAGCCACGTACACACAATCGGAATTTCCGATGGAATAAAATCAGATGGAATTTTCCGTCGGAATTCCAATGAAGCTGACTTCCATCAGTCTTGCATACACACTGTGAGGCCCCGTACACACGGCCGAGGAACTCGACGTGCCAAGCACGTCGAGTTCCTCGTCGAGTTCTGGGATGAAGCCGCCGAGGAGCTCGGCGGGCCGCCTTCTCCCATAGAACAACGAGAAAATAGAGAACATGTTCTCTATTTTCTCGTCGAGCTCCTCGGCGGCTCCATCGAGCCAAAACTGTACAAACGACAGAGTTTCTCGGCAGAATCCGGGTTTTGACCGAGTTTCTCGGTGAATTCTGCCGAGAAACTCTGTCGTGTGTACGGGGCCTCAGACTAAATTAAGACCGTCCAAAACGTGGTGACGTAAAACACTACAACGAGCCGAGAAAATGAATTTCAATGCTTCCGAGCATGCGTCGACTTGATTGTGAGCAAGCGTGGGTTTTTTCTCCATCGGAGTTGCACACAGACAATAGGAATTTCCTATCGTTTTTTTTTTTTAATCGGAAAAAAAATAAAACATGTTCTATTTTTATACACCGATGAAAAAAAAGTCTGATGGGGCCCACACACGATTGTAATTTCCGATGAAAAAAGTCCATCTGACTTTTTTCATCGGAAATTCCGATCGTGTGTACGCAGCATAAGTGTAGCAATATGGTTACATTTAATAAAGGTACAGCATTTAGCAACTTATTGCTACACTTATGTCACGTACACACGATCGGTTCATCTGATGAAAACGAAACAATGGATTTTTTCATCAGATATCTGATGAAGCTGACTTTCATCAGTCTTGCCTACAAACCATCGGTTAAAAATCCGATCGTGTCCAACGCGGTGACGTAAAACACTACGACGTGCTGAGAAAAATGAAGTTCAATGCTTCGGGGCATGCGTCGACTTGATTATGAGCATGCATGGATTTTTGACCGATGGATTTCCCCACAGACGACCGTTTTTTTCTATAGTTTTTTTAACCATACAACAATTTTAAAACAGGTTCTATTTTTTTCACTGATGGGAAAAAACTGATGGGGCCCACACACGATCGTTTCGTCCGATGAAAACGGTCCGTCATCACACGAACCGATCGTGTGTACAGGGCATTAGAGGTGCCTCTCTTCTCTTTTATACCCTGTAAAAAAATGCTTTGATATACAAGTGCTTTGGATTACAATCATGTTTCTGGAACAAATTATGCTTGCAAACCAAGGTTTTACTGTATATATGAATCTATACAAAAGACATGCTTATAGTCTTTGGCCAACAGGAGCATAACGGGTACTTTTCTGCATGACGCCAAGTACTTGCTGACTGGCAACAGAGGTTCTGGCAAGGTTTTGATACCTCACTGGGATTTATTGCTTGAATGCAAATCTCTTGGTGCCATTTTGTTGGTGGAAGCCGGAGACGGGCAGATCAAGTAGCTCCTACATTGCCTGGCCTGGAACTAGTGTCCACATATGCTAAGGGAGCAGGGGCAAGACAACTGACTGTGTTTATGCCACTCTTAAGAGCAGAACTGATCTTACTGGTCAGTAGAAGATGTCCGATAAAAAAGCTGGCTAGTCCTACAAGGTGCGGTGAAGGGAGCAGGTGTTCAAGGAATGCTCCCAGGGAATGAGTTGTTATTTCTGCCATTCTGATTGAAGATGATCAAAGACACCCCTTTATGTATGAATGTTACCCTTTTGTATTAGATTTGATGCTACTGTTACCAACTATGGTATGTTTTTATTACTGAAAAACATTTACACCGAATGTTATATTGTATACAGCATCACTAAAAAGCTTTAGTGGAATATAAGCTCTAAGTGGATTTTACATAACATACTGCATGTCAATAATACATAAACAGTTTTTTTAATCCAGCAGTAGAGTGATTTAAAAAAAAAGTGTTTTATTTATTTATGCTCACTGAGATCAATAACTCAAGTGAAATTTTCACACAGAAATGAAAAGGTTAGGACAATGACTCACCTCTTATTGGATGGTTTAGTACAAAGTTTCAGTGAAGGAAAATACTTTTGTAATGCCAACTAAAAGAAATGTTTTACTTGACCATACTATCAGCTGGGGTCTTGGAATTAGATAACTTATATAATTGCTTCAAATACTGATTTAACAGGCAGCAATCTAAGCCAAAAGGCTTTCCACAAACTAATATTTTTTTTTAATTATTTCTCTAATACCTGTATACACCTCTGATAATTACTACTATTTACCTATCAGGACCTTGGAGCTATTAGGATCACTACACAGTGGGATAAAACCCTGTTCTTCAGGGTAGAGAAGGAGCTATCTGTTTGTTTAAAGCGGTTATAACCTTAAAATGAAAAAAAAAACTTCTGTTTATTTTAAGCATGATCTATAGCATTGTGCTTGGGCCATGTAATTTGTCCCTTTCTATGCTGTAAAATACCTGGTTGATCCTACCTGTTTCTGTGTTCCCCTTTGTGTGCCGACCATAGTAATCATGGCTGCTGATCCCTGATTACGTGCCTCTGTCATCCCTCTCTTTGCGCTCTGCTCAGAGTGTCTCCCTCTCCCCCTCCTTTTCTGCTTGTCAGTTCCGAAGCCTGTGTGTGAGGCCGCGTACACACGGTCGATCCATCCGATGAGAATGGTCCGACGGACCATTTTCATTGGTTCACCACTAAAGCAGACCGATGGTCTGATGTGCGTACACACCATCAGTTCAAATCAGTTCAAAACCCGATCGGGTCAGAACACGGTGACGTAAAACACACAACGTGCTGAAAAAAACGTTCAATGCTTCCAAGCATGCGTCGACTTGATTTGGGTTTTGAACCGATGCTTTTGTGTACTAACCATCGGTTTTGACCGATCGTCAGCCGTCCATCGGTTCGATTATAAAGCAAGTTCTAAAACTTTGGTCTGAAGGACAAAAGTCCGATGGGCCGTACACATGGTCGGTTTGGACCGATAAAACTGGACTTCGGTCCGTTTTCATCGGTTTGGACCGGTCGTGTGTATGCGGCCTCAGAGATATCTCCTCCCCACCTTTCCCCTCCTGCTGCTCTTTCCTGAGGCTTGAAAATACAATTTATAAATAACTGTCATGCCCTCTGTTTTATCAAGATATGAAGTAGTGTGTATCCATTTAAAAAAACAATTCTAATCCTAAATACCTTCTCTCACAGCACCAATGTGCGGTCACGTGACCTTCCTCTGCTGCCCAGCTGATGTCAGAGGGGTATCTCAGCCCCTCACTCTGCATTGCTTAGATCGGGGAAGGAAAGCGGAGGAGGACAAATGACATCACAGGGGTAGTGTGAGAGAAGGTATTTAGGATTCGCATTTAAAAATAAACAGACGCACAGTACTTTATAATTTGATAAAAAAGAGGGGATGGCAGTTACTTATTATTCTGACTTCACAACCACTTTAAGTGAGGAACGTGTGCAGTGCTCTTTGGTTAACCCATAGTGCTTTGGAAATCCTTTGTTGTGTAATAAATGTATATTTGTAAATAAAAGTTTGTATACATACAGTATAGTGAAATAAACAGCTAACAAAATCAGTTTAAAACGTATAAACGACATGACAATACATTTAACCACTTCAGCCCGGACCATTTGGCTGGCCAAAGACCAGAGCACGTTTTGCGATTCGGCACTGCGGCGCTTTAACTGACAATTGTGTGGTCGTGCGACGTGGCTACCAAACAAAATTGATGCCCTTTTTTCCCCACAAATAGAGCTTTCTTTTGGTGGTATTTGATCACATTTGCGGTTTTTATTTTGTGCGCTATAAACAAAAATAGAGTGACAAATTTGAAAAAAAAAATATATATATTTTTTACATTTTGCTATGATAAATATCCCCAACAAATATTTCGAATTTTTTTTTTCCTCAGTTTTGGCCGGTACGTATTTTTCTACAAATTTTTGATAAAAAAATCGCAATAAGCGTTTATTAATTGGTTTGCGCAAAAGTTATAGCATCTTCAAAATAGAGGATAGTTTTATGGCATTTTTATTAATATTTTTTTCTAGTAATGGCGGCAATCAGCAATTTTTATCGTGACTGCGACATTATGATGGACACATCGGACACTTTTGGAGCTATTTTTATACAGCGATCAGTGCTATACAAATGCACTGATTACTGTGTAAATGTGACTGGCAGTGAAGGGGTTAACCACTAGAGAGCTAGGAAGAGATTAATTGTGTCCTAGGGAGCCATTCTAACTGTTAGTGGGCATGGCTACGAGTGACAACTCACTGATCGCTGCTCCCTATGAGAGGGAGCAGACAATCAGTGACATATCACTAGGAAGAATGGGAGATGTTGTGTTTACACTGACATCTCCCTGTTCTTCAGCTCCATGACCCGATCACAGGATACCGGCGGACATCGAGTCCGCAGGTCCTGCGGGCATGATCACAGAGCTTGTGGCAGGGTCACGTGCATGTCGCCGGTGGCACGCGCGCGACCACGCGGTGGCAAATTTAAAGGGGCGTACATGTTCGCCCATTTGCCTGTCCGTGGCATTGTGCCAACGTACATGTTCATGCAGCGGTCGGCAAGCGGTTAAAGGACTGGAAACCTATAGTTTCTCTTTAATGTTTATTGGAAGAGGAATGTCTGCTTCACTTGGTTATATGTCCCTATGCATTTCAAGTGTATCTTAGCTACAGAACAAAAATGTAACATATTTCAGCTTATGAGTTCTAACATGAGAGGACAACACTAGATTTCTGTCAGGATCAACAGGAACAAGTACAGTACATTTTGGAACAAATACAATTAATTGTTAGTTGGCCCTATTCTTATAGATCTCCGGCGGCGTAACGTATGTCCTTTCGCCGCAAGTTTAACTGGCAAGTGCCTGATTCCCAAACCACTTACCTGTAAACTTGCGGCGGCGTAGCGTAAAGTCCACCCGCGCAAGCACTCCTAATTCAAATGATCCTGGTAGGGGGCGTGGATCATTTAAATTAGGCGCGCTCCCGCGCCGATCGTAATGCGCATGCTCCGTCGGGTAAATTACCCGACGTGCATTGCGCTAAATGACGTCTCATGGACGTCATTTGTTTTGACGGTAACGTAAAAGGTTACCGTCTTACGCAAACGACGTTAAATTTTCAAATTTCGACGCGGGAACGACGGCCATACTTAACATTGAGTACGCCACCTAGGGGGCATGTTTATCTTTACGCCGCGTATCGCTTACGGAAACAACGTAAAATCACTACGACGGGCAAGCGTATGTTAGAGAATCGGCGTGACTAGTCATTTGCATATTCTACGCTGACCGCAAAGGAAACGCCACCTAGCGGTCAGCGTAGATATTGCAGCCTAAGATACAACGGCGCTGGCCGTCGTATCTTAGGCATGTTTAAGTGTATCTCAGTTTGAGAATACACTTAAACAGAGGACGGCCTTAGAATCGGACTTACGTCGGCGTATCTGCTGATACGCCGGCGTAATTCTTTGAGAATATGGCCCAGGGTTTTTATCCACTTACAATTGCAGTTTATGAATGTTTTAAAAGCTTGCCAGATTGACAACTTTAAAAAAGAAGAAACTTCAGAAAATGGGATGGTTGATGTGCACATTGTTACATTCTACAATTTGTAAACAGACCCCCACATGGCAATATGTTTTATTTTATTGATCAGGTGTTTATAAGGTCAAGTTATTATTAGGATCTCTTTCTTTTTAATGCTCAAGGTAAAGGATATTATTTATCTTACTGCTCCACACTTGTGCCAGACATCGATATTGGCTCCTATATTGTCTATCTCTATTAGCTTTAGCAATGACAGCTTAGACATTTTTCATCTATTCCTGACATAAAGTAAGTGCTGTAGCTAAGAAATGCAGATAGCGCAGCACAGTACTCCAGCAATAGTAAGGTTAAAGTTTTGTTTCTGATAACAGGTGCTATGTGTCTGCTTGGTTTTGATGCCAGCCTGTTTGCTAAAAACACAGATGTTTCTTGTAGCTGTCAGCACCATTAGTACACTTTTAACTTGTCATAGTTGTAGTGTTTATAGATATACACAATGGCCTGGATTCAGATACAATGGTGTATCTATCCGCGGGCGTAACGTATCTCAGATACGTTACGCCGCCATAACAAAGGGCGCAAGTTCCGTATTCATAAAGAACTTGCTCCCTAAGTTACGGCGGCGTAACGTATGTGGTCCGGCGTAAGCACGCCTAATTTAAATGTGGATGATGTAGGCGTGTTTTATATAAATTTATTGTGACCCCACGTATTTGACGTTTTTTTACAAATGGCGCATGTGCAGTTCGTGAAAGAATCCCAGTGCGCATGCTCGAAATTACGCCGCAAATCGTCATTGCTTTAGACGTGAACGTAACTTACGTACAGTCCTATTTGCAAACGACTTACGCAAACGACGTAAAATTTTCAAAATTCGACGCGGGAACGACGTCCATACTTAACATAGGATACCCCTCATATAGCAGGGGTAACTTTACGCCGGAAAAAGCCGAATGTAAACGACGTAAAAAAATGCGCCGGGCGGACGTACATTTCTGAATCTGCGTATCTACCTAAATAGCATATTCCTTGCGTAAATCTACGGAAGCGCCACCTAGCGGCCAGCGTAAATATGCAGCCTAAGATACGACGGTGTAAGACACTTACGCCGGTCGGATCTTAGGGAAATCTATGCGTAACTGATTCTATGAATCAGTCGCATAGATACGACCCCGCAACTCAGAGTTATGATGGCGTATCCAGACATACGCCGTCGTAACTGCTCTCTGAATCCGGGCCAATATTGTCAAAAGTATTGGGACGCCTGTCTTTACATGCACATGAACTTTAATGGCATCCCAGTCTTCGTCTGAAGGGTTCAATATTGCGTTGGCCCGCCCTTTGCAGCTATAACAGCTTCAACTCTTCTGAGAAGGCTGTCCACAAGGTTTAGGAGTGTGTCTATGGGAATGTTTGACTATTCTTCCAGAAGCGCATTTGTGAGATCAGGCACTAATGTTGGACGAGATGGCCTGGCTCGCAGTCTCCGCCCTAATTCATCCCAAAGGTTTTCTATTGGGTTGAGGTCAGGAGTCTGTGCAGGTCAATCAAGTTCCTCCACTGCAAACTTGCTCATCCATTCCTTTATGAACCTTACTTTGTGCACTGGTGCAGTCATGTTCGAACAGGAAGGGGGCATCCCCAAACTGTTCCCACAAAGTTGGACATGGATGAGAGAGTTTGGGGTGGAGGAACTTGACTGGCCGGCACCCAATAGAACACCCTTGGGATGAATTAGAGTGGAGACTTTGAACTAGGTCTTTTGTCCAACATCAGTGCCTGACCTCACAAATGCGCTTCTGGAAGAATGGTCAAGCATTCCCATGGACACACTCCTAAACTTTGTGGACAGCCTTCCCAGAAGCTGTTATAGCTGCAAAGGGTGGGCCATCTCCATATTGACCCCTACGGACTAAGACATTAATGTTCATGTGTTTGTAAAGGCAGGTGTCCCAAAACTTTTGACAATATAGTATATATAGTTATAGAAAAACATATGGTTCATGGCTTTGGCATCATTAAAAAATAATTTAGTACTAGTGTCACTGAGCATTTTAAAATTCTGTTTTTCAGTAGAAGAATACAGTGCACCATATCAAAATACAGTATGCCATTTAGAGGCTCAGTAAAGAATTTACATGACTAAAAGTAACACCTGCCTTGTTGTTGCCCCTGGTAAACAATGACTTACATTTTTAAAACCCCAATCTACTGTGACATTTGCATTGCCAAGACTAATAGTAACTGCTGTTAATACTTGTCTATACTGAGTTTAACTTAGTTTTGTGGTGTCTTGCCCAAAATTAAACATCTAGCCTTATCTTGTTGTCTCCATCCTGCTTTACAATTTGTATAGCGCAGAAAACCTCCACGTTTACACTGTCTCTTGTATTAGCTCTCAAATGAATAACTGTTCAAACCTCCCCATCCCATCTAAGTATAAATTCAGTCCAACTCTTGGGGAGGCCAGGCTAGGGGTCAGCATGGCCAATTCTGTATAAAGTGCCATTTCTATGTTAAAGCGGGGTTTCAACCACAATTAGCATTTTTTAAATGTATGTCCTTTCATCCTGCGTTTTTATAATATAAATCCGGTCACTTACTATTTTACAATCCGCCGCCACTCCGCATTATTATTCAAAAAAGATAGTTTATAAAACTATGTCCACACCGTTGTCATTTTGCTTGTGGGCATTGTGAAGCCCACAAGCACTTACTTCCTGGAAGTCTTGGATGGGGAGTGATAATTGGGTAGCGCACTGCATCCTGGGAAATGATGACACACATTTCCCAGGAGCATTAGAGGGAGATGATGTCAGAATCCTAGGTGGATCCAAAGGCAGATTTCGTGGGATCACATAGCAACAGGCATTTCCAGATGAGTAAAACATTTTCTTTTTTTCTTTTTTGGGTCTAATGAGCACAATAATGAAAAAATATTTTTGAGATGGAAACTCCACTTTAAGTGTTGGGACTTTTAACAGCACTTTAACCACTTCCTACCCACCGTATGACTATAAACGTCCTCTGTCCGTCCGTTGTTATGGTAGCAGCTAGCTACCATAACCCCAGTATCCTCTTCAAGAGCTGGTGGTTATCTTTCAGATAAAAGTGGTTTATGCGACGAGATCACTTTTATCGGTGGCGGGAGAGGCCCCCCCTCCCGCCGCGCTCCGGTGACCTCCGCCGCTTACCGTGGCCCTCGGTAATGGCAGAGGTGATCTGGTCCTCTTCCTAGCCTGACATGGAGATGAGTGAGGGGAAGATGGCCCCCACCCGTCTCCAAGTCATTGCAGGGCGGAATCGACGTCAAAACTTCACTTCTGCCCATAGCTCTTAAAGGGACATTTTTTTTTTTTTTTCAAATGACAATTTTTTTTATTGCATTTTAGTGTAAATATGAGATCTGAGTTCTTTTTGACCCCAGATCTCATACTTAAGAGGACCTGTCATGCTTTTTTCTATTACAAGGGATGTTTAAAGTACATTCCTTGTAATAGGAATAAAAGTGACACATTTTTTTTTAAAAGAACAGTGAAAAAATAAAAAATAAAAGGTAAAATAAATAAGAAAAAAAAATTGGGACGCTGCCCCGTCCCGCCGAGCTCGCATGCAGAAGCGAACGCATACGTGAGTAGCTCCCGCATATGAAAACCGTGTTCAAACCACACATGTGAGGTATCACCACGATTGGTAGAACGAGAGCAATAATTATTTTTTAATTCAAAAAAGTTTATTTTTTCCCAAAAAAGTGCGCTTGTAAGACGGCTGCGCAAATACGGTGTGACAGAAAGTATTGCAATTTTATTCTCTAGGGTGTTAGAAAAAAAATTATATATATATATATATATATATATATGTAAAATGTTTGGGGGTTCTAAGTAATTTTCTAGCAAAACAAAACAGTTTTTAACGTGTAAACACCAAATCTCAGAAATAGGCTTGGTAATGTAGTGGTTAACTAAGGCACATCAATAAAGAGGCAAGTACAAAATATTAATGCTCCACTCCAAACACTCTGCAAGTGCACTTTCATCTCCACTCTCTTCACCCTCCAACATGCTTTAACCGATCCTTTCTTTTTGCAATATTGCCTTCTGTTCTCACTTCAGTACTCCAGCAATAGTAAGGTTAAAGTTTGTTTTCTGATAACAGGTGCTATGTGTCTGCCTGGTTTTGATGCCAGGCTGCCAGCCTGTTTGCTAAAAACACAGATGTTTCCTGTAGCTGTCAGCACCATTATCGCACTTTTAACTTGTCGTAGTTTTAGTGTTTATAACTGAATTATGTAAAAATTTTCATGGCTTCAGTATCATTAAAAGGTCTTCTATTACCAGTGTCACTAGTCATTTTTAGATTCTGTTTTTCAGTTGAAGAATGCAGTACATCATATCAGGATGGGCACTTTTTTATGCTCTTTTTCATCACCTGTAAATTATTTGCAGTTACTTCCTGTGGCATGCGTTCTGATGGTGGCTGCTGCATGCATTTGCTCAGGGGAAAGTTGGTGCACTAAAGGTGAAGTTGACCTGGTCTTTAACTAGTTACGGACCGCTCGCCACAGTTTTACTGCGGCAGGTTGGCTCCCCTGCGCGAATTGCCATCATTGTACGTCACAGAGTAGATATATGCCAGCACACCAAGGATCAGCACAGAGTGGTGTGCAAATGGATAGTTTATTGCATGATCACAACACAAGAAAAGTGCAACGTTTCGAAGTCACACAGGACCCCTTCGTCAGGAGCATATACGGCGATTTGTGGGCGCTCGTGCGCCGCTGGAGGCACACCTCCGTGCCCATTCGCCAGTGGGGGAGCTAAAAAGGCAGAACGAGAATCTGTCAATGTAAACACACAGATCCCCGTTCTGTCAGGGGAGGAGAGAGAGATCGCCTGTTCCTAGTGTTTAGGAAAAGTAATCTCTCTCCTCCTCCAGTCAGCCCAGCCCCCATACAGTTAGCAAGATCTCCCAGGGAACACACTTAACCCCTTCATCGCCCCCTAGTGTTAACCCATTCCCTGCCAGTGACATTTATACAGTAATCAGTGGCTATTATTAGCTTTGGTGAATGGTCCCAAAAAAGTGTCAAAAGTGTCCGCCGCAATGTTGCAGATCACCGCCATTACTAGTAAAAAATGTAATAAATATAAAAATGTCATAAATCGATCCCATTATTAATATTATTATTATTATATAGGATATAGCTCCCACAGTTTACACAACACTTTACAATATAAAAAGGGAGACAATAAAGTTATAATACAATAAAATACAAGAGGATTAAGAGGGCCCTGCTCATAAGAGTTTACAATCTAATAGGGTGAGGCAGGCGGTACAAAAGGTTGTAACTGTGGGAAATGAGCTGATGACAGTGGTAAAAGATTAGTTGGAGATGTAATAGGCTTCCCTGAAGAGATGAGTTTTTTAGGGATCGCCTGAAGGTAGCAAGAGGATGAGGTAGCGAGTTCCAGAGGATGGAAGAGGCTCTGGAGAAATCCTGGAGATGAGCATGGGAGGAGGAGATGAGAGAGCTTGAGAGTAGGAGGTCTTGAGAAGAGCAGAGAGGATGGTTTGGGTGATATTTGGAGACAAGATTGGTGATGTAGCTCGGGGCAGATTTGTGAATAGCTTTGTATGTTGTGGTTTGTATTTTGAATTTAATTTGCTGGGTGATTGGGAGCCAGTGTAGGGATTGGAGAAGAGAGTTGGCAGATACTGAGCGATTGGTAAGGTGGATAAGTCTGGCAGCAGCATTCATGATAGACTGGAGAGGGGATAGCCTATGGAGAGGCAGGCCAATGAGAAGGGAGTTGCAATAGTCAAGGCGAGAGATAGCAAGGGAGTAAATGAGGAGCTTGGTGGTTTCATTTGTTAAAAAGGGGCGAATGTTACGGAGGTGAATTGTACAAACTTTTGACAACAATTGGACTTGAAGCTGAAATGACAAGTCAGAGTCTAGCATCCCATAGTTTGTAGACGCTATAACTTTTGCACAAACCAATCAATATAAGCTTATCGAGATTTTGTTTACCAAATATAGTAGCAGAATACATACAAACTGATGAAGAATTATTTTTATTTTTTGGGGGGGGTGGGGGATTTTTGCTTTTGTTTTTCCAAAATTGTTGCTCTTATTTTGTTTACAGTGCAAAAAATAAAAAAACGCAGAGGTGATTGAATACCACCAAAAGAAAACTATATTTGTGAGAAATAAAGGATATACATTTTTGTTTGGTACAGCATCGCACGACCACGCAATTGTCAGTTACACAGTGCCGTATCGCAAAAAATGGCCTGGTCATTTAGGGGCAAATCCTTCCCTTCTTTAGGTGGCTCCTACATTGTCTATGTTGGAGGTTGGGCCTTAAATGTTTTTTCCTTTTCTCTAAAAACCCCAATAAACATGTACAATTTTAACCCAAGAGATTATAGTGTATGAAGATAAGACAATGCCCTATCCCTACTGCTCTTTTTTCAGGATTACAAAACCACCAAAAGAAAACACAGCTTGGCACTGACAAGTTCTTAGGTACCCCATCAGAATGCTGATCATAGTACATTCCTGACAAATCACACATTTTGGACTACAATCAGCAAAGACCTGCAAGTAATTTTTGTAGTGCCAACTAAAATATTGTTTTACTTGACCATAATATTAGCTGGGGTGTAGAAATTAGCTAACACATATAACCCAGATGTAACAGAAAGCAATCAGAAACAAAACGCTTTCCACAAACAAATATGTCAATTCTTCCTCTGATACCTGTGCAGTGTGCACTCCCTTCTCTGATAACTACTACATTTTACCTGCCAAGCCCTTGGATCTATTAGGATCAGTACATATATTAGCATAAGATACAACATATTGTCTTAACAAAAAGCATTTGTGGAGTTTTCGTTTTTCGTGCAATGATGAGTGTCTAGAGACATGGACCTTCACAATAGTCGTGTTCTTCAAGGTAGAAAATGGAGATATCTATTTGTTTAAAGTGAGAATCCCTTTAAAGAGATGCAGAAATCTTATTCTGACTTGTTTGTTTAGAACAATATGGTATCTTTTTGCTCATCTGAAGAAAGAAACTGTGCTAGTATATAAAAAGTCTAATTATTTCCCCCAATACAGATATTTTACGAGCTAATCTTATGCAATCTGCTTGGCAAACACTTAGCGCTGTGGGAGCATATGCAAACAAAGAACCTATGAATTAATTATGACAATTGTCTTGCATATTTACTAGTTCCAAGCCATCGTTTTTGCCTATTCTAGCAAATGAGAACTTTATAAAAGAGTATATTTTACTTGTATCTAGCAGAATCAGTTCATGAACTCGCTAGATCAATCATAGCCCACTTTCCCCACCATAACTTGTGTGTTCCAAGTCAAACAGGGATGGCTACACATGGATCAAAATGTGTCTGTGCCTGCTGAATCAGACACATTGTGACCCGTCTATGGCCAGCATTAGAATTGATAGCGGCAAAGATCGCCACAGTCAGATGGCTACACTAGAATTGATAGCGGAAACCTAATGTGCTCTCCTCAGAATATGCAGTATGATGAAGCCAACCAGCAGAGGAACAAACATTCCCAACCAGTTCTGCCATACAATCAGGATGGATGATTCTTATTAGTATAGAGTCATATCAAAACTTTATTTATTGATTTAGAGTGTTTTTATTTTTACCTGACTAATAAAGGAGACCCAGGAGAAATAAGGTACTCTTTAAAAAAAATGCAGAATCCTGACCAACTGGCACTGCACACCAAAGAGAATGTATAAACCGTTTCATACCTAGTTCTGTTAAAATGCCTCCTGACTTGTTTCACCTTGCCCACCAATGGGTGGGGTGAAACATGTTAGAGGGCATGTCATGTGGAGCGGTGTAAGGCTGAGGCAAACTCACACATGTTAACAACATAGACAGGACTGGGAGAGCAGTTACTTCTCTAAGTATGCTACACACTACTGGATGGTGATATTTCATGCTGGGATCCCATATTGAGCACCAACAGGACAATACATATCTCCCTACTTTGCTTAGAGTGGCACTACAAGGATAAGCAGGTCATAGTGCTGTTACAACATTACTGTACACCAAATATCTCAGTACTTACACCCTGTTCTTCTATTACTGGAAGACATATTGACTTGTCCTCTTTGTCAGATTTAACATTAATCACAGTAGGCCTATACCTAGACAGTAGAGGCAAAGATGTGGCTTTTCTCTGTAGAATTATCACCCACTTGCTTTTCCCCAACATCAGTAGAAACACAGGGGGTTGATTTACTAAGACTAGAGCACTCAGAATCTGGTGCAGCTGTGCATGGTACCCAATCAGCTTCCAAGGTCAGCTTGTTCAATTAAGTGTTGACGATAAATCCTCAAAGCTTACTTGTTTTCAGTGCAGAGCTGCACCAGATTTTGCACTCTCCGGTTTTATTAAATTTCCTCCACAATAATCTCATAAAAATGTATCTACACATTTATGACATGCTGAGATGGACAGGGATCAATTTAGGGGAAAAAAACATAAAAAAATAATTCTGTGTAGAAGATGTTCTTTTTGCCTAGAGGGTTCCCATTGACTGCTGATGTACCCTAGTAATAAAATCAGACCCTGTCTATCCAGCACTGGCCAAACAAAGCAGCTCCCTATTACACATTAACATACAAAAGCATACAAGCTCTCTTACCATAATACACCTAATTGTTGTCATTGCCAGGCACTGGATATACCATATTGTATAAAGCTTTGAATAAATGTAGGCTTTTTTTTTATTATCCTCTTAACGGACCCATTCATAAGAAGGATTTGTTATTGACTGCTCTGTAATGTTTGGCTACTGGGCAATGTTATTGACTTTATTGTTCAATCTTGTTCTCAAGCTTTTCTTGAAAAACATGATTAAATAAATCTTTAAAAAAAAGCCAGCTGGTTTGGAAAGTCTAAAAGGATCTGTGATTTTTCATTTCCCCCTGAGACAAATATTCCTGTGCATTCAATATCCAGTACATGTTTGCACAGTAAGGAGCAGTGTATAGCACCCAATTGTTTTTCTCTATCAACTAAGAACAAAAGTTCATTGAAATAAAGTTTTCAGCCAGCTGTATTACATCCTTCATTGGTCTCTCGTGGTCCCCCAAGGAAAAAGTTTTTATGCCCTGTACATGATAGGAATGGTGTATGAGTCCACTTCAAAAGACCATAATCTAAAGTAATTTCTATTTTCAGCAATAACAGTTTAATTATTACAGGGCTACTCAAGGGAGGAGGCTGCCCAAGGCCAACATTTTTGCCCATCACCAGTGGCAACAAACCCACTTTCATGGTGGTTGTGCTGACGGTGTGTGTGTACACTAGGGTTGCCACCTCATCCCTTTAAAAAGGAACACATCTGAATTACACAGGTTCTGAGGCTAATTTAATGCAGATAAGGCACCAAGTGAGTTTTATTACCTCCTTAATCAGCCACAGAACCTGTATAATTCAGATGTGTTCCTTTTTAAAGGGATGAGGTGGCAACCCTAGTGTACACCCGCTTGCTAAAGTGCAGGCACAGCAATACTGAGTGAAAGTCTGATCCACAGTGGCCAGCAGTTCAGTGCTCATTGACATACAGTCAGTCAACAGTGCCTAAGTGACAGGCACGGTTTTTTATACACATGGTTATGTAGGTATCACAATAATATTACAAATAAACTTTCAAGGTAGCAAGGGGCGTAACATAGGCAGGCTTATTCTAATCAGTACTCGAAAGAATGCAAACATGTGATTAAAACATTATTAGTTCTGTGTGCACAATGAGTGCAGTGTTCACTGCATAGACAAACATTATACAAAATAGAATACAATTACATACAGAATTTACAATTTCCTCAACAATCTCCCATCTTTTAAACAATATTTTACATTTCACTAAACTTACATTCTATCATCTTTAACCTGTAACCTCATACGCTTAGGCAGAGTTAGGCCGCGTACACACGATCGGTCCATCCGATGAACCTGACTGATGGACCGTCGCGCCTACACACCATTGGTTAAAAAACCGATGGTGTCAGAACGCGGTGACGTAAAACACAACTGGGGAGAATTGAATAGCTGAGAGTGTCACTTGCCACCGTCGCTTGTCACCAGATGGGAATGTCACTGGGAATGGTAAGTAAGGGCGGAAGTTGTAACAGCAGTGCGGGCAATGAGAGAATCTCTCTCTGCCGCTGCACGGTCCGCACCGCTGAAAAATTACTTGTCTCCTCTGCCGCCCCTGCACACAGTGCCGCCCCGAGGCCTGGCCTTGTTGGCCTTGTGGGAAATCCAGCCCTGCCTGGACGGCGAGGAAATAGAGGTAACATGCCGCCCGAAAATATCCAGCAGCTCCTTCGGGGGTTGTGCTACATATATTAGGTTTTATACAAAAACAGTTGACAAATCAGTGCACATACAATAAACGTACCCATGTGAGAGACTTACAGCTCACTGGTTCTAAATCCAAAATCCTGCAATATCTGGTCTGCTGCAGCCTGCGGGCAATGGTGCTCTGCCAAACAAGTAGCAAGTAACTGAGCTTGGAGCAAAAATTCTAACTCAGCCTGGAGCAGTAGACTTTCAGTATTACATTAAAATTTATTACACGGGACGCATATAAAAAATTGTTTATCTTATGTAAATGAGCATATCTGAACCTCTCATGTTATCTTTCATCTACATAGGTCATGATAAATTATTTAATTTCAAGCAAAGAAATAGACTAATAGCTCAAAGTAGAGGCTGCACTAGACGACTTTTCATCACCGTACATGCAAATTTCAGAGGCACAAACGCTGCAAACAGCTCTTGCGGCATGTGAAGCTGACAGACAAAAGCAAGCAAAATTGGCTCTCGATAATACATTGCCAATTTAATTTCGACTTCAGTGCTATGCTCTGCTGTAAACAAAGCAGTGTTGCCAAGACACTTAACAAAAAGATGCCCAAGCAGAACCTTGTGAGTGTGAGATATGAAGGCTGATTAACGGCTCCTACTGAGCTCTTCATATCCGATGATAAGGGAAATGTTTGATTAATCTGACAGTCTTCCCATAAAACTATTGCTGGAGCGATAAAGAAGAGAGAAAGCACAGAAACTATTAAAGAAACTATCCAGACATAACTGATATTTCAGTTTCCTGTGATGGGTGGCAAGCAGGATCACAGTCTGGTTTTCTTGTATCTCTCAGCAATTTTATAAGTGATTTTTTTTTTTTTTATCAAAAAGTCCAGCTCTGTCCAGCTGCTGTGCCCATTGCAATGCCAGATCCATGCATGGAAGAGTGACCCCTTTGTTCCGGATTTGTAGCAAGGGATGGAAATGAAGGCACAGGTAGGGAGCAGAGCTGTAAATCGAATAAGCAGCCACTAATCAACCAGCAGATTAAAACGGAGTTCCAACCACAATTAGCATTTTTAAAATGTATGTCCTTTCATCCGGCGTTTTTATAATATAAATCCGGTCACTTACTATTTTACAATCCGCCACCGATCCGCATTGTCATTCAAAAAAGATAGTTTATAAAACTATGTCTACACCGTTGTCATTTTGCTTGTGGGCATTGTGAAGCCTACAAGCACTTACTTCCTAGAAGTCTTGGATGGGGAGTGATAATTGGACAGCGCACTGCATCCTGGGAAATGATGACACACATTTCCCAGGAGCATTAGAGGGAGATGATGTCAGAATCCTAGGTGCTTTCAAAGGCAGATTTCGTGGGACCGCATAGCAACAGGCATTTCCAGATGAGTAAAAAAAAACTCCACTTTAACTTGAATGGGGGCTACTGGACAATTATAACTCGAGACACAAAGGTTGATTTACTAAAGGTACATAACCTGTTCACTCTGCAAGGGAAGTTGCACTTTGCAAGGAAATTCTATACCAGAACTTAGCGAATGTGGTGAAGATTCAATTTGCAAAGAATACCCAAGGAACATAAAAAAAAAAAAATATTGAGTGTGATTTAAAGAGGTACTGCAGTTTGCTCACATAATTTGTAACATCTTTGCCATTCTGAAGCTTCCCTCCAATCACTTTGCATATTATTTTATATATACAGTTGAACCTCGGATTACGAGCATAATCCATTCCAGGAGTATGCTCGTAATACAAAGTACTTACATATCAAAGCAAGTTTTAGCATTGAAGTCAATGGAAACGAAAATAATTTGTTCCGCATTGACTTCAATGGGATGCAATACCGAATGCGGCCAGAGGTGGGGGCCAAGAACGGCCGAAAAGGCCCGAGGACACTTTGGCTCGTTTTCTGCACCCCCGTACCTCAGGCCAAATGAGGTACTGCAGGCCTATTTTCGGCTCTGCTCGGCTTCTGTGCCCCCGTACCTAAGGCCAAATGAGGTACTGCAGGCCTATTTAGCTTGAATTCTGCTCCTCTTGTGTGTCAACTTTTGAAAACCGAGTCAGAATTTTTTTTTTTTAATTGCTCGCAAATCAAAATGCTCTCAAACTAAGTTACTCTTAAATCAAGGTTCCACTGTACTGTGATTCTGTATTTGCCAAATATGCTGCAAAAACATCTCCCTCCACTAAATCTGGCTGCATCCATTTTAACTGTGGGCAGCTGAAGCTGCTGCCTATTCACTTCCTGAATTTACACAGAGGCACACCTTCAGCTATACAGCTCTCATTGGCCCTTTTATGACTTACCCCCCCTCTCTTTCTGGCAAACTCTCATGAGAGTGAGAGGGAGATATGTGCATGATGTCATAAGCATGGCCTAATGACCAGACAAGAAAGAGGAAGTGGGCTGTATAAGGTATTTACTGGCAGAACAAAAAATACTATCCAAAGTTAAAATAACAAGGGCAGAAGATTTAATAGATGGAAAGATAAACAAAAATTACTGAAGGTCCGCTTTAATGATGGAGGTCAGCAGAGTGTCACCTCATTTACTAAGCTCTGGAGTAAAATCCCATGTGAAGTGAATAGTCAATAATGTTATTTCAACTCCTAACAATGGTCTGATTTTGTACAAATTTAAAAAAAGGGTGTGCTTGGCCGATATAGTGAAAGACTGCAGCACTAAAAAAAAAACTAAATTGGTGTGATGTGGTAAACACGATATTAAATGTATAAGTTCATAGACCTATATGCAAATACCAACAGCCAGATTCAGGTACGGCGGCGCATCTTTCAGGCAGTGTAGCGTATCGTATTTACACTACGCCGCCGTAAGTCAGAGAGGCAAGTGCTGTATTCACAAAGCACTTGCCTCCTAAGTTACGGCGGCGTAGCGTAAATGGGGCTGATGTAAGCGCGCCTAATTCAAATGAGGATGAGGGGCGTGTTTTATGTAAATGGGTGGTGACCCAACGTGATTGATGTTTTTTACGAACGGTGCATGCGCTGTCCGTGTACATATCCCAGTGTGCATTGCTCCAAAGTGCGACGTGAACGTAAATTACGTCCAGCCCCATTCACGGACGACTTACGCAAAAGACGTAAAAATTTCAAATTTCGACGCGGAAACGATGGCCATACTTAACATTGACTAGGCCAGCTATTTGTTCGACTAACTTTACGCCGGAAAAATCCGTACGCAAACGACGTAAAAAAAATGTGCCGGGCCCACGTATGTTTCTGAATCGGCGTATCTAGTCATTTACATATTCTACGCCGAACTCAACGGAAGCGGCACCTAGCGGCCAGCCTAAATATTGCACCCTAAGATACGATGGTGTAGGAGACTTACGCCGCTCGTATCTTAGCCTAATTTAAGCGTATCTGGTTTCCTGAATACGCTTAAATTTAGGACGGCGTAGATTCAGAGTTACGTCGGCGTATCTACTGATACGCCGGCGTAAAGCTATCTGAATCTGGCTACAAATGTTTATAAACAATTGATACAAAATTACAAAAAACTTGAAATAAACCAGTGAAGCAAAGTCTGAAAATGAAATAAAAACATAATATATTGGTGCAAAAAACCTCTAATAAATGAGTTCAAAATTCTGAACAGCCTTAATAACAAAATAATGTGTACAGTGGAACCTTGGATTACGAGCATACTCCATTCCAGGAAAATGCTCGTAATCCAAAGCACTCGCATATCAAAGTCAGTTTCCCCATAGAAGTCAATGAAAACGGAAATAATTAGTTCCGCATTGACTTCAATGGCATGCAATACTGCATGTGGCCAGAGGTGGGGGGCTGCTGGAGAACCTCAGAAATACTCGAGGACAGCTTGGTTGACCTCTGAAACACTCGGAAAGGCTCAGAAACACCCGGGAACTGAGTATTTCCGAGTGTCACCAGCGCCCCCACACCTCTGGCCAAATGCAGTATTGCACACCCCATTAGCTTGAATTCTGCTCATTTTGCGAGACAACACTCGCAAACCGAGTCAGCATTTTTTTTTTTTAATTGCTCGTCTTTCAATATGTTCGTTAACCATGTTACTTGTAAACCAAAGTTCCACTGTATAAAAAAAATAGTCCATCTGTCAATCAACTGTTAGATCCAGCTATGTTCCTACAATAGAGTGGGACCATGGAAATGTAGCCACCCTAACAGGTAGATGGAACACAGCAGCCAACAAAAGAGATTTGGAGGAGGCTGAGAACAATAGTAATTCATTTTGGGTGTTAAAAATACATATTTGCTTGTTTTTCTTTAATAAAAATACATTGAAATATAAAAATACATATTTGAATAGAATGTATTTTTTTTAAACCAGAGTTTAGTGTCTTTTTTGTAGTTTCTCTAATAACACCAAACACGTAAATACATATTGAGCTGGTAAAATTGGTGGCCACAATGTGTGCCCAGTCAAAAATGCATGGAAGGAGGTGGGACCAGATGTCTGACATGTATGCAGATGTTGGGGCTTCATCTTCCAATGTTCAATGTTCTTGGAACTGCAGTCCATGAATTGGTGGGATGAAGAAGAGTAATGTCCCTGAAGGGGTTGACATTATCCTTCCTGATGGTCTCAAAAAAAAAACGACAGCTCAAATACTACAATAATCGCTTAAGGTGACCCAATTGTGATCTTCTTTATTACCTGCATGTAGCATAATGTGATTTTTTTGTGTTGTTCTTTTACAGTAGAGAAATCCAATCACTTTGAGCCTTGTCTGAAGGAAGGATTCATTTTGCATATATGTTCCCTCTACAGTGCGTCTCCAGTCATTCACGGGTCTGTTTTACTGATTCATTTACCTCCTGCAGAATAAGTGAATACAAATATAGGTTGCTGCCCTCCATCTCCCAGGCGTCTTTGTCTTGCTGATGAATCAACTTTACACTTTTTACTTCTTATGGGATTAAACATGACCTCATCAACCTCTCTTCCTGCATCAGCTTTTCAGGCTGCTCTTCACCAATACGAACGTCTCCGTCTCTTATCTAGATTGCTTTCATGTCTATCTGCTCCATTCATGCAATGCGGAACCCTGTAATTAATATCCCCCTTTGCTCTAATTTCTTTACTGATGGTTCAAGTGACTTGTGGTTCAAGGAGATATGGCCATGGCTTGGCTTACAAAGAGACAACATTGGCATTTTTATAGTGCAGTGATAGTTTCTATGCAAAACATATCATTTATAATCTTTATAACCATCCTGTCTTATTTGGATTTAACTTTCAATGTGTGCCAATCATCAAAATATAAAATAACATATTTTATTTAAGTTATTTCTAGCCTACTCTTATTACTGAACGATCTTGAAGTTTGTAAACTTACTATGTGAAGATCTTCACACATTTACTTCCTTGAATTCTGTGACACATATTCGCAATGACCTGTGAGTAGGCACTGCTGTGTCACACATTTCACAGAGCATGTGTTCTGTCAAGTTATCCAACCAGTCAGAAACTCAAACTGCTTAACTTCCGGTTTATTTAAAACCATCAGGAACTTGAGTTTTTGACAAAATGGTGATTGGACACAACACTAGTAACCAAATAGAGTCCGGTGCAGGATATTATGAGTGGAGATTCTTTCTCTGCTCCGATACTAGCCAACAAAATAACCACCTCTGAGGCGGCGGCAACTTTGTTCTCGCTAGCCTCTGTGCTGTCAAAACAGCTCAGTCTTCCTGTACTGGACTCTATTCGGTTGTCGTGTTGTGTCCAACCATCAATTCATCAAAATCTCTGATTACTAAGGTTTTTAACAAACCGGAAGTGTCGAGGTTGGAGTTTCTGATGGGTTGGACATATTGACAGAACACCTGCCTTCTGAATTACAGAGGTGCTGAGAGGAGTTTTAGGCGGCCGAGTCAGTAAATTGAAAGTAAACAGAGAAACTTCAAAGCATAAGGTACATCCACCAGGCAGAACTCACAATATGAAAGGAGATTGTTCAAGAAAGCTTATATTGGATTATCAAAATACAGTAACAATTTTTTAAAATACTGTTTGTATTGTTATTGTAATTACAGTTCTGATATTATAAAAAGAAAGCATATTCCGTGAGCATAGTACTTCATTAACATTTAGCCTTCCTAGCGGTATTCCCGAGTGTGGATCGGGGTGAATTTTCACTACCAAAAGCGGTAACCCCCGAGCCACACTTAGGATTGCATCGTAGGATCCAGACAAAGTTACTTACCTTGTCCCCAACATCTTGTGATGTCCTCCTGCTGTGTCTGCTGGCTGTGTCCTCCACCCGATGCACTGTGTGCCAGGCTCCGTTCCCTGCGAGCGCCATGATGCATGGGGGCGGAGCCCAGCGGCAAATTTAAAAAGTTCAAAAAACATACAGTAACACATACAGTATGTGATGACATTATAAGATTACATTACTGTATCAAATCATTTCCCCTCCTTTTTGTCCCTAGCGCTTTGTCCAGTGCCCTGCATGCAGCTTTATATTACATATACTGGCCCGGATTCAGATACATTGGAGTATCTTTCCGCCCGGCGTAACGTATCTTAGATACGTTACGCCGCTGTAACTTTGGGCGCAAGTTCCGTATTCAGAAAGAACTTGCGCCCTAAGTTACGGCGGCGTAACGTATGTGGGCCGGTGTAAGCCCGCCTAATTCAAATGGGGATGTTGGGGGCGTGTTTTATTTAAATTTGCTTTGACCCCGCATACCGTACGTTTTTTTGAACGGCGCATGCGCCGTTCGTGAAAAAATCCCAGTGCGCATGCTCGAAAATCCGCCGCAAAACGTCATTGCTTTCGACGTGAACGTAAATTATGTCCAGCCCTATTCGCGAACGACTTACGCAAACAATGTAAAATTTTCAAAACTCGACGCGGGAACGACGGCCATACTTAACATTAGCTACGCCTCATATAGCAGGGGTAACTATACGCCGAAAAAAGCCTAACGTAAACGACGTAAAAAATGCGCCGGCCGGACGTACGTTTCTGAATCGGCGTAACTACCTAATTTGCATATTCCTCGCGCAACTATACGGAAGCGCCACCTAGCGGCCAGCGTGAAAATGCAGCCTAAGATACGACGGTGTAAGACACTTACACCAGTCGGATCTTAGGGATATCTATGCGTAACTGATTCTCTGAATCAGGCGTATAGATACGACCGGCCGGACTCAGAGATACAACGGCGTATCAGGAGATACGCCGTCGTATCTCGTTTCTGAATCCGGCCCACTGTTCTTTCTCCCTGGAAACTTGAGAATCCAAAAAGTGTCTTTTTACGTCAAAAGCGGTTAGAAAAAAGCGAAATTATAATCACTTGCAGAATTGAGCGATAGAGATTCATGGGTAAATTTGTCTTCAGACAGAGTAATGACAGCGACAATTCTGCGACTGAGCAAATTTCAGTGTTTTTGATTTGATTACATTATTGAATACATTTTATTATTACTAAATTATTATTTTTTATAACTCTTTTATTATATTATAATTTATGATTTTGTGTTTCAAACTTTATTATACCCGGGATGTCTACTCATTTGGACAGATTTAAGGTGGAGGTTCACCCTCAAAATTAACTTTTTAGCTAACCTATCTCCAGCCTTAATAAAGGCTTGTAGCGTTGTAATTTTTTTTTTTATGTGGACACTTACCTGTCTTCAGCCGCACTTCCGGGTCTTCTTCCTTGCACGGAGTGGTCGTGTCGCTCCTTTTCCCCAACGGGGAGCTCTGCGCAATGTCTCCTGGGAGTGAGTGTTGATCCTCCCAGGAGACGATTGACGTGCAGGTAAAGCGCGTCATCGCCTTCCAAAAATATCAGACGGGGACTCGGCTCTTTACGGCGGTATACGGCGCTATACGGTTCCTGCCGTAGTGTCCCCCTCGGATATTTTCGGAAGGCGATGACGCACTTTACCCACACGTCAATCATCTATGCCTCGTCTTAGGAACGCCTACTCCCCGGGGGAGCGAGAACCCGGAAGCCTGGTGAAAACAACCATAAGACCGTAAGTACAGCGGTACAAAAAAAAAATCCAGCATACTGTAGATATCAGCGGTATGCTGGATGTAACGGTCTATTGGTGTTTTAGGGTGAACCCCCGCTTTAAGTGAGTTATTCCTAAGAATTACAGGCCTGCAATATAAAATGGCAAATTTCCATGCAAAACAATGTACCGCTATGAGATGCAAAAATCTGACATAATCATACCACCAGGGAGGTTAATCTGTAAAGTAAATTTTAAGAGAAACATGGAGATTGCCATTGCGCTCCTTCTAAAGAATCTGGTTGCCCATCTTCCCTCATGCTCAACACTGATGGCTTGGCTTTAACAAGGATGCAGATAAGCATATCTCATGTTTTCTTTTTTATATACCTGAACTGCATACCTGTCTGCAGTCATGAACTTATAAAGTGCTGAAGCCACAGACAATGTTAGTTTTATGGGCAGGAGCTCAAAAAGTAGCATGAGCAGCATGCTGGCAGGGGACAGGCTTTTCTACTCACGCTATGACTGCTGAAAACCAACTGTAAGACTTTGCGCACCTTCACTCTGCTTATTTAAACAGAAAGTTTAGTAGAGGTATAATGGCTTTTTAAAATAACGAAAAGCATACTAAAGACTAGTACAGATCACTATATTTTTTCGTTCAACCCATTATGAAAAAAAACTGGGAGCACCAGTTGGAGCCACTGTAATAACAATCTGTTGTTAGTACACCAATCTCCCCAGCTGTTCTATTGTGTTCTGACAGGGAGACAGGCCCCCCCATCAGAACATTCCAGTAAGTTTTCTCAGCCATGGGCTGAGAGCGCTGATCTGGAGATGGTCAGTTGCTGGTTTTCCAGCTGCCATACACATGGGCCAAATGTCGGACAGTTTATATTGAACAGGCCGATTTTGCCCGACATTCAGCCCGTGTGTACCAGGCTTTAGTGAATATTGTCACAGATGGAGAATTGCTATTGTAGTCCAATTGAATTATTTTAAAGCTGTAATAAACCCTCAAGTATAGGACACTGGGGTTAATTTACTAAAGCAGGTGAAATTCTACTTAGAGACCAATCAGCTTCCAGGTTTTTGTGTCAAAGCTTAATTGAAAAAGATGAAGGTAGAAGCTGATTGGCTACCATGCACAGCTTCACCAAATTTTGCACTCTCCAGTTTTAGTAAGTCAACCCAATATTTGCATGCTTTATTAAACATTGTTAAACAAGCGAGATTGACAATTATTTTGTGTTTCTTCCATTTGCGAATAATCGTACCAACTGTTGTCACCCTCTCACCAAGCTGCTTGGCGATGGTCTTGTAGCCCATTCCACTCTTGTGTAGGTCTAAAATCTTGTCCCTGACATCCTTGGACAGCTCTTTGGTCTTGGCCATGGTGGAGAGTTTGGAATCTGATTGATTGCTCCTGTGGACAGGTGTCTTTTATACAGGTAACAAGCTGAAATTAGGAGCACTCCCTTTAACCACTTCCATACAGGGCACTTACGTACCTTCCCGCCCAAGCCAATTTTCAGCTTTCAGCACTGTCGCACTTTGAATGGCAATTGCGCGTTCATGCTACATTGTACCCAAACAAAATTGGCGTCCTTTTTTACCCACAAATAGAGCTTTCTTTTGGTGGTATTTGATCACCTCTGCGATTTTTTTTTTTGCGCAACAACTAAAAAAAGACCGAAAATTTTGAAAAAAATAAAAAAATTACGTTTTTATTTTTTTCTGTAATTTTTTTGTAAATAAGTAAGTTTTCTCTTTCAATTACGGGCACTGATATGGTGGCACTGATGGGCACAGATGAGATGGTACTGATGGACATCGACGAGGTAGTACTGACGGGCACAGATGAGGTGGCACTGATTGGCGGCGCTGGTATGCGGCACTGATGGGCACACATAGGCGGCACTCATGGGCACACATAGGCGGCACTGATGGGCACTCATGGGCGGCACTGATGGGCACTCATGGGCGGCACTGATGGGCACTCATGGGCGGCACTGGGCACTCATAGGCGGCACAGATGGGCACTGTGGGGTGGCACAGATGGGCACTGTGGGGTGGCACTGATGGACACTGTGGGGCGGCACTGATGGACACGGTGGGGCGGCACTGATTTGTTGCCAGTCAGTGCCCATTTGTGGGCACTGATTGGCATCTTTTTTTTTGCATCCTTTTTTTTTTTACTTTTTTTTATTATTTTTTTAGACTTTTTTTTTTACTTTTTTTTTCTCATTTTTTTTTGTTTTGCCCTTCCCTGGTGGGCATCCCTGGTGGTCCATGTGGCGATCCGAGGGGGGGCTGCGCTGATAAACAATCAGCGCGAAACCCCCCTGTCAGGAGAGCCGTCAGACGCGAGTGAGGAAGAGCCATCGACGGCTCTTCCTGTTTACATCGTGATCAGCCGTGGTTGGACACGGCTGATCACGTGGTAAAGAGTCTCCGTGAGAGACTCTTTACCGAGATCGGTGTTGCGGGGTGTCAGACTGACACCCCGCAACAACGATCGCCGCGATGCGCGCCCCCGGGGGCGCGCAGTGGCTAAGAATCCTGAGGGCGTCATATGACGTCCAGTCAGGATTCTACAACCACTTTGCCGACGTCAATCTGTCATTGGCGGGTGGCAAGTGGTTAAACACTTTACCACCGGGCCAATTTTGGCACTTCTCTCCTTCATGTAAAAATCACAATTTCTTTGCTAGAAAATTAATCAGAACCCCCAAACATTATATCATTTTTTTAGAAGACACCCTAGGGAATAAAATGGCGGTCATTGCAACTTTTTTTCTCGCACGGTATTTGCGCAATAATTTTACAAACGCCTTTTTTGTGAAAAAAAAAACGGTTTCATGAATTAAAAAATAACAAAACAGTAAAGTTAGCCAAATTTTCTTGTATAATGTGAAAGATGATGTTACGTCGAGTAAAGTGAGACCTAACATGTCACACTTTAAAATTGCGCACACTCATGGAATGGCGCCAAACTTAAAAATCTCCATAGGTGACGCTTTAACATTTTTTACAGGTTACTATTTTCGAGTTTCAGAGGAGGTCTAGTTCTAGAATTGTTGCACACGCTCTAACGCACACAACGATACCTCACATGTGGGGTTTGAACGGCGCTTACATATGTGGGCGGGACCTGCATACGTATTCGTTTCTGCACGCGAGATAACGGGGACAGGGGCGTTTTGAAAACATTTTTTATTTTTATCTTACTTAACTTTCTTTATTTTTACACTTTTTTTTACATTTTATTTTTTTTGATCACTTTTATTCCTATTACAAGTAATGTAAACATCCCTTGTAATATGAATCAGTGTGACAGGTCCTCTTTATGGAGAGATGTGGGGTCAATAAGACCCCACATCTCTCCTCCAGGCTTACAAGCATGAAATCGGTGAAAAAAAATCACGATCACATGTCGACAGCAGCGATTGCGGCTTTGTTTACTTCCGGGTACCGGGTGTGACGTCATAACGTCGCGCCCAGGCCTCTGACGGTCATAGAGATGACTGGTGACCATCTGGTCACCAGTCATCTCTATGCTTTCCAGCAGCGACGACCGATTCGCTCTCCGGGCCCCGATGGCACGGGACAGCCCGGAGAAGCACCAGATGGAGGCGGGAGGGGGGGACGTCCCATCCCGCTGCCTATAAGAACGATCAAGCGGTGGGATCGCCACTTTGATCATTCTTATCGTGCACAGAATCGGCGGCTGAAGACAGCGATATCTGAATGATGCCTGTAGCTGCAGGCATCATTCAGATATCACCGCACAAAGCCGAGGACGTCCCAGGGACGTCCTCGGTCATCAAGAGGTTAAGAGAGTGCTCCTAATCTCAGCTTGTTACCTGTAAAGAAGACACCTGGGAGTCTGAAATCTTGCTGATTGTTAGGGGATCAAATACTTATTTCACTCATTAAAATGCAAATCAATTTATAACTATATGAAATGCATTTTTCTAGATATTTTTGTTGTTATTCTCTCTCACAATTAAAAAATAAACCTACCATTAAAATTATAGACTGATCATTTTCTCTGTCAGTGGGCAAACATACAAAATCAGCAGGGGATTAAATATTTTTCCCTCACTGTATATAAATAAAGAAAACACAAACGTGTCAGACTCGAGGGAGCACTTGGTCTATTTTCTGTTGTTTCTAGGTAGGGAGCACATATTCTGCAGTGTACATAAAGTATATATAATGGAAAACCCAATACAGACCACATAGGAATGTCTCTTGTGAAATACGTGTACTATGATCACTGCACTGGCTATAGGGGCCTGTGCTAATGTGGCTCAATCTGCAGGAAAGATTGGATTTCTGTAAATAATAAGTGAATGTGAAGTGTTTTCTGCGACTCCCTTTTATCATCTCACCTCACTGTGAAATGGAAAGGCAGACACAATGAAATAGCCGTAGTGGACAGTGAGCGCTCCAATTTTCAATTACACTGAGTGGGTTACTTTGTAACTTGGTCGGACTGTGTCCTCCCACACACAATGGCAGCTGAAGGGCAGGAAAGGTCAGTGCCATAGAAGCCAACCTAATAGAAGGGATGAAGGCTTCTCTGTGCTTCTTTGCACATCGTCCAATCTGCAATAAAAAAAGAAAAAACTACTTATGTATTCATAACTAAAAAAAAGTCCCATCTGTTGTTTCCAGCCTCCTCCATATTCCCAATTTCCCCTTTTTTTTCTGCTATGATCTGTTGGGGGTAGGGTGACCACATTTCCAAACTACCATTCATGGACACCCTCCCTTCCCAAAAATCAGCTTGTGCTGTAACGAATCACAGCACAGTGATTGGACACAAGAGGCGGGATTTCTCCAATCACAAGCAGGGTGTGGGGATTGTGCTCCTCCAGGCATGCCCAGCCAGGACAAGTACTGCCAGTGAGTAAAGCGGTGATGTGGCGGCCTTTTTTGGGGGCATTAGATTGGCCCGGGGGGTGGCTGTGTCAGTTTCATTCTGGGACACTGTATTGTCCTCTAATGAATGTGCCCGGGACAGACCTGCAAACTCCGGGACTGTCCCTGGCAATCCAGGACGGGGGGATGGCTGTGCTCATTCTCCATGGTCTCACTGTATGTAGCAAGATAGCCACCCTCATTTGCTTGCTCAAAATATAGGCTGTGGACTATGGGATTTGTAGTGTGCATAGAGCAGTACATATGCATAATAGATTACAGGGCCCTTAAGAAGTGGATATGTATGGAATTATATTTGGAGAACAAAGATAAAGTTTTGTGTCACTTTACATTTCCAACACCGTACTTTTGGCTTATTAACCCCTTACTTACAGAGTCATTGTAAAATGACATCGGCAGGAACCCTCCCTCCCTCCCCCCCGGGTGGACGTCATATGACGTCCTGCGCTTCCCCGGCGGCTAGGGGGCGTGCCGCATCACTCAGGACCCAATGCACGTGCCCGGCGGCCGCAATGTCTGTCGGGCACCCACAATTGCCCCCATTAATGGCAGGACCATGGATCTGTGTGTGTAAACAAACAGATTCATGTCCTGTCAGAGGTGAGGAGACCGATGTGTGTTCCCAGTACAGAGGAACACACATCGGTTTCCTCCCCTTGTGAGTCCCCTCCCCCCTACAGTTAGAATCACTCACTAGGGAACATATTTAACCCCTTTGATCACTCCCTAGTGTTAACCCCTTCCCTGCCAGTCACATTTACACAGTTATCAGTGCAGTTATAGAGCACTAATCGCTGTATAAATGTGAACGATCCCAAAAACGTGTCAAAAGTGTCCCATGTGTCTGTCACAATGTCACGGTCACCGCCATTACTAGTAAAAAAATGTAAATAAATAAAAATGCCATAAATCTATCCCTTATTTTGTAGATGCTATAACTTTTGCGCAAACCAAACCATTGAGGCTTATTGCGATTTTTTTTACCAAAAATATGTAGAAGAATACACATCGGTCTGAAATGAGGAAAAACATTTTTTTTTTAATTGTGATATTTATTAAATCAAAAAGTAAAAAATATTGTGTTTTTTTCAAAATTGTCGCTCTTCTTTTGTTTGTAGCGCAAAAAATAAAAACCGCAGAGGTGATTAAATACCACCAAATAAAAGCTCTATTTGTGGGGGGGGGGGGAAACAATAAGATTTCATTTGGGTACAGTGTTGTATGACCCTGCAATTGCCATTCAAAGTGACACAGCGGTGAAAACTAAAAATTAGTCTGGGCAGGAAGGGGGTGAAAATGCCCTGTATGGAAGGGGTTAAGTAAGGAATTGTAAAGAGAAATGATCATGTGCGTTTGCAGAAGCCAGAAGTATTAGAAATTATAATTGTACTATACTAAAGCAACTTTTTTTTGTTTCTATAGGTTACTTTATACATTAGCAGCCCTTGTTTAACCTTTTTTTTTTTACCCAGAGGAACCCTTCTAATATTAAAACAAACAAAAAACAAACAACAAACAATACTTTTATTACTGTCTACATCCCAATGATTACCCTTACTTCCTGCCTCAGTGACCCCACAAAAAGAGGCAGGGTGAGGGTAATCTTCCCTGTACAACAATGAAAACTCAACATTGGTCCAAACATTTCCACATGGTATTCAAAAATAAAATATGAATGGCTGAAGTTGTTGTCTGCAAGTGGGGTTGATCTATTGCTGAATTAGAGTACAGTATGTGCATTGGCTAGCTGGGAAAACAATGCAGGCATGTTGGTATCACAATGATAGAGTTTTGCTGCTGCTGCTATAATGAAATAATGATGGACCACTGCTCTCTTCTGCTATGCCAAAGGCTGCAGCCAGTACAGTGAATTACAATTTAAAAAAAAAACTTACTGAAATAATTCAAACTTTTACAATGAATGAATTCAGAATATATATACCGTATATACTCGAGTATAAGCCAAGTTTTTCAGCAATTTTTTTTGTGCTGAAAATGCCCCCCTCGGCTTATACTCGAGTCACCTTTTTGTGCCTAATCTCCCAGACTTTGGGAACCCGGTACCAGCTGGCCGTAGGTCCCCTGGACCACACTTGGCACACATATAGCCCCACTCTTCCTCTACAAGTGTGCAAAGTTTGTTGTCCGGGGGACCTATGACCAGGGAGCACCGATTTTTCAAAGCCGGGCACCCCTTCTATTTACTCCCATGTTAAATGTAAGTCTAGTCATGGGCTCAGTGAGGCATGGACACAGTGAGGCACAGTGAGGCACGGACACAGTGAGGCATGGGCACAGTGAGGCATGGACACAGTGAGGCACAGTGAGGCATGGACACAGTGAGGCATGGGCACAGTGAGGCACAGTAAGGAATGGACACAGTGAGGACGGGACACAGTGAGACACAGTGAGGCATGGACACAGTAAGGCATGGGCACAGTGAGGCATGGGCACGCAGATGGACACCCTAGGCTTATAGTCAATAAGTTTTCCCATTTTTTTGTGGTAAAAATAGGTGCCTCTGCTTATATTTGGGTCGGCTTATACTCGAGTATATACGGTATATTTTTTTAAAGTCTTATGTGAAGAAAAAAAAAACGTTTGCTGCCCGCGTAACACATATTTTTGGCAACAAAAGGGTGGGCTTTAACTCCCACATGTCGCACATAAACACTGCTGGGCAGCCAACATTTCAGTGCTGAGAATGATTAGTAGCTGTCACCACGACTCTCGATCATATGACTACTGTGACAGCCAATCACAGTAGTCACGTGATCACCAATCCTTCCCACACCTTGAGAATTCAGAACCTTTTAAAGAGACACAGGGTTTGGTGGGAAAGGCTAACAAAAACTGATTTTGTTTTCTATTACATGCCTGCATGTGGGATATTCAGCTCAGTTTCGGGGACCAGTTCACAAAAAGGATATCAGGGGACTGGAGAAGGGGCAGAGAAGGGCAACCAAACAGATAAGTGGCATGGCTGAACTGAATTTAGTCTTTCTTGAGACAAGGTGATTAAAGCCTCATACACATGATCCAATTGTTGGCAGGGCATTGTCTGTTGACAGACTGTTGTCCTAAAATCTGACCATTAGTATGATCATTTTGACAATGGTCAATGTTCTCTTGTCTGATTTCCGTATCGTCAGTACATCACACAGAAGTTGAAAGTACAAACACGCATTCTCAGAATCAATGCTCACCAAACACGAAATTAGCAGAAGGGGCCCAAAGGGTGGCACTCAAGAGCTGAAATCCCTCATAGTACACCACTACATTCATGTTTGTTGCATGAAAATTGTGTACCATTGGTATGCAAGACAAGATCCTGGCACATGCCCTTAAGACAAAAATCTGTTGCTTGGTTGAGTTATTCACTTCCAGGTCATTACAGAGGACAAGGGGCACTCCACTCTACATATGAAAAGGATTATTCACGGTAAGAGCTGTGAAAATATGAAATAGACTCCCTCAAGAGCTAGTTTTGGCCAGCCCAAAAAATGTTGATCCAAGGAATATTTAGTTGCCTTCTGGGGGATCAGAAATGGATTTATGGGGGGCGTGGCTTGGACTCCACCGAGATGGCGGTGTGACTCCTGAGCTCCGGCTTACGGCGGACTTGTACAGCGGCTCACAGCGCACTGAGGCTCTATTTCTAGCCCTACACCTACCCTAATTGCAGCGGAACACTCGCCCACCAACGGGACGCAATGACGAGGAAGAGACAGGCAGAGCACCGGCCGAAAAAGCTGACGGACTTTTTCTCCTCATCGCCGCTGCCTCGTGGGCAAGATGGCGCCGGCGCTTCCTCCCTATCTGGATCCCGCAATGGTCGCTTTCAGGCCATCGCTTTGCCAGACCACCGAGACTCCCCTGAAGCTGGAGGGACACCACAAGTTCCTTCCCCGCTCAGCAGAAGCCCTGCAAAATCCCGTTTCAGAGCGGACGAATCTGACACCCAGCAGTGTGAGGTAAGATCCAACGCTGACTCACAGGAAGACACAAGGGAGCTCCCTGACTCCATAATTTCATTCCCCACACAACATCAGCCAGTCCTGGACACTACCCTTAAAGACATGCTCATCTCTTTAAGGAGCACTATTCATGGGGATATGATGTCTTGCATGAGGAAGTTTAGCACTGAGCTGTCAGCAGTGGGTGAAAGAGTTAGCCACATTGAAACCAAAATGGGGGAATACGCAACCACCATAAATGACTTAGTGGATGCTCATGATACAGCGGAGGAAGAACAAATGTGGATAAAAGCTAAATTAGCAGATTTAGAGGATAGGTCACGTAGAAATAACGTGAAAATACGTGGCATCCCAGAAACTGTGGCCCCCTCTAATCTGCGCACATACGCCATGACCATGCTGACGGCCCTAATGCCTGATATCCCTGCTATAGAGCTGTCTATCGATAGAATACATCGGCTGCCTAAACCCTCCTTTATTCCAGAGAATGTTCCCAGGGATGTTCTCTTCAGAATGCACTTTTACCAGTCTAAAGAACGGCTGATGTCAATTACCCGCAAGGGGGAACATGGGGGTACTGACTACGCACCCCTACAGTTTTATGCCGACTTATCGCAGTTCACCCTGCAGCTTCGGAGGAATTTGAATACTATCACCAAAGCCCTGAGGAATCACAACATTGTATATAAGTGGGGATTTCCAACGAAGTTGATGGTGACCAAAGATGGAACTACGCATGTGATTACCTCCCCAGCCAAAGGCTTCAAACTACTTCAGAAATGGAAGATTCTCCACGAAGACAACTCTACTTCTACCAGCGCTAACACACCCGGCAGGGTGTCCCCTGATTGGCAACAAGTCTCTAAGACCCACTGAAATGACTGAATTCTCGGCCCAATATCATTGCCCTGTGCATATATTCTTTTGGCCCTATGGGGTCCCGCCTTGGAGCTCTACCACGATTAAGCTCCCCTGTATTTGAGCAGTATTTGCTGCACTCGGGTCGTTTCGGCCCTCCTTTTACAGTTCATATTTTATTTTATTTTCTGGTTTACTTTATGTTTGTGCTTCTTTTATAACCAATCTTGTTTTCAGGAACCGCACCATTCAGATTCTACAGTTTGCATCATCTCTAACCACCCAGCTGCAAGGGACTTGTGTCACCTCTACCTGAACTGGAGCAACGTTATCAGTCGAACAGTCTATCTTCTTGAATTATCTATGATGACAAGGGGTCGTGAGTACACAAGACCCCTGTTGATAACACTATATTACTTTGCTTGTAATGCCGGTTAAAATTTTATCGATCAATGCAAATGGTTTGAATCATCCTGTTAAGAGGGCGTCGCTCTGGCGGGAAGCTGACTCCTCGCGGTGTGACGTTCTCTGTGTTCAGGAGACCCACTTTCATAGTCATGCGCCACCTAAATGTACATACCGATCCTTTCAACATTACTTTTTTTCTAATATGGAGGCAAAAAAAAGGGGAGTAATGATAGCTGTCAGGGACACGGTTTCCTTTTCCTTGATTAAGGAATATTCTGATTCCTCTGGTCGCTATATAGTATTAATATGTGATATCAATGGTATTAGATACACGCTAGTGAATGTATATGTCCCAAACAAGAGACAGATTAAATTTTTAAATGGCCTCATGCGTAAGATCAGGGAATCCCTCCAAGGATCCCTGATATTATGTGGCGATCTAAATGTAGTTCCGGACCCAATGCTGGATTCCACCACGGTGCTCCAGGGGAAGGGCCCGACCCTAGCTAATTTCCTGCGATCTCATGATCTGTACGATGCGTGGCGCTGCACGCATGCTACCGAGAGAGATTACTCCTTTTTCTCACACAGGCATTGCTCATACTCGAGGATTGATCTGTTTCTATTGGATAAATGGCTGCTCACCAGAGTTGTACATACCAAGATTAACACGATCACGTGGTCAGATCACGCCTCTGTTCTCCTGACCCTAGGTGACAAATATCCTGATACTGCTGCCTTTGTGTGGAGAGCTAGCTCTTCCATCATTCAGGACACAGCCACCAAAGAAACGATCAGAGAACAACTAGAGGAGTATTTCCAGCTCAATTCTCAATCCACGGATAACCCATTCACACTCTGGAACGCTCATAAAGCCTTCATCAGAGGGGTGTTTATCCAGCTGGGTTCCAGGGCCAAGAAGCAGAAGCAACTAAAACTTACCACTCTCCTCAAAGACATAGACGCCCTTGACACTCTAAATAAATCCAATCCTAATGCATCCACAAGTGCCAGACTGGCAGACCTGAGACATGACCTCAAGCTCCTTCTCCTACATGACTTTGAAACCAAAGATAGATGGGCAAAAATGTCCTTCTACTCGACTAATAACAAAGCAGGCAAAGCGTTGGCCCGTTATTTACGAGGTCAGCGCTTTAAAACCAAGATTGCTCGCTTAACACATCCCAGGACCAAGAAACCGGTGTATGACCCTCAAAACATAGCAGACGCGTTCAGCGACTATTACAGCTCCCTATACAATTTAGACCAAGACTCCGCAACCTACCAACCGTCACTAACCGATATACAGAACTTTCTTTCCAAAATCCACTTACCCACTCTGACCCCAGAACAATCAAGTGACCTGAACTCCCCCTTCACACTGAACGAACTGGTGCAGGCTATAAAAACTCTCCCTTCCAACAAGTCCCCAGGCCCTGATGGACTCATAGGAGACTATTACAAGACCTTTCAAACAATCTTAGGGCCACATCTATTGAAGGTGTTTGATTTAGCTGCGACCTCGACGTCTTTTCCACCCGAAATGCTTGAGGCTCTGATTGTAACACTACCCAAACCTGGGAAGTCACCGGATGTACCTCAAAATTTTCGCCCAATCTCCTTACTGAATAATGACCTTAAGGTTTACGCCAAAATGATAGCCCTGAGATTAGTAGACGTTATACCCACTTTAATAGATCCGGACCAATCTGGGTTTACGAAAGGCAGACAAGCCTCGGACGCTACAAGGCGTTTAATCAATATCACCCACATAGCACGAACGACACGAACGCCTTCTCTGCTCCTGGCTTTAGATGCAGAGAAGGCGTTCGACAGGGTGCATTGGATGTACCTGAAATGCGCTTTGGAAAAATACGGCTTTGAAAAGCACTTATTATCAGCGATTTTGGCCCTGTACACGGTCCCGTCGGCCAAAGTTTATACGTCCGGAATGCTATCTAAACCCTTTAGAATCACGAATGGCACAAGGCAAGGGTGCCCACTATCACCCCTCATCTTCAATCTACTAATGGAGCCGCTTGCGGCTTCCATTAGACAAGCACCTGGAGTGCATGGGTTTACAATAGCAGGTAAAAAACACGTCATTAGCCTTTTCGCTGATGACGTTATACTGATGCTTACTAATCCGGTGACTTCCCTGGAAAGGGTTTCTTGTCTGCTTCGAGATTATGGTAAAATATCATACTACAAGGTGAATGAGACCAAATCTTTTATCTTAAATCTGGGTGTCAGTGTCGATGAGAAAATGATTATGCAAAATGCTTATCCTTATGTGTGGAATGACCACACACTTGACTACCTGGGGATCCATCTTACTGCCTATCCAGAGCAATTATTCACCGCCAATTATTTACCGTTAGTGGATAAGGTCAGGGAAGGAACAAAGGCGCTGAGCAAACATATTTTGTCATGGTCCGGTAGATTGGCCGCCTTCAAAATGCAGATACTACCACAGGTGCTGTACGTGTTTAGAACGGTACCAATACCGGTGAATAAAAAGTTTTTCGGGGAATTACAAGGTACTCTATCAAGATATATATGGGTGGGTAAAAGAGCACGTAGTGCATTTCACAAATTGTGCAAGAATAGGATGGCCGGGGGCATGGGAGTTCCCTCCTTTGCTGACTACCATCTAGCGGCTGTTTTAACACAAGCTAAAAGTTGGTTCCCAACCCAGACAACCCCAATATGGGGACCCCTTGAGCAAAACCAAGCGCCAGGACGGGACTTGGCAGCGCTTCTGCTGGCAAGCCCATTCCTCAAAAGCACACAAAGGACCTTAGCACCCCCTATGGTAGCTACTCTAGAGGCATGGAGGAACTTTGCCTCGGCGGAGCTACTTTCAATTCCTATGGTGGGTTTGGACATACCTATCTCCTCCTTAGCCTTAATAATACCCAATTTAAACCTGCAGAGGTGGACGATGGGAGGTGTACAGTGGATTTCTGATATTCTAGAGGAGGGGAAACTGAAACCCTTTCAGCAATTACAAACTACATACAATCTCCCTAGTTCGGAACAATTCAGCTTCCTTAGAGTACAGTCATTCCTCAAAAGTAAACAATATAAGCCCTATAAGATATTCTGGAAAACAAAAACATTTTTCACCTCTCAGAGAAGCAAGAGTAAGGGTATAACATTAATTTACAACCTACTTAACAACAAAGATATCTTTGTTAAGAGCAACGCCTTAATGGCATGGGAAAGAGATCTAGGTGGTCCCTATGTGGACGACCAATGGCTCAAAGCACTACGATACACACTCTCAGCCACCAAAAGTGCCAACTTATGGGAACTTTATCACAAGGTTACTCAAAGGTGGTACCTAACTCCATCCAGACTCGCTAAGTTTGGTCATGAAGAATCTCCACTTTGCTGGAGACAGTGCTCACAAGTGGGATCACTGTTTCATATTTTATGGGCATGTGGGAAATTGGCTGGATTCTGGAGTAGCATATTTGCAATTATGCGCCAGGTTACGGGACTCGATGTACACCTCTCACCTTCCTTAGCCATATTACACCTGGGCATAGAGGACTTTCCTCCTCCTTTTAGGAAATGCATCATACATCTCCTACTGGCAGCCAAGTTGGTCATACTGAGACTTTGGAGATCCAATGTGAGCCCCAAGGTAGAAGATGTGGTTAAAACCGTGTCTTTGCACTTCATGTATGAACGCATGCTAGCCTATTCGGAGGGCAGAATTACCACATTTCTTACTCAATGGCAGTCCTGGGTGGATTGGTACGACACTAACAAACTCCTATATTAAGAACGGTTATAGTATTAAAAACTGATAAATAAGTTGAAAATCTAGTTCAAGGCGAAGTGCTGGTTCCTTCCTTTTCCTTTTCCTTATTTTATCTTATTTTATTTTATTTTTCGTTATTTTTGGCTATTTTTGGCTTCCTTTGTTAAATTTGTAACCACGGAGTATGTTGCTCCATGTTCAACATTACAGTTTAAATCTCTTATATGAGTAGCATACAAATGTTCGGGGAGAGTATTGTTGCATACACTATGCAGCAATTTTGAGAGCATGTGCAGCTTGGAGGGTATAGGCCCGATTCCACAGGTCACAGCAAGTACCTAAGGGGTGACCTCTGGAAGATGGGTCCCAAGGCACGTCTATGTGTTACCCGCTGAATCGTAGAATTGCATTCCCAAAGCTGTACTCTTATTTTGTATTGTATAATACGGATGTCTACTTCTGTTGGACTTTGGACATCCGCGTGTACTAACATATGTATACCCACGACATGTTTTCCATGTATGTTTATACCGTATAAAACAATAAAAAACTATTGAAATTAGAAATGGATTTATATTCCCCCCCACTGGAGTAAATTAGATTGTGCTTTATTGTAGGGGGGGGGGGGTGTTGGCTTTCTCTGGATCAACTTTAGCTATAGGAATGTGTATATGGATTATTCTATTTATTATTAGACATGTGCACACTGAAATATTTTGTTTCGGAATTACATTTCCATCCAAAAAGTTAATTTATTTAGTTACTCCCAAAATTTGTTTTTATTTAATTCCTTTCCTTAAAAAATACATTCGTATTATGGTGTCTGTCGAATGTTCTAAGATCATTCGATGGAGTAGCTAAACTGTACGACACCGCAATTGTACATTTCCGGTCGACTGTTCTGCCTACAAGCTATAGAAGAATTCTAATGTTGTATGACACTACTAATAATTATATTTATAAATTATTATTACTAGTCAACCAACATTCAAATTCTTCTATAGCCTATGGGCCGAGCATTTGACCGGAAATGTACGATTGTGGCGTTGTACAGTTTAGCTGCTTGTCGAATCTTCTTAGAACTTTTGACAGACACCATAACCCTTCAATGACAGTTTGTATGTTTTTCGCTGCTTCGTCGAATCTTCATCGTTCGTGTCGAATGGTCTACCCCAACACTGGGCCAGATTCACATACATTTAGATAGGCACAGCGTATCAGAGATACGCTACGCCGCCGTATCTTACCTGGCTTTAAGTCGAATCCAGGAAGATTTTGCGCCGTAAGTTACGGCGGCGTAGTGTATTTCTGGTGGCGGAATTCAAATCGGCGATTAGGGGGCGTGATTCATTTAAATGAAGCGCGTTCCCGCGCTGATTGAACTGCGCATGCTCCGTTTCAAAATTTCCCGCCGTGCTTTGCGCGAAATGACGTCGCAACGACGTATTTTTTTTAACTTAGACGTGACTTACGTCCATCCCTATTCACGGACGACTTACGAAAAAAAAAAAATCAAATTTCGATGCGGGAACGACGGCCATACTTTAACATGGCAAGTCTATCTATACGCTGCAAAATAGCAGCTTTAACTATACGCCGGAAAAAGCCGACTAGAGACGACGTAAGAGAATGCGACAAAAAAGGTCATTTGCATACCCGACGCGGAAAACGACGCAAACTCCACCCAGCGGACGCTGAAGTATTGCATCTACGATCCGAAGGCGTACAAAGCCGTACGCCTGTCGGATCGAACCCAGATGCCGTTGTATCTTGGTTTGAGGATTCAAACTAAAGATACGACGCGGGTAATTTGAAAGTACGCCGGCGTATCAGTAGATACTGGCCCACTGTCTCTATAATGTCGAATCTTTCCTCTATATGTAGAATAATCTTGGACTGATAGAGTTAAGGTTAGGCACATTCGACCGCAGATTCGATTGACACAGGTTGCTATTGTCAGCGTCATGTTGAATCTCCTATCTATATCGAACTGTTGTAGCAACGAAAACGAAAATAAAGCATCTTTTTATGTCGGATCTTTCGGATTTCTGATTCTGCATGTTCGTTTTCATTTGTTAAATCGATAATGAAAATACGCGAAATTCGGACGAAAACGAATGCACATGTCTATTTATTATACTGTATTTATTTATTTTTCTATCGGTTGCACTAAATGGACTTTTTTTGTATCTTTTTTCAAACTAACTATGGAACTATTAGGTTGATTTACTAAAACTGTAGAGTGCAAAATCTGTTGCAGCTGTGCATGGTAGCCAATCAGCTTTATACTTTAATTTGTTCAATTAACGTTTGACAAAGAAACTGGAAGCTGATTGGATTCTATGAGGAGCTGCACCAGATTTTGCTCTCTCCAGTTTTAGTAAATAAACCCCTTTGTGTAAATTAACAAACATTCTTTTTTTCATAAATGTTAAAATTTTTTGGTTTATCATAAAAATACAAGCAAGATATTTCTTAAAATATTGTACCCAATACAAACCTTTTAAAAAAATGTAAAATGATTTGAGTAGGTTATTAAATTAGTCATGTGTAAATATAAAAAGTGTAGCGTTTTTCCGCGGAAGTTATTCTTGGTTCAGTGACCTCTACTTACGGCTTATTACAGGGCTATTACTTTCCATATTTATAGAAGTCCTTGTTGGATTGTAAGTGCCGTATATAGTAACTTCCAGCAGAGGAAACACAATTTCCATCAGCGACTGCGCAGTCATAACATTTTGTTTACTATGTCTTAACCTCTGTATTTTATTTATCTACATAAAAAAAATATTGACAAAAGTTTCCTCCTGCAATGTATATAAAACTAATTAGGAAACTCAGTGACATCTTTAAACAGTTCAGCATTTAATCTGCAGGAGCGAACACACAGATACATATCTCCTATACGATTATTTCTTGTGTTGCCATGGCAATTAGCGCGCTGTTCTGCTTTGGAAGAAGAAAGACAAATGATTCTCGGAGTTTACCACGGGCTGTAATTGAACAATATACTCAGGAGAGGCAACAGCTAACAAAGAGTTACTATAATGGCGTCCTGGGATTACGCCGCACTAAATTAATATCCGTCCGGTGTCAGCAGATCTGCACCGCCGAGCAGCAGTCTTGTCAGTGTACGGGATCTGTGCTGAAACAAGTTTGCCAAATAAAACACCTTAATGAAGAGTTTAAACAGAAGAGCTGGAATCAAATACAGTTATCAAGAAAAGAATGGAATTGAGGACGAGAGAGGGGGGAATGAGAGTCAAATTTCAGCCTTATCACAACGGAGGTGAGAATGGGGGAAGCGGTCCATGCAGAGATGGTATCTGCCAGGTCTAATGAGATCGGGAGGGTGGCAGCGGATGAGGGATTTGCTTTCCTAGTGGATGCATCATGTCTCCAGCTAACACATTGACTGAAAACTTCATACAGACTTTAAATGGAACTCCTGGGCAATTTAAACCAGTGGTGAGTGAGTGAAAAACGTATATAGCGCAGCACATGCGAACTGAATCGCCTCTGGGCACTGTATCACTTCCATGAAACCATATGACCCTAGAAGAGATGGGTTTTAATCCCTCTCCTGAAGGCCAAGTGGTCCGACTCCAATCGGATGGTGGTTGGTAGGGCGTTCCACAGTCGCGGTCCCTGGACTGCAAACCTTCGTTCTCCTTTGGATTTGTATCTGGCTTTGGGAATCTGGACCAGGTTTTGATTGGTGGATTGCAGAATGCGACTGGGGTTATGAGTTTTTATTTTTTCGCATAAATATTGGGGGGCGTTTCCTTGAATACACTTATGCATTAGGCAAAGTGCCTTAAAAGTGATTCTGTCTTTTACCGGCAACCAATGAAGGGATCTCAGTGAAGGTGAGATCGATTCCCATGGTTTTTTGCCGGTCACTAAGAAAAGTGGTGGTCAACTGGAAAAGTACGATGGGCTTTAAGTGCAGTCCCCGGAACTTCCAGAGGACCACATAATACCAGGGCCTTAAAGTACCTTAAAGCCCATACATTTTGGTTTTTGCATTTTTGCATACACTAATGCCGCGTACACACGACCGTTTTTCATGAGGTGAAAAAATTACATTTTTTTAAATGGTCATTAAAAATGATTGTGTGTAGGCTCCAGAGCATTTTTCTCGACTTTAAAAATGGCCATTAAAAATTTTGAAAAAGTGCATGCTCAGAAACAAGTTATGAGACAGGAGCGCTCGTTCTGGTAAAACTAGCGTTTGTAATGGAGATATCGCATTCGTCACGCTGTTAGGCCTCGTACACACGACCGAGAAACTCGACGGGCGAAACACATAGTTTTGCTCGTCGAGTTCCTTGTGAAGCCGTCGAGAAACTCGACAAGCCAATTTTCTCCATTCCCATCAAGGAAATAGAGAACATGCTCTCTTTTTGGCTCGTCGAGTTTCTCAACAGTTTCCTCGACGAAAGTGTACACACAACCGTTTTTCTCGGGAAAAAAATATCTCCCAGCAAGTTTCTTGCTGGTTTTTGCCGAGGAACTCGGTCGTGTGTACGAGGCCTCACAGACTGAAAAGCACGAAGACTGAAAAGCGCGAATCGTCTCTCACCAAACTTTTACTAATACAAAATCAGCAAAAGCAGTCCAAAGGGTGGTGCCATCTGAATGGAACTTCCCCTTTAAAGTGCGGTTGTACGTTTTGTACGTCACTGCGCTTTGCTCGAGCAATTTTTTTTCAAGATCATGTGTATGCAAGGCAAGCTTGACAAGAATCACGTAGAAAAAAAATGTTTTTTTTTCTAGGACATTAAAAATGGTGGTGTGTACGCGGCTTTAGGAAGATAGAGTACAATAACACCAGAATTGGCATCACTGGCCATAATAATTACCCCAGCATTGGTATTTGTGGCTGCAATAATAATCCCCAACATTGGTGTCAGTACTGTTAGCATTAACATACATTGGTGGTCAGTGGCACTGAAATTTATCTCCACCCCCTGCATTGATGGTCAGTGGCAGTGAAAGTTAACCCCTTATCCCTCCCTTGCATTGGTGGTCAGTGGCACTGAAATTTAGCTCCACCCCCCTCATTGATGGTCAGTGGCAGTGAAAGTTAATCCCACCCCCTACACACACACTTTAGTGGTAATGGCAGTGAAAGTTAACCCTGCATCCCTCCAGCATTTGGAGTCATGGAAAGTTAACCCTTCCACCCCCCTGTATTGGTGGACATGGCGATAAAAGTTAACTCTCCCATGTTTGTAGTCATGGAAATGAAAGTATTAACCCCTACTTGTATTGGTTGTTATGCCAGTGAAAATAAAAATCCCCACCCCCAAATTGGTGGTCTTGGCAGTAAAGTGTTAAACCCCCTTCCTTGTACTGTGGTCATGGCAGTAAACGTGTTGTTGACTTACCCATCACACACTTGCATGCCACTCTCTCTCCCTAGGCCAGGACTTACTTGTACTAAGGGCAGAGATAACTCTGTTCACAGTACAGTCTCTCAATTAGTGTTGGGTGCTGGAACATGGGGAGTGTTCCAGTGTCTGGCACCCTGCAATGTCACTCTGCAATTTGACTGGTGCTCAATAGCCGCAGTCTGTATGTAGAGGACCTGTAGACCACGTGTTGGGCACCAAGTATCTAAACACAAGGTGGTCCATCTGGTCATCACAAGCAATAATCAAAGTAGCTAATTGTTAAATTAGATATGTTTTAAAGTGGTATTAAGCCCAAAAGCAAACTTTTATTATATTGCAGCTTACAAATTCTTATGCCTCGTACACACACGATTGGTTTTCCAAACGGGAAAACTGCCATGTTTGCTTCTGGTCAGGAAAACCGGCCATGTGAATGCTCCATAGGAGTTTTCCCGACGAGCAAAAAAATTAGAACTTGGAAATTCCTGTCGCAATTCTCAGTGTTTTTTTGCTCGTCAGTTTTCCTATGTGAAACACTGCAGTGGAGCATACACACGGCCGGTTTTCATGACCAAAGCTGTCATGGCAGTTTTCCTGTCGGGAAAACCCGCCATGTGTACTCGATTTTCCCCTATGTTTTCCCAGCGGACTTTTTACCGCCGGGAAAACCGACCATGTGTAGGAGCCAACAGGTGTGATGTGAGTTATTTGTTTTCTCTTTAATACTTTATTTCTTCTATTTTCATCTGGGGATCCAGCCAGCAAGTTTGCATGGATGAGACAAACTTAACACTGACAGGAGTGCTTATAATGATCAGCTTTTATTTATGCATGTAAAACCTTTATCCCAAAAGGAAAACACGGCTTGCTGTAACTGCTTATGAAGTGTGAGCTGGAGTTTGCCTTAAGTTTGTTAGTGTATCTAAGTCTGATAATACAGTTAACACTACCAATAAAAACGGTCGTGTGTAGGCTCCAGAGCATTTTTCGCGAAAAGCGGTCATGTGTAGGCTTTAACGACGGGGAAAAAAATGTGCATGCTCAGAAGCAAGTTATGAAAAGGGAAATTTGCATAATCAGCCCAAAGGGTGGCGCCATTCGAATGGAACTTCCCCTTTATAGTGCCGTTGTACGTCACCGCACTTTGCTCGAGTATTTTTTTATCACGATCGTGTGTATGCAAGGCAGGCTTGAGTGGATTAACAATGAGAAAAACGTTTTTTTTTTTCCATGGCATGAAAAACGGTCGTGTGTACGCGGCATTAGACTTCAAATAAATGTTTGGATTTTAGACCTACAGTAAAGAATTAGCATTTCTGCCAAATCCATTTCTAACCATGCCGCACACACCTCTACTTCACTTTAATCTTGTGATTATTTAACCTTTATTTTTTCCGGCCATTATAGGCTTATCTGCAGTCTGCAAAGGGCAGATTTCTGCAGCATCACACCAAAGACATACTTTGTAAGGCTATCCACCTACGACTTCTCTGTATCACATTCAATTGGAGAGGTTTTTGTAATTCATTTTTCACAATGGATATCGATTGGGATTGTCAGGGAGGCTGAAGAGCAGATATTCTACATATAGCTGTCACGCAAGACCAGAGGCCTATGTCACGGGTTCAGTGGACTTATCTTTAGAAATGACCTCCAGGCAAGCGGGATTAGAGGCAAGCAAGGACTTAGCGGGAATCTCAGCAGCTCCAGATCTGTATTGTGTTCAGTGACAGGCTGAGGTACAGGAGGAAGAAAAATCAATTGTGTGACTGGTGTCTAACTATATAACCCAGGATGAATCAGAAGGTGAGAGGACCCTTCTCTTAATCAATGTCAGATCAGGCGCTGCCATTGATTTCTTGGATACTTTGCTCATGTTAGACATTATTTAGAATTTCTAGCCATCCTTGTATAGATCGCGCCCAAAAAACAGCTATGATAGATCAGCTGTATGAGTGCAGGATGAACCACCCTGTATACAGTGCAGCAAATCAATGAGGCCAGACGTACCATGAAGTTACATTTCACACATGTGATACTTAAATTAGAACTTCAGTCAAAACAGATATTACCAAGTAGGTCATTGTATTGCTTATTTAATAACGTGTTCTGATTCATAAGGGCTAATTCTTCACTGCAGAAACACATCGCAATCATTTCGAATTTATCGTGCCACAGACTGACTTTAGCAGATTTGTTGCAATAGGCTACTGTGCTACAGAATTAGTACTTAAAGAAGAATTCCAGGTATGGACATTGTATTTCTAGTTACATTAGTCCAGCTTGGACCAATGTAGCTACAGTATGTATGTATATATATATATATATATATATATATATATATATATATATATATATATATATATATATATATATATATATACCATACTTGGCCAATGTCCTGAAAGCTGGAAATCACTTAAATTAACACCGCTACTCCAATGATCTCCACTTGCTTCCAGGCCCAACACCTAGTGGTTGCCTTGCTACATTCTGAACAGTGGAGGTTGGCCACTCGGCAAGGATTACATTCAAGAAATGCTTTGCATTTTTTGAATGATGCAGAGCATTTTCCTACTTAGACAAGGTGGAGAGTGTGACGCCACCATCCCACCACTCTACCTTATCCAATCAAAGGATGCTTTGAATTCATTCAGACCATTCAAATCATTCTCTGAATGGTACCCATACTAAGTGGCCGACCTCCTGTATTCACAATACATCCAACCAGCTGTTCAGCACGGGATTCAGAAGCAAGTAGAGACCACTGGAGTAGCAGTGTTTACTTCAGTGATTTTTTAGCTACCAGGGGCATTGACCAGGTATGTTATATACATAATTGGTCCAAGCTGGACCAATGTTACTATTTATAAAATATGCATACCTGGAATTCTTCTTTAAAAATCATCTTATTTGTCACAATCTGATTCTATAAACATTTATGCAATCCAATTGGGAAGCTCTCCCTGTAATTTCCTGTCGTAGAGATGCAACAGGTAAGGGTAATTTCCTTCTTAGGGCCCTTTCACACAGGCATCTTTATCCTTCTGATCAGAAAGAGGATCTATGAATGGTTCCTCTGCTAAATGTATCTAAAACAGTACATTTACCACTTTTGCAAAATCTGTGTCTATTTAGTCCTTTCATGCAGGAGCCTAATGGGCCCATGTCAGGTCTGTGAGCAGGCCAATGTTTACTTCCTTTTACTTTTGATCCACTATGTTTAGGTCCAAAAAATTGAAAATGTACACAGACCATTTTTTTCCAGACCTAGGCAGACTCGGAGGTAATCGTATGTCAAGGGGTTCATTATGTTTAGGCTGAAAATTGGAAAAGGACACGCTTTTTTCAGACATAGGCAGACATAGGCAGACTCCGAGGTAATTGGATGCAAGTTCATTCATATCTGTCAGCTCTCAGGCCTCGTACACACGACCGAGGAACTCGTCGGAAAAGCTTGCTTTGCGTACACACGGTCAAGACAAAATCTCCTCGTTCTCAAATGCGGTGACGTACAACACATACAATGGCAGGGGAAGTTCAATTCCACTGGCACAACCCTTGGGGCTGCTTTTGCTAATTTTAATTTTACTGTGTGTTAAGTAAAAGTTTGGTAAGAGACGATTTGCACTTTTCAGTCTGTTACAGTATGAAAAATGTGTTATCTCCATTACAAACGCTACTTTTACCGAAGGTGCGCTCCCATCTAATACATTTTTTTCTGAGCATGCGGGGGTTTCTTAGCATACACACGATCGCGTTTCTCTTCGAAAACCAGCCCAACGAGGAACACGACGAGGAAATTGAGACTCCCGTCGAGGAAAAAGAGAACTTGTTTCCTCGATGAAAAACATACACACGACCGGTTTCCTCGGCAAAAAAGCTCTCCCACCAAGTTTATTGATGGATTCTATCGAGGAAAACGGTTGTGTGTATGAGGCCATAGACTAAAATGGAGCTTTTGTTTACATTTGCCTGAAACACTGATGGGTGGACCTGATGAGAGAGCCCATACAAAAGGCACCTAAGATGATTTCCCAAGATTTACCCTTAACTTTTGTTTTGGTAACCATTGCTTCCTGTGTTGGTGATAAAGGCCACCAAAGCAAATAAAGTGGATACAGTATATCTCTTTCAATACAGATTCCTGTTAATGTGGGCATTGTCTTTAAATGCAATTGCACATGTTACAACATGAATTACCAAAACTATGTAATATGCTGACTTACTATTCATTTATGTTGTATGCAATCAGGCAGGCCCTTGGTAGACCCAAAGAAGATTGTAGTGTCAGATTACCATGTGTGGATACTTTGTAGGAATTTTTGATGAGTAAGATAAAATTGAACATTTCAATTTAAACTGTTATGCCAAGAAATGTAGAATATATATTTTCTGGGGTACCTGGAGTAGCATAAATGCAACATCTCCTAAATTGTGACAGACCGTGGCATATGATTTGTAAATACTTTGAATAGTGAGCTCTCGATAGCGTGATAGATAATGTGCTTGTAAACTGTACTGATCCCCGGAGAGGGCTGTATCATAAAAGCTGAGATTAATGAGCTGTGTCGCCTCTGCCCGCAACATGAGCCCTATTTGTGTATGCAGAATCTTTTCTCTACTGTGTCCACATCCACAGACAATAAACCAAGGAAGCCATGAGCCATTGCTCTGGAACTTGTAAAATTGGCAACAAATATCATCCATCAGCTTCAGCATATTGCAACCTAATTTTATTTCTTTATCATAATCTTATACATGGATTTATCAAAATCTGCTCAGACTTATGTCTGATTGGATCATATTTTAGTTACTTTGATCATAAGTTTACCTCATCAAAGACTTTTTTGTTATCCTCGATAACGAGTAGATCTATTCCAAGAGTCAGGATTGCATGTAATCGAGAGAAAATGTGGCTGCTCCTGCTTGATTTGTTATTGTTACAATAGGAGGAAGGTGGACAGAAATATCTACCCATGGACACTCAACAAGTTGGGGCTTGTGTTGATGGAAGCAGTTTCCCAGATAGAAAACAATTGTGCTGCAAGTTTGAAAATTACTTGCTAAGCTATTGCTAGACTTACCAGGCTTCCCAAGTTTGTTGCACAATTGCAGCAAGCCAACATTGCATCACTCCAGATCAACTTTCTTTGCAAACATTCTGCAAGTCTGCTGTAAGTTCTGTTTCAGTTATGTTGTGAAATAGTCATCCCACCACAGGGGTCACTGTGGCTGCATGCTTGCAGAGCTTTTGCTGTAGACTCACCACTTCAACCTTGCTCTTTCTAGAAACTTGCCATGCAAATTTGCTACAAATTTGAAAAGTGTCAACTAGAACTTGTGCTTTACATGCTCTGCAAGTGTACAACTTGTCAGTGAAAATGCGCATCAAGTTAACAGACTTACAATTAAACACTGTTATAAATTTGTGACAAGTTATTCTTGCTATCTTGGTTGACATCAGTTGAAATCTAAAGTTTAGTCATTTTTATTTTAAATCAGTATCAAGGAAGGTACGTACAAGAATGAATGTTCCATGTGCTGGTGGCTGCTGTGTTCCTTGAAATCCTCTGCCCACAGATGCCCCAGCAGCTTTGATTCTCCAAGTGCTTTGGGGATTAATATGAATGGTTGCATCTGTCACAGGCAATCATCAAAAGTGACAACTATGCCCACCCTTTTTTCCCTCTCCTCCATTCATGTACTATCATTTCCCACAATGAAAGGAGCGCTATGAAAAGAAGACAGGTGGATGAATGAAAGGTCCAAAGCGCTTTTCATTGCGGCTTCTATGAACGGAGCAGGGGGGGCGAAAAGTGCAGGCATATTTATCACTTTTGATGATTGCCTGTGACAGGTGAAGTTGCTCATATCAACCCTTGAAACTCCAGAGAATCAAATCTGTGGAGGTATTGGGGTAGTGGGCAGAGAACTGAAGATTTCAAGGAACACAGCAGACACCAGCACATGGGACACTCTTCAGTCATGTAGGTTTCTGACATAATAATAAGTTTACTGACAGGGGCATTTAACATATTTTAGATTGGTCTTGCATTTACATTGACTTGCATGAAAATGCAAAACCTTTCTGATATGAAAAAAAGTGACACATGTTATTACATGGCGTTCATGGCGTTGCAGGCCTTTCCCTCGCTGGATCTGGTAGTGATATCAAGTCAGCCAAGTTGCTCCTCTACTTTAATTGTGTTGCTGCCCCTTTTTCCAACTCCATTAAAGGAACACTAAAGGCAGAATTATTTTTTTTTTTTAAAAAAGAGTGTCCCCGAATCCTGTCTTCTGGGGTCCCTCAACGGCTGTCTCGGCTCCTCCTCGCAAAAGCTTTCCACCTTCATGCGAGCGAGCTTGCATGGAGGAAAGCTTTTGCGAGCACGCTCCCATGATACAGCAGCGGGCATAGCCACCGATTGTATTACTCAGCCCCGCCCCCCGGCACGCCGCGTCATCCGCTGTGATTGACAGCAGCGCCAGCCAATGGCTGCGCTGCTATCAATCCATCCAGCCTAGCCAATCAACGGCCAGGCTGGGAACCAAAGAGGATCACGTGGACGCGCGCGGGACTTTCGAGGGGTCAGGTAAGTAAAACGAGGGTTCGGGGGGGGGGGCAGTACCGTCAAATGTTTTTTCACCTTAATGCATAGGATGCATTAAGGTGAAAAAACATTCACCTTTGCAACTCCTTTAAATACAACATACAATTCAGGACCAGGGGCCACTGGTTGGCCAAAGCACAGGTTTGCTTTAAAGCCCAACTCCTACCAAAATGTTTTAGTTTGTTATGGATAGAGCAGAGAAGGGTTTGGGTCTCTGATAGGAAACAGTAGATGGAGGCGGTAGGTATATAAAGACCACTTACATATTATTTAGCATAATTTTAACGAAATCTGGGGGCTCCAAAAACAAGAGTAGGTTATATTTTATCCGGAATGTTTTTTTTTAGGTTGTTCACAATAGCAGCACTGTTCAGAGAGCATTTAACAGGCAGTGAGGAGGTGTTGTATCACCTCCTCATTGCCAGCTTTAATCCCTTGAAGTTGCACTAGTGTGCCAAAGCCGCATGCATCGCACGTGATTTTGGGATACTTACACTGTGGCCCCATTTACTTGGGTTGTGTGTGGCGGGCTCTACACCAGTCAAAAGCAACAAGGGGTGTAATTCCTGTCACGACTGTGAAGCAAAGCATTGCAAAGCTCCCTGTGTACACACCTGGCCACTACTACTGAAGCTAAAGGGGTTAGCGTTTGGGGTGCGGTAAAAGCATTGCTCAATTGCAGGGTGAATGAGCTCCGTCTGTGTATTTTTTTAATTTTTTTTAGAGCATGTTGCTTATAAGGAAAAATGCAACCACACAAATGTTTGTAGCAGGGAGCGAATATCGCCATCTGCTCCCTGTTATACGCCTCATGTCTGCTGCACACTGCTTGCCAGAGTTCTTTCTTGTTTAACTTAACTCCATTAAGGGAGAGGCTGTCATGTGACTTTGATAGGTCATTTCACAATTATTATTTTTTAACAGCTCGCTGGTTTATTATTATTGCCAGCTGCAGACCGCCAATTGGTGTGCTTTAATAAATATGCAGATTTTTTTTTTTTAAGCAGGCCTATACTATTTCCTTTGAAACAGACCCTTTTTAAGTGTTTTTCTGCATAAGAAATAGCCCAACAATGTAATAACTTTATAAGCCCCCTCTTGTCATAGATTTCTTTAAATTTACTTTTTTGATTTTGCGGTCTGAGGCAAAGGACACACCAATCTCTGTACTATCTACAATAAATTTAGGAAGCCTTATATCTTCAGCATTCAGACCCAACCAGCTACAGATTACAGTGTTTAGCACTGATAAAATAAGATAAAGAAGGAAAGGAACGTATGCTGTGATTGCATAGTTTAATCAATGAGTCTCTGCACTGTCCTTGCATCGCCTCGAAAAGGCCACACCATAAATACACAGCTCAGTACAGTACTAATGGCTCCCTGATTTATCAGTCTTTAATTAAGCGCTTTTAAGGTTGATGTAAATTTCTTTTTTAATTTAGGGCAAAAAATGCTTTTATGATCACATCAGATAATTTTATGATAGATCTACATAATTCTATTTCAAGCAGAGGAGTACTTTTAGAGGACCCAGTAAACAGCTTTTTCATATATATGCATCTGCTGCTGATGACCACACTAAACCTGCATATTTGGTGAAATGCCTCAGAAATGTATTCATTATGATCCACAGACTATTATTATCTTTCACGCCCATCTATATATATATATGTATATATATATTAGACATGCAAGTCCATTTATATCAAGGGTTTAAAGTGTTATCTATTTGTGGAACTACGTAAATGAAGAAAAGCTGTGCTGATATTTATGTTCTATTTTTTCATTTATTTACTGTACAGTATATAGCACTGACAGTTTACGCAGCACTTTTACATATTGTACATTCACATCAGTCCCTTCCCTTAAAGCGGTAGTTCCCCCTCCAAAAAATTTTTACCCGTAGATTGATGCTCATTTTGTCTAGGGGAATCGGCTAGTTGTTTTAAAATCAACGCTGTACTTACCGTGGTAGAGAGCGATCTTCTCCGCTGCTTCCGGGTATGGTGTTCGGGTATGGGCTTTCCTTCTTGATTGACAGTCTTCCGACAGGCTTCCGACGGTCGCATCCATCGCGTCACGAGTAGCCGAAAGAAGCCGAACGTCGGTGCGGCTCTATATGGCACCTGCGCACTGACGTTCGGCTTCTTTCGGAAAATCGTGACGCGATAGATGCGACCATCGGAAGCCTGTCGGAAGACTGTCAATCAAGAAGGAACGCCCATACCCGAACACCATACCCGGAGCGGCGGAGAAGATCGCTCTCTACAACGGTAAGTACAGCGTCGATTTTAAAACAACTAGCCGATTCCCCTAGACAAAATGAGCATCAATCTAAGGGTAACATTTTTTTGGAGGGGGAACTACCGCTTTAAGGAGCTCGCAATCTAAGGACCCTTCTCTTCACTAGCATGCATACACATACTTTATACTAATTTATACAGGATTCAATTGCAGGATCCGGGAACCTACCAACATGCCTTCGGTGTGTGGGAGAAAACACAACTATCCCAAGGAAGCCTATGCAACCGTAGTGAGAGCATGCAAACTCCATACAGATAGTGACCTAGTTGGGATTTGAGCAGGATCCTAGTGCTGCAAAGCAGGAATGCTAACCACTAAGCCAATGAGTTGTCATGGCGGACCTCATAAACAAGCAGACACATTAAGGAAATGGAGCAGCCTGAAGTGTTAAGTGTGCCTTACAATTTTTATACTAAGCTCCCCAAATACTGCAGAGTCTTCTACAAGAAAACTAAAACCCACAGGGCATGTTTCCCTCTCTGCACACCTTGCTACCTTAAAGGGGTTGTAAAGGTTTGTTTTTTTATTTTCTAAATAGGTTCCTTTAAGCTAGTGCATTGTTGGATCACTTACCTTTTCCTTTGATTTCCTCCTCAGTAAACTTTCCACCATCATCTGAGCAGTGTTTAGTCAGCCAGAACAGCTTACTGACCAGCTTATTGAGGAGGAACAGGAAGTGAGATATTCAGACAAAGAAAGTAAAGAAAAAAACATTTAGAAGGGAAATCGAAGGAAAGGATAAGTGAACCAACAATGCACTAGCTTAAAGGAACCTATTTAGAAAATAAAAAAACAAACCTTTAATTTTTACTAATTTTCAATACACATTCCTTAATTATTAGATGGAATCTGTACACTATTGTGGCAATCACCATCTATACTACTTTCTATCCAGTGTTGGGTTGTAGGTGGGCTTCATTGGTGCACTGCTCAGATGTGCAAAGGTAGTGAAATGTGAGAGCCAATCAATCAATATTGTGTGGTGACACTCATGCCCAGGGATGTGTCCATTACAAAAAAGGGTTATTTGAAGATTGGCATCATTCAAGGGCAGTAAGCAGGACACAGATCACTTCTAGAGTGTGCAGAAGGTAAGTAGTGCATTTATTAAAAAATAATACAAGAGAGAAAACAAGATAACAGTTTTTTGTTTGTTTTCTCTTTAGCTGGATTTGTGTTTTAAAATGCTCTTCATGGAGACCAAAGGTTTACTATGCCTTGATTTAGCTAGAAGGAAGATGAAGTAATCCTTGGGATTGTAGAATGAAGTCATCATGCTGTGCCTATGACCTCATTGCTGCTAACATAGAGGGCCACAAGTTCGTCTATGTCAGAGATATGCAATTAGCAGACCTCCAGCAGTTGCAGAACTACAAGTCCCATGAGGCATAGCAAGACTCTGACAGCCACAATCATGACACCCAGAGGCAGAGGCATGATGGGATTTGTAGTTTTGCAACAGCTGGAGGTTCGATAATTGCATATCCCTGGTCTATGTTAAGCCTAACAAAATAATATACAAAAATTCCTGACGCTGGATAGTAGGTTTTGAGTCTTCTGTTCCAATTACAACCTCCCAGTCCTGATAGTGGCTACAATTCTGTACTTACACCAGTGAAGGAGGTGATGGATAATGTGTATTTCCCATTTTTATGGCGCCAACGTATATGTTTATATAAATGATTTCATGCCAGTCTCTGTTCAGGAAGGGAAATTATAATCTAACACCAGGGCTACGTTGGATGCAAGCCAGGTCACTCGCCAGTATCTTTATGAATTATTACAAAATTCAAACTCCATACAGATGGTAACCCTGATGGAATCTGAAACCAGAACCCAGAGCTAACCAAGAAGAGTGCCAACTCATCAACTATCTTGTAAGGAAACTATTTTGAGTGCTTTTAGCACATTGCTAGATGAACATAGACACATCTATCACCATGAGTGGGCCATTGAACAAGATGACTGTGGTCAATAAGACACGTCTCTCAAATCTGTCCAGGAGTTTGTTATCACAGTCATGAATTATTTACATCACGGACATTTTGCTGCATCTGTTCTCATCTCCAGTCACCTAGCCAAAAGGGAACACTAATGAAAAATATATATGGCTGCCCTGATTTTTAAAAAGCACTGACGCTTGTCTTTTCACTAAGTTTATATTCTTTTAAAAATGGTCACAGCACAGCGGAGAGTTGTGAAACATGAGGGAGCTGCAGAGCCCCTCGCTGCTTGAAGCCTCTTGGCTTCTATACTGTTTCTGTGAAATAATCCAGTAGGAAATGAAGCGCTCATTGAGAACGCTGAAGAACAGCACACAAAGCTCAGCATTCACTTAGAAATATAAAAACTGTTTTTCTTCATGTAAAACTCAATAAATATATTGAACAAGACATATAAAAACAGGTACTGAACACTTTCTGCTTCTCATTTCTGAATGAGCTGTTATGGTTTAGACCTGCAACAACAACAAAGTTGACTCTATCAATTAATAATTAGCCACTAAATACAGTACAATTGTATACCAAATATTATTCACACAAGGATGTGTATACACAGACCAAAAAAAAAAAAAAAAAATCGATTCAGTTCTAAGCCCATTAATACTTCTGTCTCTAAATATAACAACCCATGATTCCTGTACACTATGTGCAATACAAATAAATAACCAAAGCCTTTCTAAATAAAGACAACATTAACCACTTCATTACTGGGCACTTAAACCCCCTTCGTGCCCAGACCAATTTTCAGCTTTCAGCGCTGACGCATTTTGAATGACAATTGCGTGGTCATACAACACTGTACCCAAATTATATTTTTATCATTTTTTTCCCCGGTATTTGATCATCTCTTCAATTTTTTTTTTGCGCTATAAACATAAAAAGACAGAAAATTTTGAAAATAAAAACACAATGGCCCAGATTCAAGAAGCTATTGCGCCCGCGCAACCATAGGTTGCGTGGCGCAATAGCTGTTTTGCTCCCGCGTAGCGAATGCCCCTGATTCAGGAACATCGCTACGCGGACTGCAGCCTAGGATATGACAGGCATAAGCCTCCTTATGCCTTCATATCTCAGGCTGCATTCTTGCGTTGTCCGCTAGGGGGCGCGGCCATTGTGATCGGCGTATAGTATGCAAATTGCATACTACCACCGATTCACAAAAGTTGCGCGGGCCCTGCGCACGCAAGGTACAGAGTTTCCGTATGGCGACTTTAGCGCAAGGTTGCTCCTGCTATAGCAGGGGCAGCCAATGCTAAAGTATAGCCGCCCTTCCCGCTCGTGAAATTTAAATTTCACGTCGTTTACGTAAGTGATTCGTGAATGGCGCTGGACGCCATTCACGTTCACTTAGAAGCAAATGACGTCCTTGCGACGTCATTTGCCGCAATGCACGTCAGGAAAGTTTCCCGACGGAGCATGCGCTGTTCGCTCGGCGCGGGAGCGCGCCTAATTTAAATGATTCCCGCCCCCGGCGGGATCATTTACATTAGGCGCCCTTACGCCGGGCTATTTAGCATAGCGCCTGCTACTGCTCCGTGAATCGCGGGCATATCAAAATATTTGCAGCAAAAATCGTTGCCCTTTGCCCACGCAAATATTGTGCGGATCTACCTGAATCTGGCCCAATATTTTTTTCTTTTTGTTATAATAATATCCCAATTGAAAAAAAAAAAATTTCCCTCGGTTTAGGCCAATACGTATTCTTCTACATATTTTTGTTAAAATAAAAATGCAATAAGCGTATATTGATTGGTTTGCGCAAAAGTTATAGCGCCTACAAAATAGGGGATAGATTTATGATTTTTTTTCTTTTTACTAGTAATGGCGGCGATCTGCGATTTTTTTGTCAGACCTGCCATATTGCGGTGGACGTATCGGACACTTTTGACACAATTTTGGGACCATTCACATTTATACAGCGATCAGTGCGATAAAAATGCATTAATTGCTGTATAAATGTGACTGGCAGTGAAGGGGTTAACACTAGGGGGTGAGGAAGGGGTTAAATGTGTATCCTGGGTGTGTTCTAACTGTGTGGGGGGAGGGGACTGACTGGGGGAGGTGACCGATGCTGTGTCCCTTTGTACAAGGGACACAGATCGGTCTCCTCTCTCCCTGACAGGACGTGGAGCTCTGTGTTTACACACAGAGCTCCATGTCCCTGCTGTCACCGCCGAACGCGGGTACCTGGCGGACATCGCGGCCGCCAGGCACATGCATCGGCTTCCCAGCGATGCGCCGGGCACGTTGTGTCCCCGTTGCACGCGCCCCCAGTGGCGTGCACGGGGAATGACAACAACAGGACGTCCAAAGACGTCCACTCGGCACTTGAGAGCCGCGCTGTGGACGTCTATAGCGCGGATCCCAAGTGGTTAAAATAAAGTTCTAAAGCCCTGTGCACACAATCAGTTTGTCCGATGAAAACGGACCAATTTCATCGGACAAACTGATCGTGTGTGGGGGCCCCATCAGTTTGTTTTCCATCGGTGAAAAAAAGAAAAAAAATGTTTTAAAATTTTCCTATGGATAAAAAACTGATAGAAAAAAAACGATTGTCTGTGTGGAACTCCATCGGAGAAAAATCCATGCATGCTCAGAATCAAGTCAACGCATGCTCGGAAGCATTGAACTTCATTTTTCTCAGCACATCGTAGTGTTTTACGTCACCGCGTTGGACACGGTCGGATTTTTGACTGATGGTGTGTAGGCAAGACTGATGAAAGTCAGCTTCATCGGATATCCGACGAAAAAAATCCATCGGATTAGATTCCATCAGATATCCGATCGTGTGTACAGGGCATAAGATTACATACACCAACTGAAGTGATTAGGTAATACACTGAGATAATAAAAATCCTCCTACACAAGTTTTACCTGTTTATCTGCAGCACTTTCTCCTCTACAGCCATTCAAATTACAGAATTTACACAGCAATTCTCAGCTCCAGAGGGCATAATCTGACCCCACACACTACACAGCACAGAACAGGAAGCTGAGTGTAATCTGGGACCTCATAGTCTCATAGTGAAATATGCACAGCTGAGGATAGCAAAGGAAGCAGACAGCAGAGAGAAATAACACTAGGTGCTTTGGATGGAGGCAAGTACACAATATAGAAGGACATGCTGTGTTCCTTTTTTGTTTTAGAGGTTTACAACAACCTTAATGAATCAATCTATACTCTCCCACATTCCCAATTCCAAATCAAAGAACAGGAGATTGACTTTTAACATTTTAAAGGTGTTTCTAGATACAGAAAATAGTAAAAAGTGCTGGTAGCCAAACACAATCTACCTCATTATTTTGCCATGATTGGAATTTTTTTCTTAAAAAAAAGGTAAATCTAATATATGACCAAAAGAGCATAGAATCTGCTAATCTGAATGTCCTTTTTATAGCAAGTTTAAGCGGCCAACCCCCCCAACGACTTCAGCGCGACTTGGAGCGACTTACAACGCAACTTTAAGTTGCCTCCAGGGCAGGCGACTTCACCAGTGGCCAATCAAACAATAATCATTTCTGTGGGAGGGAGGGAGGGAGGGGTTTGCTTGAGAAAACTATTTTCTCTTCCTGTAAAGTTGCTTCAGTTAAGACAGTGATCCGACTTTGAAGGCCACTTCCATTGAGATCAATGGGTACAAGTTGCCTAGAAGTCGCCTTGAAGTAGTGCAGGAAATGTTTCTGAAGTCGGAGCAACGTCAGTAGTGTACATTAAGACGGCTCCCATTCACTTCAATAGAATTTCTCATGTCATGCGACACAAGTCGGATCTCAAGTCGCTGTAGTGTGAACCGACACTTAAGGAGTGAAAACAAACTCATTGTCCTGAGGAAACAAGTTTTCCGGTCTTCTTTCCTACCCTGAAACGTGATTGGGCCATCAGCATCACATCACATACAATGCAGGATCACCATTGGTTGCTAGTCCTGCATATTATGTGATGACACTAACAAGATAGGCAACACGATGGACAGAGAGGATCGGCTTTAGGGTACCATTCATCACAATTGGGGGCCATTTCTTTGGGAAGCTGACAATGAATTACAATAGGTATTCTTCACTATTATACCCCATCCCCTTTCCTCAACAAGGTAAAAACATTGGGCCAGATCCTCAAAAGGGATACGCCGGCGTATCTACTGATACGCCGTCGTATCCCTGTTTCTATCTTTGGAACTGATCCACAGAATCAGTTTCCAAGAGATAGACCGAAGATTCGACATGTGTAAGGGACTTACACTGCCGGATCTTACGATGCAGTACCGCATCCGCCGCCGGGGGCATTTCGAGTCGAAATGCCGCTTCATGTATGCAAATTAGCACTTACGGAGATCCACGAAGCTTCTCTGCTTCATTTTTTCTCCGTAAGTATTAGTTTGCCTGCGTAACTTTAGGGCTGCTTTTACAAAGTGTAAACTGTTTACACCTTGTAAAAGTAGACCCTTCTTACCCGCGACGCTGTTATTTTTTTTTTATATATTTTTTTTCCCCGCCGTATCTTTTTTTTTCCCGACACAACTTTTTTTACCCGGCGCAATTCACAAAACTCGGCGTAACGTAAAACCGCGCTATGCCAGTCGGGAAAATGACGTCATGAGCATGCGCAGTACGTCCGGCGCGGGAGCGCGCCTAATTTAAATGGGACTCGCCCCCATTTGAATAGGAACGCCTTGCGCCGGCGGAATTTAAGTTACACACCCGAAAATTTCTAGGTAAGTGCTTTGTGGATCGGGCACTTAGGTAGAAATTTTCCGGCAGTGTAACTTAAATGGGAAAAGATAAGTTACGGCGGCTGGCTGTGGATCTGGCCCATTATATCCTAAATATATTGGGGGGATGGACACATTTAATTTTTTGTTTTTGGATGGGGGGGTGGATTTAGATATCCTATAATGACATACAAAAACATCGTTTGAGAGGTAATTTTAGTAGCTTTAAGCATACTTTAATGTTGCCATAAGCAACTTGTCAAATCAGGGTCACTATTAATTACCAATATTGTAACTGGCAAGGCATTAAATGTTAGATATCTGGTTCCCTATTACCTCTAATGCCGCGTACACATGGTCGTTTTTTGGCATAAAATAAAATTACTTTTTTAAAAGGTCATTTAAAATGATCACATCATTTTCCGTCTTCTGAAAAACGACAAAAAAAAATTCGAACATGCTTCAATTTGTTATGTCGTTTTTGAAAATGTCGTTTTTTGTGTTGTAAAAAAATGATCGTGTGTGGGCTAAAACAACGTTTTAAACCCGCGCATGCTAAGAAGCAAGTTATGAGACGGGAGCGCTCGTTCTGGTAAAACTACCATTCATAATGGAGTAAGCACCTTCATCACGCTGTAACAGACAGTAAAGCGCAAATCGTCTTTTACTAACACGGAATCAGCTAAAGCAGCCCAAAGGCGAATGGAACTTCCCCTTTATAGTGCCGTTGTACGTGTTGTACGTCACCGCGCTTTGCTAGAGCATTTTGAAAAAACAATGGTGTGTGGGCAACGTCGTTTTTTATGATGAAGTTGGAAAAACGTAATTTTTTTTCATGATGAAAAACGTTGTTTTCTTTCATGACAAAAAGTGATCGTGTGTACGGGGAATCACACTAAGAACCTTTGACCATGCTTAGGGTACAGAGTACAGAGTAAATCAAGTTAAAGGGTTGTAAAGGTTTTTTTTTTTTTTTCTAAATAGGTTCCTTTAAGCTAGTGCATTGTTGGGTCACTTACCTTTTCCTTCGATTTTCCTTCTAATTTTTTTTTCTGTGTCTGAATTTCTCACTTCCTGTTTCTCCTCAGTAAGCTTGCCCCCATCATCCGAGTCGTTCTGGCTGGGGGTTAGTCGGCCAGAACAGCTTACTGAGGAGGAACAGGGGGCCAGATTCACAGCAGAGATACGACGGCGTATCTCCTGATACGCCGTCGTATCTCTGAGATACGCTTGTCGTATCTATGCGGCTGATTCAAAGAATCAGTTCCGCATAGATAGCCCTAAGATCCGACAGGTGTAATTGAATTACACCGTCAGATCTTAGGATGCAATTCTAGGCCGGCCGCTAGGTGGCGATTCCATAGCGGTCGGCGTAGAATATGCAAATGACTAGTTACGGCGATTCACGAACGTCCGCATTACCCGTCGCTCTAACTTTACGTTGTTTCTGACGAGATACGCCGCGTAAAACTCTAGGTGGACTAACCAATGTTAAGTATGGCCGCCGTTGCCGCGTCGAAATTTAAAAAATCACGTCGTTTGCGTAAGTCGTCCGTGAATGGTGCTGGACGCCATTTACGTTAACGTCGAAACAAATGACGTCCGTGTGACGTCATTTAGCGCAATACACGTCGGGTAATTTTCCCGACGGAGCATGCGCAGTACGTTCGGCGCGGGAACGCGCCTAATTTAAATGGTGCCCGCCCCATTTGAATTAGGCGGGCTTGCGCCGAGCGGATTTATGTTACACCACCGCAAGTTTACAGGTAAGAGCTTTGTGAATCAGGCGGTGTAACGTAAATCAGATACGTTACGCCGCCGCGGAGCAATGTAAATGTACCTGAATCTGGCCCAGGAAGTGAGAATTTCAGACAAAGAAAACAAAGAAAATAAACATTTAGAAGGGATATCGAAGGAAAAGTATAGTGTACCAACAATGCACTCGCTTAAAGGAACATATTTAGAAAATAAAAAACAAATCTTTACAACCCCTTTAACTACGGGGTAACTAGACATTTTTCATATGGAAATCTGCACATTTACATTATATTGTAACTGTACTGTCTGCCCTCAATTTATAAAGTGCTGTGCAAACTGCTGGTACTATTTAAACCCTATATAAAATAATAATAATAATAATAATAATAATAATAATAATAATAATATTAAGTCTGAATAGTCAGTCTCTTTTATATGCCCAATTGTGACTGTTTTTCTTAAAAACATCCCATCAGTAGGCAGAAAATACTTGCCATGCATAAGTCCCACAGCGATTCCTAACCTGTGGTAAACTCTAACCGTTTTATAACATGATAACCCTATGTTGGATTTTTCATTTTCCCCATAAGGCAGTTCTCAATCATTGTCACTATGTTATGCAGTATAAGATTTCTAACCTTTCTAAAAAAATATATATATATATGTAATACCAGGGTGCAGCCATGCACTGAAATGAAGCATGCTTTAAAAAAAGAGAAGTTATTATAAGGCTGAGTGCTTTCATGTTATTGAGGCTGCAATCTAGCTAGCTCCGTGTATTTTCAATCAAACACTGCTGACACAGCAAGGAGTAGATTTAATGCTTCTTTCTACACATTTCAATATTTCCTCAATCACACGAATGCTGCATGCCACGTAAATTTTTTTAATGAAATACAGATAGGGAAGAAAATATTTCCTCAGACTGACAAGCATCCTGGGAAGTGTTGATAATGTATAAATCAAGAAAAATAGGAAAGTAGACAAGTCATGACAATTCATCATTGAACTAAAAGTGGACCTTGCATAAGGTCCATTTTTTCATGTGCATGCAAGTTAAAGTGGACCTATACACATATAGGTAGATTCAGAAAGAGTTAGGCCGGCTTATCAGTAGATAAGCCGACCTAACTCAGAATCTACGCCGACTTATGTTTAAGCGTATGCTCAAACAGAGATACGCTTAAACATATGTAAGATACGACGGCTTGCGCCATCCTATCTTAGATTGCAATATTTTGGATGGCCGCTAGGTGGCGCTTCCATTGCGGTCGGTGTAGAATATGAGGAGATACGCCGATTCACAAACGTACGCCCGGCCGCCACAGTACTTTTACGCCGTTTCCATAAGCCATTATCAGGCCTAAAGTTATTCCATCTATTAGATGGAATAGCAATGTTAAAGTATGGCCGCCGTTCCCGCTTCGAGATTCGAAATTTTTACGTTGTTTGCGTAAGTCGTCCGCGAATAGCGATTTACGTTGTTTACGTTCACTACGAAATCAATAGGCCTGTACGGCGTACTTAGCCGCAATGCACACTGGGAAATGTAGGCGCCCGGCGCACGCGCAGTAAAAAAAAAAGTCAAAAACGTAAGGTCAAGCCTTATTAACATAAAACACGCCCCCCTTACACATTTGAATTCGGCGCCCTTACGCCCGCCCGCTTTAGGCTACACTGCCGTAACATAGCAGGCAAGTACATTGTGAATCATGTACTTGCCTAGCTAACTTACGGCAGCGTAGCCTAAACACGCTAAGCTACGCCGCCGCAAGTTTGCACCTATCTATGTGAATCTACCTAATAGTCTGATAACAATCAATGTTCTTTTATGAAAGAACATACATTTCACATAAAAAAATTGTGCTACTAAAATTAGTGTGTGCTTTAAATTGCCTCCAGCATTGCTCCTGTTACTGCTCGCTGGAGGCCACCTTTTTGTTGAGGCCCAGAGCAGTCACTTCCTTACTGGGAACTCTTCCCCTCAGCTTAGTCTCAAAAACTGTATGTCCCTTACTGTAGGTAAAATGTGTGAATTTCAAGCCTTGATTGCATGTCTTGGCTCAGCTTGAGCGGAAGGCTGACAAAAGCTTTATTGTGCTGAAGTTCATGGCGTTGCCAGGAATGGACAGAAAAAAAGAATATAAGATAAGACACTGTCCTTGTAAGTTTAACTCTTTTGTGTCTCCCTGGCAGCAGAGTTTGCCCTGTCAACTGTCCTTCTTTTCTGTTTTTTTTATCTAATCTGTGTTCCCTTAGTACAGTCTATGTCATTCCTGTTGTTTCCTCCACGCTGAGCAGCAGTAAATCTTAAGGCTGTCAGCAGATCAACCTCTAGTGACTCACTAATTGTTAGCACACTGCTATTTTTTATTTTTATGTACTTTTTTTTTTTTTTTAAGTGTATTTTGTGCGTGTACTCGAGAGAGGAGCCGGACTGCAGGAGTTGGGAGTAGGCAGGCCTCCCCCAGAGACAATCTGCCACCTTTCTCCATGCCCCGGGTGGCAATGGTGGGTGTGTGAGGGGGTCCTCCCACACAGCCCACCCTACCTGCTCCGCTTTGAAGCCCAACGGGGCAGAGGGACTCCCTATAAGGGAGTGAGAGGATTAGCCCGCTCAACCAGCCCTGTTAGTCCTTTGCCTCTATTTTTAGAGACCGCGTGGTCAAAGTGCGTGCATGTTAACCCAATTTCGAGTGCGTGTGTAAGTGTGGTGGTTTTTGTGGGAAGGGGGTGGGCGTACTAAGCGCAGGCTTACCTCGCATAGCACACCCACCGGGAATCGGGCTGAGACCTGGATTTTAAATTGTATAGGCACTTATTTTTTATGTTTTACATAGTTATACCTGCAAAAGGGGCCAGTCTAAAGTAATCTATGAGGACTTCATTTTCACACTAAAGTTATTTTGGGAACGTGTACAGTAAGTGTAACACCTCCAGGTTTTTACTTATAACCAAGATTACAATGAGCCCAGACATAGGGCTTTATCAGATTTTTCTCCAGAAGGACCCAGTCAACTATGTTTGGTCATTATACAGGGTCAGCATCTACTTTCTGGATGCAGGCACAGAAGTAACACAACCATGTAAACCCTGGTTCCTGTGCAGTTCCTGGATACATAGAACAAATGTCCGACACAGATCAACTTCCTGCTGCAGCCCCTTTCCTTGTGGCTTGATATAAAGGTACAAGGTGATAGTCTAATTCAGCCTTTCGATAATAATAATAATAATAATAATAATAATAATAATAATAATAATAATAGACATGATTTTCCTAGAAAACGTAGATAAATGTCAGCTCCTTCTTCATATAATCAGGAACATTTCTAAGAACTGAAGATAAATGATTGCCACATACGTATAAGGATACACAAACACAATGGCTAACTATGAATTCTATTCACGCTATTCGATCTCAATGTTTATTTTTAATTCTAACCTTATGAGTAAGCACTTACTGTACGAAACATGTTTTTGAACAAATGCTGATGTTTTTCTATTGACTTCAATAAAGGCTACAATATCTGAAAGGGACCATGCTGACCTTTCTTGTTTGTAGTGTGTCTTTAAAGCTGGGCAAAACTTCAGTTATGCAATACTTAGCAGGGTGAAAGCAGGTTGTTACTTATATAGGCTTTCTAGGTGCACCACTGCTCTTGCTGATACTTACTTTCCCTATGATCCTCTGTTGCTTCGTTTGCCCTTTGGAACCCTCCAAAGGTATGTCCAGGAATTACCCCCCTGTAAAGTATGCCCAAGCATTGCTTTTTTGAGTATCCTTAGTCATGTAGTTATAAACAACTTATTACTACCTATGATCAATGACCCGGTAAATTATTTTGCAGGTGAAGTTGCTAAGAGCTCAGGGCCAGATTCACGTAGAACTCCAGCGGCGTAACGTATCCCATTTACGTTACACCGCCGCAAGTTTTCAGCGCAAGTGCTTTATTCACAAAGCACTTGCCTGTAAACTTGCGGCGGCGTAACGTAAATCCGTCCGGCGCAAGCCCGCCTAATTCAAATGGGGCGTGTATCATTTAAATTAGACGCGTTCCCGCGCCGAACGTACTGCGCATGCTCCGTTTTGTAATTTCCCGCCGTGCTTTGCGCGAAATGACGTCGCACCAACGTAATTTATTGAACGGCGACGTGCGTTACGTCCTTTCCTATTCCCGTACGACTTACGCAAAAAAAAAATCAAAATTTGACGCGGGAATGACAGCCATACTTTAACATGGCTAGTCTAAATATAAGCCATTGAAATAGCATGCGTAACTTTACGACGGAAAAAGCCGACGTAAGAGAATGCGACGAGCGCGCGTAGCTTCGTGGATCGCCGTAAACAGCTAATTAGCATACCCAACGCGGAAAATGATGCAAACTCCACCCAGCGGGCGCCGAAGTATTGCATCCTAAGATCTGAAGGCGTACGAAGCCGTACGCATGTCGGATCTTAGCCAAATGCCATTGTTTTTTTGTTTGAGAATTCAAAATAAAGATACGACGCTGCAAATTTGAAAGTACGCCGGCGTATCAGTAGATAAGCCGGCGTACTCTCACTGTGAATCTGGCCCTCAGTTTCTAATGATGTAGGTACTCCCCCAGAACTATGCCACCCAAGAACACTTTCTCTACATGGGGTTGATTTATGAAAGCTAATAGCCTGTTCATTTTGAAAGAGATTTTTCCCTAGGCTTATGCCGTGTACACACGATCAAAATTTCCGACAAGAAAAGTTTGATGTGAGCTTTTGGTTGGAAATTCCGACCGTGTGTAGGCCCCATCAGACTTTTTCTGTCAGAATTTACAACAGGAAAAATTTGAGAGCTGGTTTTCAAATTTTTCTGAAGGGGAAAAGTTCTTGTCGGAAATTCCGATTGTCTGTATGCCCCCTCTCTTCACACTGATCCCTAATTCCCCCTCTCTCCACATTGATCCCTACTGCCCCCACTCTCCCCACTGATCCCAACTGCCCCCACTCTCCACACTGATCCCTAATGTCCCCTCTCTCCACACTGATCCCTAATGTCCCCTCTCTCCACACTGATTCCTAATGCCCCCTCTCTTCACACTGATCCCTATGGTAATGCTGCATTTCATTGACACTAGTAAGGCTGCATTTAATTGGGGGAAGGGGTCAGCACCAATGCAATGCGGCACCTCCCTAAAATGAGTTTGTCACCTCCCTGAAATTAGTTTCTGCAAATTGGGATGCCTGCCGTCTTTTTACCTTTCCACTATTTCTGTGGGTGAAATGTCAGACCACCCTGTATAGTGGTGGTTACCGCTATACTTCTAGGGGTCAAGGGGTACTACACATGATAAATGGAAAGGTAGAACTATGGTCTATTATGACTAATACGATTCTAGCTCAATCAATTTTCTAGCATAGGTTATAAAATGAAAGCTGGTGCTTGGTTGCCATGAGCAACACATATTTCTTCCTTTCTTTTTTCCTTTCATTAATGTGTTTTTGGTTATCTTTACATAAAAAAAACTAGAAAAAAAAGTATTGTCACGGTGCTGCTACAGTGGCGTGTTACAGTCAAATGACATCCTGGTGTAGCTGGAGTGTGTCAGGCTGAGGAGGGCAGAGGAGGCCTGTTTCTTGCTGAATTTGCTGTGTGCTGATAAGCAGTCAGCGCAGAGCAAGATTGAACACTCCCGGCTTATGATTACAGTAGCAATAAAGCTCTACAAGTGAGATTTTTACATGAATATCAGATTGGAACACAATGATTGATGCTGTTAAAATGAATACGTAATGAATTCCTAATGATCAGACCCTCAGAAATACTGCCTCCCATCCCGCTATTTCCACAACTACAGCTCACAAACAACTCCTTCTGTTTGTCTGAATACTTCCTAATGTATGAAAGCTGCCAGAGCAATGCCGGACGTGACTGGGGTTTATCTGGCTGGGCATAAGGGTGTGGGCAAATCAGCGGCTTCTCTCTCCCTTACTTGATGAGGCCGCAGCTATTTGTGTGAAAGTCTGTTGGCTCAATTAATTCTTACTAGATGAGCTTCAGAATACAAACCATTGGGATTATTTACTAATGAAATGCAGCGATTATGTGCAGATGTGGTGCTCTACAGCAACCAGTCAGAAGTCATGTCTCTGCTGTTCAGGCCACAGAATCCAATTGGTTGCAATGGATTTTATTTCTCATGCTCGCCCTTTTGTATTTTTAATGAAGTTAATCTATCCTGTTTAAAAAAGCCCAGGGAAATTGGTAGCTATTATCTTAATAATATGCTTAATGTGGGTATAAACTCTAAATGGCTGATATATTGCTAAATTACTGTGAATCATAAACAACTAGCATGTTTTTTTCTTTGTTTTTTTGCTTCTCGGAGCCGCTGATTTCATCCAATCCCTTTTTACAGCCACTTTCTGTCCATATATACTGTATTTACTCTATAGTGGCAGCTGCACCTCATTGCTCAGGGCAGGTTTATTAACCCTAGCCTGTTCTCGTTTTTGAGCGACATTGCGCATTGTGATTTTCTGCGATTGCAGTGCAATTAATCACTCAACAATCGCAGAAAATCTACAACGCATTTGGGCTGCCATTAAAAAGTGGCATCGCACAAGCGCCCCGCAAATTTCCTGCAATTTGAAATTGTGGGCAGAATCGCAATGATTCCACCTGTGATTTGGATCGCTCAGGTGTGAACGGAGCCTAAAATTTATGTTGGAATGGCCATCTGTATTTTTCACTGGAGGCTTAGGTGACAACACAGGAATGCAACTGAGAGACAGAGATGTGGCGTTTTGTCACCACATAACAAGAGGCAACCTTCACAGCAGGTGTTATTTTAATGAAAGGTACACTTTAACTAAAAGTGACTCAGAAAAGGACTTTTGAAATGACATTAGTATGCTAAAGCTTATATGAGATTTTAGTGTTTGAGTTTAGATTACTTTAAACAATAGTTGAAGTGGTTGTAAAGGTTAATTTTTTTTTTAAATAACAAACATGTTATACTTACCTCCACTGTGCAGTTCGTTTTGCACAGAGTAGCTTCAATCCTCCTGTTCTGGGGTCCCTCAGCGGCTCTCGCGGCTCCTCCCCACAATAGATAACGCCCCCTGGGAAGCTCTCTCCCAAAGGGGGTTACCTTGTGGGCGCACTCCCGTGTCATACACTCGGCGTCCATAGCCACTGAGTGTATGACTTTGCCCCACCCCCCAGTGGCCGCGTCATTGGATTTGATTGACAGCAGCGGGAGCCAATGGCTGCGCTGCTATCAATCTATCAGCAGAGAAGCCGCATACACTTTATGACTGGCCTGTTACGAATGGCAATGAAACAAAAACAAATCCTGCACAGCTTTTAAGCCGTGCCCCACAACTTACCATGAGTGTGTGTTGTAGTGTGATGCAGTGCAGGTAAATCGACAAATACTGAACTGTGCAAGGGATGCAGTTCTAAATGAATAGCACTGACAAGCACTGCATGGACTGACAAGCATTCCTGAAATTCAAAGGCATAAACTAGGCTTTAATTGTTTATAGTTTTCCAACCTTATAGTCCAACATGACCCATGACTTTGCTTCTGGACATCTGTCTACTTTTCCATACCTGATATCGGGGCAACCCCTTCTCAGGAGTTTATTGACTAAGTTTAGGAGATGTTGGGACTGATTTACTATAGGCAAATAGATTGCTCACTTTACAAGGGAAGTTGCATTTTTGAAAGGAATTTTCCCCAGAACCTAATGAATGAGATGAAGTTCTGCTGATTTCTATCATCCAATTATGTGTAAGCAAAATTCGTTTTTCTTTCCCCCTTGCATGTAATTGGCTTATTTTGCAAAGTGAATTTTCACCACGTACACTAAGCTCTGGGGAAAATTTCCTTGCAAAGTGAACAGCCTATTTGCCTTTAGTAAATCACCCCCCAATGCAATTGAAAAGGCAGTGAGATAATCAGAAGCAAAAGTATTTTGGTCATGCTGGAGGGTTTCATATATTGGAATATTGGAATAGGTTAAATCTAGATCTGCCAACATTGTCAGGTTTGAAAAATAGAAAAATTCAGCGCTGGGAAATAATAATCAATAAAATAATATGCAAGCCAGCACTGTGAATGTATTCATAAAACAATTCCCAAAGTATAAAAGAAGAAAAGTGCAGCGCAAAATTTACAAAATAATAAAAAATTACTAGAGTGTACAAAATGTCCAAGTGCAAAATAAAGTGTCCTTTATATAAACAAATAAATCCAGCAGGGGTGAGAGTGAAGAGGAGACACCAGAGGGAAATCCACCACCAAGGTAAAGATGGACTCTCACCTCATTGCTTCGACCCATAAAGAGTCACAAAGCATATCAGCATCCAAAGCATCCAAAGTTAGGACCAGCCTCCAATCTCCAGCATAACACCAAATCGCATAGATATCCAAGGGTTACCATAAAAGAAAGACACAGGATCTAAGTGCTCTCTGTATGAACCAGCAATAATTTAATAGGAAACAGTAGTGCACTTACATTTAAAAGCACTCTAGGCCGAGTGCGAGCAAAGCAGCATGTACAGGCATTAATCCAAACACAGCGGCGATGATCGAGGGTGACGTCCGTACGTAACTCCTCCCCCTTCGTACGCGTTACGTCCCGTGGGCGGGACTTCCTCAGCGTCGGGTGAGAGAGAACGCCGGACGTCCATAGTAACAAAGAATATATAGTGAGAGCACGAGTGGGCGGCCAATCAGGAAGCTCCCGGTTTTAACCAATGAACGCATTCAATGGCCAACAACATCCGGGGCAAAGGACGCTGCCTGTCAGATTAATCAGAGATGCGGCCAATAGAAAAGCTAAACGGCCGATAAATTCCATTACAGAAGTCATAACTCGATTAAGATTCAACAGCCACTCAAGAAAAGTCTCAGGATGTGGCCAGGAAAGGGAAAAACTAAACTGGAAACACATCGTGGACTGGGCACAAAGTCAATATAAAACAATTTAAAAAAATTTATATAAAATGGAGAGGCATAATTAATTAATTAATACCGGACTAACACTGAATGGATTCAGTGTTAGTCCGGTATTAATTAATTAATTATGCCTCTCCATTTTATATAAATTTTTTTAAATTGTTTTATATTGACTTTGTGCCCAGTCCACGATGTGTTTCCAGTTTAGTTTTTCCCTTTCCTGGCCACATCCTGAGACTTTTCTTGAGTGGCTGTTGAATCTTAATCGAGTTATGACTTCTGTAATGGAATTTATCGGCCGTTTAGCTTTTCTATTGGCCGCATCTCTGATTAATCTGACAGGCAGCGTCCTTTGCCCCGGATGTTGTTGGCCATTGAATGCGTTCATTGGTTAAAACCGGGAGCTTCCTGATTGGCCGCCCACTCGTGCTCTCACTATATATTCTTTGTTACTATGGACGTCCGGCGTTCTCTCTCACCCGACGCTGAGGAAGTCCCGCCCACGGGACGTAACGCGTACGAAGGGGGAGGAGTTACGTACGGACGTCACCCTCGATCATCGCCGCTGTGTTTGGATTAATGCCTGTACATGCTGCTTTGCTCGCACTCGGCCTAGAGTGCTTTTAAATGTAAGTGCACTACTGTTTCCTATTAAATTATTGCTGGTTCATACAGAGAGCACTTAGATCCTGTGTCTTTCTTTTATGGTAACCCTTGGATATCTATGCGATTTGGTGTTATGCTGGAGATTGGAGGCTGGTCCTAACTTTGGATGCTTTGGATGCTGATATGCTTTGTGACTCTTTATGGGTCGAAGCAATGAGGTGAGAGTCCATCTTTACCTTGGTGGTGGATTTCCCTCTGGTGTCTCCTCTTCACTCTCACCCCTGCTGGATTTATTTGTTTATATAAAGGACACTTTATTTTGCACTTGGACATTTTGTACACTCTAGTAATTTTTTATTATTTTGTAAATTTAACATTGTCAGGTTTACCCGTCATAATCAAGAAACCACTGGCAACTTTTTAGATGTCACCCAGAACATAATTCTCATAAAATAGAGATGTGGATGGGAAATCAGTCTAGTGACCCTAGTTCATTCACCACGTCATGTAAATAATAGCAATCTGTCTTCATTTTGGGGTAACTAGCGCTTACTTTTCATATGTATGTTGGCATAAATTATTCAGCTGTTCTTTCCTGCAGCATAATCATATCATAATATTCTTCATGCTGAAGTTTATACTGTGCACTAAATCATACCTGTGAATCTGCCAGAAGTATACTATGTCATGCCCGTAAATGTGACACAATTCAATTTAAAACATTTGTAGGCATTTTAATCACATGCCAAAATGAACATCGCTGTGGCAAATTCCCTTCATGTTGTAACTAATTTTACACAGCACAGAGTAAGAAGGTTGTCAGGCTTACCATGCAAAAATGGGAAAGAACAGCAGTTGTATTCAATCCACAGTCTATTTTGTAGATTATTCTAAAATACATGTAAATGAGATTATTCTTAAACAAGTGTGCCTTGTGTTCAAACAACCAATCAAATTTCAGCTACATTTTTTTTTTTTTAGCTAGAGTTTGTGGCATCACATTATCCAAAATATAACAATTCATTATTTAACAAGTCACATTAAAGAGTAATTATAAGTAACAAAGTGTTAAAGCCCATTTTGTGTAGTTACCTTAAAATAAGGTGTTTTCTATAAATCTCTGTTATGAATCTTTAAAGTTGGGATATTATCATTCTTGTTTACATGAACTAATTTATCAAAAAGAGTTGTGCTATACAACAGCGATATTCAAAACATATACATTAGAATTAATCCAAGTGTTAATTGTATAATACAATACCAATGAAAATATCATACAATCTATTGTATAACACCTGTGCCTAAAAAAGTGCAAAAAGTAAACAAACTTTGAAGAATGGAAATATAAAATATGAAAATATTAAGTTTGTGAAGATTAGAACTGATCCTCTCCAGGAATATTAAATTGAAATTATATAGGTAGTGAGCATCCATCACCATTCAGGTTTTCCAAACTGTGAAACCGCCACCTCAGTAAAAATGCAGGCTTACCAAATTCAGTGGACCCGCCAATAAAAGAGAGTTCAGATGGGCATGTGGCCAAGCATTCTGGCCAGGGTATTCCCAAGATCCACTCAAGGGTAGGGATATGGACTGTACTGCTCATTTCAATGGCATCCCATTAAGACCATAACTAAAACATAAAAGAAAAGGCTCCATATAGTGTAATCCCTTCTAAATACTTTATTAAAAGTAAGGGTTGCACTTACATCAAGAAGTACCATGAATTGTTAAATTAGCTTGTTTAAATTCGCCGGCTCACTAACAGCAAAAAATATCATGCACTTCCTGGAACATGCAATGACGTCAGCACGTCACTCTGCCCTGCGGGTTTCGTCACACGTGTAGTGTGGTTCTTTTTGACATATTTAAATCTGGTCTGTGGAAGATATCTTGCAGCAGAACCCCTGCTTTTAGCATTTTTTATTGTGGATCACATTACCATCTAAGCGCAGTTTCAAGTTTGGATATTACATGAACAAATTTACTGTAAAGTAAAGCAGTATTACGCCCCAAACTAAAAATGTAATATATTGCAGGTTACCAATTATCAGATGTGGTGGCTGCATTCAATTTCTTTTTTCTCCCTCAGTTTTCACCTGGTGATCTGGCCAGTAACACACTTCACGTATTATAATGCTCCACATTGGATGAAGGAGAAACAGAGACACCTTTGGACCGCAGCATTGTTAATCTTGGGGGGAAGGGAGTGCCAGATGGAATAGCAGATTTAAATGCACCAGAAAACTGAAGCTGAACTCCAGCTAATATGTTTTAACCTCCTTAGCGGTAAACCCGAGTCTGGCTCGGGGTAAATTTTTTATACCAAAAGCAGTATCCCCTCTGGATTGCATTGCAGGATACAGGGGGGAGTTACTTACCTTGTCCCTGGATCCTGTGATGTGTCCCCGCTGTGTGTGCGGGCTCCTCCGCTGTGTCTTCTCGCTCGATTCACAGTGCCGCCGAGCTCCGTTCCCTGCAACGTTACGACGCATGGGGACGGAGTGAAAAACACAATACACATACAGTATACTGTAATCTTACAGACTACAGTACTGTATGAAATAAATACACCCCCCCCTTTGTCCCTAGTGGTCTGCCCAGTGTCCTACATGTAAAGTGTCTCTTTACATCAAAAGTGCTTTTAGACCAGCTAGAAAACAGCGATAATAAATTAGAATCACATGCAGAATTAAGCGATAGCGATTTGTGGGGAAATTCATCATCAAAAAAAATAATGACAGCGACAATTCTGCAACTGAGCAAATTTCAGTGTTTTTGATTTGATTACATTATTGAATAATTGTTATTATAATTACAATCTTATTTGTTATAATTATTTATAGTTATTTATTATATTATAATTCATGATTTTGTGTTTCAAACTTTATCATACCCGGGATGTCTACTAGACTCTTGTTTGGACAGATTTAAGTGAGTTATTAAAACGCCAGATTTCCAAGCAAAAAATTGTACCGCTTTTGGTACAAAATTCCAGACATAATCATACCGCCAGGGAGGTTAAGTAACTACAGCAACATTTTTCCTTTTGGCATAAAAATTTTACATGAATAAAAAAAGTGACCATTGTGAGCACCCCTGTGAGTGTTAAAGGGTTTGTCCCAGCCCTGTAACTGCTACATCGACAGGACATCTTGTTCTTTTGAAAAACAACAGATTTTCTAGCAGAATCACCAGGATTATAAAAAAGAAAAGAAATTCTAAAAATCAAAACAAATACAGCCATTATATGTAAGAACTGATAAGCTGCAATATAATAGATGTTTGCTTTTGGGTTTATTATCACTTTAAGTATCTTACAGTACTTAGTAGCCAATTAAAGTATACAAATGAGGCTAACACAAATGCGCAATAAAACAATGGAAATCCCTCTAGTAGAGCAATAGAAGACTAATAACTCTTGTTCTACTGCAGGTTAAATGCTAACACTTGTTCACTATAAGTAACCATACAGTCTGGATTAAAAAACAATGTAGTTCAGGTGCCTAACCGATGAATCTCTGGTGGACATATGTTGAAAAACATACTTGATTGTCTTCTAATACCGTAAGATAATAACATTCATTATACAGAATATTCTGTATATCTTATAATAGTTTACATTGTATGCTTGGTCTAATAATTGCCTTTTTGGTGGGCCTGGCCTATCTGTTTAGATTCAGTTTGCAACGGCAGCATGATAAAGCATATGGCATTCATTCTGGTGAGTAGTATCTTGCAGACTCCTTAGAGCCAAAGCTTTTTCAAGCGTGAGTCCCCTCTGAAGCAGCAGAGAGCAGAGATTTCCCGAGATGTACACTACCTCTAGCTCTCCCCTGTTACTGTACTTTCCATCCCACTAATGTGATCTGACTGGAATCAGGTACAGAGTCTCTCACATGTGTGAACACCGGCTAAACTTGTCTCCCTTAGTTGCCAGAACTGAATTACACAGCTGACCTGCTGTCAAACTGCAGTGAAAGCAGAGATACGGAGAGGCAAGGAGCTTTCCTGGGAGCAGCGGGGGCCATGTGTTTCTTGCACTGAGCAGATATGGCTGAGTGAAGACATACAGTAAGGCCACATGTCCTACACAGTACAATTATACACTCACAAATTCACATGTTAGTCTGCTGTGCTCCCTTGTTTCCATTACCTTCATAGAAAGAGTTATCTGATAGAAGAATCTAAACTAAGATAAATGTTTGGCTGCAAAGTGCATTAAGCATCTCATTCTGAAAACCAAGAGCCAAAAAAACTGTCTGAGTTCTGTTGTCACAAACCAGACTCCAGCTGTAAGTGTTCAGACTGGGAAATTAAAGGACACAATGTTATAAGGTGTTACGGGTAGTATAGTTTAATAAATGTAATTCACATAAAGATAACAATCCAGTTTTGGCTGGAGGTTTACTTCCTCTAACTTTTCCTGCAACAGTAAAGCATAATGGGCAACTATGCAACGCATAGTTGCCCATTATGTGACACTTACCTGCAGGAGAAGCCTGCGATGTCACCGTCTTCCCCGATGGCAGCAAGCATCCATCTTCACCCCTCTTCTTCCAGGGGCTGCAAACTCCGGCTCTCTGACTGGCCAGAGATGCGTGACGTCACTCCCGTGCACGGGAGCCACCTTTCACGGCATGACCAGCGTGCCCTTTCAAGACGCTACATTCGCCGTTGAAGTCATCGCTCAGGGAAATTGCAAATATCTCCGAGACTGTGTAGGTCTCTGAGATATTGCAAGCACCTACAGGTAAGCCTTAATCTTGGCTTACCTGTAGGTGTAAGTTGTCCCTGGGGATTTACTTCCTCTTTAAGTAGGTAGCTAGCCTGTTAACCATAATAGTTAATTGTGCAACCCTACTGCTCCAGCATGATCGGGTAGCTCTGCCAATTTTCCTAGAACAAGGAAACTGCTGGCACCTGTCTTGAACCAAAACCACTGACTTCACTGAAAAAAGTCTAAAGACATACAGTATACTCTATTCAAGATAGGTGGACTGACAATATGAGTATGATTTTATAAGACATGTTACATTATTACCCTGTTTAAGGAGACTACAGCCCACACCTGTGATTAACCCACATTGGCGCTTCTCTACCATCTTATACAGCACAGCTGCAAAACAATGAACCCTGATTGAATGTGCTGTCCCCACAGAAAACACAAAGGGCAACTGAAAAGCCATAGGGCATACCAAGAAACTTCTTACTGCTTCCTGGTTCCTGAGCACCCATAAATCTTTGGTGCTCAATATATAGTGACCACCTCTAGCTTTGATGGGGCACTTTTCCTCTCACTGAAACCAACAATGGGCCACAATTCCTCCCACTAACACCAACAATGGGGCACTATCCTCCCATAGAGACACCAACAATGGGGCACTATTCCTCCCAATGACACCAACAATGGGACACTATTCCTCTTACTGACACCAACAATGGGACACTAGTCATCCCACTGACAGCAACAATGGGGCTTTATTCCTCCCCCTGACACTAAACAATGGAGCATTATTTCTCCCCTAATGTCAATACGGTACAGTTCTGACTTCTGAGCTAGAAAGTCATGATATATAATAATAATAATAATAATAATAATAATAATAATAATAATAATAATAATAATAATAATAATAATAATAATAATAATATAATATAAGAAGCATATGCTCTAAAGTTTCTAAAATGCCAATTTGCCCAATAATGACAAAAAACAACAATTCAATTCAAACTGTATTAAAATGTTACGTATAATTACCCACCATTAAAAACAAAAACAGTGCCAGTCACAACTAAACCTTGAGAACATTATAACCATAAACTGAACAAAAGACTAATCCTCTTACCATTAGTGAGGTGACAAATATTTATTCACCTCCACCAGAAAACACAATTAAAGGTATAAACAGTAAGCAACCAATTAAGGGCGGACAAGGTAAAACTGCCAATAAAGTTATGACAACCTCCAACATAAAGGAGGATGGGAATCCCATCAGTTTGCTGGAACATTCATCATTAATATTAGGGATGAGCTTTATGTTCGGGTCGAATATGAGTTTGACTCGAACATTGGCTGTTCGCCTGTTCGGCAAACAGCGAACAATTTTGGGTGTTAGCGACAAATTCGAAAAGTTGCGGAATACCCTTTAAAAGTCTATGGGAGAAATCTAAAGTGCTAATTTTAAAGGTTAATATGCAAGTTATTGTCATAAAAAGTGTTTTGGGATCTGGGTCCTGCCCCAGGGGACATGTAACTATGCAAAACAAAGGTTTAAAAACTGACGTTTTTTCGGTAGCAGTGATTTTAATAATGCTTAAAGTGAAACAATAAAAGTGAAATATTCCTTTAAATTTCGTACCTGGGGGGTGTCTATAGTATGCCTATAAAGTAGCACATGTTTCCAGGATTTATAACAGTCTCTGCAAAAAGTGACATTTCTAAAGGAAAAAAAGTCATTTAAAACTACTCGCAGCTATAATGAATTGTCGGGTCCCGGCAATGCAGATAAAAGTCATTGAAAGTCATTGAATAAAAAATGCGAGGGGTCACCCCAAATTCCATTACCAGGCCCTTCAGGTCTGTTATGGATATTAATGGTAACCCTGTGCCAAATTTAAAAAACAAATGGCGTGGGTTTCCCCCAAAAATCCATACCAGACCCTTCTGGAAATGTCATTTTGTGCAGAGACTGTTATAACCACAGGAAACATGTGCTACTTTATAGGCATACTATACACACCCCCCAGGTACGAAATTTAAAGGAATATTTCACTTTTATTGTTTCACTTTAAGCATTATTAAAATCACTGCTCCCAAAAAAAACATCCGTTGTTAAAACCTTTTTTTGCATTGATACATGTCCCCTGGGACAGGACCCAGGTTCCCAAACACTTTTTATGACACTAACTTGCTTATTAACCTTTAAAATGAGCACTTTTGATTTTTCATGTTCGTGCCTCATAGAATTTAACAGTGTTGGAGTGTTCGAATGAATTTTTTGCCTGTTCGCACGTTCTGCTGCAAACCGAACCAGGGGGGGGGGTTAGGGGTGTTCGGCTCATCCCCAATTAAGATACATAGGTACCCAAGCCCCCCTTTAACACTGCAGAGCAATCAGGGCCCTTAAAATGCCCTTCATTCCACTAAAGTTTAAGGGGATGTCAGCATTACCATTTTGTGTCATGGATTTGGAAATTTTTGAAGGGTGATTTGAAAATTAAACATAAGAACAGGATCTTTACTAAAGTGGCAAGTGATCCTAACACAAGATTATAAATGGTTGCTTCTTCTATAAGAGTTCTCCCACTATTAAAGGGGCTTAGGAGGGGGTTGGGAGGATTTTATTAGAAGGCTGAACAAATACTTTAAATTAGAAGATTTAGGCCCCGTACACACGGTCGGACAAAACCGATGAGAATGGACCGAGGTTCAGTTTCATCGGTCCAAACCCACCGTGTGTATAGCCCATCAGTCTGTTTTCCTTCGGTCCAAAATTTTAAAACATGCTTCAAAACTGAACCGATGGACCACTGCCCGATCGGTCCAAACAGATGGTTAGTACAGAAAGCATCGGTTCAAGTCGACGCATGCTTGGAAGCAATGAACTACGTTTTATTCAGCACGTCATGTGTTTGACGTCACCGCGTTCTGACCCGGTCGGTTTTTGGAACGATGGTGTGTACGCACATCAGACCATCAGGCCACTTCAGTGGTGAACCGATGAAAACGGTCCGTCGGACCATTCTCATCGGTTTGGTCCGACCGTGTGTGCAAGGCCTCAGACATGATTTGCTTAATTTCCTTCCTCAGGCTTTAGAAAATTCTAAAAACGGTTCTGAAACCCATATGTGCATAGACAGAGTCATCCATCCATTATAAAAATCCAATTATTTTTACACACTTAAGTAGTAATGTCTATATAGATAGTGATCAGACCTTAGTAGCAATAGCTAACATGATACACAACCCTACTATTGCATCCAAATGTATGAAATTTGGGGTAAAATATTTGGCAAGGCTTAGGTGACCTGTGCTTCGTCAGGTTTTCTAAGGGCCCTTTCACACTAGCGGACCGTATGTCTGGATTTTCATCCGTCCGTTGCGGATGAAAACGGGACATACATGGGTCCCTATGTGATTACGGGTGTCAGCGGATGAACATCCGCTGACACACGTAATTTGTCCGCCTCCGCAAAGATCCGCATTTGCGGACGGAAGAAATCCTATTTTTCTTCCGTCTGCCGGATCGGATGAACACGGACATACGGTCCGTGTTCGTCCGATCCCCCATAGGGGAGAGCGGAGGAAACACAGGGCGGTCCCTGCACAGTGTGCGGGGACCGCCCTGTCAGCTGCCAGCTCAGCTGGGATTTTACGGAGGATCCCTGCTGAGCAAAGCGGACACACAGAGCGGATCATTACTGATCCGCTCCGTGTGAAAGGGCCCTTAGAGCTGCCAACAATCACACCTAGCTGAACTTTTTCTCTTCCCAGCAATCACTAAACTCTGCTCCTGGTTTTAAGAAAAGGCCACTGTCTGGTCCAGCTATAAAAGATACACACAGTAAAATAAAAGCAGCACAGACTAAAGTGCTTTAAAGTATTTTGGTAGATTTATACCAAGCGCGAAAAGACAAAAAATAGATTCATTAAATGGAAATGTGAATGACAAGTGTCAGCTTTAAAAAATCGCAAGCAGGATCCCAACTGTGGAGAGAAATGCTAACACCATAATGAAATGTAAAATGCATTCAATAGATATTCCGTATTTTCTGGCTAAGTGAAAAGAAGAATAAGTGTTTAATGGGGTCCTAGGTAAATGGCAGGATTGACAGGCAGGCTTTATGCACAGATAGTTTCACTAAAGTTTTGTATAGATTCTGCAGTCTTGTAAATACATTCTAGAAAGACCGCCTGACAGTTTAATGGGACAATGATCCGAAGAATAGAAATTATTGCTGATATAGGGACACTGTGAAGAATGATTATTCGGATGTAAGTTGGTTGCAACACCTCCCCTATTAGCATAGGTCTACAGTCAGTGGTGTATTTTGGTTTTGTTCTGCCCTAGGCAAGACAAAATTTGTCCCACCGCAGCCGCTTTAAAAATGCACACGTCTGTGCAACAGCGACAAACTACATGTTACTATCCACAGGTGACATTTTAAAACCTTTTATAGGTTACCACTTTAGATTTACAGAGGAGGTCTGGTGCTTGAATTACTAGCCATGATCATGGTAATACCTCACATGTGTGGCATCATCGCAGTTTGCATGTGGGCGGGGACCGACACACGCATTTGCCTTTTTACTGCGAGCATCGGAGGACAATTTTTTTTAATTATTCATTTTATATTTCCTTTTATTTTTTTTACACTGTTGCATTAATATTTTGCTTTTAAACTTGTATTGCTGTCACAGGGAATATAAACATTGTTGGGACAGCTTGAATAGAAATAAGGGTTAATGAGACCCCAGAGGCCCAAAAAGACGTATTATACGACCAGTCGTCCAATCACCGAGATGGTATAGAACCCTAGCCAGAGGGTGGCGGTGAAGCGAGGGGGGTCATATAAGTCAAGATCTCAACTGTAGTTTATTCGTCAGGAGAATTGTTCTGTGCACAAGGCGTCCACTCACTAGGGGAGCAGGGGCCCGCAGTGGAGAGGGATTCTCGCACGGTGGCCAGGTTGGAAAATTGCCCAAACGCAGCGGGGAACCTGTATTGGCTGTGTAAAGGTATTGAAGATAAAGGGCCCTGGTAATTGGTGGCAATTACAATAGTAGCCACACAAAATGCTGGAGGTTAGGATATGCCAGCAGCAAAAGGGTTATTTGGACATAAACCACTTGGTGTTTGGTGAAACAGCACGCATGTCCCAGGGCCAGATGTGTATCACCGCTGACCGCTTCACCATAACTTTTTAGCTGACTATAATAATGCATTTGTTATTTTGCCAGTACATGGGAAAAGTAGTGATGAAAAGCACTTGTAGTTTTAAGCGCTCTTGTTTTGCTTATTATTTCTTCATGGTCTGTATTATTGATGGGCATAGAAGTGTGTGTTCTTATGCCGACATGTCTTGCACTAAAAGATATCTATCTAAGAAAGCTGTTATTTCAACAGTTGCTTTCAACATTTTTTTAAATCTGCAGCTTTTATTAAAATGATACCTGTTAATCCTGAAATCAAGGTCTTTGCTCAGGCACCTATTATTACCTATTATCTGTTAGGAGGTAACAGTTATTTGTCTGTCTCCCAGTTGCTCAACTGCCTTACAAAATTCAGTGCCTTGAAAAAGTATTCATACTCCCTAATATTTTCCGCATTTTGTCAGGTTACAACTTACAACCAAAAACGCAAATGTATTTTATTGGGATTTTATGTGATAGACCAACACAAAGTGGAACATTATTGTGAAGTGGAAAGAAAATGATAAATGGTTTAATTTTTTTTTTTTTTTTACAAATAAATGTGTGAAAAGTGTGGCATGCATTTGTATTCAGCCCCCCTGAGTCAATGATTTATAAAACCACCTTACCACCTTTCACTACAATTACAGCTGCAAGTCTTTTTGGGATGTCTATACCAGTTTTGCTCATCTAGAGAGTGACATTTTTGGCCCATTCTTATTTACAAAATAGCTCAAGCTCTGTCAGATTGGATGGACAGCGTCTGTGAACAGCAATTTTCAAGCATTGCCACATATTCTCAATTGGATTTAGGTCTGGACTTTGACTGAGCCATTCTAAAACATGAATATGCTTTGATCTAAACCATTCCATTGTAGCTCTGGCAGTATGTTTAGGGCTGTCAAGTCTTTTGCAGACTCTAACTGGTTTTCTTCTAAGATTGCCCTGTATTTGTCTCCATCCATCTTCCCATCAACTCTGACCAGCTCCACTATTACTGCTAAAGAAAAGCTTTTCCCCAACATGATGCTGCCACCACCATGTTTCACAGTGGGGATGGTGTGTTCAGGATAATGTTCAGTGTTTGTTTCCGACCACACATAGCATTTAGCTTTAAGGGCCAAAAGTTTCCATTTTGATTCCATCTAACCAGAGCACCTTCTTCCACACGTTTGTTGTGTCCCCCACATGGCTCACAAACTGCAAACAAGACTTATTATGGTTTTATTTCAACAATGGCTTTTTCTCTTCCATAAATTCCAGATTTGTGGAGTGCACGACTAATCGTTGTCCTGTGGACAGATTATCTCTCTTGAGCTGTGGATCTCTGCAGCTCCTTCAGAGTTAAGATATGCCTCTTGGCTGCTTCTCTGATAAATGCTCCTCTTGCCCAGCCTGTCAGTTTAGGTGGACGTCCATGTCTTGGTAGGTTTGCAGTTGTGCCATACTCTTTCCATTTTTGGATGATGTATTGAACAGAGCTCCGTGAGGTGTTCAAAGCATGGAATATGTTTTTACCATAACCATGCATTAAACTTCTCCACAACTTTATGCCTGACCTGTCTGGTGTGTTCCTTGGCCTTCATGATGCTGTTTGTTCACTAAGGTTCTCTAACAAACTTCGGAGGGCTTCCCAGAACAGCTGTATTTATACTGAGATTAAATTGCACACATGTGGACTATATTTACGAATCAGGGGACTTATGAAGGCAATTGGTTCCACTAGATTTTAGTAAGGGGTATCAGCATAAAGGGGGCTGAATACAAATACACGCCACACTTTTCGGATATTTATTTGTAAAAAATGTTGAAAACCATTTGTCATTTTTCTTCCACTTTACAATTATGTGCCACTTTGTGTTGGTCTATCAAATGAAATCCCAATAAAATACATTTACATTTATGGTTGTGACATGACAAAATGTTGAAAATTTCAAGCAGTAGGAATACTTTTTCAAGACACTGTATAGAAACATATTCTGCTGTTGTCACTATTAACCACTTGCCGAACGGCTCACGCAAATATATATTGGCAGAATGTCTCTCTAAGCACAAACTGACGTACCTGTATGTGAGTTCATAAAAGCAGGATAGTGGTCCCGCAGACTTGATGTCCGCCGGTGACCCACAATGGTGACAAGAAGAGGCAGAACGGGGGAACTGATCAGGAGCAGTGATATCTGTCAAGTTTCAGTAAGCCCATCCCACCTACATACAGTATAGAACATGCTGAGGGAACACACTTAACACCTTGATCGCCCTCTAGTGTTAATGCCTTCCCTGCTAGTGTCATTTTTATATTGATTAGTGCATTTTTATAGCACTGATCAATGTAATAATGTCAGGGGTCCCCAAAAAGTGTAATTTAGGGTCAGATTTGTCTATCACAATGTCACAGTCCCACTAAAAGTTGTAGATGGGCATTATTACCAGTAAAAACAATAAAAAATAAATAAAAGTCCCTAAATCGATCCCGTAGTTTGTAGACACAATAACTTTTCCACAAACCTAAACTGATGAATACATTTGTTTTTTAATATTTTTTTTTGGATATGTATTATAGCAGGAAGTAAAACATTTATGTTTTCTAAAGTTGTGCTCTTTTTTTGTTCATAGAGCAAAATGTCCAAGTATGCCTTTCCCCCTCATAAACTGACCAAATTCCAGTTCAAAGAACACAGAGGCAGCAGCGGGACGGGAGTCATTGGTTTCTGTTGCTGTCAATCAAATCCAGTAAATAATTGGTGGGACCGAGTAACACTGAGTGCGTCTATAAATGCACACAGCTTTGCTTGGGAGTGATCCCACACATTTGCCACCATAGTAGGTTGCTTGCTCTGGGGGCAGACACAGAAGAGCAGAGAGTGCCAGTGCTGTTGACCGCAAAAGAGAAGGTTTGGGGGCACTTTGTGCAACACTATTGCACAGAACAGGTAGGAATGACGTTTTTATTTTTTTGGTAAAAAAATGTGTCCTTTAGAACCACTTTAGGAATAATAACTCGTTTACTGCTTTCAATTACATTGTGTCCCTGGCTCCTCTATGCCTCCAAAGTGCCCAGGACCACAATGGTGGGTATCAGCATCAGTTCTCTGATTTCAATTAATAAGAATGAACCTGCAAGTGCTCAGCTCTAAGGCCTCGTACACACGACAGAGAAACTCGACGTGCAAAGCCCGTCGAGTTCCTCGACGAGTTCCTTGTTGAACTTGTCGAGAAGCTCGGCAGGCTTGCTTTGCGTACACACGTAACATACCAAAATCTGGTCGTTCTCCGGCGCGATGACGCTCACGACGTATGACGCGACTATAAAGGGGAGGTTTGATTTTGTTGGCGCCACCCTTGGGGCTCCTTTTGCTGATTCCGTGTTTACGCGTGTTAGTAAAAGTTTGGTGAGTGACGATTCGTGCTTTTCAGTCTTTGTGCTTTCAGATTGATCTCTGCCGTTCAGTTTGTACTTGTGTGGGTCGTATCTAGGCAATCGAGACGTGCGGTCAGGTCGTATTGTTTTACATTGCGGTCCTGTCCCCGCGTTTTTCATTGTCAGGGTCGTTCTTCATAGGTCTTGCTGTTCTTCACTGCGGTCTGTTTAGTGCAATTCTGATTTGTCGTTCGTAACTAGCCTTGTAGCCATGTTGCAGGCACCTAGTCGTCGCCGACTTCGTGCTAAGCATCTTCTGTCTATAGGTCTGTTTGTTTATGACCTAGACAATGAGGAGTTCATGAACAGGAGGAGGACACGTTCATGGACCAAGAATTGGTTGCTCCGTAGGAACCAATTCTCTCACATGCCTTTGCTGCGGGAGCTTCAGGAAAATAATCCTGTTGATTACAGGAATTTCCTGAGGATGTCTGATCCCGTCTTTCAGCACCTGTTGGCTTTGGTGTCCCCCTATATTACCAGGCAGGACACCGTTATGCGGGAAGCCATCAGTGCTGAGCAGAGGCTAGTTGCCACCCTCCGTTATCTGGCAACTGGGAGAAGCCTTCAGGACTTAAAGTTCTCCACGGGCATCTCCCCCCAGGCTCTGGGCCTCATCATTCCTGACACCTGCTCTGCCATCATCCAGGTTCTGCAGGAGGAATATATGAGGGTAAGTTTTCTCCTTTAATATCACATTTTATGTCTATAATGTATGCTAATGTCTTGTAGTTATCTCCTCCTTCCCTAATTACCATGTCTGGAATATGCTGTGAATGTCCCCTTTGCCCCCATGCATGATGTAAACTTTGATGCCCCTTTTTTGGCCTACATGCATATTTTCCATCACTTACCTCCCCAGCATGCTATCCTGGGCCCCAACCTACCTAGTCTAGTCACTTCCCAATGTATTGTGTTATATCCATTGTAATGTCCCCCCCCTCCCCTCCAAAATGTGTTGTAAAGTCTATGTTCACCAATATTTAATTTTATTTGATTTTAATTTTAGGACTCCCAAACTCATCTAGCCCTCCCCTCCAAAATGTGTTGTAAAGTCTATGTTCACCAATATTTAATTTTCTTAGATTTTAATTTTAGGACTCCCAAACTCATCTAGCCCTCCCCTCCAAAATGTGTTGTAAAGTCTATGTTCACCAATAATCAAAATTAATTTTTTTTAGTACTCCCAAACTCATCTAGCCCTCCCCCAAACTTGGGCACTGGCCCATCAGAGGGGGTGTTTAATGTGTTAATTGGCTAAATATATTTAGATATAATATGCTAGTTCCCAGAAATGTTATAATGCTTATAATGTCTTTGTATAATCTGCTTGCAAGGTTATGTGGCTAATTTTTTCTTTTTTTCTTCCCCAGCTTCCGTCCACACCACAGGAGTGGCAGTCTGTGGCTTTGGACTTCCAGACCCGATGGAACTTCCCCAACTGCGGGGGAGCCATCGACGGGAAGCACGTCCGCATCGTGCCTCCACCCCGTTCAGGATCCCAGTTCTTTAATTATAAGGGGTTCAACAGTATTGTGCTGATGGCGGTGGTGTCAGCACAGTATGAATTCCTTTTTGTGGATGTCGGGATGAATGGACGGGTATCGGATGGGGGAGCCTTCAGGCAGACGGAGTTCGCGCTTCGCCTTCAGGATGATGATCTGTCATTGCCACCGGATGACCAGAATGTAGAAGGCCTGCCATTTGTTTTCCTGGCTGATGAAGCGTTTGCCCTGGGACCCCATCTTATGAGGCCATTCCCTCAGCGCACCCTCACCCCAGAGAGGAGTGTCTTTAATTTCCGGCTGGGCCGAGCACGTAGAGTGGTTGAGAACGCTTTCGGCATCATGGCCAGCCGGTTCCGCCTTTTCCTCACCTCTCTCCACATGGCGGAATATAAGTGGAATACAATTATTTTTGCCTGCTGCATTCTCCACAATTTTTTAAGGAGACAATCTCCAAATTATATGGCCCTGGTTGGGCCCGAGGCACAACATTTGACCCCTGCAGAAACTTTGGCGGGCCTTGAAGCTGGCCACACAGGACTGCCCCCCCAGAGTGCCCGTGAAGTCCGGGACAAATACATGGACTATTTCATGGGTAGGGGGGCAATACCATCTCAAGCAAATTTGCCATAATTGTAGCTTTCTTAAAAATAAATCATAATTTTTTTTCTAAACTTGTTATGTCTTGCTTGTGTTGTTTGGAGTTCTTTACTAAGTGTAACTAAGTGTATTTTCATTATCAACTAGCAAACATTTCCCAGGTGACCCCCAAACCAAACACATAGAAAATTTGACGTATTTTAGGAAAAACACCACACACTTTTTTGATGTTCAAAAGCTCTTTATTTTCTAAATTTTTTTATTTTTATTTATTCATAAATACCCTACAAAATTTTTTTTTATATTTTCTCATACAATATACAATCATTTTTGTGTGTGATTTTTCTCATACAATATACAATCATTTTTGTGTGTGATTTTTCTCATACAATATACAATCATTTTTGTATTTTTGTGGGTGATTTTTCTCATACAATATACAATCATTTTAGTATTTTTTTGGTTGATTTTTCTCATACAATATACAATCATTTTTGTATTTTTTTGGTTGATTTTTCTCATACAATATACAATCATTTTTGTATTTTTTTGGTTGATTTTTCTCATACAATATACAATAATTTTTGTATTTTTTTTGGTTTTTTTTTTGATTAAATAAAGTAGAAAATCTTGTTTTATTATTTTTTTGGTTTTTTTTTGATTAAATAAAGTAGAAAATCTGGTTTTATTATTTTTTTGTTTTTTTTTTGATTAAATAAAGTAGAAAATCTGGTTTTATTATTTTTTTGGTTTTTTTTTGATTAAATAAAGTAGAAAATCTGGTTTTATTTTTTTTTTGGTTTTTTTTTGATTAAATAAAGTAGAAAATCTGGTTTTATTATTTTTTTGGTTTTTTTTTGATTAAATAAAGTAGAAAATCTGGTTTTTTTTTTTTTTGTTTTTTTTTTAATTACATAAAGTAGAAAATCTGGTTTTATTATTTTTTTGGTTTTTTTTAAATTAAATAAACATTAAAATCTGGTATATAAAATTTTTTTTGGTATTTTTTTTAGATTCAGAGTCTCCCCAAAACATCAAGTAAATTTTTTAATTTATTTTCCACCCTCCTTGTTCTTTCTTTAATTTGTCGGTTGGCCAGATGAATCTCCTCCACCTCTTCTCTGCAGGCCCAGATTTCAGATATAACCATCTGTTTTGTATGCCTGTCCAAGCCACCACCTGATCCTGAAATGTGGGACAAAACCATTTTTTAAAATTAGGCAGGCCTACATCTACATTACCTGAAGCTGGGTTAGTTATATGTTACTTTACCTGATGTGGTGGCAGGCTGCGCATCATCACCATCCCTCGGGGGTGTGGCTTGCTGGACTTCTTGCTCCCGTGTCGAAGCTTCATGACGCCCTACGAGAATGAAGAAAATGGAAACAGGTTTTTTCTAGCTTATAGGCCTGAAAGAGGAATATGATTCACTTTAGACAATTTCTGGGACTATTGATGTTTTGAAAAACCCCTCAGGGCAAAACACAGGATTGAAGGCATTCACAAAGATCCTGACAAATCTTGTAGCTTTGGTCTACTTTTAAACATGTAAGCCAACAAAGTATACACTGGATCACCTCAGCTCTGTGTGAATCCCAAAATGGGTTATTAAAGGGGACAACAATTATGCAAATGAGTCCACATGTGTCACCGACTGCTGAGCAGACTCTCCTTTTACTGTATATTTAATTAATAAAAAAAGTTTGGTGGTTTTAATAGCACATCTACATTATTTTCACGATTGATCTCACCACAATTTTAAAAAAATGTCCTAATTTCTAGGATTTTAAACACAATATTTAGTCGTTCCGAATGGACGTCCAGTTTGACGACAAATTATTGTGCCTAAAAAAATATTACAGTACAACCTGAAATCAAAAACACATGGCGCGGAACAAATCTTACAAAATATATAACAAACTTACTTCTTCTAATCACTCTCCTGATCCTCTTCATTTGTTCCGGCTCCCGTTTTTTAAGGTCACACCACCTTTTCCGGATCTGCTCCTTGGACCTTTTCACCCCAAATTTCTGATGGAGACTCCTCCTCACCTTCTCCATTATTTGGGCCTTGACCTTATTAGGGTACTTATATGGCCCATGCCTCCCATCGTAGTCCTCTGCTTTGAGGATGAGGACCATCTCCACCATTTCCTCAAAGGTCATGTTGGAGGCCTTACACCTGATTCGCCGTGCTGCCATCTTCTCCAACATGTGCTTCCAACAAAAAAAAGATGGAAAAGGGGCGGGGAAAATACGATACCATGAACGTCAGGGGCGGGGAGACGTGCGTAAAGTCCCACATGCGCGTGTATAAAGGGCTACCACGTGAGTAAAAGGGGCGTTCACAGTTTGTGGAAGACGGCGGAGATAACGATCGGGTCAAAGACCGGTATGTAACTACATTTTACATGTTTTTCTTGATTGAATGATTTTGTGGCCTACATCTTAGGTTCAGAAATTACAACATAGCCAGTTTTTAATTTGAAGGTAATGGTCCGCTATAGTGCCGTCGTACGTAAACAACGCTTTGATTATGCATTTTGATCCAACTACTGTTGTGTGGGCAATCTCGGTTCTCATCAGGATGTCTTCTAAAAACAAGTCGGTTTAAACATGATGCAAATGGTCGCTTTTATGTCTTGACCAAACTATATCGGAGTGCTTTTATCTAACTAACGTTTCATACACAAATGAGGATGAGATCTGGCTTATTAGTTCGACACAACTGGTCATCTGTTTCCTAGGAACTGACCCAACATGATCTCTTGCCAATTCCACCTTGTCGTTTTTGCGACGGAAGATAAGGGGCGGGGGGGAAACATCAATTTTTTTTAAGCATGGGCGGATGTCGTGTGCGGAGTGTATATAAGGCTCGAAAACATGTAGCGTCCATACGACCGGGTTGCGTAAGAAAGACGTTTGAACGACAAGCGTGTAGGTATGCTTCGAACTTGGGACAGCAGTGGCATATTCAGGAAAGACAGACATTTAAAGGAGCACTAAGCCAAAATTGTTTGGGGCAGAAATAACTAACTTTACATTATATCAGTATTGATTTCATGTCCTCATTGTCCCTTTTTGCTTTTAAGCAGCTGTAATCATTTGCATAAATCATCACTTCCTGGTTCTGCTCCCTCTCAAATTTATCAGGGGAGCTTGTCACTGTGGTCTAAGCTGTGTGTTTAAAAATCAACCAAAACAATGCTAATAATTTTTGACAATAAAAATATGCCCTGCTTTTATTTTTTTTTGGTTCTGTGTGTCTCTTTACTTCACAGAAACAATAACTAAATTTAAAACCAAAAGTGAAACTAGAGGCACATTATATGTATGCACTTGTATGTCTCTAGACACTGTAAACAGTAATTTCCTCAAAAAATATAGTTATCCATTAGTGACCCTTTAAGGGCTAGCTTGTGAGAAAGAGTAATTGACTTTCTAGATTGTGTAGTGACATTATTTTTTTATCCTTGGTTTTGGACAGGAAAAGATGAATCGCTTTAACCAACCCGACTTCTTGGAGATCTTTATTGATAGGTGGCAAGAACTTCCTGTTCTGTGGGCCACCAAAGACCCCATCTCTCGAAATAGAGAATTGCGGAAAACTGCACTGGAGAGCCTGCTCCCACTTGTGCGGAGACAGGTGGGGTTTGATGTGACAACTGACCAGTTGGAGGTCAAAATTGGGACCTTGAGAGGCACCTACAGGAAGGCACGCAACAAGGTCTTGGCTTCGATGAGGTCTGGAGCTGGAGCAGGGCGGGTATTTCAACCCAAGTTGTGGTACTACAGCAAACTGAGCTTCCTGGATGAACACCTGGAGGTTAGGGAGTCACTTTCTAGCCTTCGCCCCAGAAGCCACAGAAGCTCCAGCCTTCCCTCCAGCCAACCTGCTGCTCCCTCTGCAGAAGAACCCTCTCAGCAGCCTTCCATCCTGGATGAAGATCCAGATTTGCCCAGCTGGAGCCAGGTATATAGTACTTTCAATGTGCAAATATGTGGTGTTCAAATGTTGTTAAAGAGATGTAAATTAAGATATTAAAGGTAAAAAAAATTTAAATCTAAAAGTGTTATTCCTAAAATTTGTCAGTATTGGCCATGAATTTTTGTGGTGTGATTGACCATAAAACATGGGTCAGAATGATTGGCTTAGCTAAGTCGTGACCAAAAAAAATGCTACAGTCAGGAGCTTAAATAAATAAACCAAAAATTTTAAAAAATAGTAAAACTTTACTTTTTTCCCATACACAGGACGAGACCAGGCAGCAGGAGGATCAGGAAAATGCCAGGCAGGAGGAGGACAGGGTGAGTGGCTTGGAGGAGGCTGCAGGCCCAAGTATCTTGGACGTGTTGGCAGGCCCAAGTAGCAGTAACGTGGTGGCAGGCCCAAGTGGAGCGGATGAGGTGGCAGGCCCAAGTGGGTTGCAGGAGGTTGCTGGGCCAAGCACGAGATGCCAGGTGTCTCCTCTTCATCTGCGTCCGAGAAGGCAGGTGAGGGATACAAGGGTGCGTGACGCCTCACTAGCCCTCATTCGGGATGCCCATGCAACCCTGCAACAGCCTCCCACTGCTCAGGAGGGATTTGTCACAGTTGTTTTGGCCAAAATGTCAGAAATGACATTAGACCAACGCCTCCTCTTTGAGGGCCTCCTCATCACCCTGGCAAATCAGGGGGTGAGGGGTCTTCTCACAGAGGACACTGTGATTTGCCGCCATCCCCATCCTCACACACCACATAACTCACAACCTCCCCCACCTTCTTCTTCTTCTCATGCTCCTTCTCAAGCTCCCCCACCTTCTTCTTCTTCTTCTTCTTTTTCTCATGCTCCTTCTCAAGCTCCCCCACCTTCTTCTTCTTCTCATGCTCCTTCTCAAGCTCCCCCACCTTCTTCTTCTTCTTCTCCTGCTCCTTCTCAAGCTCCCCCACCTTCTTCTTCTTCTTCTCCTGCTCCTTCTGAACATTCTTCTTCCTCTTCTTCTCCTGCTCCATCTGAACATTCTTCTTCCTCTTCTTCTCCTGCTCCATCTGAACATTCTTCTTCCTCTTCTTCTCCTGCTCCATCTGAACATTCTGCTTCCTCTTCTTCTTCTACTACTCCTCCTCCTTCTACTGCTCCTCCTCCTTCTACTGCTCCTCCTCCTTCTACTGCTCCTCCTCCTTCTACTGCTCCTCCTTCTACTGCTCCTCCTCCTTCTACTCCTCCTCCTTCTACTCCTCCTCCTTCTACTGCTCCTCCTCCTTCTACTGCTCCTCCTCCTTCTACTGCTCCTCCTCCTTCTACTCCTCCTCCTTCTACTGCTCCTCCTCCTTCTACTCCTCCTTCTACTGCTCCTCCTCCTTCTACTGCTCCTCCTTCTCCTCCACCTCCTCCTCCACCACCGTCGGCTACTCATCCTCCACCACCTTCGTCTACTCCTCCTCCTGGCATGAGTACTACCCCTGTGGCACCACCTCCAGCCAGGCATAAGAGGAAGGCTGCTGAGAAGGCTGCAGAGAAGGTGAAAGAGCAGGCTGCAGGGAAGCCACCAAGGAAGGCCTTGAAGAAATCAAGAAAGTGACTCCCTTACTTCCATGTGGTGTACCAGAGTTCAGGCTGCTGTAGTACCACAACCTGGTGACATCTGCCTGCCCTGCTCCAGTTTCTGACCTCGGGGAGTCCAAGACCTTGATGCGTGACTTCCTGAATGAACCTCTCAAGTCCCCATTTTGGCCTCCAACTGATCACCAGTCACATCAGGCCACACCTGGCTGTGCACAAATGGCAGCAAGCTCTCCAGTGCTGACTTTTGCATATCAAATTTTTTTTTATTACCAAAATAAATGGTACATTTTTTTTTTACTGTTCATACTTGTCCTTGTATTTTTTTACATTTCAATTTTGCAAGTGAGAAGGCAGGTTCTTATTTTGTAAAAATTGGATATAAGGTGTAATTTGAAAGGGACACATGAGATAAGACAAAGCAATAAGGTTTCTATGGGGGGAACTTGACATTACAAAAAATAAAAGGATTAGCATTTTCTAAAAATTTAGAAATAAGGTGATTAAAAGCAGGATTTAAAACACACGACCAAAATAAGGTGACAATAAAAAAAAAATAAAATATTGAGTCCAGTAAGAAAAAGGTTCCACCTAATTTTAAGGAACTCTGTGTGAATATCGTAAAAAAAAAATTAGTATATTGCAGTTTTGTGCCCTTAGGAAAAATTGTGTAAAGCGCTGCAAATAAACGATTAAATAATGTTGGAAGCGACACGAATGTGCTATCTCCAATCCAAACGCTAGTTTTACCTATGTTGGTCTCCAGTGTCAAGTTTTTGACAAGTTTCTTAGCATACACACGACCGAGTTTCTCGTTTAAAAAACAGCCCGATGAAGAACTCGTCGAGCCAAAATCCACTGCCATCGAGAAAATAGAGAACCTGCTCTCTATTTGCTCGACGAGTTCCTCGGCGGCTCCATCGGGCCAAAAATGTACACACGACCGAGTTTCTCGACAGAATCCGGCTCTTCACCGAGATTCTCGACGAATTCTGCCGAGAAACTCTGTCGTGTGTACGAGGCCTGAGTTCAGAGCTATTAATCTTGGTCTTCCTGACCCGAAGAGAAGCTAATCAGGTACAGTCTGTACTTGATTCACTTCAAAGGGGATATTAGGGGTCTAATAGACCCCTGACGTTTCCCTAAAAATACCTTGTCACCTGCAATATGTTATCACATAGGGGACCTATTGGCTCAATTTTGATAGCAATAACAATAAGCTAAACATAAAGCTTAAAGCGTTCCAGCCGTTCGTTTTTTTTATATATAAAATTACCCCCGTTATAGTCATTGCTCGTTCTTTCCCAATTATCTTTTTTTCAAAATTGTGAAACGCGTTAGCCCTTTTTCTTGATTTTTTGCTGAGACATCCATGTTGTGACCAGTTTTTATTAAAAGGAACACATTTTTATTTTTGAAGTGTGGCCGTCCCGGTCTTTTCTTATACATTTAAGCATGCCCCACTGCATGTACATTTACTACAGTAGGTGAACCCGATTTTGTGTCAATCTCGCTCTCTTTCTCAGCGAGATTGAGCACCTACGAGCCCCATCGCGGGAGCCAGCGCCGAGCTGGCTTGCCGCGATGGATACAGAGCCGTCATAGAAGCGACGGGAGATCCGACTTGGATTCCCGCCAATTCTACACGTGTGCGGCGTTTGTTATGAATCCTGAAGGGGAAGTCCCCGCCGGATTTTAAATAAAAATCCGGCATGGGTCCCCCCTCAGGAGCATACCGGGCCCTTAGGTCTGTTATGGGTTGTAAGGAGAGCCCCCCTACGCCGGAAAAAACGGCGTAGGGGGTCCCCCTACAATCCATACCAGACCCGTATCCAAAGCACGCTACCCGGCCAGCCAGGAAGGGAGTGGGGACGAGCGAGCGCCCCCCCCCCTCCTGAGCCGTACCAGGCTGCATGCCCTCAACATGGGGGGGTTGGGTGCTCTGGGGCAGGGGGGCGCACTGCGGCCCCCCCCACCTCAGAGCACCCTGTCCCCATGTTGATGAGGACAGGGCCCCTTCCCGACAACCCTGGCCGTTGGTTGTCGGGGTATGCGGGCGGGAGGCTTATCGGAATCTGGGAGCCCCCTTTAATAAGGGGGCCCCCAGATACCGGCCCCCCACCCTAAGTGAATGAGTATGGGGTACATCGTACCCCTACCCATTCACCTGCAAGAAAAGTGGTAAAAACACAAATAAACCACACAGTGTATTAAAATATTTTATTTTTCTGCTCCGGAGGCCGCCCCCTGTCTTCTTTATTAGCTCTTTTACCAGGGGGGGCTTCTTCTTTGACGTCTTCGGGTGGGTGGGGGCCGCCGTCTGGTTCTCTTCCACCGCCGGGGGGGGGGGGGCTTTTAAAAAAGCCCCCACCCCCCCGGCGGGTTTCCTCCGGCGTCTTCGGCGGGGCTCTTCTTCTTCCGCTATCCCGACGGGTCTTCTCAACTCTCCGGGGTTCTCCTTCTGTCTTCGCCGCTCTCCGTTGTTGACTCGTCGCACCCCGGTTCTTCGTCTCGCTGTCCGGTGTCTTCTTCCGTGATGTACGTCTTCTCCTTCCGTGCTGTGATGAGTTCTTCTTCCGTGCTGTGACGTCATGTTCTTCACTTCTCTCCTTCTCCCGATGTTGCCACGCCGGTCCTCCTCGCTGAAATGACGGATGCGCGCCTTGCATCGGACCTATATAGGCCTCACAGTCCCATCATGCTCTGTACCTACCCATGTGATACCTACCCACGTGGTAGGTATCACATGGGTAGGTACAGAGCATGATGGGACTGTGAGGCCTATATAGGTCCGATGCAAGGCGCGCATCCGTCATTTCAGCGAGGAGGACCGGCGTGGCAACATCGGGAGAAGGAGAGAAGTGAAGAACATGACGTCACAGCACGGAAGAAGAACTCATCACAGCACGGAAGGAGAAGACGTACATCACGGAAGAAGACACCGGACAGCGAGACGAAGAACCGGGGTGCGACGAGTCAACAACGGAGAGCGGCGAAGACAGAAGGAGAACCCCGGAGAGTTGAGAAGACCCGTCGGGATAGCGGAAGAAGAAGAGCCCCGCCGAAGACGCCGGAGGAAACCCGCCGGGGGGGTGGGGGCTTTTTTAAAAGCCACCCCCCCCCCGGCGGTGGAAGAGAACCAGACGGCGGCCCCCACCCACCCGAAGACGTCAAAGAAGAAGCCCCCCCTGGTAAAAGAGCTAATAAAGAAGACAGGGGGCGGCCTCCGGAGCAGAAAAATAAAATATTTTAATACACTGTGTGGTTTATTTGTGTTTTTACCACTTTTCTTGCAGGTGAATGGGTAGGGGTACGATGTACCCCATACTCATTCACTTAGGGTGGGGGGCCGGTATCTGGGGGCCCCCTTATTAAAGGGGGCTCCCAGATTCCGATAAGCCTCCCGCCCGCATACCCCGACAACCAACGGCCAGGGTTGTCGGGAAGGGGCCCTGTCCTCATCAACATGGGGACAGGGTGCTCTGAGGTGGGGGGGGCCGCAGTGCGCCCCCCTGCCCCAGAGCACCCAACCCCCCCATGTTGAGGGCATGCAGCCTGGTACGGCTCAGGAGGGGGGGGGGGCGCTCGCTCGTCCCCACTCCCTTCCTGGCTGGCCGGGTAGCGTGCTTTGGATACGGGTCTGGTATGGATTGTAGGGGGACCCCCTACGCCGTTTTTTCCGGCGTAGGGGGGCTCTCCTTACAACCCATAACAGACCTAAGGGCCCGGTATGCTCCTGAGGGGGGACCCATGCCGGATTTTTATTTAAAATCCGGCGGGGACTTCCCCTTCAGGATTCATAACAAACGCCGCACACGTGTAGAATTGGCGGGAATCCAAGTCGGATCTCCCGTCGCTTCTATGACGCGCTTGCTGGAATGTGCTGTCACTATTCCAGTGAGTGTGAGATGTCGGCGAGATCTCGGCACCCTGTCGCCGAGTATCAGCGCGACGCTGTCGTGCTAAAAGCACAATATCACAAACACCTACTGTACATTCCTTATTTAAAAATGGTGTTGATCTCTGCCTAGCATCGCGTAATTCCCGGTTTTTAAATAATGTGACGCTAGCAGCCAAATGACTCCTGGGATTGCTGTGTCTATTGTTCAAGACCTAGTTGTATTTTTTCCTGGAACTCTGTTTTAATAAAATGTATTAAAAACATCCAAAAAATGCACGTCTATGTGCATACATATTTAGTCTTGTCATGCAGTTAACTCCAAACTGATGGCCTGAAAATTCTTTTAAAATGTCCCCTATAGACAATTTTGAATATCATCATTTTTTTTACAACTTGACATATTTAACTTATAGGGAGGAAGTGTTTGAACTTCGGTCAAGTTTTGAACACTGTCTGTGTCCCAGGCGAGGAGACTTTTCTGGCATATTTAAATACTCTTTTTTTTTTTGTGGGAGCTGCGGTGGCTCAACGCGATTGGCACTGTGCTGACAAGCCATTCACCTCTGCAGCTAGAGGTTCGGATCCCGGTCTCGGCTTCATGTGAATTGAGTTTGGTGGTCTCAGCCCGGCTCCCGGTGGGTGTGCTATGCAAGGTAAGCCTGTGCTTAGTACGCCCACCCCCCTCCCACAAAAACCACCACACCTACACACGCACTCTAAATTGGGTTAACACGCGCACTTTGACCACGCGGTCTCTAAAAGAGAGGCGAAGGACTAATGGGGCTGGTTGAGCGGGCTAATCCTCTCACTCCCTTATAGGGAGTCCCTCTGCCCCGTTGGGCTTCAAAGCGGAGCAGGTAGGGCGGGCTGTGTGGGAGGACCCCCTCACACACCCGCCATTGCCACCCGGGGCATGGAGAAAGATGGCAGATTGCCTCTGGGGGAGGCCTGCCTACTCCCAACTCCTGCAGTCCGGCTCCTCTCTCGAGTTCACGCACAAAATACACTTTAAAAAAAAAAAGAAAAAAAAAAAAAAAAAAAAATACTCTGTTTTTACTTGGAGGAGATGTTTCTTACCATCCTGTTCTGTCTGACAACAAATGTTTTTAGCCTGAAAAAATGGAAACTAATGAAGTCAACATATCTAAGGAAGCTACAATATATTTCAATCCTGTACTTGGGTTTGTGTACCGTTTAATAACTTTATAGCCTGAACAGATGGATGGGGTCAGTCCCAGCAAATATGTTTACTTTTGTTCTTGATAACTTTTTCTTTATGCGCTTTTTGGCTTCACTTCAATAAGGTTCTATCTCATAAAAATGATAAAAAGAAGAGCAGATCCCATCTTCTGTTTTATTCATGTAGGCTGAGCTCCCCACAAGCTGTACCAGCTACAGTACGAGGGCAGATGTCAGAAAGATGTGAGAGGTGGTACCAAGATTTGTATACACTTGAGGTTATTTTTTCACAAAGTGATCTTCCATTTCTTACAGTATGTCTGAACCTGAAGCTTATTACAAGTAGCCCCCAATGAGCCAGTGCTGTCCTCTGGCAGTGTTAATGTGATGACAAGGTAATTTAGAAGTATTTTTGTGCAAGATAACAGAGCCCCGTCTACTGCTGCACTCACTTAACCTCTCCTCTGATTCTAATTACAAGCCGTCCGCGTTTCCACTCCGCCGTCCTGGCATTTCGGCAGTTTCCAGGAGGAAGGAATACATAAAAATGTAACCTTTAGCTGCGGGGCACAGGTCAGAATTATTCAGCAGGCAGCACACTGTGCAAAAGATGTATAAGGGCATTATGCTGGGTGTTTAATAGGTTTTATTTAGGGAGAAAAATGGCCCTTCTGCCTGTAACCTCTAAAGAGATATCTCAACCCTGTATTTGCTCTCTTGCAAAAAGCATTGATCTTTACATAGTGATTTCCTCCAATTTTCAATCACCAAAATGACTCGGTGACAAAGAGGTCAAACTTGCTGAATCATTGCTATACAGTATATTGTATGTTTAAATGGCAACCTATGCAGAGAATATGGACGCTGCCTTTGCCGAACTCATAACTGATGAGAATCATAAGTTTGAACACATAAGAAATTGCTTTGGAAGGGCAAGGCCACAGATTTATATCATTCAATCATGTAATAAACACAATCTTTACTAAACCAACTTAACTTAAATAGACTGTGCGCACCCAATATTTTAGGGTGGGGAGAGTCACTAAGTGGAGATGCATTTAGTGTTTTTCCAACAAACTGAGCAGGATCTGGGAAAGGTAGGGGTTTTAGGGTGGGGAGAATCACTAAGTGGAGATGCACTTAGGGTTAAAGTTCATAGGTCAAAGGTCAATTAGGGTTAGAGTTAGGGTTAGGGCCTAGGGTTAGGGTTAGGGCTTAGGGTTATGGTTAGGGTTTAGGGTTGGGTTAGGTTTAGGGTTAGTTTTAGGGATAGGGTTTGGGTTAGGGTTTCCCATTGAAGAATAATGCTAGGACTCAGGAATTAGAACAGGGACCTCCCCAGAGGTCAAAGGTCATAAGGCGGGTTCCCAGAGGTCAAAGGTCACGGGGGCGTGGCTGACCCAATATTTTTACAACTGTGTGTAGCAACCCTGTCCTATACAGATGTGTCTCTATCTAAATGTAGTGTGTATTGATGCTAGACTGTAACCAGCCTGAGATAATGCTCTGTACAGTATGAGACTTTCTCAACCTTTTCAACACAGAGGAAACCTTGAAATAACTTTACGTTCTCAGGAAACCCCTGCTAAAAATGAATATATCCTCAACTCTTGATACATCAGTGTTAAGGTCAGTGGGAAGAATGCTCTTTCCACTTTTGGTTATTGGGAACAATTTCCCCCGAAAGTTAAAAAATTGTTAAAAATTGGTCATTGCTGGAGGACCCCCGACCTAGAGGTACCCGAGATTGAATCCAGACTAAACGTTTTCATGTCTCATGCCAAAATGCTAGCAATAGAAAGAGATCAAATTCCAGCTTTCGAAAAAACCTGGAATCCTTGGATCACATACCGCTTATCATCACTCTGTGATAACACAGTTCTCATGCCATGGTAACTGAAAACCCTACTCAGATAAAAGTGATTTGCAATCCCAAACCCAAACTTTCAGAGCCTTGGTGCTACCCTACTTTCTGTTGTGAATACTATAATGCTTTTTATCCCCTCAGACAGGAAGCCATACAATCTGAGCTAATCCAGTGGACTCCTGTACTTTCTTCTCTATTCTCCTCACTATTCTATTCTTCCTTTTCTTGTGTCTCCCTTTTTTGCGTGTTTTATTCTTTTACTGAACAGTAATGAAGTATTATTCTATTTAACACATTTTAACAGCTCTGGTCCAAGCTAATACTCTATATGATAGTATCATTTAAATTGCAGTTAATTATTCGTAGTTATATTAACTAATTTACTTTTCTGGTCAAATAACCTACCTAACAGTAGCTACTTAGTTGACCTTAAAATTCCACCATTTATGTTAAACACAATTTGCTTACTGTTGTATTATTTATTACAACTGCTTGTATTTACTTGTTGATCCAATCAATAAAACATTTTGACAAGGAAAAATTGGTCATTGCTCATGGAACCCCTAGCAACCTTTGGAGGAACCTTAGGGTTCCATGGAACCTTGTTTGAGAAGCCATGCTCTGTATGTTTTCCCTAAACTTGGAGGGTTGATTGCTTCAACCTCTTGCTGGAAGGAGGTTAAGGTAATTGCTTGAGTAGCAAATTGCTTGAGTAGCAGAATGGGTGACAATATGATATCCGGCACCTCATCCCTATTGAATTGAAAATTACAGCAACATGGTGATTGAGATTATAGTGGGACCCACAATTAGAAAGGATACATTTTATAAAAATAGAAAGTTTATTCATATAAAATTAAAACAAGTTATGGGTTCAAATAAAAAACAGAGAATAATACATATAACAAAAATGGTCACTGGTGTTCATATATAGAAAGTGATCAGTCCTTGATTTCAGATGCCAACATGAATTGCCAACATTGGCTTCTTAGGGGGATTTCTAAGGACCACCAATTTTCCATAAAGCTCTAATAAAGATAAGATTATATACATAATAAATAGTTATTCATAACATCATAAAGAACTTATTGTTCCAAAATTGGTGATTTTCTCTGATGTCTCCTTGGGTGAGTTTATTAAGGGAATGAACAGAATGGTTTTAGGACAATACGTTCTTTGTGATGTTATTAATAACTATTGATTATGTATATAATCTTATCTTTATTAGAGCTTTATGGAAAATTGGTGGTCCTTAGAAATCCCCTGAGGAAGTCAATGTTGACGAAACATGTTGGGATCTGATATCAAGCACTGATCACTTTCTATATATGGACACCAGTGACCATCAATGTGATATGTATTATACTGATTTTTATTTGAACCCATAACTTGTTTTTATTTTATATGAATAAACTTTCTATTTTTATAAAATGTATTCTTTCTAATTGTGGACACCGCTATAGTCACAATCATCCTGTTGCTGTAGGTTCCAGTAATCATTATGGGACATGAGAATTTTATTTCATGAATATTTATCTAACCCAGTCAATCCCTAAGCAGCTACATTCAGAGATATGGTCCAGGAAGATGAGCACCTTTCCAGAACTCTCTTTCCTATGGGGCTCGCCCCCTGGGAGGGTGCAATGTGTGAAAACTGCTGTTTGAGTCAGGCCTAAGCATGTGCCATATGTTAAGGGCCCTGGAAACCAAGTGAACGCTGGAGCTGATGCCTGTAAGTTGTTGGGATGAATAGAGATAGGCTTACCTGAAGACGGTTGCAGATGACAAGCTGGGAGGCAAGCTGCCATCTGAACATTGCTAGAGGGACCTTTGCTCAGGAACTTTAAGGGACAAAAGTCAGATCTTAGTGCAAGGAAACACTTCTGTCCTCCCGTGTCTCCTAAAGGGTCACAGATTTATTTTACTGTTCTATTTGTGTTTTATCCTGCAACCATAAACCCTCACTCCTGTATCTGAGTGATGCAATAAATAGTAAAAAAGACCCTTGACATTTGGAACATGATTTTTGCCAGAGGAAATGTTGGTGTATTGTTTGGTGCAGATACAGGGCTGGTAGCCACAATAGGTTCCCAAAATTACCTGCAAATAACTTGTAAAAAAAAAAGTTGTCCAACTACGTAAGGCTTCCAGAGGGCCTAAGGCCTCTTTCACACGGAGCGGATCCGTAAATGATCCGATCCGTGTGTGTCCGTCGGCTCAGTGGGGAGGGCGGTCGCCGCACACAGTGCAGAGACCGCCCTGTCTCTCCTCCGCTCTCCCCTATGGGGAATCGGATGAATACGGACCGTGTGTCCGTATTCATCCGTTCCGTTCCGCCGGACAGAAGAAAAATAGGGTTTTCTTCCGTCCGCAAAAGCGGATCTTTGCGGACGCAGATGGTTGCGGACGTTAGTGGATGCATCATCCGCTAACGTCTGCAATCCCATAGGGAACCATCACAAGTCCGTAAATGGACTTGTAATAAATGGACCGTTCGTCCGTACATCTGAAAGGGGCCTAAAGCTGGAAGTGCACTGCCCCACAATTGACCTCCTTATAACCTGCATTGTATAGGGAGAGAAGCAGTTCTGAAGCAAAAAAAGAAAAAGTCATGCTTGTCCTGAAACTAAAAGTTGTCACAGATAATGAACTCACATTTAAGTGAAAACTTTAAGTAGCATTCTTCTTGAGGAACAGTAAGACAGAAAGAACAATGTTTTTCTTTTATACAGTAGCGGAAAGCTACAACCCTGTCAAATTTGTATTTTTAACTGTGTCCCCATTGAACATGTTATCTCATTTCCTGTCTGTTGAAATTATTGTCAGCATAACAGGAAGTGAGAGAAATTTTTCTACGTAGCAAAACCCAACAGGAGTTTCAATATTTTCCATTACCTCAAAAACTAACAAAAAATACATTTTTGGCTTGACGTCCTTTTTAACCATGTTTGCATATCTGCATTATCAACAGCAGATGATACTGTGGCCCAAATGATAATAGAAAATGATGCAAAAAGTCATACTACGCTGGGTAAATTTCTATATTGCAATGAACATTGTAAATGGGGATAATGGTCCCTGTACACATATTTCTAATGTCCGGCTATGTGGAAGGCACTGCACGTCCTGTCCCCACTGCTGCTCATAGAGAGAAAATTGATTGTGTCTGGCCTCCCTCCGTGAGAGAAAACTGCTAAAGGGCCCCCGCAGAGCCAGCGAAAATTGCTTGAGAGTACTGGACTCCCTGTCTCCTTCATGTGATGGATTTCTGGCTGCCACATTACACCGGTAAGCAGGAAAAAGAGGGATTCTCAGCCTGTAAGCTAACCTGTAACCGCCAATATTACATCTTCAAAGCGAAAGATCTGCTAAGTAGTACGCACATAAAAAGGCATCCAGGAGAGATGGTAAATGTATAAAGATACAGGAATTCCTACTGCTTTGGAAAGTAATAGAAAGTGCCTTGTATAAAGTATACATTGTGAAGGTCACTATCTTAAGTAAACTTTCCAATCAGATTCGGTATATAACATTCCCTTTGAGTACTAGAGCTAGTCCTACTACTGCTTTTTATGTGAGTTTTTGATGCACTTGGCAACAGAAAAAGATCAAATCTGTATTTCAACTATCACTTATCTTAGGAAACTATTGTTTCCTTATTAAATCATAGGGATGAGCCATACCCTGACTTCAGCAGCAACAGAACAAATACAAAAAAAAGGCATTCCTATTAAGTGACTCTTACCAGCTGACATTTATGATGCAACCAGTCAAACATGGTAAAGCAATAATGTTTACACTTTAAGCACACTATAATTAAATAATAACCCAACATGTCATGGCAAGACAGGCCCAGTAGAACTAAAACGCCCTCTATTGAACCAATGTGAAGTAAAATAAATCCTTCTTAGAATTGAAGAAATCTTCACAAATCCCAGTAATAAAAAGTAGTAAATCGTTCCTTTATGTCCCTCAGCCAACATACATCCCAAACTTTTCATTCTCATGATTCTTTCACTGCTCCACCATTCCATTTAGCTTCAATACCTGAGAAGCATTTTCTTCTTCCTCAAACACAGGTGATAGGCCATGCACTGTGACATGGGGAAGGTGAAAGTCCTCAGACCTGCTTTGACTTAAGCAACTTGGACATTTAAAGGGATGCACAGATACCACCAGGGAAACAGCTGCCATCTACCCCAAACACACACTTCCAAAATGACCACTGCCTTGCTAAAGAAGCTGAGGGTAAAGGTGATGGCCTGGCCAGGTATGTCTCCAGACCTAAACCCTATTAAGCATCTGTGGGGCATCCTCAAACAGAAGGTGGAGGAGCGCAAGGTTTCTAACATTCACCAGCTCCGTAATGTCATCATGGAGGAGTGGAAGAGGACTCTAGTGGCAACCTGTGAATGTCTGGTGAACTCCATACCCAAAAGGGTTAAGGCAGTGCTAAAAAATAATGGTGGCCACACAATATATTGACACTTTTGGGCCCATTTTAGACATTTTCACTTAGGGATATACTCACTTTTGTTGCCAGCAGTTTAGACATTAATGGTTTATGTTGAGTTTTTTTTAGGGGACAGCAAATTTACACTGTTAAACAAGCTTTACACTCACTACTTTACATTGTAGCAAAGTGTAATTTCTTCAGTGTTGTCACATGAAAAGGTATAATAAAATGTTTACAAAAATGTGGGGGTGTACTCACTTTTGTGACATACTATATCTAAATATATATACTCACCTAGATGGATGCAGCATCAATCTGATGCAGCATCTGTTCCCCGCCACCCACTGAGAACGGAGTGACAAAACACAGCTGATCACTCAGTTCCCCCCTCTGCTCTGAGCAGAGAGCGGTGACTGTCAGTCACTGGCTCTCTGCTCTGCCCCTACATCACTCACTGGAGCACCCATCTGTGCAGGGGGCCGGAATGGCTGGCTTAGTCTGGTGACTCACTGATCCAGCTGTCGGTCCTTGGCCAATTCCAACTGTGATTAATCAAGCACCTGGATCAGCTGAGTGATGTCAGGTGACAGTGAACTTTAACCCTCAGTTGGCTGAAAGCGGGTCACATTAGTGCAGAATGAATTACACTCTTGTGATCCATAGAAGTAAGGCCAAAAAAACTTTAGTCCTACTTTTCCTTTAAACAGTCTCAATATTTAGGTATAGGCTAGACATTTCAGTGCAGCAGGACTAAGACATAGGGCTCATTCACACATACAGGCAGTAAAAATAGGCAGTTGAGCTGCAGTTTTATAGGCCCCAATCACCCTTTTAACTTATAAAAGGTTGTAGACATGCCGCCCAAAATTATAAACTCTGTTGTGTTCTGTAGGAATCTGCTGCACTTCTGCTGCAAACTGGGTCATGTGCTGCCATCGTTTTCTGTGGTGTCATCAGGATTCTGGCTGTCTCTTCTGAGTTCTTGCAGCTAGCCTCCATGATGACAAGCATGCACCATGGCATGACATCAGGGGCCGGCTGCAAGTACTGAACAGAAAAACTCAACCCTTGGCACATGTGCAGTGTATTAATGCATGGTTCCTTGAGGTGCATGATATACCATGGGATGAAGTGAGATGGTGGAAGGTGGCTGTGGGAGGGACAGGGGGTGAAGTATAAATAAAAGCACAACTTTTTGTTTTGTTTTGAATAGAGAGAAGAGGTATTAGAACACTTGTATTGCCCTCTCCATGTATCCTGTTTACCATTATCATTGAAAGTGAAAGTAAAAGAAAATCCCAAATTTGGGATTTTTTCACAGAAAAGTAATAGAGGGGACATCTTCCTATAGGGACACTAGTTCTGGTGACCTGGGGGCTCCCTATGAATTCCCTTAATTTGTAGGGATTTCTTCTCATTTCCTGTTTGGGTATGGGACAGGAAGTGAAGGGAATCTTTGCAATGGTACACAGATGGTGAAACGAAATCTGCCAGGGGTTATAGCTACCCCTTACTCTATACAAAATGAAAAAAATGCTTTACCTGTAGTTCGACTTTAGGATGTAACCCTGTAGAAAATCTGTCACACTTCTCCTGTTTAGTATTGACTTATTGTTCAACAGATTTGATAAATTCCCCCCATTGTGCTTAAATACATCTATCTATCTATCTATCTATCTATCTATCTATCTATCTATCTATCTATCTATCTATCTATCTTGTTTACAGTATATACAGTTTGTATACATACCAGGGATGGACTGGCCATTGTGACTACAGGGAGTTTCCCGGTGGGCCGATGGCTCAGTGGGCCGGCTTCAGTGACAGGGGACCGCCACCCCCCCCCTCCGCTCCTCTGTCTCTCCCTCCCCTCAGTGCTCACCTCCTCTCCCTCCCCGCAGCGCTCATCTGGGAGGGACAAAGAAGCAGGGGGAGGACCAGAGGAGCAGGGGGGCGACAGAGGAGCATAAGGGGGGGGGCCAGAAGGAACATGGGGGAGGGGACAGACAGCTGACTCAACAGCTATGGCCTGGGAGTTTCTCACTTCTGCCTAATCTTGTCCCATAAGGGGGGGCACCAAACTGATTCTTTGCCCCGGGTGAAATAATGTCTAGCTTCCCCACTGGTACTGTCTATAAGAGGACCAGTACCAGCCGTTCTACTCTAATAAAGTAGAACGGCTAGTGGCTAGTGAAGGGGAGAGGGGGCTTGGGTGGCCAGGGGGGGAGGGTGCGGGAGTTGTCCGGCCGCCATGGGAGAAATCTGTCAAAGTGGGCCAGTCTGGATGAAGTCCAGGGCCAAATTTTTGTCCCAGTCCAGCCCTGATACATACTGTATATATACTGTAGGATTGAGGGATCAGACTCCAATGGTAGGTGCATTTTTCAGTGAGTACGCCAGTCCAGAACTGAGTTTTTAAGGGCCTGGTAGCCCACTTTTATTTAAAAACATCAAAGTTCACAGATACAAAAGCAGCCCTGGCAGGGGAGTTCCACCATTCCTGTATCTCCCGGCTTTCACACTTGCCATCCGGCTGTTTCAGGCCTTTAGCTTAGGCCCAAGTCCCCGCTCCTCAGAACTACCAGTTTTCTAGAAATAAGCACACATCTAGCTTACGTCTTGCTGCAGATATGCATGCTCTAGCTGCAACCCAGGCAGCCTCTCTCTCCTCTCAGAGAGATGGGAGCTCACCTGGCTCCCGGGAACAGACCTCCTGTCTGTAGGGTGGGGCCTTGAGTCTCCAATCAGGCCCACCCACACCTGTGCAATCAGCATGACTTTCTCTCCCAAAATAAGGCGTAAACCAACAATTTCTCACACAGCACAGGGTCCCACCCTTACAATACATATATATATATATATATATATATATATATATATATATATATATATATATATATATATATATAATATATGTAATTGTCCACCCTCATGCATAAAGAGTATTCCACGGACACTAGTGAGACATGAACAATAACCCTACACAGCCACTAATGAGAAATTATGAGGAATCCTTTACATTAAAATGACACTCAACAAGGACTAGCATCCCAAAATGTAGGCTTATTCCCCAAATCTATAGCATATTTTCCCACGTGTGCATGCAGCAGAACCAGATTTTCCCCAAGCTTAATGTTCTAGCTGGATATAAAAAAGACAAAAATAAAGGAATACACAACTGTGTGAGGCCACATTTTTGTATTTCTGCCTTCAGCTTTGGGAATGTTTTACTATTAATATTAATATGTGCATAGAAAATAGAACTTGTCACATGGACAGCTAATGACACTTGCTGAACAGTATGTCACCAAGGACTTGCAACCCAACATAGAACCTCCCTTGGAGATAATATGATGCTGTGCATTTCCCTGTGACACGATTATGGGTTTCTTTGTCATAACTGATCATGTAAAGTGCTGGTTTGATAAACAGCCTGACAGGATGGACCACAACACTGTGGATGAGAGAGAAGGGACATTTACCAAAGTACTCAAAGGCTGCATTTTGTGATCACAGTTTGCATACCACGTGCCGTCTCAGGACCTAGAACTAACCGAGGTAATTGGATTATCATGACTGACATAGATCAATTTGTGGTAAAGTCTTTTTTTATTGTAGATTATACTGTTAAGTCACTGACACATTTAAACAAGACTGAATCATCCCAGGGGGCAAAGCCATCATTCATAATGTAATTGAATGTCTGATGAATAAATTAAGTCTGCCATCACCTTTACCTGACTAAGGAGATATGATGGGAGTGACCACTGTTCAGCCCTCAAGTACTAACCAATAAGATTTTCCATTTCTTGTTCCTGAACCAGGAAAAAGAATAAAGGGTATGACTGGAGAAACACAGACAGTCTTTATTGCAAAGTTTATTATATAAATATACTTTTTAGACACCAATCCAGCCAATAAATATGGTAAACGATCACAGTCTATGGATCAAAATATAACACCATTCAGCCATGACATTATGACCACCCACCATAACATGACCACCCACCTAATATTGAGTAGGTCTACTTTCTGCTGCCAAAACAGCCCCCTTTGCTGCCAAACAGTCTTGACCCATCACAACATGGACACCACTAGACCTAAGAAGGTATGCTGTTGTATGTGGCACCAAGCCTTCAGTAGCAGATCCTTTAAGTCCTACCATTGTGGGGCCCTATGGATTGGACTTATTTTTCTAGCACATCCCACAAATGCTCATATGGATTGAGATCTGGAGAGTCAATACCTCAAAGACACCTTCCATTGTTCCATGGTCCAGTTCTGATGCCCATGTGCCTATTGTAGCCACTTTTGGCAGTGAACACAGGTCAGCATGGGCACACTGACCAGGCTGTGGCTATGTAGCCACATCCATAACAAACTGCAATGCACTGTGTGTTCTGACACCTTTCTATCAGAACCAGCATTAACTTTTTCACTACTATGAGCTACAATAGCTGTTTTTTTAGGTTGGTCTGCATAGGCCAGCCTTCACTATCCATGTGCATCAATGAATACATTTTTTATTATAATTTTACAATATTTTTTTATTTATTTTTTTAAATTCTGCACCCAATTGGGGGACTTTGGCAAAATATCAGGAGTCTAAACAGACCCCGGATGTCTCACTTTAAAGAAAAAGAAAGGGAGTGAGGACAGAGATTCTCCTGTCCCTTTCTCTGCAGCCAAGCAGCATGGGCAATCTGCGCAGCATAGGGTGATTAGGGTGTGCCCAGGCACACTTGGCACACCATGTGTGCATTCCTATGTGTCTAACTCAGCCGTGTAGCCAATTTACAATTTGGCCCTTATCAAAGTCATTCATATCTTTACGCCTGCATCTTCTTTAGCTTTCAAACCATCAACTTCAGGGACCATATGTTCACTTGCTGCCACATATATTTCACCCACTTGCAGGTGCTATTGTAACACGATAATCAATGCTATGCACTTGACCTGTCAGTGGTCACAATATTATGACTGATTAGTGTATGTTTTTAGGCTAACTGAGTGATATATCCAATAGATACCTACATGCTTTGTGTTTCAGAAAATGGCACATGAAGCATTTGAAGTTAAATAACAACACATATCATTGACATATGGAGGCATAGTCACCTCCACAAACCACTGGCAGATTTTATAGTGTGTGTGTGGGCTTTGCAAAACTGAAAACCATTGTGTTGCTGCGGTGGCATGAGATGGAGGGAGGATGAGCTAAAGAATTCTCCGGTGTGTACAGAATGTTCTAATCCCCGCACAGAGCACAGATAAACTGCACAACTGGGAGAAACATCTGTGTATGTTACACATGAATGACCCTCATCATAACATTTAACCCTTGCTGCATTTGTGGAAGGTGCAATCCTTACAGCTATAAAGGAAATGAGAACAAGTCAACAGGATTTTAAAAGGAAGTCATTTCTTAATAATTTTGAGCAGTAAAACATAAAATTATCTATTTTTTATGACCAATCATGTTTTTTTTTTGTCATGAATCAAGATGAAAATACAATAAGGCACCCGAGGCTTGCAATATGATTCTAGCCTCCCCTCATGACCTTCAGCTACCTGCTGCTCCTGTGGACACTGAAGGATTAGTTTGGGATTGCTGCACAGTCTTGCCAATGTCTACATGAGCATGAACAGCTGCAATGATATGGATGTAGAGGCAGGTCTGGGGCTTAGCACTAAGCTTCAGGCAGTACAAAAGAAAAACACCTGCATCCGCTTACTGTATACATCCAGTTGAGTGCTGATATATAGAATGAAAGAGCCAACAACATAGACTCATTTTATCAGCCATTCACATGAAGTTTACGTCAGTGTCATGAATGTGCTAGCTTCTGGAACATGTTCCTTTCCTGCCATATTAACATCTGTTCATTGACTACATAAACCTTTTTTTTGGTAAGATTCCAAGAGAGCCATGTTGCGGGTCTTAAAAGCCTCAGGCTCATGAAAAAATTGCTACTGTTAATGTTTACTTAAAATTAGAACCATATATGAGTGTTAAGTATTTTAAATGAGTGAAATTAAACTTATGCTAGTCTGGGCACATTGTGGGCCAGATCCACGTACCCTGGCGCATTTTCCCGTCGGGCGTAGCGTATCTCTGATACACTACGCCGCCGTAATTTTTTTTTTGGTATCCTCAAAGAATGCGCGCTGTAAGTTACGGCGGCGTAGTGTATCTTTGGTGGCGTAAGGGCGCGCAATTCAAATGGATGTGATGGGGGCGTGTTTTATATAAATATGTCTTGACCCGACGTAAATGACGTTTTTTTTCAACTGTGCATGCGCCGTCCGTGAGGGTATCCCAGTGCGCATGCTCGAAATTAAACCGGAACAAGCCAATGTTTACGACGGTGACGTCATTCTACGCAAATCCCTATTCGCGAACGACTTACGCAAACGATGTAAAAAATTAAAAATTTGATGCGGGAACGACGGCCATACTTAACATTGGCTGCGCCTCATATAGCAGGGGTAACTATACGCCGGAAAAAGCCGAGCGCAAACGACGTAAAAAAATGCGCCGGCCAGACGTACGTTCGTGGATCGCCGTATCTAGCTAATTTGCATACTTGCCGCGGAAACGCCACCTAGCGGCCAGCGGAAAAATGCACCTAAGATCCGACGGCGTACTAAGACATACGCCTGTCGGATCGAGCCCAGATGCAGTCGTATCTTGTTTTGTAGATACAAAACAAAGATGCGACGCGGGGACTTTGAAATTACGCGGCGTATCAATAGATACGCCGGCGTAATTTCTTTGTGGATCTGGCCCTTAGTGTCTAAATGCTTTATGCCTATAAATGGTAGACATGTGCATTTGTTTTCTTCTGAATGCATTTTCGTCCGAATTCAGGTATTTTCGTTATCATTTTAACAAACGAAAACAAACTTGCAGAATCCGAAATCCGAAAGTTCCAACATAAAAAAATGCTTTATTTTAGTTTTTGTTGCTACAACAGTTTGATGTAGATAGAAGATTTGACATGACGGTGACAATAGCAATCTGTGTCTATCTAACCTGTGGTCGGATGTGCCTAACGCTATTAGTCCAAGATTATTCTACATAGAGAGAAAAGATTCGACATTATATCGATAGTGTTGGGGTAGACCATTCGACATGAATGACGAAGATTCAACAAAGCAGCGAAAAACATACGTCGACACGTCGAATCTGTCATTGAAGGCTTATGGTGTCTGTCGAAAGTTCTAAGAAGATTCAACAAGCAGCTAAACTGCATGATGCCGAAATCGTACATTTCCGGACGAATGCTCGGTCCATTGGCTATAGAAGAATTCGAATGTTGGTTGACTACTGACTAGTAATAATAATTTAAAAATATAATAATTACTAGTCATACAACATTAGAATTCTTCTATAGCTTGTAGGCAGAACATTCGACCGGAAATGTACGATTGCAGCATTGTACAGTTTAGCTGCTCCGTCGAATCTTCTTAAGAAATTTGGATTTTCGGACAAATGCATTTTTTAACAAAACTAAGTAAAAGAAAAAATAAATTCGGGAGTAAATATATACATTTATTTTTCGGACGAAAACAAAATATTTCAGTGTGCATATGTCTAATAAATGGCAGGTGCACATAAAATTAGAACTAAATTGTAAACGTATTGCCTTTAGTTTTGTAAAACTTGGTGTATCACTACCTAATTCTATCTTTTATATAAAATACTGATTTTATTTTATTTTTTAATCTTTATATGCATTTCAATGCTGCTGATCTCCTTAAAGGGGTTGTAAAGGTAAAAACTAAATTCCCTGAAGAGCTTCCTTTACCTTAGTGCAGTCCTCCTTCACTTACCTCATCCTTCAATTTGGCTTTTAAATGTCCTTATTTCTTCTGAGAAATCCTCACTTCCTGTTCTTCTGCCTCTAACTCCACACAGTAATGCAAGTCTTTCTCCCTGGTGTAGAGTGTCGTGCTCGCCCCTCTATCCTGACTAGTCTCCCAGTTCCTGCCACTGAAAAACATCCCCACTGTACCCTTCCTCAGATCTGTGCTTTGATACAATCCTGTCTTGTAGGTCGACAGACAAATCCTTGGACTACGTGGCTTGGTTTGTACTCTGACACGCACTGTTAAATGTGGGACCTTATATAGACAGGTGTGTGCCTCTCAAGTCATATCCAATCAATTGAATTTACCAATTAAGTTGTAGACACATAATATCAAAGATGATCAGTGGAAACAGGATGCACTTGAGCTCAATGTTGAGTGTCATGTCAAAGGCTGTGAATACTTATGTACGTGGGATTTTTTTTTGTTTTGTTTTTTATTTCTGATACATTTGCAAAGATTTCAAACAAACTTTTTTTTGTCTGTAGAATTTTGAGGAAAATAATGAATTTGATCCATTTTGGAATAAGGCTGTAACATAACAACATAGGGAAAAAGTAAAGCACTGTAAATACTTTCTAGATGCACATATTATGGGGAAGTGAGAAAGATAACTGAGTAAGGTTGAGCCTAGGTTCACACTGCTGTGAATTCAAAATCGCGGCCGCGATTTTGCCGCGATTTGCCGCGATTTCGGCCGCAATTTAATGTAAATCGCGGCCCGAAATCGCAAAAAGTAGTACAGGAACAACTTTTTGAAATCGCAGATGCGGCGTCGCACTGATTAGGACAGTGCCATTGCCGACAATTGGCGCCGATTTGAGATTCGATTTGACATGTCAAATCGCATCTCAAATCGTTCCAAATCGTACCCAGTGTGAACCAGGGCTAAAGGATATTTCAGCCATGACGTTCCCGACAGTTAAAGGAGTTGTAAAGGATTTTTTTTTGCTGAAATGACTGTTTACAGGGTATAGAGACATAATAGTTAACTGATTCCTTTTAAAAATGATTAAACATAGATAGAAAATCAATCATGTAATGTGCCTGCAGTTTCTAGTTTCGTTTTTGCATGTTGTTTCCTGCTTCTGTGATGTACAGAGCCACAGAGCCAATACAGGGCAGTGATGGTTTAAGAAACGAAACTGATTGGTGCTGTGGGGTTTTAGACACACAGTAATCACACCTCTTTGATTAGTGACCACAGAGAGAAAGCTCCCAGTACTGTGGTTATCAGGAAACAACCAGGAAGTGTGGAGATCAGAGAATAATTACAGCAACTTGAGAGCAAAAACGGAACAATGAGGACATGGAAACAGCACTGCATTAAGGTAAAGGAAGCTATTAAGCTAAAAAAATAAAAATCCTTTACAAACCCTTTCACCACTTCCCGACCGCCGCATGTAGATATACGTCGGCAGAATGGCACGGACAGGCACATCAACGTACCTGTACGTGCCTGCCTAGACGTGGGTCGGGCGTCCGATCGGGACCCCCCCCCGGTACTTGCGCCGGTCGGGTTCCCTCGGGGGAGCGATCCGGGACTACGGCGCAGCTATTCATTTATAGCCGCTCCGTCGCGATCGCTCCCCGGAGCTGAAGAACGGGGAGAGCCGTATGTAAACACGGCTTCCCCGTGCTTCACTGTGACAGCGTATCGATCGAGTGATCCCTTATATAAGGGAGACTCGATCGATGATGTCAGTCCTACAGCCACACCCCCCTAAAGATGTAAACACACACAAAGTGAACACTGACTCCTACAGCGCCCCCTGTGGTTAACTCCCAAACTGCAACTGTCATTTTCACAATAAACAATGCAATTTAAATGCATTTTTTGCTGTGAAAATGACAATGGTCCCAAAAATGTGTCAAAATTGTCCGAAGTGTCCGCCATAATGTCGCAGTCACGAAAAAAAATCGCTGATCGCCGCCATTAGTAGTAAAAAATTTTTTTTATAAAAATGCAATAAAACTATTCCCTATTTTGTAAACGCTATAAATTTTGCGCAAACCAATCGATAAACGCTTATTGCGATTTTTTTTACCAAAAATAGGTAAACAAATACGTATCGGCCTAAACTGAGGAAAAAAACATTTTTTAGATATGTTTTTGGGGGATATTTATTATAGCAAAAAGTAAAAAATATAGATTTTTTTTCAAAATTGTCGCTCTATTTTTGTTTATAGCGCAAAAAATAAAAACCGCAGAGGTGATCAAATACCACCAAAAGAAAGCTCTATTTGTGGGGGGAAAAAGTACGCTAATTTTGTTTGGGAGCCACGTCGCACGACCGCGCAATTGTCTGTTAAAGCGACGCAGTGCCGAATTGTAAAAACCCCTTAGGTCATTTAGCTGCATATTGGTCCGGTCCTTAAGTGGTTAAGAGGCCAATGAATTCAGTCCACCATCACCACCCATATTAAAATAACAGTTTTGGATGGAGTGAGTTTTCAAAGACACTGTTGCTGTAGTGGAGTTGAAGAAAGAGAGCCACATGTTAACATTGTCTCAATTTACAACTGATGCACACATTTCTTCTTTTACATTGCTTTATGTTACTTCTTAAAATAAACCCACACATTCTAGACTACGACAATTAAAACTTCCATCTCAACCATATATTTAGCTGCCTTTTTCAAATAGCATATTGCTGCTTAATGGAATCAATGTACCTTGGGATTAAGTTACTAAATTAAACTCCCCATCAATTAAATAACTCCCCACATTCTTTGGTAGAAGCATTACTTAATACAAGAAAAGACAGGTCATTTCTACCCCATTATTAAAAATCCAATGTTTCCATGTGGGTTCTGATTATCTATTATTGTCCTCTGTAGGTGTTTTTAAGGACACAAATGGGTTTGAAGACTGCATTAGAGATATATTTATTCCTCCAAAAAAAGAAGAAATTCTGTTTATATATCGCCTTTTCCCTTTGTGTCTTTTAATGCATATGCTAATGTATGGTACACTGAGGGTTCAGCTTGCACATGTCATGTACTATAACTGCAAACCTTGATAATGCCAACTGATAGAGCACTACCACCCACCCAGTAATCTGTGAAAGATAGCACACCATACAGCCACTACACTTTGATCAGACTGAGGGAAGTGTTTCCTTTTTAATTTTTATTTGAAAAAAGAGCTCTACGATTTGGGTTGATTTCATTGAGTTCTTCCCCCAGCAATACATCAAAATTAAAGATCATTAATATGACATTGTTATTACGTTCCTGTGTAAGAGACACTCATTAGATACAATAGATGTCTGAATATGACAATTCTATGGCTGATATAGGATATTATACTTATTCTGATTTTATCTAATTATACTGATAAAAGCTGAAGTTTTATTGCTTATTTGAATTGCATGGCATAATTTTTTATGTTATTAAATATGTGACTATGGTCAGTTGGTCAGTGCTTCTGCTGAGAAACCTGCGAGTGAGCAACTCTGAGAATAATATTAGAAATGTTCCTGCATTTCTGTTTTTTTTCGGTACCCACTGTCTGTTATGAGCAGTCTAAACTACGTCAATGAGCTTTCTGAATATATATATATTTTTTCCTTTCACTACTTTGTATGAACCCACTTCAAAGTCCAAGCACCTTCTTCTAACTAAAGTTAAAGTGGTTGTAAACCCTTACAGACCTACAGGTAAGCCTAGATTAAAGTGGATGTAAACCTGATTCATGAAATTTGAGCTGGGCACATATATCTGCAGTATTTTGTTATCTCTTTTTAATGAGCTAAGTCTTTTAGCTCTCTTCTGAACAGTTCCTCTGGGCCAAATTCCCAAAAACCTGCCTAACTTAACTTTCAGCAGTTAAGTTACACAGGCGTTAAATTTCTACCTAAGTGCCCAATCTTCAAAGCACTTACCTAGAAATTACACGCCGTGTAACCTAAGTGCCTCCGTCGCAAGGCGGTCCTCCTCTCTGGGGGGCGATTACAATTTAAATGAGGCGCGCTCCCGCGCCGGCCGTACTGCGCATGCGTGTGACGTAATTTTCCCGACGTGCAGCGCGCAAACGTAATTTACGCCGGGCTTTGTGGATTGCGACGGGACAATAAAGTTGCGACGGGTGAAAAAAAAAATCCGCGCCGGGAAAAAAAATTCAAATTTAAAAAAAAATTGCGGCGATCGAAAAAAAGTTTACATGGTGTACTAACTTTACACATTGTAAAACTAGCCCTAATTTTGCGCAAGCAAATCGGAACTTACGCAGAAAACACAAAGCTTAAAAGCTTTGTGGATCTGCTTAAGTACTCATTTGCATACGCTAGGCGGCATTTCGACTCGAAATGCCCCCAGCGGCGGATGCGGTACTGCATATTAAGATCTGACAGTGTAAGTGTCTTACAGATGTCAGATCTTCTGCCTAACTTTGGAAAAATCCTTTTGAGGATCGTTTCCAAAGTTAGGCACAGGGATACGCAGGCTGAACAGCAGTTCCGCCTGCGTATCTCCTTTGAAGATTTGGCCCTCTGTTATTAGCCTGAGAACTCCTGCATTTTTTTTTTACTTTTTAGACAAAAGCAGCCAGAATCTTTTGTCAAAAGAGGTTGCTAAAATAGATTAGCAGAGGGCAGCTCCTATTACAAAACAGCTCTGTCAGTCTCTGCCTATGATGAGAGGGAGTGTGTGCCTTTCCTCCAATCAGCAATGTTGGCCATCTTGGCTGTATGCCCAGACATCACACTGTGTTAACCAGGAAGAGAAAATCTCCTAACAAAATCTGAACTTTCTAAACAGTATATAAATGGGAGATTTGGTTAATCTCTGTGTATCATCTGAGGCTGTTCACTTCACTGGGTGTATGGGGGGTTTACATCCACTTTGAGGCTTACCTGTAGGTCCAAGAAATATCTCCTTAACCTACATGGGTAAGCAGATATTTTCCAAAAAAGGGGCACCCATGTCTACGGCGCATGCCTGAGTGACGGCGATCGTGCCGTCACTAGTGGCTCCCGCACGCATGCCTGGGAGTGATGTCATTGCTGCTCCGGCCAGTCACAGCGCCGGAGCAGTGATACCCAGAACTCACTCTGGGAGAAATGGCGGCGGTGGAGGAGGTGATCGAGGACTGCTTCGGGGGCTTCGATCTCAGGTTAGTTATTCATAATGAGCTAGTAGGCCTTTCTCTTGCAGGGTTTTTATCCTGGATTTTTTTAAGAGGGTTTACTTCCTCTTTACCAGGGCAGGAAAAGTTGTTATGGAACAGTCCAGGTGCTGAACTGTCTGACAGACTAGGGAAGACAGCAGTGGAACTGTCTAGGTGCTGAACTGTCTGACAGAATAGGGAAGACTGCAGTGGAACTGTCCAGGTGCTGAACTTCCTGACAGAATAAGGTGGACTGCAGTAGAGCTGTCCAGGTGCTGAGCTTTTGGTGAGAATAGGGAGGGCTGTAATGGAGCTCTCCAGGTGCTGAATTTCCTGACAGAATAGGGAAGACTGCAAAGGAACTGTTCAGGTGCTGAACTGTCTGACAGACTAGGGAAGACTGCAGTGGAACTGTCCAGGTGCTGAACTTCATGACAGAATAGGGAAGACTGCGGTGGAACTGTCCAGGTGCTGAACTGTCTGACAGAATTGGGAAGACTGCAGTGGAACTGTCCAGGTGCTGAACTGTCTGACAGAATAGGGAAGACTGCAGTGGAACTGTCCAGGTGCTGAACTGTCTGACAGAATAGGGAAGACTGCAGTGGAACTGTCCAGGTGCTGAACTCGTCTGACAGAATAGGGAAGACTGCAGTAGAACTGTCCAGGCTATGAACTTCCTGACAGAATAATGTGGACTGCAGTAGAGCTGTCCAGGTGCTAAACTTCCTGACAGAATAGGGAAGACTGTAGTGGAGCTGTCCAGGTCTGAACTTCCGGTCAGAATAGGGAAGACTGCAGTAGAGCTATTCCGGTGCTGAACTGCCTGACGGGATAGGAAGGACTACAGTGGAGCTGTCCAGGTTCTGAACTGCCTGACCAGATAGAAAATAATGCATTGGAGCTGTCCAAGTGCTTAACTGCCTGCAATGGGTGGCAATGGCTGTTGTAGAGCTGTTCAGGTGCTAAACTGTCGTTGAAAGTAATGGAAATAAGAAAAGTGAACCTGTCAATATGCCAAATAACCCGAATTGTAGCCATGCTAGCACTAATTCTTTCACTCCCCAATATTTTTTCTTTAACCCTAAAATGCATCATAGTTCAGTCTCTGTCCCATTACTGCATATGATGATGAAATGTAATACCTTGGTTGTCTAGCATGAAGATAGGAGGACAAGAGTAGTCTGCTGTGTTGCTGTACAAGGGGATTAAATGTGATGTCCGCTTGAAGGTAAAACCCTTTAAGTAACCAGGGATGAGTCTTTGACAGTCTTACATGTGAGTAATACAGAGGATGAAACTGTATTACAAGCAATATGCCACTGTAATGAGTATGTACAAGGGTGCTCATTAGCAGGATTAATTCCCAGAATCCTCGCCAGTAAGTACTGAGGTTGAGAAATAACTACCCCACATGATTGATTCAACAGATCAGGATCTGAATTACTTACACAGTAAAATTTTCAAACACTGATTATTCCTGGACTGCTGCTCACACTGCAATATATTTGCAAAATGAGAATTTCACTATGAGAAATGTACCTCGGGCCCACAGAAAAGGTAAACACAATGAATTAAAAATAGATCAATATACCTTAAACAGTATTTGATAGTAAAGAACTAGTGCACATCTGCTGGGATTCCCTTCTCTGTCGTTCACAGCCATCATATAGGTGCTAAATACATTTTCAGTGCTATTTAGTAATAAATAAATAGACCCCTTGGGGCCATGAAATGTAATATTTCTCCAATACACTTTATGAACAGAGAAAATCCTGCTTTTCTCCCATAATGCATGCTGCTGTTTAAGAATTCATATGGGGAGGAGGAACAGTGGAACAATAATGACTTGAATGCAGATGTCTGGTGCGGGGAAAGGCAAATCAGAAGAATCCCAGTGTAAGATGGGGAATAATAACAGAACATGGACACGTTGTTACTTATGTTTAAAGTACGCCTGACCTCAGTTCTTTAATTAAAAACATCACAGTTTGTTTCAATTTAAAATGTATTTATTTTTTCTTCAATCCTACATTAAAAACTCTAGTACGTATTATTTTTTTATAGCAGCCATGAAATAGAAATATAGATAGTAATGAGTTACTGTTTATTGTATCCATATGGGTATTTTTCAAAAACATGTACACAAAATAAAATTTTAGCATTGTCAGTGCTGCTTCTCAATACACCATACCCATGGAGGTCTGATCAAGGAAGAAAAAATCTCCCATAAGGTAAATACATTTTTTAAAAGTGAGATTTAATAAAGTGGACTTTTGGCGGTGCAAGTAACTAATGTAAAAAATCTATAAATATTTATATGAGAACGTATAGCATCAAAGGGTATATATAGACTTTAAGGGCCTGATCCACAAAAACCCGGCGTAACTTAATTTTTCCCGTTTAAGTTACACCGCCGCAAAATCTCTACCTAAGTGCCCGATCCACAAAGCACTTACCTAGAAATTTTGAGCGGTGTAACTTAAATCCGTCCGGCGCAAGGCGTTCCTAATCTAATGGGGCGAGTCCCATTTAAATTAGGCGCGCTCCCGCACCGGACGTACTGCACATGCTCCCGACGCGATTTTCCCGACGTGCATTGCGCGAAATTACGTTACGCCGAGTTTTGTGAATCGCGCCGGGTAAAAAAAGGGTCTACTTTTACATGGTGTACTAACTTTACACTTTGTAAAAGCAGCCCTAATTTTGCGACAGCAAACTAATAGTTATGGAGAAAAAACGAATCGTAAAAGCTTTGTGGATCTCCGTAAGTGCTAATTTGCATACCCGACGCTGGATTTCGACGAGAAATGCCCCTGCGGTACTGCATCCTAAGATCCGACAGTGTAAGTCCCTTACACATGTCGGATCTCCTGCCTATCTATGAGAAACTGATTCTGTGGATCAGTTCCATAGATAGAAACAGGGATACGACGGCGTATCAGTAGATACGCCGGCGTATCCCTTTTGTGGATCAGGCCCTTAGTTCTTGAGACTGGGTTCAATATGCGAGGTGGTAGATCTTGCTTTTACTCTTGATATGTTTCGCGTAAAAAACACTTCATCAGGAGCATAGGAGTAGACCAAACGAATTTCAGAAGAAAAAACGTTAATCCGACTGTTAGCAGTAGAACAGTGTATGTATTCAACTTTAATCTAACCAGCCTCCTGGGCATTGGGTAGGTGTTCATTATATGTAGTAATAAAGAAGTAGACTGTGACACAAACTGTCGGTAGACAGTGGCAGATAAGCGACGAGAAACCTCACCCGATGTCCTCCTGATTGCCCCTTAGCTTCATAAAGCTCCACATGCAGTATTGCAATGAACTAGGCACCAGAGGGGAGGTAGACACCTCTGCCTATAGATACATCGGCAGAGAGAGAAAAATTCTCTATCAGGGATGTGGCGTTATTGTCCGCAGTGTAAGCCGCCAGAGAGAGGAGAGAGAGCGAGGAGAGGGTCATGCGTCAGCGTCGCACTCCTGTGTGTAGCCGCTCTCACTTTCACATTATTGGGACTTGGGTACACTAAAATAGTTGCATTCACAGTGATTAGTCGCCCTGTGTTTGATGCACATCTTGGCAAGGCCCATTTAAAAAAAATTTTTTTTTACGTGATTGGCACTGTTACTGTAGTTATTATAAGAGAATAAAGGATTAGGTTACAACATAGTTTGTTAGGGTGTTGTGAACTAAATAAAACTAATTATTTTATGTTCTGTATACTGCTATTCAGCATTTTAAATAGTCTGGACTTTATTAGAATGTAAGAATGGCGAATCTCTACACAGGCTATCCTTTCACTCAATCACGAATGCTGCTGGCAGACTACCTTATTTATCACTCTCTGCCAATCTCTTCACCGACTACCAGTCACCCAAGGATTAACTTTTAAAATACAATTAACATACAAAGCCATTCATAACTCTGCACCAAGATACATCACCAATCTTGTCTTGAAATTCCACCCAAACCATTGTTTCTGTTCTTTCTAAGACCTCCTTCTCTTTAGCTCCCTTGTCTCCTCCTTCCATACTCATCTCCAGGACTTCTCCAGAGCCTCTCCCAACCTCTGGAACATTATACCCCAATCTGTACAACTATCTTCTTCTCTGTCTACCTTTAGGCAATCCCTGAAAACTCATCTCTTCAGGGAAGCCTATCCCACCACCACTGCCTAACACCTGGTTTCCCTTTCTCCATCAACTCACCCCCCCCCCCCCCGTGTTATTACTATTGGTACCACTTGTCCCTCCCTTTTAGATTGAAGGCTCTCACAAGCAGGGCCCTCCTTACCCCTGTGTCTTGTATTATATTGTGACTGCATTGACTTTCTTTATTTTGAAAAGTAATAACTACACAAACTGTTGCCACCATATAAACCTTCTAATATAATAATTAGAAGAAAAAGAACAATATGAATAATAATATAGATGTGCCCTCACTGATGGGAAGTTTCTGATTGTTTTATAGCTACTGGGTAAGTTATATTTTGTTTTCATATTTAGTTATTCAAGCCACCATATAAACCTTCTAATATAATAATAATAAGAACAATAATAATAATAATAATAATAATAATAATAATAATATGGATGTTCCCCTACTGATGGAAAGTCTCAGATTGTTTTATAGCTACTGGGTAAGTGATATTTTGTTTTCATATTTAGTTAGTCCATGCAGAGTAAAAAAAGTTAAGGCTCCTCTTTTTATTTAATTCTGGAAAAAAATATGTATTTTGCCTAGTGGCACAAGCTAGTACTGAGATTCTCAGAGTCTGACCTCAGAAAACCATTGCAAAGTAATGGGTTGATGAGAAAGGCTGAAGAAAGCCTAGCAGCCTCAAGCAGCAGTTGACTCAAACCTGTCCACTGATGCTGGGAGTTCTTTTTAAATGGAACATCACTGCCAATCAACAATAGGCATGTGTGGTGGGGGTATCTTCATTTTAACTCAAAAGAGGAAGAATTATATAAACCATTGAGAGTAGCAGGAAAAAGAGTCTGAGAAAGAGTTCAATTATGTTCTACATTTTGCTATTTCTTTTTGGTTGGCCATATTTTATTGAAGGAATCTCCCTTTTATATCTATAAATGATAACCTCAAGAAATTTTTATCCTTTCTGTAAATAAAATATATGCATTTTATGAACATTCCTATCTCATAGCAAGATTGTCCCCTAGTAACAATGAGACCTTTCCTTTTCTCTCAATAAGCTGTGATAGAAATTAACACTTTTTTTTATTTAACCACTTGCCGGCCGTACGACTTTGTATGCCTGCAGAGATGCCGGTGCACCTGGGCAGGAGGGGGGTATATGTGCCCAGTAAGCAGTGGTTAAGAACGAAACAGGCAAATAGTTTGTTAAGGCATTAGTACCAGATAATTGTATATATATATATATATATATATATATATATATATATATATAAATTGAGTTGAGTAAGTCTCCCTTTTGCCGCCACAGCATGGACGCCACAATGGATCAGACTTGTTCTTCCAGCACATCCCATAGGCGCTCGATTGGATTAACCACTTTTTGCGATTCGGCACTGCATCACTTTAACTGACAATTGCGCGGTCGTGCGACGTGGCTCCCAAACAAAATTGGCATCCTTTTTTCCCCACAAATAGAGCTTTCTTTTGGTGGTATTTGATCACCTCTGCGGTTTTTAGTTTTTGCGCTATAAACAAAAATAGAGCGACAATTTAGAAAAAAATGAATATTTTTTACTTTCTGCTATAATAAATATCCCCCAAAAATATATAAAAAATATTTTTTTCCTCAGTTTAGGCCGATACGTATTCTTCTACATATTTTTCGTAAAAAAAATCGCAATAAGCGTTTATTGATTGTTATAGTTATAGCGTTTACAAAATAGGGGGTATTTTTATGGCATGTTTATTAATATTTTTTTTTTACTAGTAATGGCAGCAATCAGCGATTTTTTTGGTACTGCGACATTATGGCGGACACTTCGGACACTTTTGACAAATTTTTGGGACCATTGGCATTTTTATAGCGATCAGTGCTATAAAAATGCATTGTATTACTATAAAAATGCCACTGGCAGTGAAGGGGTTAACACTAGGGGGCGGGGAAGGGGTTAAGTATGTTCCCTGGGTGTGTTCTAACTGTAGGGGGGTGGCCTCACTAGGAGAAATGACTGATCTTCTGTTCATACATTGTATGAACAGAAGATCAGCATTTCTCTCCCTGTAATGAGCGATCGCGTGTGCCCGGCGGCAATCGCGCCCGCCGGGCACGCGCATGGGAGTCGGGGGAGAGCATGGGGGGGTATGCGCGTGCCTCCGGCGGCGCGCACGCGCCACTAGTGGCCTTTGCGAGAGCCGACGTATAGCTACGGGCTCTCGCACAGGGGAGCCGACCTGCCGCCGTAAAACGGCGGCATCTGGTCGGCAAGCAGTTAATATCTGGAGAATTTGGAGACCAAGTCAACACCAACACTGCCATAAGGAAATATAATTTCCATGAATAGGTATACTTGGTCAGAATCAATGTTCAGGTAGTGGTACGTGTCAGATAACATCCACATGAATGGCAGGACCCAAGGTTTCTCAGCAGAACATTGTCCAATGCATCACACTGCCTCAACCAGCTTGCCTGATGCTCCTGCACCCATTGTAGGCACTTTTGGCTGTGGACACGGGTCAATATCAGCACACATTTTACTGGACAAAATTGATTCATTCAGTTTGTTTTGTTGTGATTAGCTGTGATTGTTCAAAGCTAATTTCATGGTTCAGATAGGCTGTGATTGGCCCAGCCTGTACCATGCAACCACTGTGACCAATGACAGCTAGTAACACAATTGTACACAATGGATGGCATGAAAGGAAGCCATTCATTGTTTACAATTGTCATTTTATTGGTCACAGTGGTCACATGGTATTGGCAGTGGACTGGTACACTGATTAGTCATTGGCTGTGACACAGCCTGTAACAGATCGCACCACAGCGTGGCCCTGCGCCTGAGTGCAATGCACGATCCGATAGGACGTCATATGACAAGTTGGATCGAAGAAAGAAACTGGTTAATGTAATGGCTGACTGATGTATATGTACAGTATGTATATATCGATTTTTGCTTTATTATGCCTAAAAAAAATTTCCCTTTTAATGGCCTATACTAACAGAGCTGAGTAACAGCCACACCTCAAACAGACTTATATTTTAGAGAGGAGGGTGGTTGTTACTGACTGCAGATTCCTGAGTGCATTGAGTCTATGTCTGGTGCCTAATTGACCGTTCAGCTATATTTTAATCCCCTAAAACAACAGTTGTAGCAAAAAAAATGGAGGTAAGGCTAAAAAAAAATGAAGCCGTTCAATAGTTTTAGAGCACTAGCACACTTTCCTTTGTTTCCTATTGGGGATACCTTCTTTAAGCATACAGACCTTGCCTATGGTGTATGGGATTCTGCACATGCTCACACAGGGCTAGTGTGAATCAATTGTAGCTTCCATTAAACATTTATGTGGCTTGTATTTGTGGTCAGGCAGTGGCAAAACAAAGCTTTTGGCTAGCACAGAACTGGAGGGGGTCCAAAGGGAATTTAATTTTAGAACAAGAATAGTGATTGGTTTTCTGTAAAGAGCAATTCTTTTATTTTTAATTAGATTGCAGTTCTTTGAGAATTCAGGAGAGACTAACTGATGGAACAATAATAACTTGAGATGAATCCAGGCATGCTCTACTGGGACAAGACTAAGCGAAGGAATCTGATTGTTCTATAGGGAATACTAATAGAATGTGTAACTGATACATTGTTACTGATTTTATTATTATTTTAGACCTCTGATCTTTAATGAACACAAAGCCGGGTTATTTGTTTTCTTCTGAAATGAAGCTTTTTAATTTTGGCTGACAGTCATCTCTAAGTAGATAGGGACAGATCTTGTTTCCAGGCAGAGGGAATTACCAGTGCGTGTGTTCAGTGGCCAAGCTCTGCCGAGCGGTGATAAGTTAAGATCGACTAATTCATAATTAAACAGTTTATACAGCTGCAAACTCTTCAAGAGGATAAGGGAATGCATGGAACTCAATGTAGAGACGCAGTCTCCGGATGAAGCCAGCAATAAGCACAGCCGATAAGATGTTTATGAACCAGATTCCACAACACATAACAAGTTGGATGTTAAATGGAATTTGAAGCTGCAATGTGTAGAAAAATTTGACTTTTTAATTGTGAAACAGATGGTTTTTTAGAAGTCATTGATGAGTTCTGAGAACAGACAAGCACAAATTCCCCCGTCAGACATAGTACCGGTACTTTTTTATGAATAATGAAATATGTACCATTGTTGTCAAACTTCTAATATTTGTGCCAATTCCCATTATCAGATGACACATGGGGGATTATTCAGTAAGTGCAGAATGCAGGTCACTAATAGCAACCAAATAGAACAATTCATCGTTTAGTCACTTGTCTTCAGTAAAGTTAAAATGTAAGTAAACCCTCCTATCATTTTCAGCCAAGGAAGCTGCCATCTTTGTCTCTGTTTAATCTACAACTGCCATGATGCTGCACCCGTGATCAGTTATGACACCAGCCATTGGATGGGTTGACAGTTTGGTTGAGAGCACAGCCAATGGGAGCGTTATATTTCCAGCTTACAATGGGCAGCTTGTATTATTCTATGTAAAACTTTAATGCCCTGTACACACGATTGGTCAATCCGATGAGAACGGTCTGATGGATTTTTTCCATCAGTTAACCGATGAAGCTGACTGATGATCAGTCGTGTCTACACACCATCAGTTAAAAAAACGATCGTGTCAGAACGCGGTGACGTAAAACACAATGACGTTCTGAAAAAAACGAAGTTCAATGCTTCCAAGCATGCGTCGACTTGATTCTGAGCATGTGTGGATTTTTATCCGATGGACGTGCCTACAAACGATCGTTTTTTTTCTATCGGTTAGGTATCCATCGGTTAATTTTAAAACAAGTTTCCAATTTTTTAACCGATGGATAAATAACTGATGGGGCCCACACACGATCGGTTTGGTCTGATGAAAACGGTCCATCAGACCGTTCTCATCGGTTTGACCGATTGTGTGTACGCGGCATTAGCCATAAAGGACAAAAGCTGTTTCAGTAACTGCTTTAAAGTATTAGCTGGAGTGCAACTCTAATTTGTTAGATAAATCCATGTAAATCTGCTAGTGTATCTAAAACTCCCCTCCCCCCCAGATTATTAATGCTAGTCCAAAGGTGTTTCTGTTGCTCCTCCATACCTATGACAAGAAATATGTTTCTGGACAGATCACCAGAAGAAAAAAAAGAATGCATCCACCACATCTAGGGATGTTTAGATCTTGGTCTCAACTGTTGGATCTATTTTTAGATCCTGGTCTCAACTGTTGGATCTAATTTTAGATCCCGGTCTCAACTGTTGGATCTATTTTTAGATCCTGGTCTCAACTGTTGGATCTATTTTTAGATCCTGGTCTCAACTGTTGGATCTAATTTTAGATCCCGATCTCAACTGTTGGATCTATTTTTAGATCCTGGTCTCAACTGTTGGATCTAATTTTAGATCCTGACCTCAACCTAATAGAACACCTTTGGGATGAATTAGAGCGAAGACTGCAAGCCAGTCCTTTTCATCCAAATTAGCGCCTGACCTTACAAATGCACTTCTGGAAGAATAGTCAAACATTCCCATAGACACACTCCTAAACTTGTGGACAGCCTTCCCAGAAGAGTTGATGCTGTTATAGCTGCAAAGGGTGGGCAGCTGAATATTGAATCCTATGGACCATGACTGGGATGCCATTAAAGTTCATGTGCCTGTAAGGACAGACATCCCAATACTTTTGATAATATAGTTTATGTATGAATATATACAGTATATATATATATATATATATATATATATATATATATATATATATATATATATATAATGTAAAAAATCCACTTTCCACATTTCAAGAAAGAGAACAGTCTTTTGGTGACACAGTACATCTAGAGATAGTGATAGACTTTACTAATGAGTGATTGCAAATGTTTTGATTCTCCTAAGCATATGCATGCAGCTTGTCCAGCCTGTGGAGAATCAAGCATTTGTAATTCATGATTGTCTGTTTTCCTAAATTGCGTGATTCTCTGCAGATCAGCCAAATCTACATGCAGATATTTAGGAGACCCAAAATATGATGAATTGGCCCTTTTTCTGATTCAATCACCCCAGCTAGAATGTATCCATAACACTTTATAGCAAGAGAGATAAAGAGGCATTGTACCAGTGGGTAAGACTTACAGGCTTGTAGGTATTAGATACATATTCTTATTTGAATCATTTCAACAATAATAATAATAAAAAAACAAAAATCCAATTCGATTATTTTTAACATGTTTACATTTAAATAATCTCTGCCTTTGACTATAGTTATATATTTATATATCATACATATTAAAATGCCCCTGGGTTTTTTACGCCAGTATCGTTTTCCACGTAGTTTATGATTCCCATATCAAAATCGTTATACATTTTGTTATACGTCTACCTCTTATTCGCCTGTAATCTGTGCATTGCAGTTAATATGTTGTGTGAATTAATTAAATGAATTAACCAATCCCTCATACATGGAGCTTTTTCCTTAGTACATATTCAGAGAATCTGAATCTAGTTTAGTAGATAAGGGTTATGGCATAGTAAATACACTCTGTACAGCCTCATTATATAAGCCCACATGCGTCCATGCATTAGGAGGTTATAGATACTCTTTAATGTGCTACATTGTTTCAAATTCATTTTTCTAGCAATCCTCGCTGTTTTGCTGACGCTTTCTCACACTGCGGGCTCAGAATGAATTATATTTGTACATTGGCACTTCCACCGCCAAGTGTAGCGAAAAAGCTGTAGCACCCTTATCCCTTCCTGGTGTGCCTCCAATGCCAAGAAAGCGATGGGTTGGCTACAGCTCCCAGACTATAATATATGCGACTGAGAGTTTCTTTAATGGCTTTCCGGAATTTGTGTAAGATATCAGCCGCATAGCTGAAGACAGTCCAGGTCATACGGGTCAGTGTGACAGTGAATGCAGTGGGAACAGCCAGCTGAATTATAGCCACCCTGCTTGGCTTTTTAATGAGATTACGGCTGGCTCACCCAGCCACTTTATGCAAAAGAAAATCTTCAAATTTAGGGGAATTTAATGAATAACTAGTGATTTCCCGCTTGCCAATAGCTGCCTGTAGAACTCTAAGGATTATGGGAATTCTGGCCTTGTCTCAATACACACCTTAGCAATATGCAGGTTCCTCTGCATCTTCCAGAACACATTACTCCACAAGCCTCTGGGTGGAGAGGATGTAACAGTATCTGGTATTGCTTCGTAGCACTTGGCAGTCAGTTTGGAAATGTGTTTCTCTTCTTTTTTTTTTTTGATGACTGTGCAGAGAAGCCAAATTCTGCACTGCTCCTTCCGCTGAAAAAGGAGTCTAGATGGCAATAGATAGACAGATCGGTCACTGAGTACGGTACCATAGTCTATTGGAAGATCTTCCAGTTTTTATTGGAATCACCTTCCCTGGGACTGATTGTGATTTTGCTCCCCATAATAGGCTTGTTCTTCTTTATATTAAGCAAATGAGAAACAATCTGTGGCAGATTGTCTCTGACATCTTGGAAAATGCCTGCATAGCCTAACAAACACTTCTGGTGTTTTAAAACACTCATAATATGTCTGTTTTAACCCCTTTATAGACACAATATTGTAAACTTTATATGATTTGGCAACACTGGCTGCATTCATTAGTCTTTGAATACCCATTGTAACGAATCCTTAAAGTGACACTAAAGGTTCCTGTTTTATTTTTTTATATATAAATAACAAACATGTCATACTTACCTCCACTGTACAGTTAGTTTTGCACAGAGTAGCCCCGATCCACCTGTTCTGGGGTCCCACGGCGGCTCTCACGGCTCCTCCCCACATTAGGGTAGGGTTGCCACATCGTCCCTTTAATCCAGGACACATATTAATTACACAGGCTCTGAGGCTAATTTAAAGCAGATAAGGCACCAAGTGAGTTTAATTACCACCTTAATCAGCCACAGAACCTGTGTATTTAATGTGTGTCCTGGAGTAAAGGAATGATGTGGCAACCCTAGATAACCCCCTCTGGGAAGCTCTCTCCCAAGGGGGTTACCTTACGGGCGCTCTTCTGTGTCATACACTCAGCGTCGATTGCCACCGAGTGTATGACTCATCCCCGCCCCCCAGCGCCCACGTCATTGGATTTTATTGACAGCAGCAGGAGCCAATGGCTGCACTGCTATCAATCTATCCAATCAATGCCGGGACTCCAAGGAGAGAAGGATGGCGGGGATGCGCCCACGGAAATCCGGGGGTCAGGTATGTAAACCGGGGGGGGGGGGGGGCGGACAAGGTGATTTTTCACCTTAATGCATAGGATGCATTGACCTCCCTGGTGGTATTCCCGAATCTGGCTCGGGGTAAGATTTCAGTACCATTAGCGGTAACCCCAAGCCAGACTCGGGATCGCATCGCAGTATCCAGGCAAAGTAACTTACCTTGTCCCCTGGATCTTACGATGTCTCCCTGCTGTGTTTGCGAGCTGTCATCTCGCTCGATTACACAGTGCCCGAGTGCCGACAAGCTCCATTCCCTGCAACATTGCGACGCACCCGGGCGGAGATCGGCGCCAAAATAAAAAAAAATAAAAACACAGTACACATACAGTATACTGTAATCTGGAAGATTACAGTACTATATAAAATAAATACACATCACCCTTGTCCCTAGTGGTCTGTCCAATGACCTGCATGCACTTTTATATAATAAACACTGTTTTTTCTGCCTGGAAACTGAAGATTGTCCATAGCACCAAAAACTGTCCCTTTATGCCAAAAGTGGTTTTAGACCAGCTAGACAACAGCGATAATAAATTATAATCACTTGCAGAATTGAGTGATAGTGATTTGTGGGGAAATTCGTCATCAACACTGAAAGTAATGACAGCGATAATTATGCAACTGAGCAAATTTCAGTGTTTTTGATTTGATTACATTATTGAATAATTTTTATTATTATTATATTATTATTTGTTATAATTATTTATAGTTATTTATTAGGGTTGTCCCGATACCACTTTTTTAAGACCGAGTACAAGTACCGATACTTTTTTTCAAGTACTCGCCGATACCGATTACGATACTTTTTTTAATGTCATGTGACAGTGACGTATTGAAACCTGTTGTCTCAGTTTAGAAGTCCTTTGATAAAAGACACCAGCCCTAATAGCAGGACAGAGAAAAAGGAAGAAATATTGTGGTCCAACACCTAGGATGACAAATGTTTTACTGGTTGGAGTTCTTAGAATACAAAGAGGTTTGAAAACATTGTACTTAGCAGCACTCATCTAATGCCCCATCTGCACTCTATCAAGGGAAATGTGACATCTGTGATGAATGAAGTGCACTTGTTAGCATACTTCATACAAGCAGTTGTGCTCTACTGTAATGTAATAATCAAAAAAACTTAGCGTGTGAGAGAACATGGACTGATTCAGGACGGTTACAGTACAGATTGTTAAACTAAACTACATGAATAAGGCGATTGCCTGATCCGATACCTGGGAGAGAGAGGCAGCGTGTAATGGCTGTGTCCGTGTATAATGGTCAGACGGCAGCCATCCAGTGTACAAAAGCCACGCCTCCTCCTCCTTTCCGTGATAGGGGAACTCAGTTTCCCAGCAGTGAGTTAGTGTTCCGCCTATCACGGACATCCTCTCATCCTCGTCCATGGGATGAGGATGAGAGGGTGTCCGTGATAGGCAGAACACTGACTCACTTCCTGGGAGTGTTCCCCTATCACAGACGAGGAGGAGGCACGGCTTTTATACACTGGATGGCTGCCGTCTGAGCATTATACATGGACACAGGTATCGGATCAGGCATCGGGAGGATTTGCGCGAGTACAAGTACTCGCGCAAATGCTCTCTATCGGTCCCGATACCGATACCGATACTAGTATTTACAATCATTACACAGTATACTGTATGCATAATCACTTACTTACTATTTTAGAAGCTTTTAAAAAAAATTGTCTTCCGAGATAAGGCGGCACCTTTGAGCACTGTTTTCTGACTCTGCTTTTGATATCATTTCGCCCTTCCTTGTTTCCCCCACAGTAATCTCACGCATGCGTGATGGGGTGTGTGTAAAAAATAAATAAATAACTAAGTTGATTCGTTACTAATACATGTCATTGAATATTTACATTTTCCGTGTGCAATATTTACTTTGTTTTGCGGCTGTATAGAGTCTCTATGGTACCCTGGTTTACTCCCCGTGTGAATGAATGCCCAGTCTCGCAAGTCTTCACAGCTGGGCTGCATACATCAGAAATTACAGACACAGCATGCTGTCACTGGGGAGACGAGCGGCACACAGAGCGTGCCATGAATCAAAGGACATCATGGCCCATCTATAATAGTGACTGATCCGATACCTGGGAGAGAGAGGCAGCGGGTAATGCCTGTGTCCGTGTATAATGGTCAGACGGCAGCCATCCAGCGTACAAAAGACGCGCCTCCTCCTCCCCGTCCGTGATAGGGGAACTCAGTTTCCCAGCAGTGAGTTAGTGTTCCGCCTATCACAGACATCCTCTCATCCTCGTCCATGGACGAGGATGAGAGGGTATCCGTGATAGGCAGAACACTGACTCACTTGCTGGGAGTGTTCCCCTATCACAGACGAGGAGGAGGCGCGGCTTTTATACACTGGATGGCTGCCGTCTGAGCATTATACACGGACACAGGTATCGGATCAGGCATCGGGAGGATTTGCGCGAGTACAAGTACTCGCGCAAATGCTCTGTATCGGTCCTGATACCGATACTAGTATCGGTATCAGGACAATCCTATTATTTATTATATTATAATTTATGATTTTGTTTTTCAAACTTTATCATACCCGAGATGTCTACTAGACTCTGGTTTGGTCAGATTTAATTGAGTTATTCCTAAGAATTTCAGGCCTACAATATAAAATGCCAAATTTCCATGCAAAATAATAGTACCGCTTTCAGCATCAAAAATCTGACATAATCATACTGCCAGGGAGGTTAAGGTGAAAAAACACGTAGGTTTACAACACCTTTAATTGTACTCATTCGAGGGTAGTTATATTTGAGGTTTATGACACCAAAAATACATTTATCAAACAAAAAATGTATTTTAAAAACCTCTGATGGAAGCCAACACATTGACCTTCAGGCTGCATACACTGTCCATGGCAATAACCCCATTTCGTGTGATGCTGAAGTGACACCTTGAAGCCTTGGAACTTGTATGTAGCCTGTATGTCGTACAATGGCACCTTCTATTGCAGGCTTTACAGGCAAGTGTTTGGTTAGATGACTAAATCTTAAAAACTAATTATTATAGGAGGTGAATTTATTCTATAATTTCTTATAAGAAAAAGCAGTAGTACATAAAGAGTTGTGTAGGTAAATTGTTTGGAAGCTTGACATCTGCTCATTGCTTGACACATTAATATTTTCTAAAAACACTTCATTTCATGACATCTCTATGTTATCTCATTAAGTCTTGCCATTTATTTTTAACACCTTTGATTTATGAGGAATTTGTAGCCAGGGGAGGTATTTCATGTAGGCTAATCCTTTGGGGATTTTTCTTTATTTATTTCCATTTGTGATCATGAATTGGTGTCTGTCTGGTAACTTGAAGCTGTCAGTTTATCCT